>NW_027526204.1:41443320-42043320 GCF_048455015.1 Haemaphysalis longicornis
GCTCGTCTGCGTTCGTGCGAGTGAACTATTGACTTTACGCTGGTCTCTTGGGCGTTTCCTTCAGCTGATTCAAAATAGCGGATTCGCCGGTGGGAACTCATCGCTTTTCTCCGAGGCGCTGGTTACGCCTCGCGGGCTGAGCTGTTTCTTCCCAAGACAGGTGGTCTCAGGTCGTAGGTTTTTCAAACTCACTCGTGCTTATGGAGCCTCTGTCAAAGCGGCAAATTACCCGCGAAGGAGACGCCAGTGTTCTCTCAACATTCCCTCGAAAGAGGACAGTGAGGGCGGTTGGGTGTACGAGGTCGCGGATTCGATTCCCGGCCGCGGCGGCCGCTTTTCTGATGGAGGCGAAAAGCAAAAACGCCCGTGTGTTCGAGATTTCAGCGCACGCTAAAGATCCCCAAGTGGCCAAAATTAGTACGGAGCCTTCCACTACGGCGCGCCTCATCGCCTGCGTTGCGTCGGTGCGTTAAACCCTGCAATCAATCAAATCAATCAGGGCGGTTGGGTACCACTCTGCATTCAGATATGGCTCGGGAATGGTTCACAAAACGTGTAAGGTACCGTGCAACACTCTTAAGTTTTTTTTTTTTTTTTTCGAAAGCTTAAATGCTGGCAGAACATAGTCAACCAACGCATCAGGAACTTAGGTTAGGGGCCGCAAAGTAGCTCAGCCAAAAATTACTGCTCTATGCCCACCAGATAACTTGGTAACTCGCTCGAAAGATTCTTCTTTCTTTCGCGGTCTTGGCGTTCTTCGACCGCCGGAATTACATGAGTACAGTGACCGGCTTTGCTTCAGTTGCAGCAACGAACGTGTTCGATAGCCCCTTTAAAAATGTGGTTGATGCCTCTTTCATAGGAATCGGTAAAACACGAAAGTGAAATGTGCCTTCGCAGGAACATTTAAATGTTTATTGTGCATCCATATGAACTTGCACATCGCTACTTATATTACGTCGCTATGGCACCGTTAGACGCATCAACGTTAGCCACTGGATTGCACGCGCCGGGGCATTGCGTAAATCCGATTGAAACCACAGCGCCCTGAAAACCGCGCGAACGAAACCGAACCGGAACCGAAAGCAGTAGGTGGCGGAGGGCATAGAGTTTCTCAGTTAGTGAGAAACTCTGTGGCGGAGGGGGCCTCAATTAACCCGCGTCCCACGTACACGAAGACGCTGACATCGAGGCGCGAACTGTCGGCTCTCATTAGCGTCACGATGAACTACACGACCGCACTATCTGGATGAAGAAAATAGTAGGAATGATATAGGACGCGTTCGTAGGCCTACTTGCGCTTGAATTCACAGCGCAGTGGGCACAGCGCTGTGTATTTCCCGTTGCGGCGAGAGAGTTCGTGGCTCGAATCCGGGCGAATTTTTAGGGGCGAAGCTCCTTAGGGCGTGGGTATGTCCATCCTCGACGTATGTATGTAGCCACCTCTAGTTTAGTTCTTGGATTGTTTACTAGATGGCGTGGCTACCTGTAGTTTAGTTCTTGGATTGTTTACTAGATGGCGGTACTTGTATATGATGAAAAGATGCGCTTGGATTGCTTACTAGATGGCGTGGCTACCTCTAGTTTAGTTCTTGGATTGTTTACTAGATGGCGGGGAGCGTTGTAATAAAATCCGTTCGCTGTTGCCGCGCGCTCGGAGTCGCCCGATGGATAAGGCTGCAGATGTGCGAGCCCGCGAGGCAGAAGCGCTCCGTGAAGCTGCGCGACGCCGCCGCCACGATCCTGCAGTACGAGAGCGGGAGGCCGAAGCGTGTCGTCTGGCTGCGCGACGACGCCGCCAAGATCCCAGCGTTCGAGAACGAGAGGCACAAGCGTCACGGCAACGGCGCGAAGACCCTGCCGTACGCGAAGCGGCACGGCTGCGGCGCGAAGAGGATCTCCAAAACGTCAGAGAACGGGAAGCGGCGAGAAAGCGCGCGTATCGGCAGGCAGACCCCGATGCAGTGAGAGCTCGTGAGGCGTCTGCAAAACGCATCAGGCGAGCTCAGCCCCAAGGTGCCGACGCGCGGTTTAAGCGAGTCTTTCTAGACGTTACGTTCGGACACAGATGTAGTGGGCGAACTTTCACTGATGATTTCCCCTCAGGAGCTTCGCCCACTCATCATCATTCACCCCGTGGATATGCTGTGAATTTTTTTTTGCGATGTCATTTCCCTGGGGGATATGACGCCAGTGAGACCTTGGTGTACCCGAGCATAAAATACCTTCGTGTTAAAAGGAAGCGACAAAGCGAAGCAGAAATGGAAGGCGGATTGTCCTGCTGCGACGAGCAAATCACGCAGTGCCGCTCCGGACTGTTGATAACTGTAGCTTTTACAAGGCTTATAAACACGCGAAGGAAAGAGTTTAGGCGTTTATCGGAAGGGTTGCAGAGTACATTTAGAACAGGATATTACGGAAGGTTGTCAAGTTTGTGCGCGTTGAAGGGCCATCACGTAGCGTACCCAATCTTCCAAGTTCAGTGGCGTTTTTCAAGCATATACAATAATTTGAAGCAGAGGTACGTTATCTAGAGTTACCGGCGGTTATCTGCAGAATCAGTGGTTATTTACAGTTGCCTTAATGTGTTTGAATTTAGTCGTAGTCAAGAGCGCACGTATAAATACTCGCATTTTTGTAAAGAAGTAGTTATTTTTTTCAGTACAAAAACCGCCCGGTCTTCGGTAGTATCTCAAGTAAATAGGCTGGCGTTCTTGGAGGCGGCAACCAATCATGGTGGTTATAAACACAGCGATAGTTACAGCGTTACACATTGTATCTAGTTCGACCGAATAGTTTACATATCCTCTTCGAAAGGAACGAAGCGTGGCTTCAACATCCGCAAACACCTTCCGTAAACCTTCCCGGCAGGTGCCCTGAACAGTGTGAAATCCAGAACAGCTTGGTATATAATTTTTTCGGTGTGAAAATACGGAAGGGAGTAGATCCTGGCTGACCACTTGGTATGACATCTGTCTGCAGCGGTTACCGTGACTCTGCCGCATTGCGGGTAGCGTAGCCTCAGACGCAGTCGTCGAAGGAGGCCGTGGCTAGAGCGAAACAGCGCCGATTCTCTTCTCGGAAGAAGACTGCGGAATTTTTGTAGCGTAAGCTACACTGGCCGAGGTTGAGCAGTTTCGCGTGTGCCGTGAATGGCCGCTCTGCGCTAGCGCAAGGGACATCGGATTGGATTGGATTGCATTGCATTGCATTGAATTGGCTTGGGTTGGATTGGATTGGATTTGGATTGGATTGGATTGGATTAAGGTGGATTGTGTTGGATTGTGTTGCGTCATAGCCGCGGCAGACGCACTGGCGCCGGTGCGTGCCCAGGTGTGCGCAGTTGCCAAGTCTGACGCTGCAACGGAGCCGCTTGATAGCCGTTTTGCATGGCTCGTGAAGAGGCGTGCTCAGCATGTGCGAGGGGCAGTGACTGGACATGACTGGATTAGACTGAATTGGACTGGACTGGATTGGACTGGATTGCTGAACCTTACCTCACGCTACGTATATCCTAGCATAGCAGAGCTAAGCCACTACTAATTTTGGTGCCTTCGGCGGGATGGCTGCAGCAAGTGTCTGCATGGTCGGGCTCTCACTTGAGCGTCGCCGTACATCTGTACAACGTCATGCAGGTACAGTCTTGGAGAAATGAAATGCGAACACGAAAATGTGAACCAGAACATGAAAAATCGTAAAATACTCTTTGCGGAGGTCTATTGGTATATTTCAAAAGCCACCTTTCCAATCATTTAAGTGCAGAGCACTTTAGGCGATCGCCTTATCGTCCTAGCTCGCTAGCTTGATCCACGTATATAGAGCACCAACGCGACGTCCCGGGCTAACGCTGTTGTTCGCGCCGTACCCAGAGGCTTCGAAAACCAAGCGGTTTATATAGTCATAAGCGTTTGAAACTCGTGTAACGCTGGCGCTTGTGATACATGTTGTCGTTGTTTAGCGCAAAGAAAACTGAAGTGCATTTGGGGGAAAATATTCGTAATTAACCGGAAGCGCCCGCGTTCCTTTAGTTAAGGACGCCCGTTAAGGACGATAGTAAACGCAAAATGTGGCAGTGCAACGCTTGCACGTGCGGGGAGAAAAGAACAAAGAGAACAGAACTCCCGCTGGCGCTGTTTCAGGCAGGGGGCGCGCGAGCACTGCGAAGGCGGGAAAATTGCATTGCATGGGGTGGTAGCAGTAAGCGGATAACTGCGGTACAGCCTATTATGGCGAATCACTGCTCTGCACTTCCAACAGCTTTCACATTGAGTGGAATGGCTTCAATTTTTTTTTACTGCAATGAGGCTACGCATCAATTTGACTTGAATGGAAATAAATCGCGCTATTTGTGTGTTCTAGCTCATGTTTTCATGATCGAGTTCCATTTGTCCGTGACTGTACAGGTACACTTGCACAGCGTTGTGCACCTTAGCTGTACTTTTGCAGCGATACCTGTCAATAGGTTATTACAGGGGTACTTTTATGTCGGACACTTTCAATGCGCCAGTATTAGAACAATCCTGCGAACGAAAACGCGTCCGTCTGTTTGTGCACGAATATCTCGCGTGGAGGCCATAAAAATGGAAAGGCGACAGCGCGCACAGCGCACTGGAATAGCGTAGAGAGAAGCCACAGGCTCGGTATCGCTGCTTCACCCACATGCCCACTTTTCTGCAGTGGAGACACCCGCGCAGGCACTGTACGCAACATTCACAGGTTCGAACCTTGCTGACAGCGTCGTACGGGAAACTGTAACTCGCCTTCACGTACCCCTTCAAAATGCTGTTACCAGAATCGTGGACCTTCAAATCACGGAAACGCGGTCCGTACCCTGCTAAACATTTTAAAGGACCCGAGACTAAGGGACCGGCTCCGACGCTGCGAGTGCTGCCACTGCTGCGCGGCCTATAATCCATCATCTTTCCTCTCCTCCCTCGCTGTCCTCTTTTCTGTCTATCCTCCTCCTAATATAGACTCTGTCTTGATTGAGCCGCCCTCAACCCGAGAGGCAGTTATCGGTCGGGTCATTTTATCCCTTCTCATTAAAAAAGAAACACACACACACGCGGGCCCGCACACACTTGGCACTGCGCCAACTTGGCCGTCAGGTCAGCTGATGCACTCGCTTTTCGGGCCAGTCCGCACACGGGAGCGCGTTCCGGTAGTCACCTTTGTGACTGCGTTTATGCTTTGCATGCTGCATAGTCAATGGGTCCATGGAGACAAAATACAAGTTGATTGATTGATTGATTGATTGATTGATTGATTGATTGATTGATTGATTGATTGATTGATTGATTGATTGATTGATTGATTGATTGATTGATTGATTGATTGACCTGCTGTAAGGATTTAACGCGCAGACGCAACGCAGGCGATGAGGCACGCCGCAGTGTGGGGCTCCGGATTAATTTTGACCACCTGGGGATCTTTAACGTGAGCCGAAATCTCGAACACACGGGCGTTTCCGCTTTTCGCCTCCATCATAAAAGCGGCATCCGCGGCCGGCAATCGAACCCGCGACCTCGTGCTCAGCAGCCCAAAAAATACAACGATAAATTTTATCAGAAACTTCGATCGATTAATATAGAGTTAAAAAAACATTTGAAGCAGTGGCGACTTCCTAGCCACTGTCCGGCAATTTTGTTAAGACGTCATAGAAACTTGTTTGTGGGATTAGTGGCCGCAGACTTGAGCCATCGCTGAGGCGCATTCCTGGACTATCGTAGTGAGACCTCTAGTTCCATTTGATCGCATCACTTGAATGGACGTTAACAGACTAGTCACTGTCTTTGTAGTGTTGGCCCTAATGGCCCCGCTCCATTCCATAACACCTGATATTAGAGCGAAATTTGAAAGCTTTTCGGTACCTTTTGCGCTTCGTTTTGTTTAAAAACGCTTTTCGTTGCTGAAATGGAGCCGAGTGAGGTACTGAAGCGTAGTTCTACTTCTTTCGAAGTAAGCGAAGTTGTGCTTCGTCGTTATGGCTCCTTCAAAAGCGCCGATGGATGCCGCGCCTTTAAAGGAGTAACACGGGTGACCCACTTCAAGAGTGTCGATGACGAAATGGCGAGGCTAGGTTAACGGGGGAGCGATGAAAGCGAAGCTTTCTAACGTAACTTTGTTTCAAACCTTTCACTACTGACCACCTCACCATTAAACGTAAAGGGGGAGGGACAAAAACGGGCAAATCGTCTGCAAAATAATATTACTTACGCGTTACTGTCGCGTGGACACAATTTGTTACCGTCACAATTCCTTTTCGGAAGTGCTTTACAATTTTTTTCTGGAGTGACGGACATCGCAGGTTGACGTGAGCGCGACAGATTTAGTGGGGAAGCGGCTAAATAAAAACTAATTTGATTAACCCGGCGCTGATTCACTCTTTCGCAAATCGTTATTTTCTTTCTGAGCAGTGAAGATGTTGTTTTTAAAGAGGCAGCGAGATAAGATAAATACCAATGTGCAGCTTACATGGATTATTTACTCAACGTAGCGGACGTTAGGGTTCATGATTTTGCGTCACAAATGTATACGTATAGGTCACTAAAATGTCTAAAATTTTTGGCTTATGTTTATATTAGAGATTTTGAGTCGTACAGCTGTGAGTAAGGAAGCGGCAAGCTCTAGTTCCTAGCTTCACCGCACGCTATCGCTGGTAGAAGTGAATGTTGTCGAATTAGCAGACAGGCTGGTCAACCGGCCTTCATCATTTCGCTTCACGGTCATGACGAGCGCCGAGCGCTAAGCTGTTGAGTGGTGGTGTCGTCGAAGATTCACGGCACGCACACACACAGGCACGTACCTACGGGCCTGGTTTCGGTATCGGGTGAATTTCTCATTAAATTGTTCGTGAGCACCTATAAATAAATAAACTACGCGGCAGATTTCCGGGGAGGGGGGGGGGGGGGGCTGTATGCAGTGAGTAACAGGAAACTAGTGCTAGGGACGCATGGGCCTACAGGTATTTTGGAAAATATTTCGTGGTTCGATAGACTCGACTTGGCCAGGTTTCGCTGTAGTATATATCCGCACATGAACGCGGAAACCCCGTGTACTTCGTTGACACGCTTTCCGCCATTAACTTAATAAAATCTCGGCATAATTGTGCTTGATGACAGACGAAGTGTTGCTTGATGTTTATTCATTTTTTTTATTTTACAATCACCATGGGAGGTCCCGCCTGCGGTTCTTACCTTGGGACCTCCCAGTGCCTCTGTACCCATTCACGTTTCATGTTCACGCTTGGTCAATAAAATTCAATTCAATTCAATTCAAAGCACAGACGGACCGGTATCCTTTCTAATGAAAAACGGCAGCACGTTGCCTTCGGGGTTTCTTTGAATGCTGGTTACTCAGTCGGCCTCCTTTCTTGCCTGGTTGCAGATGCTGCTGATGACCACCAGGCCGACGCTGGCATGGGCTCCGGTGAGTGGGGCCTTCCTATTCAATGCTGGGGGCATCCTTTGGACGCCGCCAGGAGGAGCCTCGTGTTGGCACCTTCATTCAAGAAGACCTCCCGTCCTTCGGCGTCTCGCCTTTAGAACAAGACAACCAAAACGGGAAAACAATTTGGCAGACCCAAACACTGGCGGGGAGTGGGAAGAGGATGGTGACGAGGTGATGGGGGGTTGTTCGAGGTCATCGGCTCTGGCTGTCATCTAATGGCGACCACAGATAATTCTGTTTCAGTCGCAAACAATACACGAAAACTTTCCCACAGTGACGATCACCTGCTTGGAAGCGCTCCTGAAAAAAAAAATCAAAGTTCTTTTATTAAGAAAAAGATGGCAAAAACGCAAAACTTCCTCCCCACCACCTGACTAAAAGTTTAAGGCCAAAATACAAACTGCTTCGACCATGTCGGAATGACCAATCTGGATGCCGCTTCTGTTATCAGGCCAAGTCGACGAATACTAATAAAAAAGAATAGTTCATTGAGACAGACGTCAGTTTTATAACGCGAGGGATCCATTTTCGATTCGGAACACGGGGAGCGTTTTCTTCTAGAGGCACTTCCCGTTTTCATCATCCTCACCATCATCATCATCATCGTCGTCGTCGTCGTCGTCATCCTCATGTGCCCCTTGTGGAAACACTTTGGCCTTCCTGCGGTGCGTTTTGGAGTTACAGTCTACGGCGCAAGTACGGCATAGCAAGCTTTTTTTTCAAAAAAAAAAAAAACTCAGTCAAAACGTTATGTACTGCACGCCCACTTCACTATCATGCTTCTGTACTTTCAATTTCAAAAAAAAAGTACGTTGTTTTTTCTGCACCTGCGGTTGGTAAAAGATGTTTCCTTCTAAGCGCGACGACCGTAACCAAAAACATCGGAGCACTTTTTTTGGCAGTTCCGTCTGAGAAAATTAGTAGGATCCATTTCGTTCTATTTGCCGAAAACTGCATAAGCTGCCCCATCTTCCTCCCCATTAGCGGATCAGTGTAGACATATACATATACACCCCGGCTTTTTGCATATTTCAGCTGAAGTCCAGTGTCAGGTGATCTGCAGTACCTTGTTTCATTTATGTCACCTATCAAGAATATTTTATTTATTTAAACTGCATTTTCTTTGCTCACAATCTGTCCGCTCTTGAATTATTTTACTTTAACGCCGTTATCTTTCTACCGTAATACAGACCGGTAGAATGGAACAAGCTATTCCAAAAAATAATGCCGGAATTGGCTTAAAAGCTTGGCGAATATAAATTAATAACATTCATTGAACAACTTGTAGAGCTTTTATCGTACACATGCGGATGCGTTACCAAACACGACTGCCATATTCTATTTTTTTTTGTTGATTTAAGTAGCCAGTCCAAAAGTGTGCTTGGTCTGTTGCCCAACCTGAAATTTTGGATAAGTTCGTTGTACTTCCTTTTTTATAGGTGAGTGGTTGACCTTACGTCTTTCAAAAAGGGTAAATTTGATTCTGGAAATTTTTAGATGCGTCGCATCTCTTTAACTCGCCTTGTCCAGCGTCGTCGTCGCGGCGTAGTCCGCATCCTCGGCGCGGCAGCTGTGCGCTCCGCCGCTCTCACCGCAGCGCCATCTGTGCGTCAGCGCGGTCAGCTCGCTCCCGTCGCCGTGCCAGCTGTGCGTTAGCGCGCAGCTTGCGCTCGCGCTTGCGCTCGGTTAACACATGCGCCAGCGCTGCTATGCGCTGCTATGCGCTGCTCTCTCCATAGAGAAAGAAATACTGGTAAGAGTGGACACTCCCATAGAGCCCTGCGGCCGAATGACTGTACTGTAGTGTAGCGCACCGAGCGGACGGAGAGCCAAACTACTAACCATACTTTCGTACGTTCACTTTCGGTTTCGGTTTCGCGGACACCGATTTTGGCGGGTAGTTTGAAGGACTGGAAAGCGCTGCTCACAGCGACGGGCATCGGTACGGTATTCGGACGCTTTCATGCAATAATTAGCATTTATTTGAATATATCATTCTCAGGCTTAGTGCCCGTATGCTTTTACAAAAAAAAAACCTTTTTTCTGAAAATGTGAAATTGCAATTTACAGTACCACTCACACTTGGTTAAGAATTCTGTCGCGTGTTCACATGTTGCCGAGCCACATAAAAGAGACACACCATAAATGAAGAAATATTTATTGCATGGCACTAAACGGAACAAGTTCAAATTGTCATCATTCTTTGCAACACACATATAATAATAAACAGTGAGTAATACACAACAGAGACAATACACAGTAGTGAGAGGAAAATACGTTTCAAGGAATGAAAAAAAAATGCACAGGTAAAGGTATCACAACCACACAAAGGATTTTTTCTCCACGGTAATTGAAAATGCAGAAAACCCAGAAACGCAGCCATCTACAGATTTACTTGTATCTACGACACCCTCAGACGCTGTGCGCTGTTGCAGTCATACTAAAATATCAACCATAACATAATCTAGACGCTGGGATACTTGCAACTGTTTACAACCACTATCTCCGCAGATAATTTTCTTATTCTGGCAATTTCTCCAATTAGGATGTGAAAGAAGGGAAAAACTTTGGCTTTGATGGCCGCGCTTATTTGATGAACCCTAATGAGATCTATTTCCTCGGGGCAACTTCAAATCAGTAGCAGTAATTGAACAGAAATCCCATTTATGTGGAGATGCACACGCAAAAGGTTAAGAGGAAAAAAATCAACTTCCTATTGGTTCCTTGCAAGGGTGCATTTTCCCAAGAAGCCGGGTTACCTTCCGAAAGCGTTGCCTTCCCAGTAAAGGCAAAGGGCCAGGCAAGGATATTTTAGGTACGTGCACGTAGTCAACCGACAGGTTCCAGGCTCGATTAAAGCACACAAATTCATGCCTTCCGCTGTCAATAGGAACAGTCTAATATAAGAAACAGGGAAGCAGTATATGCTTCTCGTGTATGAGACAATGGTGGCACATTACAGAATCCCATAAGCATTTGACAACGTAGGTCCCAACGTGGTTCTCTTCATCTAGGCCAGTCCGACAACAGGCAGCACGTATGGTGACAAACGACATTTAGCATGACCTCTTACCCTGGCAGTCTTCATAATGTAAAAGGGTTTTTGTGAATGTACTGTTTTCACAATATTACAACTAGCAGCAACAATAACTTGCGAGTGGAGTTTGGAGACTATACGCTGTTGTTAGTGGTTTTAATGATATGAGGCATGTCAGTGATAAAAAACCGTTTGTTCCTTGAGTCAACGATAGTCTTTTCAGTGGTCACGCCTTATTGAGTGCCGAGACTTGCGTTAGATTTTAGGTGCTAATGGCAAGGTTAAATAGATGGAATACAGTTGCGGTATCCATCAGAAGCATCAATAAGGTAGCAAGAAGCATTGCAGGCAGCCATCAATACAACTGAATAACTCTGGGAGAACAGTTGGCACGGCCACTTTTGTGAGTCCTGTGAGGGCACGATTCATGAAGTGCTTGCACCATGTTTGGTATGACGAATGCAGCTGGCTGGTTGGCTCTGTCTTGAGGGCACCTGTAGACCTGCACAGGTGATAGGTGATATAGTACACAAACTGCTTGCAATGACAGATGATATGCGAATAGTCTGTTAATTTCACTGCAACTAGTATTCAAGTATTGCCTCCAGTGCATGCCACCTATTTAATTGATTGATTGATTGTGGGGTTTAACGCGCCTACGCAACGCAGGCGATGAGGCGCGCCGTAGTGGAGGGCTCCGGATTAAATGCCACCTATTTAAAACACAAGTTCTCTTAT
Source organism: Haemaphysalis longicornis (assembly GCF_048455015.1). Lineage (NCBI taxonomy): Eukaryota > Metazoa > Arthropoda > Arachnida > Ixodida > Ixodidae > Haemaphysalis > Haemaphysalis longicornis. The sequence goes on from NW_027526204.1 coordinate 41,454,545, forward strand.
TCTATTCAGCAATCATACGGTCAAGCTATTAGCAACACTTAAAATATGGGTCTTTGTAATTACCGCAACACTGGTTAGGCACATTCTTAATGTAATTCACCTATTGTTTGGGTTAACAAGAATGATAACGCTGCTCACATAGCCTGAATCCTTTTGTCTTTTTTTGTAAAATCAGGACGAAGAGCGAGAGCGAGCTGAACGTTAAACAAACCTGTTGCCCCACGGGCTCGCGGAAGAAACGCATCCCGAGAACGGGCACCTGGCGAAAGTATATTTGGGCGCTGTGTGGGCACCATGGCAAGCAGCAGTGAGCGTCGTACTGAGTACTACTGACCGCCAAAGGCCATGCCTTAAAAAGATATGACAAGAAACACACAGTTCCGACTGAATAGGTGCAATCTGCGCAATACGTGTTTAATGAAACTAGCCAAAATATGACCAGAGAAAAGAGAGCAAACGCTTGAAAAAACGGCAAGTGTGGAACAGTTGTATGCAATGCCTGCGATACCGGAATTGATATACGATGTAGAACGAAGACCAAATTTGAAGGTTTCAATGCACTGCGCACTCACCCCGCCTCGAGCAAAGCTGTTATCTGCCGACGAAAGACGCGTTTTTACCGTACCTGGCGCGCCAAAGCGAAGCGACGAGCGCGCGTTATCTGCGTCGGCGAGCGGTTTCGCTTTGTACGCAGGCAGCTTGGTATGCACCCATGTGTAAAACTTACGATGAGTGTGGGGCTGCTGGTTATGCCCAGATAAGTCAAATTAATGCAGATACGGCTACTTCGCCGTGTACGTTAGCCCGGACGGCTTTGCAGCGCATCACGGCCATAATAGCAGTAACAGTTGGCCAAGCTAGCAATGGCTAGCTAGTATAATACAACGCAGCCTGCGGCTCACGTAATTCAGTGCAGCGACAGCGCACAACGCCTGCTTCGCCTACGGACCGCCGGCCGGCCGGCCACTTCCGCAACTCGATTGATTGTGGGGTTTAACGCGCCGACGCAACGCAGGCGATGAGGCGCGCCGTAGTGGAGGGCTCCGGATTAATTTTGACCACCTGGGGATCTTTATCGTGCGCCGAAATCTCGTACACACGGGCGTTTTTGCTTTTCGCCTCCATCAGAAAAGCGGCCGCCGCGGCCGGGAATCGAACCCGCGACCTCGTGCTCAGCAGCGCAACGCCTTAGCCACTGAGCCACCGCGGCGGGTCACTTCCGCAACTCACAGCCGTCGTTTGCGGCACGTAAACGCTACGTGCGACGACGGGCGCGTACCGCTGGCATCCCTCAGCGCTAGATAAAACGGCACAACCAGCCTAAAATACCATTACGTCCAGCTAAAAAATGGTGTCTTACGCCTTTCCGGGGCGTTTCCAAAGCGCTTATCTTAAAGACGCAGCACTAGCTATGCCTGATTCCCAGAGGTTACGCAGTGCTCGCAGCGTTTGCAGTACAAGGAAACGTAAATATGAAAATTGCCCCCACCTCCCCGAAGGGAATCGTGAGGAAGTGCGAATGCATTTCTTGCGCCGAGAGTACACGGCGTAGTAATTCTGACATCGCCTTGAGAGGCGCCCAGCCAGCGAACGGTCTAAACTGGAGCAGAGCGAGCAGGAGACTGTAGCGAGAGAGCGCGCGCGAGCCGACCCACGGAGGTCTGGCGGTTTATCGCTGCATATAAAGGGGGGTACGCCGCGCTGAGCGCGCCGAGCCAGGTGGCTGAGAGAGAAGGCGGGCGCGCGAGAGAGAGGGGTGCGCGCGCAGCTGCAGCCAGCGAGGAGAGAGGAGGAGCGAGCGAAGGGGGAGGGGGACGCGCGCAGCGGCGCACGGCAGCTGCCGGGAGAGGAGGTGGTGCGTGACGTCACGGCGCGGGTGAGGAGAGGGATGCGCGCGGCGCACACCGCCGCGCCGCGAGGGAGCGGTGAGGGCGTGGCGTCACGTGGTGAGTGACGTCACTGCGCCGTTGCTACCGACGCTCCTCTCCGCTCTGCGCCGTTGCTAGGGAGAACAGGGCTGCGGACGCCGCCGCCGCCGGCGGTGGATGGTTTGCGGTCGCTTATAAAGTGCATCGCACTTAATACGCCACACCAGCACTTTAAAAAAGAAAGTCTCACCTTTCGTTCAGGAGAGGTTAGCACGAGGCTGCAGAAACGCACGTGCAAACGCTGCCGAAAGAGCCAAATGGCGGCTTGCGCTTGCGGCTTGGCGGCTTGGCCAGGCTTGGCGCAAAGAAGCCACAAAAATTTACATTGACAGCCATTCAACTTATTACACAAATAAAAATGTGTAGTCTAATGTGTAACAAAATTTTAAAAGTATAATATTGTGTGTTAGCTTAATTTTAAATATATAGTTTTTTACCACTTGCGCCGACTGCCGGACGGCGCGCGAGTCACGCCACTCGGCCGCGATAAGCCCGTGTGTCCACTCTTCTAATTTTTTTATTTCTCTATGCTCTCTCTCATTCCGCTGCATATAAACGCGCTAAGTGCGCCGCTCCGCTCAGTCGTTCCGCCGCCGGCGCTCGGATGACATCGTCCGATGATTTCAATAACCCAACGGCAACCCCCGATGCGTCGCATCTACCCCATGGTTCCCCTCGTGGGAAGATGGTGTAAATTTTTTAGTTCTTTACTAAGATACCGTGACTACCACATGGATGTTTGGGTCGTACAAATTTAAGGCAGCTTTACCGCCATGAAAATGATGCCAGTTTTATTTATTTCACAAAAATTATTACAATTAGGCAATAGGAAAACAAATACAGCGACGGCAGCTCAGTGGGCACTTTCAGGTCTGGTCGTTATGACGTCACATCGACTTGCTCGAGCCATTGGCGACCGCCAGCGAAAGCCATTGTTAAGAAACCCGGATATGTAATCTTAATGATGTCTGTCTTTAATGATGCCTTTATCGATGTTGGACCTTCAGGTAGCGCACTGATAAATTTGTTCTTGGTATTCCAATTTCCGCTAATACGTCACTGATGACATCTGTAGCATGAAATCTGTTTTTTTTTCGATACATCTGATCTTTTTAGGTTGGAAAAAGGTATTTTGGGGAAAGATTTACACAACATGAAAGTTTTTTTTAATAGTTTCTTGTTATGGCGAGAGCAGCATCTCTGTTTGTTGGGGTATTAGTCAGAAAGGGCGAGGTTTTTTTTTTTTTTTTGCTTAAGCAAATTTGTATTCTCTGTTCATGTGCCCCCTAATGTGGCGAGTGGAACTTCGTGTAATATAATTGTTAATGGTCTCTTCTCACAATTGGGTTGTATACTAAAGTTGCATACTGGTTCTATACTGGTATACTGGTTGTATACTAAAGTAATTGTAAGTAAAGTTGTAAGTAAGGTTGTATACTAGTTGTATACTAAAGTAATTGGCTAAGTGTTATAGCTCATTGGGCCTCGTCTTTAAAATAAATTTAGCTTTCTTTTTCAGTTGCGGAAATCTCCTCTAACAGGGCCCTTCTATTTTTAACACAGACGTACTTAAACTTCAAGGTACGTTCGCATTTAGGGTCGAAGCCGGATATGTAACATTTTAGGGCTGGGGCTGTTGGCGTCTCCTGTCGTCGTCGTCGTCGTCGTCATCGTAATCGTCGTTCGCCTTTTGTAGTCAAGCTACTAAAACACCGGGAAACTCGTTTACGCCTCGCGCCAGAACGTAACGCGTGCTAAAAATACACCGGGACACCCGTTTACGCCTCGCGCTAGAGAGCTTCGTTCTTCAAAGAAAAGATACTTTTACAGCAAAGCTGTATACCTGTACCCCCAAAGGTTTCACCTCCGTTGGAAAAAACACGAAGGCGCCAAGAATACGTTTATACACTGCATGTTTTGCCCCTCACCAGGTTACCCGTTAGTAGAGATAGCTCGGGATTTTTTTTTTATCATGAGAGCGTTTTGCTGAAAAGAAAGGCCCAGAGGCCACGAAGGGGAAGAGGGTTTGAAGGATGGGTGGAGTATAAGCTTCTGAAAGTAATGAATAGGTTCTGCGAACCCATGAGGCGTCACTGGGAGCACATGGAGTAAGACAAGATGCAAGGCAAACTACAGACAACACTGTCGTTGCGAGACCGGTTTCAATCGCGAAGAGCCCTTGGGCAGTGAGAGAGCCGGTATCGTATCACAGGAAGGGTCTCCAGATGAGGTACTGGGGTAGAGTGCATTACAGAAGATAAAACGGTAACTAGGCAAACTGAAGTGCGGGAGGACGTTATATGGGGCAAAGTATCAAGACGCGCCGTTTGGCAATATGGGGCAGTAAGGACGTGCACTGCCGTATGATGGGACCGTTAGAAAATGACGCACGGAGTGGGAGCAGCCTTCGCGCGCACCTTCGCAATGAATGTTTCCGCTGTTCGGCGCAATCGAGGAGCGACAGCGAAGATAGCCGGGCAGAGTAGCGGCCACGAGACGACGTTAATGAAGCGGAGGGGTGTCATTTACTGTTAGACGAGGGAACCAAAGGAGGAGGGTAAGGGGGACTGGTCCGCCTTCGAAGTTGCATCCGCGAAGATACTTTTTTGCTGAATGGTGTTGCACTTAGTGACCCCCTCCGGGGGTCATGAGACTTAGACTAAGGCCAAATGAACGGTGGCCCCATTCTAGGCGAGCCCATATTGGTCATCCATTGAATCTGAGACACAAAGGAGTTATCGGTTAAACACCTTGGCAATTCTTGCTACAACCTGTGGCGAGTAGGAGAGGATAGAGATGACAGATTGTGTATGGAGGAGAGAGATCGTAGGTAGAGTGATCCAACGTAATGAAACTTGGGGTCTGTACGCCATCGACGTTTTCGAGGTTCTTTATTTCTAACGTTGGGTATTTTAAAACCTATTGCTAAGTTTTGTAGTTTTATTGTTTTGGGGTCTTACTATGTTTCCTAGCTCTTATTTGTCTTCCAATCATTCTGTACAACCTATTAACCACCTATGATTTTGTTTCTGCAAGTAATTGTTGCTCCATTTTCGGTAATACCTTCCCTCGCGGTATGTTCCCTACAAAAATCTCGGCATATGATTCCCAGTGTTCACTCTCTGATTTATAGTTTATTGCTTCGCAATGTGTTGCCGGGTTGGAGGAACTCTGTAAGACAAGTGTCATGTATATTCACTTTTTTTTTGTCGACTTTTTGTAATCTTGGTCACCAAGAGCCAGTGGGGCTCTTCGATTTACAACCTCAGTTCACCGCGGACCCTTCAAAAAGCGATCTTGGATTCGTTTTTTTTTTTAATATTCCTTCGGAGCGGAAAACCTTCGGATTATCGGCGGCTATCCGTGGTGACTCCGAAAGTTTAAATATAAAAGCCGCAACCTTTAGAGCGAGAGCTTTATTAGTGTGACCGACGGCGTCCTGTCAAAAAATGAAACCTGTACCACTTAATGTGAAAGTTGCCGCAAGTTCAGGGCAGTGATTTGCCATAATGGGCTGTAGCGCCGTTATCCTCTCACTCTTACCACCCATCACGCCCTTCGCCGCCCTGTCTCATTCCTCGCCTGATGAATTATTCAACAGAGTATTGTACAACGCATCTCAAATTTCCCGCCCTCGCCGTGTTCGCGCGCCCCCTGCCTGTAACTGCTCCAGCGGGAGTTCGGTTCTTTTTGTTCTTGATTTTCCTCCCGCACATGCCGGCGTTGCACTGCCACTTTTTTTTCGCTTACTATCGTCAAAACCAACCCAAACAAGGGTTCTTAACTAAATGAACGCGGGCGCTGTCGGTTAATTACGCATATTTTGCCTCAAATGTACCCACAGTTTCCTTTGCGCTAAACAACGGGGAGATGTATGACAAGCGCCAGCGGTTCACGAGTTTCGAACGCTTATGAGAATTCACCGCTTGGCCTTCAAAGCCTTTGTGGGACGGCGCGATGACAGAACCCCGTGTGGCTCTGTTTGGGTCCAGCGAGCGAGCTAGTGCGACAAGGCGAGCCCCTTAAGTTATCGGCACTTAAAAAAAAAACAAAAAAAAATTGGCCGCGTATGTGCTCCTTTCGTTGCAAATGTCGACAAAAGACGATAGTCTTTATCGACTTTTGCCAAGTAAATGCCTCCCTTTGCTTTCCCGCTTACCTCTCATGTTGTTCCGCCTGCGTCGCGCTCCTCCCAAGGTGAATATGCCAAAGGTGTGCCTAAATCATTTTAGATTTCCCGCGTTCCACTGCTCCAAACCGGGTGTCTCGATGCCAACGCTGCCATACGGCGAAGACGAGCGTGAATCGAGGCGCCCTACTTCAACGTTTATAGAACCGCGTTTCCCTACTCCACATGCGTTGCAAGCAGAACGTGGAACCTATCTAGTGGAACCTTTCGTAACTGTTCACGGCTGATTTCTTAAAATGGCGCCAGAAGCTATAGTTGCGCGGGCGACAGCAAGTGACGGCGGAGTGAATTTTTTTTTCTGCAGTTGATAAAGTATTTAATTTCGCAAAAATCAGCCAGGTATGATTTTTTATAGAAGAACACTGAAAATGTCCCTTCTGTATTAATTTGTTGTCTTATATTTGCATAATGTCTTGTTCTTCTTCAACAATTTTGACAAGTATGAACATTACACCGGACCTCGACGGGTAGATTTAGCTGTGACTATATAAGACTATTGCGCAGGCCTTGATTTACTTTGGCCGGGTGGCTGAATCGAGTCACAGACAGACAGACAGACAGACCAAAATTTCTCGGTTTAAGTATCCCAAGAAAGACTATCGTCTTCAAAAAACTAATGGATTTTCCCGCTTGGCAAACTGGCTGGCTTACCGCAAAACCGTGCTAACATATCTGGACACAATTCGCGTTCGCGAAACAGGCCTTCCATCGTGTCAAAGCGGGTACTGGAAAATCGCGAGAAAGGAACGGTTTTGGATAAGCCAATACACGGATACATCATGATGAAGGAGTGCAATAGTATATATACACCTTTATCTCGTCAACCATGTATCGGTATACATTTAGCTCGTTCTTAGATGCTCTAAGTGCGCGAAAAATCGCCGCATGAGTTCGAATACTGCAGTTCGCGCTGCGCAAAAAATGCCGCATTAGGTACTATAGTAATCGTCAGCATTTTTTTTTTGGTTTCGAAAATTGCTATTTCCGGCTAAATTGTAAATTTTATTTCTAAATCCTCACACTGAAGAATGTATTATGTGCTATTCAATTGTTCGCGAATTGAGTTCTTGTGCGCAATGGCCTCTCCCTCCTTGAAAGGCCCCAAATGTCTGCTAAGCTCTTGTTTTTAGAATAAACGCTATACTGGGCAGCAGTATTCCGCATCATGAATTGAATGATCTCCCAACCCCTCAAGCCACACCCACCTGTTTTAATGCACTTTATAAGCGACCCCAAACCATCCACCGCCGGCGGCGGCGGCGGCGGCGGCGGCGTCCGCAGTGCTCCTCTATATTTAAAAAAGAAACAGCATCCGGCGCCAGGTTTCGATCCGAGTACTTTGCGGCCGCAGCGCGACGCTCTACCGACCAAGCCACGGACGCCACGCTGATATTAGTGTGAGTAACGCGCCTTATATCTTTAACGCATTCAAACTACGTCGTCAGCGGCGTGCGTTGGCGACTCAGCGGCGTTATAGCGGCTTGATAACTGCGTGGTGTACACGTGATACTACAAACCCGATGGAAGAGATGGAAGAGAAGGCGGCGAGGCGGTGGGCACGGTAGAGTCGCCACGAGGCACGCGCTCACGCGTACTCTTTATAAATTGTTTTAAAAACTTAAATCTCATCATTAGCGCTGGCAACAAGCTTAAAAATGTCCTTATACGTTGAAAAATGATCAGACATTTAAAAACCAAACACTGACCCTTTTCAGTAAAAACTGAATTTCGAAAAAATATCTGTTTTTTAAACAAGATTATGTAGAAAACACCGCGTCCCAGTTGCATAGAGAAAAAGGGCAACATACGCCATTGGGATGTGCATTTGCTTAATAGATGTCTATAATAACTATAGGACTAAAAAAGGAACATTTTTTAGCATCCTGCATCCCCCCCACCCCCCCTTGATTTGATTCCCGGGGAAACCGTGTACGCAGGTGAGTTGCGCTGACTGAAGAGGGTATCATTTCTCAGGTCAGAAGCGCTTGATACGTCTCTGGCAGTGATGACGGGGGGTGGGTGACGACGAAGCACCAGTGCAGCCCTCGGCTGCGGAAGTCATGGCCGGATTGAATGTCGCACGTGTCTCCTACAGTTTTGAACAAAGTCAAGACATTGCGCCACATTCGCTCCTTCGAGCAACAATGGCTCGCTGTCCCCTTCAAGGACGGAAGGCAGAAGGTAATAATTATAACTGACTTTATCAAGCGTCAAACTATGGATATGCCCACTTCTGCTTCGCAATCGCTGTTTTATCATCACTTTCATTACTTCGAACTTTCATGAATTCGAACTAAGACGCCTTCCCCTTGCGGTTCGACTCAATGAGCTTTTAAATGTATGAAAACCTTGTGGGTGAAGAAAACACGCAGTGACGCAGACGTCACTAAAACCTAGTAAACTCTTGGGGATATCCAACCGAAGGCCGGCATATTTAAATGCGACTGCATCTCATTCACTCGCCTTGTCCCTCCATACGGCGTTGTCCGTCCACACCCATCCCCCTACACCATAAAAAAAAATAATAGTTAGCGCCGCCCGGTTTCGATCCCACGACCCCATGTGGGCGGAACGCGAGGCACATGGTGCTCTTCCCACTGCGTCACAAAACCGAGACAGAATCAAACGCTACGAACGCGCCTTATATCCTTGACTCATTCAAACTACGTCAAGAAGCTACTGATACAACGCATGATGGGGCAATGATTAACCCTTGCAATAAAAGAAAAGAAGCTGAAAACCAGAAAACGAACAACCCAAAGTATGACGTACTCTTTAGTACTAAAGGTTGCTTCCCCGCAAGAAGACCCTGCGTGCAGGGGTGCACCCTTTACAGGCCACCTGCTCCGTTGTACTGGCGTCACTTTCGTGACGGTGAAATCTTTGTGTATCCGGGAATAAAACACTTTCGTGTTAAAAACTGCAGTTAGACCTGCGCACAAATTTCGCATTTGGGAGTATGGTAATCGTCCACCAATTTTTTTATTCGCTGTTCGGCTGAGCTTTCTGCATTCTTCGGTTCCTCTGCTTCAGCCGTGTTGGTGTATTTACGCTATCGACCACGCTAAACCGGTACAGAAACTGGCGGTACATCGCATGTAGAAACACTTCACCTCACGAGAAGCGGCGCCGAGTGCGTCAATATGCAGACCGGCGGTACTTCACGCCACTACTTCTAAACAATAAGTGTTCGCCGTGTCTGGAGGCGTGTGTTCTCTTCAAGCGCCATCACGGGCCCCTCCTGCCCGTTGTCCGCGCCGTCACGCATCCGATGGCGCATGCACACACCTTCAGTTAGCCCCAACTGTGTAGTTGCCGTGGCATCATGGTAACCTGCTCGTCACACACCCTGGTCACGGGGGTTTGATTACCACCCCTACTGAAAATACCACATTTTCTTTTCAAACCCGTTAATTTATTTACTTAGAGATACTGCCCTGATAAATTTCACGTGAATCTTAGATATCTCTGGCGTTTTTTTTTTAACCTTTTGCACCACCGGCCATTTTTAACCCCATATGCGTGACGGTCGTTAATGACGCCCTCCTTCCCGACATATTCGGCATATAATGCTTCCGCACTGCAACTGCACCAGCCCCTTGCCTCCTTACATTGCGTGGAATATCGATCGAACAAGAGTCAGTAGAAGTGTTGCGTGCACAGAGCTGGCAATGCCGGGTTGTTTTCTCGCCTCCTCGCTTGCGTGTTAGCTGGCTCGCTCATCCGGAATACTCAGTTTCTCGTTCCATGCCGTCGATAACCTCAGCGACATTTCTCAAAAATATTCGCTCTACAAAATGCATAGTTATGATTTTAAGAGCACGCGTTTCAAGCTGTCTGATCTGATGCTTCTCATTTACAGCATTCTGCAAAACCAAGGATCGTTACTTACGCAAGGTTTGCCAGCCTTCAAAATGGTCAAACACACTGATGCGGCCACCACACATAGAAGAATTGCACATTCGTGAACGTGCCTAAGTCATCAAGTCCTGTGGCAAAAAAGAAGCCCTGAAAAGGCCTTTTTTCTTCGATGTATTTTTAACCGACTGTCTTTGTATACGGGTGTATCGCTAATAAAGCTAGGTTCTGTCGAACAGGTCAGGTCAAGTATACTCTAAGCAGTGATCTCGAATGACACGGGAAGTATGGACTAGCGGATTTTGTGGGAGGCATTGGGCGGGAAAAACTACACATACCCGAGCATGAGCCATGTGTTCGTCCAAATGAGATAATAGACTTCTTTTTGCCTGGAAAACTTTGAATTCAAAGTGCACACACATGTTGTGCTTGCTAAAGGCGCAAGAGTTTTCAAAGTCCTATGAGAAAACGCTCATGCATATGCATATTTACGGATCTCGGCAATATCCTCATAACCCACTTTAAAATTCAATGGTGGACTCATTCGAGCTTTTTTGGAAATACGCACGCTTGGCAGATTAATCTGAAAAGTATACATTGAATAAAGTGTCACATAATTAAAAATGAACAATAGAGCCTACCTTGTACCACGCACAGGCACAACTGCAACATATTTTACTACAGGAGCCTCCGGTAAAACATTACGAAGAGTCAGCTTCGCAAAATAACATGGCTCTTCTTGTGAAGGGTGATGCCATCTCCATTCAGTCTTGGAGAATAAATTACCATTTTTAGCAGCATACCACCACAAATATTAGTTATGTTTGTGAATAGACTGGGAACTTTCCGCGGGAACAGCCGAATAGGGGCCAATTGGCTAAAGCGAGCATTGGGCTGACTGCTGGCCTTGTTGTTAACCAAGTGAGAAAGAGAGAATTTACCGGTAACTTCATGACGTTTATCTATTCGTTTTCTGGGGGAGGAGGTTGCTTATTGATATTCATAAAATGGGAACTACAAATTTTTATCAAACGTCAGCTTTGTGGGGTTAGCACTTACTTTGAAAGTATTAAACGTAATTTATTCATCTGAAGTAATCGGTACAGTATAATTACCCCATAGGCTGTGACATATTTTCGATTCTGTGGCGCCATCAAAAAATATGCTGCGAAACCTAAGCCCTTCTTATTAGTTGTCAATGTGAAAGTAGTGTCCGGTGGTACCAGTGCGCTTTCCCAGATCGTTCAACACGCACCTGCTATGAGTCTTTCCAGCTCTCGCAGGACGACCAATGAAGCTTAAACTGGCCATGCAGACAAAACACAAGCCTGGTTGATTCGAAAGATTGCCTCGTTAGAATCATACTGACACCACTTTTAACGCACACTTCGCTCAAATAAGCTATATAATTAGGAAAAACAGGAAACGGCCATGCGACCCACTAGCTCATTTTCCTCAACAGAACCTATCATGTCATATGCTCAGCTGTGATATTTGCTGAGGCCGGCAAAAGCAAACAAAAAATAGGCAGGGCTTATAAGCTTGCCGAACGAGCTATTTGGCTTAAATTTAAGGCACATTCTCTTTATAGCAGTAAGAATGGTGGCGTAAACAGTGGAAGTTGCGGAAGCCCACGTAAACACGTAAACACGCTTGTTTGCGAGCTTCCTTGCTTTTATTTCGCTCCGCGCTTGGTTTAGCTACACGAGTTGCCGTCTTTCATTTTCAATTTTCCTCCTCTACTGCCATCGGGATAGGGAGGCCGTGAATTGCCTGGAGGCCTGCACGCGGAGACTTGGAAAATTTCCAAGTTTCTTAAAGTCTGCTGACCTGTCTGCTTTAAGGTGCCATGCCCGCATTCCCGATCACAAATGGGTACGTCTGAAGCCCCCGATTGCAGACTATCTGCGGAGACTGAATGACGTCGAGCAACGGCTAGTCGCAGGATGACTGTCTGTCCCGTCATGTTCCCTGGTAATCCAAGTTCGCAAGTGCAATGGTCCGGGATTTTTATAATCACTTAGAACTATCGATGTTGCGAGTGTTTTTATGGTGTAGGATGCGCGAACTTGCGAACTTCCGGTCAACCATCACACCAGTCAGCCTTCGCACCGACCTCTGCTGGCTGTCTTCTTTTGCCATAACAGCTACTACTAGGGAGCAATTCGCAACTGGCCGAACCTTTCACTACTAACAGACACTCCACCTACAATTGGGGGACTTCAAAAAGAAGACATTGATAATAAGAATAGGTTATTTTGACACTTAACTTATAAATTGGTATCTCTGTTCTGACGCAGGGTCTGGACTGTGTATCCTGCCCGGTAGATTGTTTCATTACGCTTTTAAACTTTGCCTAAATTTCCTTCTTAGCATATTTTCCGCCCCAGAAGATATAGACTGTCGCGACGCCCCTTAACATTAGTTAACAAAAGCAAGACGTTGCCCTTCTGAATGCGTTAGCATTTTTCCTGCCATTAACCCGGTCGCAGGCACTCTAAACAACGAGGATTTGATACACATGCAAGGACAAGCAGCTTTAAAATGCAGCTCAAACAATAAAGGTTACCCCGCATTCCGTGCAAGCAATTTGGACTTTGTTTCTATCAGCTACATTTTTCTTTCCTTCAGAAACATATTACAACTTTGCTTCCTTCATTAAGTGCGCACTAACGTTTTGTATCCCCTAAATTGAAAAGACCCCTGATCTTTTTCACCCCTTCAGGAAAGGGCGTACTGAAACAAAGAAGAAAACGTAGTTAGCAGGATTTGCTCATTTTCAACACCTCCCCTGCATCGTTCCACCAACATCGTTTACCCCTTTCAACGTACCGGCTCCCGGCTGGTTCGGGACCTCGCAGCGCTCCCCGAAGACAAAGGCAAGTAATGGCGCAAGAATATCAAGACCGTCGAGCGAGTAATAAAAAGAACCACGGACTAGAAAAGCAGCGGAGATAAGAAGCCGCCTTTAGGAGGGGTTATAGATGAGCCGTCATTTGGAGGCTGTTAAACGTCCAGCGGGAAAATTGTTCTTTGGAATTCCAGGCACATTCCGTCCGTAAAGGCGGAAGCGGCCTTTCCTCCTTTTTGTTTTTGTTGCGCAATAGCCCGCCGGTTCGGCTTCAGCGTACGTGCGGTTTGGGAGGGTAAATATCTCGTTATTTCACATTGAAGTACTTCTGTTTATGCTTTGTGGGAGTACCGTACTCTGAAAAAAGAAACGGCTGTCCCAAAATGAGGCTCGCTCGCATTGTTTTGTTTCCATAAGGAAAAGGAAAAATCACGGAGGAAAAATGCTTATAGTACTGGCAATTTGGAACACTGGACCTGCGATACACTTTTGTTATGTATACCTGTTTCTCCGTGGAATTTCACACGCAGGAAAGCAGTCGGGGAAAATATTATGCGTCTCCGGCCACCACGCTGCTCAGTGGTATCTATGCCATGAAGTACCCGGATGAATATCGTAGCTGCGTATACTTCTTTCAATCATCTGGAACATACGCAGCTAGTCGACATACCTCTTACCAACGAATTTGTAATCCCTGTAATCTCTGTAATCTCGCTGAAAACTGATCAGTGATATCAAAGTGATTGTAGAAATAATTATTTCTGGAAACCACAAAGGGTTGATAGTTGACCTCACTTTTCAACCGAAACCTGCCACGCTGTCTCTGAGTAATGGTTTACTAATCCTCGAGTTCGTACAGTAAGCGCTATATCGTCGTGGAGAACATAAAACGACAGCTACGGCACAGGAAGCAGTGTAGTTATATCCATTACATTTCTTGAGGTAGGATGTTTATCGGTCATTGGTGCTTGGGGGCCGACTACCTTTACCTTATCAAGCACCTCGCAAAGTGGAGATGATGCTCTGATCTAAAACGGCTGTACTCAAACATTTTGAGAAGCTGGTTTCTGCACGTGCCTGGTTATACAATGCATTGTCGGCAGAGCTCGCATTCGGGATATCAAAGTGCAAAGCCACAAGCATCACGTCTGTGTTTTTTGTTTGCACTCAGTTTGGTATATCCCCATCGGAGTTCTCTGCTGACAAACAACCACACGGCAGACTGCTTGTGTGAAAATGCTCCTACAAGACTGCAATGTCGTCTGTACATAGGTCGTGCGTAGTATTTGCCAGATGCACGCTGAGATGTACTATCGTCACGTCAGGAATGTTCTTACAAGCTTGGCTGTTCAGTCGCCAACCACTACACAGCCGGAAGAGAGGGCTTCCGGCCTCTCCCAGACAGATTCCGAATTAATTATCCCCGTCTTCCAAACAGCATGCCGAGCGTACCATACATGTAGAATTTCAAGGCAAGCGCATAGGGTACTCTTGCCGACGACCTTCAGAGACCCGGGCCAGTTCTGCTCTTCGTGGCAGCCAGACGGCAGACGTGCTGTTCTGAGAACACACCCACCGAGCACAGCAGGAAAATCTGGAGCAGACCTGGTAACCACTTTTCACATACGCGGATATTACGCAACACTACCGACCAACAAAACTGTACCCTCCAGTCACTAATAAGACAAAGAAAGAACAAGTAAACCTTATAATCCAAACAAGCACTCCCTCTCCCCCTCTTCCGCCACTCACACAACACGCCTATGCGTCATGCATTTCAATCGCTACGACACCGTCTGTATTGACTGCCAGGCCAAAGGTCCACTGTGCCACACTGTCTGGAAATTAGAAATGTCAAAGCTAGTCTTCCCCTCATTTACAAACCCTTACGCGGACAGTGGGAGGGTAAGCGGACCATTCTCCGCTCGCACCAGCCTAGCCTCGCACTACCACGAAGATGGTCGCTTTAGCTCGTAGTAAAGTTCCATCTCTGTTCCTTCCTACAGCAAAAAATTCTTTTCGTTAGCGCGCAGCCCCTTCATATCCTCCTCCGTGAGGCTAGCTTTCCTTCGTTGCACATGGGCTTCCAGCGAAGCGTGCTTTAGGGGAGATTTTATATCGGACGGCGCACTATGCAAAACTATATCGCATCGTTCATTTGTAGTTATTTGTCAAAAAATAGCGTAAAGTGAACGGCTTTGCTGGAGCATCGCATTTGACGTTAGCGTGGAATATCTCAAAAGTTTCTAACAAAAATTGTTCGAACGAATCGGAAGGCTGCAGACTCCATTAAACTTGAAAGAAATGCAGCAGTCGTGACTAAATTACCTTAAACCGAAGCAGGAGGAGGCGATAAGTTGGTGAAGCGTCGCTCCAGCTAAGCCTGTCGACTACTGTACGAGTGCATTAGAAGGTACTATTACGAGCAATTTGAAAGAGAACACAGGAACGCGCAGAAAACACCCCCAGACCCAGCTGTGAGTGATACGCAGCGGCCGCCGTCGGAAACAAAGTGGTAAGGGGGATGCTGTTCTAAGAACTGTTCCCATTCCCGCCGTTCGTCTTATCAGCTGTCGGACGACACCATATTATCGGTGAAATGACGTAAGCTGCTGCTTTGTAGAAATGCCAGCGCCGTGGGAGTGCCAACAGTTAGTGGAAGAGCACCCTCCTTTCCCCCTTTGTTTTTCACAGCTCCATCCGCGTATCGCTCCGAGTCTGTTTCGAGGCTGTTTGCCTCGCCTTCCTGTGTTCCCTTTCATATTGCTCATAATAGTACCTATCTGAGCGCGTGTATTTTTTTTATTGAAACGTACGTGGCACAGCCTCCCCAGTATTGTTATGTTTTTGCAACCGCCGTGTCTCCGGCTCCAACTCCTGTACTGCCGTATGTTATAATTTTATTCAACTCCTCTGCGGTTTCTGCGTATGTAGACGTGCGAAGCATCAATTCTTACAGCTTGGGGTTCTGAATTGCTCTACAACATTGTTCGAGACTTGTGTACGGCTGCGCTGCAAGCTGAAAGGCGGGGGAGGGAGGGGGGGGGTGGCATCTGAGCGTGATGCGTTTACGACGAGCATTACAAGTGTTCCTTCTCGGTATTAAAATACCCTGTTTTGCTGCCTCTTGCAGCTAGCTTCTTTCGGTGTGTTTAAAGTGATGATTAGAGAGCGGAATCTCCGCAAAAAATGGCTATTTTTTATTGGTTCCGTATCAAGCCTATTTAACGTATAAGCATAAGTTTCGGCAATGAAAACAGTTTACGCTCTTATTTACTGTGCCTCTAAGTGCGTATTTGGACGTTCGTACCTATATGAGGTTACTGCACAAAAAAAAAAATCCGTTTCTTTACACATTTCGGAGTCCATGTTCTGCTAGCACTATTCTCACTTCATAAACCCGGAACTATGCGTTTATCGCGTGCCGTATGCGACGGGAATCCGCGCGCCGTGCAGAACACTCTGAGACACAAAAATCGTGGTCGCGCCGCGGTCACCACAACCTGTCGTTACCCCGAGGAATTAGGCCACCAGGGGCCCATGTTGACCGGCAATGCAGCCAATCTCGCGGCCGGGTGAGCTTAACGTCACCACTGTCAGCACAGGCTCTTTCGTTGTTTTGAACAGCACAGCTGCTTACGCATTTAGTTCCAACGTCGAGCGTTACCAGAAAACTTAGCCCGGCCGAGCGCACGCGAGCGTGCGCCTCTTAAGGAGCGCCCGGCGTCGGCCAGCTGGACCTTCGAGAACACTCTTCCCAGCGTTCGTGGCGTGATATTTCACTTGCTGGAGACAGACTAGAGAAGAGCAGGAGGAAAACCTTAAGTGCTGGCAAAAAATAGATCTTCGTCCTCCCAAGTGAGGGGAGTTCTCATTCCAGAGCCCCTGTAGCTGTCTCCCGGGCCCTCTCGACCAGTCTGCGCTGATCTTCAGGAACAGCAGTGCTAGCGCTCTCTCTCCCTTAGTCGGACACCAGGCTTTTCCGGAATTGTGGCTGGAAGTTTTTCATGACTGGCAGGCCCGGATCGTTTTGACCGCAGACTTTCACATCTCTCCCATATTGGAACGCGTTAGCATGCGCTGGAACCCGCGGCGCCGGGCTTCGCGAACTCGGCGTCTGGGTTCCCCAATTCAGGCGAGAACGCACGTGAACTGGCGAGGAGAACAGTGCGCTAGAGATTACGCCACGAACCCTGGACAGAGTGTCCTCGAAGGTCGGGATGGCCAACGCCGCGCCCTCCTCATGAGGGTACGGCGTTGGCCATCCTTCTGTCAAAAGCTCTTTGTGTTAAAACAGTTCTTCTATTAAAAGACAGGGAGAAATTATGAATTAATAAATGAAAAGCGACTCTCACAGTAAGCATCCCTTTAGTACCGCAAACAGGGCCTGGACCAGGGAGCACGCTGTGTGTTTTCCACAGGTCCTGAACCGCCCATGGCACTCCTTAAACGACAAATACATGCATTTGCATGGCAACACCACCCACCTGCAAAGTGGCGTCCGTCGTTTTAGAGAATTCGCCGCCGGATTTCGCGCTTCGGAAATTTTTTGTCTATATATTCTTCTTATTTAGGTATTCTTTTAGCTTTTGGCAAGGCGGCTCAAGAAAGGCACAGACCAAAATTTTCGCATAATGGGAACTGAAAGCGCAAATTAGACACGGACAAAGAAAGGAAACAACAGGACGAGCGCTCGTACCGCTCGTCCTGTTGTCCCCTGTCTTTGTCCGTGTCTAATTTGCACTTTCACTTCCCATTATGCATCACCAACAGGCCCAAACCATGACCCTTTTGGGCGAAATTTTCGCATTTAACTAGCCAAAGAAAGACTGTCGTCTTAAAAAAAAAGGGTGGCTTTGCCCTATGGACGGTGGTTAAAATAACCTTGCAACAGTTTCTTCAACTTTTTTCGAAATTTTAAATGATTGCATAACGTAGTCAACCAACCCATCCAGTAATTAGACTGAAGTACATCAGCCATGAGTTGCTGCTCTATGCTCATCAGATAACTTAGAAACTTGCTCAAAAAAGTTTCTCTCTTTACCAGTCTTGCCGTTATTCGACCGCTAGAACCACGTAATTACAGTGGTGTAGCGGCCATTGGCCGTTTTCTTTTATGTGCAGCAATGAACGCGTTCGATAGACACTTTAAAAAGGAAGCCACAAAAGCTAAGCATAAACGGAAGGCATATCTATTGCGACGAGGCGGTCACACCACGCCACTCCGCGCTGCGGATAAGTATAGCTTTCGCAGTGCTTCCAGATACGAAGAAAAGAATGCAATCTTTTATAGGAACTGTTGCAGAGTCCCTTTAACGTATCCGGGTAGCTCCGAGTATGAGGTGCTTTAAAGTCGGCTTTTTTGCGCAGCACTGCAATTGTGCGCGAAAGCCCGACACATAAGAAGCGGCCATAGAAGTAGTTGTATGGCGACCAGGAGGTTTAACCTCCTTGATGGTGACCTTAGCTAGGTTCCAGAGTGAATTGTTTGCCAACACGACAGGCGTACACATATTTCATCATGAGGAGCCCCGTTATTTTTACAAGAAAAATGCGTTCCCCGGCACGCTTGGGCACTACTGGCCCAGGATATCACCTGAAACGAACTAAAATGCGCCCTAAATGCAAAGTATGCCCAGTAAACAGCATCTAATTAGACGAATTTGCGAATTACTCTAACTCTCGCTACCAGGTCACCCACGGCTAGCTCTATCTACCAAAAGACGCATGGTGCCACGCGGCCAAGCGCCGGTACCACCACGACACTCACAGAGTACCGTATTTGTACAATTCTAACACGCACTTTTTTTCTCTAAAGTAGCCTCAAAACATACGTGGCCGTTACAACCAGGCACAAAACCGAAATCGTCTTTCAATGTTCCCCGCTTTAGTTTTAATGCCAACAGGAGCTGAATAGTCAAGTTCATGAAGCACAAGGGATTTTTGCTGCCGCAGTTGCGTGCGTGAAATAAAGTGTCTTCTGTCAGGTACGTGGTGTCATGTCTATCCCATGTGCGCGGCAGAATCGGCTAAAAATTATTTTTTCGAATATTCCCAAGTTAACTTCGCATTGCGATCGGAGGCGAGTTGGAAGCGTGCAAATGTGGTATACGCTTCCTAACAATGAAAGTGCCGCATTCTCGGGCAAACCCAGCAGCGCTCCGCAGCCGCACAGTGTCGCGGACACATCTTAGGCCACACAGGCGTAGATGTTCTGTGTTTGATTTTTTTTTTTCTGGATTCATATAAGTGCTTGAATAAAATGTTCAAGTGGCGAAAATCGTGCTTTGGTTATGACTTAACAACACTGTCTACACGAAAAGAAATTGGATAAAAAAACTTCATTCCGCTTTCGAACGTCGGGCAGTGCCATCAACTTCAATTACGACAGAGCGGCAGTTACGACACGGGGCGATATTACCATACAGACATTCCCGCTTTGAACACGTACACGTACAACAGGTTATATCAAGTGTTTCAACAAAGCCTAACGTTCAAACGGAAGAGGCCTAACCTGTTCCCAGTTATCTTTGCTTAGATTTTGAGGCCCTATTTTTGCACGTTCATGTGAAGCGATTTAAGAACTGGGGATTCTTTACGTGATGAGTATATATCGGTGCAATGTCTTTGAACTCTAAAATCCCCGTTCGAAAGGCGACTAGCGCTCGATTGCGAAAGCTAAATAGCTAACAATAACAAAGAAGGTGTTGGGAAGTGTAAATCTTTTATACAATAGTATAGTTTCCACAACAATGTTGTTTTACGCTATCACACATGATCAAAATGCAGTTTTACTGGATGTAGAGGGCTGGTTAGGCGCAGGCGAACGTTTATTCTCATAGCCACCTCGTCAAGCTACTTGAAACAGCAGCTTTTTGTAATTGGCTCATGCTCTGTAACAAAAGGAAAATAAATAAAGACGTGATTTTGGAAACAATTCTTGAACGCTATTCTCAATTTTTGTTTTTAATGGCAGCATATTTTGCTGACTACCCAAGCCTTAGAAGAGCTATCTTCTGAATATAGTGAGACGGTCTGCCTCATCTAACCAAGAGAACTTTTCCGAGCTCCTTACTGCCAGGTAGAGTGTCCTTGCATTAGTAAAAACACGATGGTGTGCGTGTAATCTACGTAAACAAAGAAAAAAAACTGTGGTTGATTCCTCTGTCATAGGAATCGGTAAAACACGAAAGTGAAATGTGCAGTTAAATCTGCAGCTGAGCATAATTTGCGGGTCGGCGGCTGTCCTGTGGGTGTGCTTGGCGAGCGACATCCTGCTGGTGGGTCGCTTTGGCAAAGTTGTACTGGCGTCATTTCCGTGACGGATATGACGCCAGCGAAATCTTAGTGTATACCGGCATAAAACACTTTCGTGTTAAAATATACAACCCGAAAACGCACAACCTGAAGTATAACGTACTCTTTGGTTATAATGGTTGCTTCCCCGCAAGAAGACCCTGTGTACAAAGGTGTACCCTTTACAGGCCACTTGCTTGGTTGTACTGGCGTCACTTCCGTGACGGATATGACGTCGGTGAAATCTTCGTGAATCCGGGAATAAAACACTTTCGTGTTAAAAATTCAAGTTTCAAGCCAATAAGTATAGCGAACCCGACGTTTTTTGGCCCCTGTTGTGCCTCTCGCTCCTCAACCGCTCGCGACAAGCGTTCTCAGGGCATCGTACCACCCCTCGCGTTGGCGACGCTTCTTGAATTTTTTCCCTGCACTTGGCACCTGTGATTGCGAACAGGCACAAAAGATTTCGCGCTTTACGCGCAAAAAGGACCGGCGCCAAGACAAATCATAATTGTGAGAGGCAGGCAGCAACAAAGTGACGAGTTAACGGTAATTCTTGAAAGCTGGTCGTCTTGTCACCCTTGGCCTGATCGCTTATTTTTCAGTTAGCAGACATCGCTAGTTTCGCGCTGTAGTGTAAGCTCATTTTAATGTCACTTCTTGTCTAAGCAAGTGCACCGTGCCCTGAAGGATAAGCTTGGAGCCGTGACATCGATCGGACGTCGCGCCGCGTTTTACTACAAGCCGATCCAAGTTACGACCCACAGGCAATGCAAGATTCAATAAAACAAGGAAAGCGGTGCGCGGTCCGACGCGTTCTGCCTTTTCCAATCCAAGGTGTTCTGTTCGCTATTCTGTCCTAAGGTCTGAATTTTCGTCGAAAGAAACAGGCTGTGTGAGTCAACCGTGGGCGATACAGAGAGCTTCAGAGACGCGGCTATTGATCCACCGAGCCAAGTACCGGCTTGGAAGCAGACAAACCGTCAATCACACGCGTTCAGAGGTACGAGAGGCGCCGCCGCAGTCGAGTGCTGATCATCGCTCAAAAGCAAACCTCGACGGCGCCTACCGACCGGGAAGACAATCATCCTGTCTTCGAGCGTCTCGCTCGGGCGTCACTTCCGTCCGCTCTTTCTTCCCGTAGACGTCATTTGTCTCGGCTCTTTCTGATTGACCAAGCGACGCTGCTTATTATTCACGCCAGACTTCCTGACGGACCGTCTCTCGTCTGCGCCGATTTTGTGGCGCAATGAGTCGAACTTGAAGCTTAGCTCGCGTTCTGGCTTCTTTTGTATAATTCGAGGTTAGTTATTGTCAGTTGGCTCCTCTTTTGCAAACTTGGAGGGAATTCAAAAGGTCGAGAACGCGCCCCCTGAAAGCTTTACGCACATGAAAGGCCCCGCCGAAGGTGGAGTGTTCTTATATTCGCGATTATTCTTCTCCGGCAATTCTTCAAATACAGATTCCTCTTACGTAGCAAGCGAAGTGCAGGGGAGATAATTTTTGCGTCACACTCCAAGACGAATCTGCATGACGGCTTTTTCGTGAAACTAAATGCCGAAGAATATAAAAGTGCTCGTCCAGAAAAGTTGAGCATTAAACCGGTCGTGGAGGAAGTAAGATTAATAGGGCAAAAATGGCAAAAGTGAAGCCGATGTAAAACATGAAATTCGGCCCCTAGCGCTCGGTAGCGTATTTGCGGAATCACCATTAATCCCCGTCCACATTGTACAAATTTACCCGCGAATTCCCGTCTGCGACGCCTCTCGTGCGTGTGGCAAAACGATCTATATTTGTTTCTGCGGCTAATTCTTCATGTCGAGCGGTTTTTACTGTGGGAGTTTGGCCATTCCAAACATTTTGCTATTTGCTGCGGCAACGAAAATAAATCGTTTTGCGGCATCAGAAGCACCGCGTAGCAGCGAATTCGCAAGTGAATTCGCAAGATGCCGAGCTGGTTTTAGCCTACCTCATCCAATTTCGCAAGCGTAGAAGAACCTTCACTCTTCGAAACCGCCCGCATTTTGCACTTTACAACTCGTTTGTGCAAAGGTTAATGTGCAATGAGCAAAGGGCCGATGCGGATTTGCGACGATCCTATTATAGGCCTGACGCCGCCATTTTGGAGTCTTCGGCAACCGGTGCCTGCAGCTTGACATGATGATGATGATGATGTTGATGAATAATGTCTTTCCCTTTGAATCGGGGCGTCGGTTGTCAGCAACTGACTTGCCTGTTTTTTTTTTACGCTTACTTGCCCTACTCCCAGCTAACCTAATAGATTTGCTTCCTCCCCCACCCCATCTACCCCTTATGTCTGTTTTAAACTCTCATCGCTCCCCCCTTTTTTTCTCCCCTCCCTAATATAAATTATCCTCCGCATGATTACTCCGCCTGCGTCCCCATCCCTTCCCTACTTTTCCTCCACCACCACTCCAGGCGCCTCTTCGTCACCTCTATGGCCTTGAAGTTGAGGTTCCCGCTTGCCCCAAATCCTCGCCCAAGTTGTGCTATCGCGAGCTCGCGGTATGCGAAGTACTACTCGTGGAAGCCTGTCCGAGCAAATCGACGACGACGCCAAGATGCATTATTTTCCACGCGACGACATGCAGCGCTAAACGTGGACTGAGTTCGTGCGCGGCGGCGGCCGCAAGAACTGTCGCCCAAACCAGTGGGCTCGGAGTTGCACGGGTCACCTAGGGTGTTGGGAACTTTAGGCTTAGTATCGTGGCGACAATTTGATCGCTGGTATCTGTACAACTGCGAATGACCATCCCTTACACAACTTTTCACCACACTATCATCCCCTTTTTCGCATATGGAGCTTTATTTTGGCAATAATTTCCGTTTCAGCGATCGGTGACCAAGACATCTGCCGCGGCCTGTTTTGATTCTAGCGCGCAGGTGGCACCATCTTCCGGCAGCTCGCCGCACCGCGGTGCCGGCAGTGCTGGGTCGGAGCGCCGAACCTCCGCTGTCGGTCTGCGTAGGCTTACCATCGCGGCAAATATCTGAACGCCGCTTTTAAATTCAGCACTGATAACAACCCCTAGCACAATTTTTCACCGCACTAACATCTACTTTCTCGCATGTGGAGCTTCTTTTTCGCGATCAGATTGATTAGAAGAGTGGCGACAAGCTGTTGCTATCACGGTCTGCGCCGGTTTGAGCCGCAGTGATATTAAAAAACGGACGACGGCGAAGAGATCGCCGGCCCAATCGCCTGGCCAAATAAAGTTGTTCTGTCTGTCGGGTGGCAGCGACTCATCCGAGTCTGACGATTCAGACGACATGTCGACTGCGCGGGCGAGTGCGGACCATGTGCAATCGTAGCAGACGATGCGGCGAACGCATGGAGGAAAGAAAAACGTCCCTGACGTCACGGGTAAGACCGTGACGTAAGGCTGGCCCGCTTGCAGGCTGGCCTTCGAACGGCCATTTTCCCGCGCGGCGACCAAATTTGAAATTGGTTGCAATAAACGTGCTATAATTAATTATGTGTTGGCGGCTGACGGCTTTCGGTTCGATTTTCGTAATTACTGGGCCAATAGGTATTCTTAACAGCATAAAAACTGAAAGCGAGAGATTTCGTGTCAGTACTCCTTTAAGCCTCCGCCCGCGTCGTTTCCCCCTCACCCCGCGGTGGCCGTATCTCTGTGCAGCCCCTGATAATATGGCCTATAGTTTCCCGATCACTGCCGCAGCATGCACACGTTTCATCCTGCTGCCTGTAGCTACCCGTGTATACCCGGGTTCTCAGGCACACTGCCCGCGCCTCGAAGAGCAATGCACTGCCTCTCGTATTGCCATAGAATCCTTCCTTCTTAATTTCCAATTTCTCTGTCCTATAAGCCTCCAGGGTTTTTTTAGCTTCCGTTCTATGTGCCCACTTTGTCGTCTCTGCTGCATTTACCTGCTTTTTAACTGTTGTGTAAGCCCCACTTTTCCCTACAGACTCCCCGTACTGCTTGGTCAGCTGTCTGGTCCTCCGTCTCCACCGCGTGTCCGTGCTCCTCATATATACGTAATTAAACACCCTCGCGTCCCATTTTTCGTCCTCCATGTAGCGAAGCCGCTCCTAAAACTTTATCTTGCTCTGCGCCTCCGTCGCCTCGAAAGACGACCAGCTCATAACGCACGGCTTGCGCGTCACCTCTTGGAACATTTGGTACTTTCGAGCTTCGGGTGCCGCCTCGAGCTCTAAGGAGAACCTTTTTTTGTATTTTTTGGCTAAAACATCCTTTTCAACGTGTTTTTCGTACTGTCGGAAACTCCAACCTCACGGCTAGGTTGAATAACTTTACCGGCTGGAGAGCCTGCTGGTATCATTTACGTATTGGTGCTTTGCCACAAATATGGCTGATGTTTTCATTTTTTGTTTGTTTTACTGAATGATGTGGACACGTATGATGTTTGCTTACCAGATTTCGTAGTTTGGAAAGGTTTGCCGTTATATACTTCGGTTAAAGAATTGTTTTAATTCCTCGCCAGGCGGCTGAATAAAGTAACAGACGGACAGACAGACGGACCAAACTTTTCGCGTTTCAACAAGGTAGAAAAGAGTACTGTCTTTAAGATAGTTGCTTATACTCAGCGTTGCGGTTATTGTAGTCTTTCTATTCCCGGGAGACTGACTAAGAAGCAAACTGTTAGCTACTATAACGGTCGCAGTAATCTTTCATGCGTGGACAGTCAACAGCAAAACAACCATCTTCATGACGCTCGCTGTCTTCACTAACGGAGAATACCGACCTAATGCGGCATGTAAGCCATCACACTTTTCTCCATCGCTTAGAACTACGTTGTCTAGCTACTGCGCACAGTTTTAGCCAATCGTAAACCGTTTCGGAATTCCACGTCGAGTTCGGCCTTCCACGTGGCACCGAGACACAGAAGGTATATTGCTGTCGACGTTGGACAGTGAATTACGACTTTAGTCAAAATTACCCAGACAGACAGACAGACAGACAGACAGACAGGCAGACAGACAGACAGACAGACAGACAGACAGACAGAAATCGAAGCCCCTTTCTTGAGAGAAAGATGGTCGAAACGCGAAGCTTTCTCAATGCAAATGGAGTCGAACCAAAGTTCAAAATACACACTCCCAAAGTCTGTGTCTGAGTGGCGCACTCGGATGGACGTGGCCTTCATAACACGCCGGACCCAGGTTCGTCTCCGACCGCGGGAACCGTTTTTTCTTTTTTTTTTTTGATGCCCTTCTAAAGGCGGCTTTCCTGCAGTGCGTTCTGGCGTAACTGCGTCGCCATCAGTCATGCACAGAAAGCTTCGCTTAAATAAACGTTTTCATTGCGAGCTCATTTGTCGGCGATGGTGAGAGCACCGGCACTGTGGGGTGTCCTCTAGTTCAGAATGCCCTGGTCTTTGCACGCTACCGCTGTCCCCTTCCTGCAGACGAGCGCTGCTATGCAGTATGTTTTAAGATTCGCGCCCTTTTCACTACTGCTTGCTTGCTCGCCGTTGTTATACATTTGCTCACGTGCTCACCGAATCGCCTATCACGCTGATAGGGTAGCCCTCCAGTCTGATGAACGCGCACATTTTACTGTTCACTTCATACCTTTCTGACTACGGCAGGGGCAGCGCGCTTACGATGCAGGCTTCAACCTGATTCGCTTATTTGCCGCAACCTCGTTTGCACCTACCTGCGGGTTTGGCAACCTAATGACGCGTGGTAACCGCACAGGTCAGGAATTTAATGTTGGATAGCGGAACGAATTTGACGTTTTATACAAAAATGGCTAAAACTCTATATTGGGGAATTGTCCCGTAGTCCATAGCATCATAGTTGGATCGTGACAGATAGAACTGACCAGTCTTGTGCTGTTTTAACCAGCGGAATGCATTTGTGCGCGCTTTTTTGTTCTGTTTTAGTTGTGTTTTGCAACGCTCGCGACAGTATGAGGAAGGATCATTTTAGGGGCGAAGCACCTTAAGGCCGAGGCTTGTCCGCCGTCCGGCGTCCGTGCTCACGGCACAGCACGGTGTATATCGAAACATCTGTGAACAAAAGTTTCACAGAAGGTTAACAAGGACAAAATAAGAGGTTCACAAGATGTTAGAGAGAGAGAGAGAGAGAGAGTGTGTGTGCTCCTGGAAAGCCCTGCTGCGCATGCGAGATGAGCATTAAATTGGATTGTATTAGAATGAGAGACAGCTGGGCGAGTTGGAAGGGGTTCATATTCAAAATTTAACTGCGCGAAAGACGGATACAAGAAAAGACACAGACGAGCGCAGGACACGGACACGGACACGGACACAGACACGGACGGCTGCGCTCGTCCGTGTCGTTTCTTGTATCCGTCTTTCGCGCAGTTAAATTTTGAATATGAAATTGGATTCTATTTAAATTAGATTTGGATGGCATTGGGTCGGATTGGATTGGATTAAACCCACCGCGGTGGCTCAGTGGCTAAGGCGTTGCACTGCTCAGCACGACGACGCGGGTTCGACTCCCGGTCGCCGAGGCCGCTTTTCTGATGGAGGCGAAAAGCAAAAACGCCCGTGTGTTCGAGATTTCGGCGCATGTTAAAGATCCCCACGTGCTCAAAATTAATCCGGAGCCCTCCACTATAGCGCGCCTCATCACCTGCGTTGCATTGGCGCGTTAAACTCTACAATCAATCAATGGATTGGATTAAATTGAATTGTGTTGGATTGGATGGGATTGGAAATCGATTTTGCAGCAGTAAGCACTCTCACGGTGATTTACGGTAAGGACCACCCCCAGTTCTTCGCCCACTCGTCATGATGCGCATCGTGAAGATGCGTGACTTTTTTTAATTCAGTTTTTGTGGTGCTTTTATCTCGATTGCCATTCTTCGACGCCGTTTTATCACCTAGACAGCTCCTATTGTTTGACTTAATTTTGGGGGGTTTTACGATGCTTGCCTCACCGCGAAGCTGGCTTTTTTCTTTACCCCAATTGATTTATCTCGCCTCATCTCTACTGTGTTTCTTCACCCTGGTTTTTAATTATTTTTGAAAAACCAATCTCTCTCAATTGCATTCAAAAGAAAGCTCTAATTTGCATTTACGTACTCTCAGATTTCCTTGAATGCGTCCCAGACTGCGTGTGGCCTAAGAAATGTCGACATAATGAAACTTGGCACCTGTGTCCGTATAGTTTGTGCAGGTGTTGCCTATATACAGTGGAACCCCGGTGATGCGTCCCCCGGACTTACGACGACCCGGTTTTTACGACGGATCACTGCGGTCCCGGCAAACTACCCATAGAAGCAATGCATTAAAAACCCCGATGATATGACGGTCGGGTGCACGCAGTCCGCTTCATACGACGGACCTTGGCGCTGCTAAACCGGCGTTTTTCCCATATTTTACACCGCTTCACCGCCTCGTCCCCACCATCTCTATTCTTAACCCCCATTTGACGCTGCTTGATGTGCAAAGGTCCGCAGGCGGGCCAGACCACTTGCTGAACAGACGCAAGCAACCAGGCGGGTACTCGTGAGCGGGAGTTAGCGGCGCGACGGCTCCACGCGCCCGCAGTATGCCAACGCGCCAACCGCAAAAAGTCGAAGTTCAGGTGACACACGGATCGTGAATTTCAAGCTCCCGTCGAGGTGCCGACGAGCGCGAAAACGCATACGACGCAATCCCACGGCGGTGACCGAACCGCCACTTCCCCCGCCCGCTCGATCCAAGTTTCTTCATTGCTCAACGCCCTATATCTCTGCTCTCTGCTTATCAGTGTCTTTCAAAGCCGCGTTGTCACTCCGATCCTTTCTTTGCTAGAGTACCTCAATTCAAGCGCGTCCGAAGCAAAGGTGGAGACAAGTACGTTCCCGTTGGCACTGCCATTTTAGGTCACTCGCTGACCTCCCCATCGGTAGCGAGGCCGCGTTATAATTTTCGCCGCAACACGAATTAGTCGCCAAGTTCGAATCGTCTTATCTATTTTGCGTTTCTGGGTCTTGTGGGAAATGAAAACAGCCCATGTGTGCAGCGCTTTGACGCAATAGCGACGGCACTGGACCGTTTAAAGGGTGTCTCCACCATGTACGGCAATGCCGTTATTTTTCCATCTCCGCCTTGTACTATCGTTCGTTTCGCTTGGCCTTGGCAGTTTCACACTCGCCTTTTTCCCTCTGAATTTGCTCGACCACGTCGGTCTTATCTCGCGCGTGCAAGGCGCGGGTCTGGCGGGCTAGCTGGACGCCGTAGAGAGGAGGGGCGCACAACACAGGCGTACCTTGTTTTCTAAAGTTGGAGTTTTTTCTATAGATTCGCAAATCACGTGACAACGCGCTAATACGGTGATTTAAATAGGTTTTCAGTCCACCTGTCCCGTAAGAACGTCTACTAATCCGGCATTTACCAGCACCCCGGTCGTACGACACCCCGGTCATACGACGCTTTCTCGCGGTCCCTTGAAAGTCGTATTATCGGGGTTTCACTGTATACACATCGTGTTCCAGCTGCCAAATATGGAGGACGCACCGACGACGCTAGTGACTTTCCGTACCACGAACCACTGCAGCACGAAGAGTGTGCTGATTAAAATTTCATCCGAACAGCCGAAACTCCAGGTTGCTAGCCCTAGAAGATTGCGCATTAAATCAAACAGCGACGGTGCCGTTATCTTTTTGACTTCACTAAACTTTTATCACAAGGCTCAATTTCCCTTTTTTTCGGCTACAAAAAAATCAAATTATTCATCATTGCCCTCTTGCAACTCGCAAGCTGGGTCTCATTTTGATTAGGTGTTCGATTTTTTTAGCCTTTTTTCTCGATGGATGAACAGGCTATGAGGCAGGGCAGAGCTGCTTCCGTGTTTGTTTTGAGCAGATTAAATTGCTCGCGTCGTCGTCGCTTCAGCGAGCAAACATGCATTAACCGCAATATAAAAAATATTTCACGCTGAAGCCCAATGGCGAAAATGGCTTGATTCACTCTGTTTTTTATAGATAAAAAATAAAAGGCGTTTTTCTTTAATGAGTCGCCACTCCATTACCGTGGCATGTATATGACGACTAAGACGGGCATTCCATCAAGTTTGTACGAGGCTGCTATTAGCGGAATTAGATATACTGGAAACAAGAAATACAGAGAATTTATGTGGTTTATTAAACTCCGACTAACGCACGAAAGCAAATATTATTTACGTAATTAAGTGAACTGGTTTCGCCGTGTTGCATTACCCGGCCCAAGAACATTTAAAAAACAGCGCACACTCATAGCCGCTGTCACTCACATATATGATTTCGTTGTCGGTCATCAAAACCTAATTTGCTCAAAGATTATTGGGTAGACAGTTGCGGTAGACAAATTATGACAATGGCTTTTTACTGGGGCTTTGCCGGCGATCCTTTAAATTACTGTGAGTGCACTAAGTTATTCCAATTGGTCCCGTTGGAGTACCCACTCGTGGTGTAAAAATCGTGGACTCCTTGAAGTGCGACCAATTTATCCCCGCGACCAATTTATCCCCGCAAACTTCTTGATCTCATCTGCCCATCTAACTTTCCTCCGCCCCCTCTAACGCTTGCCTTCTCTAGGGATCCACCCCGTTACCCTTAATGACCAAGGTTATCTTGCCTTTCGCATTACATGCCCTGCCCAGACTCATTTCTTCTTCTTAATTTCTACTAATATGTCGTTAACACGGGTTTGTTCCCTGACCCACGCCGCTCTCTTCTTGTCCCTTAATGTTACACCTGTCATCTTCCGTTCCATTGCTCGCTGAGTCGTCCTCAATTCAAGTTGAACCCTTTTAGTGAGCCCCGTTGGTGAGTACCGTAAGATGCAGCTTCCATGCACTTTTTTCTTCAGGGACAATGGTAGGCTTCCATTCCTTATCTGAGAATGCCTGCCGAATGCACTCCACCCCATTCTGATCCTTCTAATTATCTCTGCCTCATGGTTGGGATCCGGTTTCACGACTAGGCCGAAGTAGACAAATTCTCTTACCATTTCCACTGCCTCGCCACCTATCTGAAACCGGTGCGTTCCCCCGAGGCTATTGAGCATTACGCTAGTTTTCTGGGTATAAATTGTTAGGCCCAGGACTCTACTCTGCTTGTCCTGGGCGGTAATCCTCAGCCTATCCCTTGAATCGTGTTTAGAAGCCCGAAATTGGCCGTAGAAATACGACCCCGTTCTCGAGTGTGAAACGTCCTTCGCACGCACAAACAAGCATCTGCCATCGACATGACCTCCTATCTCGTTTTTTTGCCTTCATCGAAAGTCAACAATGAAGATTAAGTATCCAAACGTTTTTTTTTTCTTTTTCACTGAGAAAAGCTGTGGCGAGTTTTCCTAGAAGTAACTTCGACCCGCCGCGGTGGCTCAGTGGCTAAGGCGTTGCGCTGCTGAGCACAAGGTCGCGGGTTCGATTCCCGGCCGCGGCGGCCGCTTTTCTGATGGAGGCGAAAAGCAAAAACGCCCGTGTGTACGAGATTTCGGCGCACGTTAAAGATCCCCAGGTGGTCAAAATTAATCCGGAGCCCTCCACTACGGCGCGCCTCATCGCCTGCGTTGCGTCGGCGCGTTAAACCCCCACAATCAAATCAATCAGAAGTAACTTCGAAAGTGATAAATCACCTGAGATAACCCCGATAAGTGGTGCCTTTGATTACTGAATTAGCCATCCGAAAAGTAATCCATCACATTACCGGTGACAATAAAATCTAATTCTATTACTGTCATTTAGTATTTACTCGTTTGCACCGCCTGCGCGCGCCGTCCCAGTTTCAAAGAGACGGCACGCACCCAAAGCTGTGGGTGACTGTCATTTCAGTCAATCTGATTTCCTTACCGTAAAGTAACGTCTTCCAAGAGCTCCATTACTCAATTTTCCAGAGGACGCTTCCCGCGCCTTCGTGATTTTGTATAACAACCTTTCTTGAATTTAATTAGGGCTAAAAATTACTCTGTAGAACCAGGCCTCAGTTGGCGGTGACGTTGTATTTTCAGCTATAGAATGATCGTATTTAGATAGAATAACGTGCGACGAGCGAGCGGAAAACAGAAACATGCTGCACAGTGGCAAAGCCCGCATGTGCGCATGCCATAACTGTGTGAAGTCAAGCAGACTGACGCGTCGTAGAATGTGTGTAGAAGGGTGTGGGAATGGTGGCATGCCTCGAACCAGACAGTTCCTCTGTTTCATGCATCTAGCTCTATAACCCCATTTGGCCAACAGTGCCGCTTCTTCTCAATGAGCACTTGTTTTTACGCCGCCCAAGTTGCGTCCGAACCGAAAGACACAATTTGTCCCAGATTGCCTCAATCCACCGAAACAACCACCCAGCAGCTAATGCGGGAAAGTAATTCATACACAACAGCAAAGCCATGGTATACTCAAATATATTACGCTCTTCTCTTTTCACAGATAAGTTATTGCAGCTGAGTATATTTGGCAACGACCCACGCTAAAATAAAAAAGAAGATGATGCGTTATATCGAAAATATTGAACGCACACAGAGCAGACAGCATCTCTTCCCAAAATACAGTATTATCAGAATTGACCGTATTTATGGTTTCAGTCTGCTACAGAAAATGCTCTTTTCATCAACATTCTCGATTTTCTTCTTAGCATCACTAGCTGGACTGACATACCACAGCACCGTAATAAACACACGTAATCCCGCTTTTTGGCACATACCTCATTCTGGAACAAATTATAAGTGGCAGTCGTTACCTCATATTCTCCCATTATTACTCAATAAATATCGGCATACAAAGATAGCTAACAAAAAAGAACTGTGGAGCTTTTTCACTCAGCTGGGCTGACATTTAAAGTACATAGTTTCTTTTCCATGCTGTTGATGCTTTTGCTATCCCGTACTTGTAACTCTAACATCGTAATTTAGGCATGTCTTGTGTGTTTGCTCATAATGTTTATGTTGATATTTCATTTTTCTTTGTGAATACTCCTTATACTGTACGTGTAGGCAGAATGTCGATGCACTGTTTTCTATGCACATTTTGCTAACTTGCATAGCTTGGGCTATGCTTATGTTGCGCTTGGGCTGTCCGTGGTACTTTCTTGAAAGTTTGTATGATATGCTTCTTGTGTTACTCTACATGATTAATTACTTAGAATTTGATTACACTTTCATGTGCTTGCTGCTATTGCCTTTTATGTGGTTTCCAGGGATTTGTCATGCTGCTAAGGCAGCGTTTACTCGGTAAACTACACCAGTTTCTGGGGAAAAAACTGAACTCAACTGAACTGAACCAATCTTTGCGGAAACCACCGAATTTTCACCAGAACACTACTATTAGATCTGGTTAGTGGCCGCTTACTGGGTGCACCACAAGGTTGATCTGTCGTCACTGCTTGACCACTGGAAGTGGTATGATCCGTGGAATGTAACGTCTTCCCCTCTGTCCACTTTCATTGAGCCAGGACATTCGCCATTCCGAATATTCTCTACGAGGTTAACGCCAGAGTTTTAGGGTGTGGCTGATTCCTCGCTGTTGTCTTGACTCTCCCAAGCGACCTGTCATCACAAATACTCAATACGACTCCCTGTCACCCCCACCTACTCATATGACCCATATTTTCTGTGTAATTTTCAACCGATCCCACGCCCAGTTAGAGGTCTTTCGTTGACAGAATCGCTCAACAAACATCATTGTTCCTGACCAGCCGACCTCGCCCCTTGTGACGCGAGTACCAACTGTCCTCTTAGCCCCCGCTTGCTCCATCGGCGGGAAACACACAACGTTTGCTTCGTGTTTGTTGGGCGGTCCTCATGCCGGAAGCGCACACGTGCACCCTATTCATCCTCCGCCCGCTATTTCTCAGACGGTGTTTCTTCACTTCCGAAGCCTTTCCCGGAGCCCATCCCACATCTTGGGTGCCCGCCTCTCTATCGGCAGTGCTTCGCGCAGATCCCCATAACGTAAGCGAGGAGCCATCGCTCTTTCCTGCTGCTTGGACCGCGTGTCACGCCAGCGACCCTGTGAACCCCGAACTCCTTCGCGTGGGAAAGATCGAACTCGGACGTCTGCTCCTCCCCGATCACCAGAAACACCCCTAACTTGAGAGGCCTAAGCAATGCCAGGGCACTGCTGTTGATGTCGTCAGCTGACTGGCTATATAAACATCATTCGCCGGGTTTGTATTCCTAGTTGGCTATTAAGAAGAACATAACGGCCCCTACAGCTCGTGCTCCGACAGCTTGTTGCAGGCTTCTTTCCTAGCGGGTGTTTCCACCGCGCGTCACGCACGTGGTCGCTTCGATTGGTCTTGCGAACAAACTTGGGTTACGGAAGGCGCTTACCCTGGCTTTCACTCCGCCGTTCTGATTTCGTGGCGCCCTTCCTGCCCCTTTTGTTGTTACTTTACGATCCGCTGAAGGCAGCGGAATAGAAAACGCACGTGCCGTTGTGTTATCTCTCATTTGCTTCTCACTTTTTTTCCGTCTTCGAAGGAACGACATGACAACGTATGCCTTGCTTTATCCGGAGAATTAAATGCAATACTACCGGCACATTTTCTTCTGTTGACCCGAATCGATGTTTCCATTCCAAACGCCCCGGCTGGAATCGAACCCACGTCCTTGGGCTGACCCGCACAGTGCCTTACTCACTGAACCCCTGCATTGAATCTTTTTGATTGATTGAAGGTTTACCACGCCGAAGCTTTTCCTTTGCTATCAGACGCGCGGTAGTGTAGAGGGCTCCGGATTAATGTTGACCACCTAGAAATCTTGAACGTGCGCCGAAATCTCGAACGCACGGGCGTTTTTGCATTTCGCCTCTATCAGAAAAACGGCCATCGCGGCCGGGAATCGAACCCGCGTCTTCGTGCCCAGCAGCACAATGACTAAGCCACTGAGCCACCGCGGCGGTTGTGTTGAATCTTTGACCGCACTCTAACCCGCGGCGCCTCAATGGCTAAAGCACTGTGCTACTGGGCGCGAAGGCGCGCGTTCGATTCCCGGCCGCGATGGCTGTTTTTCTGGTGGAGGCGAAAAGCAAAAACGCCCGTGCGTTCGAGATTTCGGCGCGCGTTGAAGATTTCCAGGGGGTTAACATTAACCCGGAGCCCTCCACTACGGTGCGTCTGATAGCACAGCTGCAGCTTCAACGCGATAAACCCATAAATTTGACTTTTTTTTTCTGAACATACGGTTTTGCATTTCGGAGGACGTATATTTAAAACTGACTCAAAGTTTGTAGTCCATCTTATACTCGCTTCGTACCTCCTTAGAGGTATCCCCATTGTGCTCGTCACCGTTTATCACCCTGTTAATATCCTTCACAATACCTAACTGGCACTTACAATGATGTCGATTTCACTTCTACTTTCATCGACGCGGCTTTTCCACGTCCATTTCCTGTAGAATAATTTATTACCGTATTCTACACCAGGGCGGCAACATCCTGCGCTATTGGGGAAGCGCTATTTTTGCCCGAGTACGCCTTCAAGGTATGGCTGCCCAGCGCAGTCGCATTTGCTGCACCATGCGCAGAATTTCATGTCCGTATAAAGGGAGAGACTGACCCTCTATAAATAATGAGAGGGAGAACGTGAAGGGATAAAGAAGTGAGAAATATGGAAAACTTCAAACATAAATAAGCATGCAGTTTTTTTTTTAAACTGCTAAATCGGTAAATCGGTAAAACACGAAAATAAAATGTGCCTTCACAGAAGCAGTTGAATGTTTATTGTGCATCGATACGAACTTGCACATCGCTGTTTATATTTCGTCGGTATGGCACCGTTATACGCATCAACGTTCGACACTAGATTGCACGCGCCGGAGCATTGCGTAAATCCGACTGAAACCACAGGCGCTCGCAAACCGTTCATGAGAACGAAACCGAACGGGTTGTCAGCGAATCGTTTGGTGAAGGCATGGTCCGCTGAGGAGAAAGGAGCAGCGGACTGGGTCACGAGCGCGACATCCGCAAGTCTGCTTCTCCGCAGCTTATGTTGCGCGCGTCTCATGTACACGAAGGCGCCGGCATCGAGGCGCCAACTGTCGGCGCTCATTAGCGTCATGATGCACTACTTCGCCTCGCCTCTCCTAGATGGCAGCACCATCTGCAAAAAAGGATATAAGGCGTGATTGTCATCTTATTCATGCGTCTGGACATAGTGCTGTTAGGAGCGCGTTTCGTACCTCCCATTGCGGCGAAAGAGGTTGTGGCTCGAATACCGGCGCAGCCACATCAATCGAAGTTACTCTGGCGATGTCATTTCCCTAACGGATATGACGTCAGTTAGATCTCCGTGGACCCCGGCATAAAACGTTCGTGTTAAAATAAATACTTAGGGAAGCCACATGCGCGTAGTCTACGTGGCCTTCCCCTTGCCTTAATAGTCTTAGGAACGTTGCAAAACTGCGTTTGGTCTCAGCAGACATCGAAGCCAGGTAAAGTTTGTGTATAGCTTGTGGCAGAATTATAATTATTGGTACTCGTTGTTTAATCAGAGGCAGAGTTAGCCGCCTCGTAGAATCCTTCCCCCTGGGCTCGAAAATTTTAGGGAAGGAGTTTAGAGTGTGATGGAGGTCAGGGCCGGCTGCAAGCATTGCTTTACCCATCAGTTATTTTGTTGTAGTTGTCGTCTATCAAAGTCCTTATTCTCTGGACACAGGCCGGGAAGCGAAACTGGTGTTGGGAACAACGCCGTTGGTGCGCTTGTAGCTACAATAGTGTCGACGATCTGCCGATTCATTCATGCACCCCTAAATGTTCGCGGTCCTTGCAGCACGAGCATGCCTAATCCATCTGGAACGCATGAGCAAATTGCCGCCATCTAATGCCTGCGAGGTTAGTTCAAAGGCTACCGAAAGTTAGAATGCAGTGCAAAACACCTCTTATGATGATTGATGAGGATGAAGATTGATTATGATATCGCCTTTGTGGCGGAGTGATGACGCCTCATCTTACCAAAAAAACTAGAACGAAACTAATATACCTATGTCTTACTCTCTTCGTTTAATACTAGCGCTGCTTAGGGCAGCCACAAAATCTTATTAGGCACAAAATACTTGTTTTTTTCTGTTACAGGTGGTAGCTGTCCCAGGCAATATTCCCCTCTTTGCTTTTCGTCCACAGGCATTCTAATCTTCTTTTCGTCGCCTCGACACCCTTGAAGTTAACTTCCTCTGTGCTACCCTTAAATCCTAGGGCTTCTGGAAGCCGAATATTTCTCTCATGTAGATTTGTATGGATACCCTCGCATTCTTACACCATGTGCCGCATAGTTCCTGTTTCTTTTCCGCAGACCACACATACCCCATCATTTTGTTTATACTTCCCTACAAAGCTCTTAGTTCGCAAACCACCTGCTCTAGCCTCGAAAAGCAAAGCACTGGCTTTAGCATTATTGTTGAAATTTTCCTTTCTGATGTCTAATTTCTCAGCCCTGTACATGTCTAACGAAGTTTTAGTTTCCATTTTTTCTAGCCATTTATTCGTTTCTGACTTGCCTCTTTTTTTGAGTACCTTGGATGTCTTGGATTTTCCACTGTTCTTTCCGTATTTCATCATTAGCCTTCTAGTCTTTCTTTGTCACTGCGTGTCCATGCTTTTCATGTATAGGTACCTAAAAACTTTAGCTGTCCACCTACGATGATTCATTGCTCTCAACCTCCTCTTAAAACACATTTACTCTGCGCTTCTCGAACTTCAAACGAAACCAGCCCATACCTCCCTGCACTGCTTCGTTAGTTTATTTTTCCATGGGCTCCTAAGGGGTAAGCGTTCACGGGGCACTCGCACAATGAGTGGTAGACAGTGTCAAGGTCGTGGTATCTCGGAAACTTTACGGACGGGAAGAGGTGTGGGTGAAAGTGCTGCAGTTACGTGCGATGTGAGAAGGAGTGAGTTTGTAGAGTGCGCCACATCTGCGCTTTCTCTACCGTCAGCTTGGCGTTGGGCGGGGGTAGTGTTCTGCGGGTGAAGCGGTAGTGCTGCGTGATGTCGCGGCATATAGTGAGGGCGTGCCCAGCGACCTCGAGTGCTCCCTGCTCGCCCGGAGTAGTAACACTCGGGCCTGCTCGCAAGTTCCTACGCTGGTCTGAACCCGGGTCCACAGCAGCATCACGGGCTGGTTGAGAGGTCTTCTTGGGCGACTTTCTAGCGCCAAGAGGAAGCCCCGTGAAACTGTATGATCTCGCTCGACTGAGTCCTCTGCGGCGTAAACACGAGAATTTGTTGTGGAGCTCCATTAGTATAGAAGCACGTGGTATTCTTTGAACCCTTATATGATCAAGCCGACCCGATTAAGAACCTGGAAGAGCCACCGAGCGAAACGTCAGAACTACCGGCTATGCGGCATCCGTATCCACGGGTTACAGATTTCAAGCAGGTATCAGGATAACCACAAAGACAGAACCGCGCGAAGCTGGTCTTCCAATGTAGAAAGAGCGAAAACTCCGACACGCAGGAACTGGCTGTAATCTACAAACTAGAAACAAAAGACACATAACACGTGTAGTGAATGGCCTGCCTTTCTCTCGAAAGCGGAACAACCGTAGCTCAGAGTCTTCCTCCAAGTAGGCTGGCCAGCCAGACGTGCTTCTAAAATCCTGATCAAGAAGGGGGGGTACATACACATCCTGCATAATACTTTCTTAAGGAGACAGCAGCGATGGAAGGCGCAGAGAGTACTTTTATGCGACTGTCGTATAACGGGGATCGACTAGGAGGCAGAGTTTGTGGTTCGCGCCGGCTCATTTTATCGCCGGGCACCGCAGCGTGCTGAGCTCCTCCATTACACTGATAATACAGACGATGAGTACCGAACCAGCCAATACAGCAGCGTTACCTGAGCAGAACCTAACGAAAACGCGGGCTCAGAACATCAAATGACAAGGGAAATTACAGAGGCGTACTACATAAGACGGTCTGCAGTCATCTAGTACTTCGCGTACGTGCGGTTTCTCTGCGTAAAAGAGAACTTACCTTTTTGGACGATATCCCTGCATGGCCTTACTATTTGCACACCTTGCGCGCAGGTTTTTAGTTTATTTTAGTGATTATTATAGTTTAAAACGCTTGCACCAAGTGAGTGGCAATATTACAGGCATAAAATGCCCGTGTTTTTTTTAATAAACTAGTTTTAGGTGCCAAAGCTCACTCGTATTTGCTTCGTTTAGTGCGCCCTCACGTCCTTGAGTTCAACACGGATTGTAGGGGGGCAGTTGGCACATGTCTGAACGAGAAATTGCGCGCGAAATACAGGACGACAGAACAGTACACAGACACAGCGGTGTCTGTGCGCTCTCCTGTTTTCTAGTATTTTTCGCGCTATTTTTCGCTATTTTAGTGGATCTGTGGGGAATCGTGAGCTCCTTGCCCGTTTCGTTAACTATATCGCAGTTCTTTAGCCAGCTCAGCTTGAAATGCAGCTCTCTCCCCTGTCTGTCCGTGTGTTCAGACGTCCGTATATACGATCAACCGACCGACCATCCGTCTGTCTGTCGCTCGATTCAACCACTTGCCGCTCGGCCAAAAGTTGACCGCGTATGTGCTTTCTTAGTTGGGCGATAGGTTATGCTTGTCCACACTATTCAGCACAACGAAACGTCCGACCTAACTTAGGCAAGCTCTAAGTAGATAGCCAGGAGTAATTAATATTCGTTAGATTGGTTTTTACTACAGCAAAATAAAAAGAAAACGCCTTTAAAAAGGTGTCCAAAAGAGGCGAGATAACAGCAAACACTAAAACGACATGCGCCTCGAGCTCCTCTGCGCCCGATAAAGGCTAGAAGATACGGAAGAGGGCGCGCAGGGTAGCAACAGATGGCTCGTGAGCAGTACCAAAGCAGGAAAATTGAATTTATTTGAACAGACCTTCACTGTATTCATCATGGGAGCTGCAAGAAGGGAGGGGAAGAGCGTGAAGGGTGATAGGGGAGGAGAAGAGAGAGAGCTTCGGAGCAGGGCGGCGAAGTCCATCGTCTGTCGACGACATTTGCAGCGAAGCGTGCAGATGCACGTATTATCCGTATCAACACGAAAGGGTTTGATTCCCGGATACACGAAGATTTCGCTGACGTCATATCCGTCACGGAAGTGACGCCAGTACAATGAAGCAAGCGGCCTGCAAAGGGTGCACCCCTGCACACAGCGTCTTCTTGCGGGGAAGCAACCTTTAGTACTAAACAGTACGTTATCTTTAGGGTTGTTCGTTTTTGGGTTTTATATTGCAACACGAAAGTGTTTTATGCCGGTATACACTAAGATTTCACTGACGTCATATCCATCACGGAAATGAGGCCCGTACACCTTTGCCAAAACGGCCCGCCAGCAGGACGTCGCTCGCCAAGCTCACCCACAAGGCAGCCACCGACCCTCAAATCTTGCTCAGCTGCAGTTTTCGCTGAACATTTCACTTTCGTGTTTTACTGAATCCTAGGACAGAGGAATCAACCACAGTTTTTTTTTTTTTTTTGGCAAAACGTTTACTACTATTATTTTCATAACGACACTGCTCGTGTATGGCCCTTTGGAGGATCAATAACGCTGCAAAAGGAAATAAAATGGCACCTCTTCACTGAACCAGTCAGATAATTTTGAAAGAATTGAGCTCGGTCATTTGTCTGCCGGCTTAAATACGGCGGCGCTTGTTGCATGGGAGGGAGCGACGAGTAGCTTCAGGTAATCGACGCAGGGAAAGTGATGCTATGGGGAAATGGAACCACCGCTGCAAGCGGAAAACTGGTTTGAGATTCACCCAATGCTCGTACCAAATCTATGTGGGTAGCATGTCAGGCATATCGTCCAAGAGAAAAGGCAGCGTTGATTGGCCGGTACACGACATACACGGGAAGTGTAATCACGGGTTGACAGGAAATCAGTCGTTCGCTTGAAACAATATATTCGTACTGTTTTCACACACCGTAAATATTGAAGCGTCGTAGAGCTGGTAACCTATAGCGTGGTGCGTGCAGTTGAGCCGCCACTTTTGAAAGGCGAAAGTTTTCCCATGACGGCTGTCGTTCGGCGGCAGTGGAATAGTCAATCAGGTGCGTAAGAAAGGGGCCGACAGACCGCCATGCTCAAACATTTCCCTTCTAGTCGGATGCGTGGTGGTTGTTTAGGATCCCGAATATCATCCCCTACACTTAATAATCTTCAACAAGTGTTGTCTTCAGATGTTCCGTGAATTAATTGAACTGCTATTTATAGTGCTTTTAAAAAACGTACAGCAATGGACACTACTTCGAAGAATTACTATTGTAATGAAGATTGCTTGAAGTGCTCTCCCCGTCCAATCCCTCTTCACCGACCAATCAATTACTGAATGAGCATGTAGCACGGATCGACGGCTGTCATCACCGGTGCGTGATCGCGCGGCAGGAGTCGAATCCTCTGGCTGGTTCACCTTGGACGGCTTTGCCTCTTGATCCCGCTCCAGCGGACTCTGTCTTCCTTCCAATAAACCCCTTTGCACTATACTGTTTTGCGATGCTTTTGAAACTTGCAGTTTGTACCAATTTAATCCATTTGCTTTATAAAGGGGTTTAACTAGCGGTCACAGCATGAGCTCTCGGTTACGCCATAGTTTCTATTCGTGGTGTGGAGCATGAGATTTTTGTGAAATTCGTAGAATCGCGCCTTTGTTCCCTGCGTCCTTCGGTGCTAAAAATCTTACTCACTTGAAGGCTCGAAGTTTCTGAGTATTTAAAACGGAACGAATTTTGAGCGCCGAGTGTCCTGGGGCTGTGGTTTCCCGTCGCAGTGTGATTTTCTGGCCCAAGGGTGACACCGGTTGGCGTAAAGGCGTACTAAAGATGTATTCGTTACGGCACATTCATTGCGTTAATCAGTGTGCTGATCACGACCATTGGGAGCGTAACAATCGACCCTAGAGTAATCAGTGCTGACATCAGCGATTATTCATCAATTAGCATATTTTGCAAAGTGCTATCCGCAAATCAGAGTAGCCTAGCGTGGTCTTTCCCAGCTGCTATCGGCGCAAAGTGCGCATAGGATGACCCGAATAGATACCATCTTATCGCCTGAAGTGCCATGAATAATAGCAGACAGCAGTTGCTCCCTGATGGACTAAAAGTGGATTCTGCACTTGTTTGCCGGTGGAGTCTTGAAATGGAGGAAGAGCTCTATTTATTGAGTACTTGCCGTTCGGAACTGATACGGTGTAAGCTGGGCAAATGCATTCTTCTTTCCGGTCTGGCCGGTTACAACCAAGTCGTTTTATATGCATAGGTGCTCGCGGACGGCTGTTAAGCAAAGCTCTAAACGGAAGGTACTCGCCATGTGGTCATGGGAACTTTGTCAGTAGCAATTTTATCAATGTGAAACGTCGGCTGGCTACATTCACAGCAGAGTGCGATACCAGTGCAGGAGGTGGAGGTTGAAGGATTTCAACAGGAATGCGAAGCAGACGGTGAGGGTAGAGGAGGGGGTTGGATCGTCTAATAGCCCAATGAATTCAACCGAACGTCAGTAAGCAATTTGTGAGTCCTCCGAATTCATCCCCAACTAGCGTCGCCTGTAGACGAACGGGGCAAGCTCCTCGTGTGCGGCTCCCGAATCAATGGCGTACTAATTGATAAAATAATTGACGTATACTTTGACCTTTCTTATAACGTTGGCCGACTCCTTCATTCTAACCCAATCCTATGGTTCAGTTTTACCACAATGCTCTCGGGTGACCAATCCATGCCACCAGCAAAGCGAATTATGCGAATGACATCAAAGTTCATATGTTTATTTTATGTTTCATTTTTATTGCTTTCGTCTATTCTTAATGGTCTTGCGAACCCGAAACAGCATTTTATATACTTGAGCGCGTTATAATTAATTACATTGAGCAGCCTGAAAATCGTTTCTTTCAATTTCCCGCGCTTTCAGCCCGGAAGGTGCGTATGACAGAATCCCGGCATGACTTTACCGCTTTTTGTGGACGTCAAAACACTGCGATGGCTGGTGAGGGCGTTGTTTCGACCGCGCCGCTGCCAAAGATGAACGGCTGAGTTGCCTGAAGGTGCTAGGCCTACCATTTGGCGGGAATTCACTGACCGCTTTCAATAAAAGTCCTGATGGCCACTTCTATTGCGATTCCGCGCGATATTATCGCTTCCTTTACCGTGTGTGGAAATTTATTTTTGCTAATAGTGCCTTTCTAGGTAGCGCGTATGCCTGCAGCTCTGGCTACGTGCACCCGTTTGTGAATGCGCCAGTGCCCAGTCGCCACTCGCGGGGCCGCGCGCGTGAAGTGACGTCACGAGTTTTTGACGAACGCTGGCCGCGTCACTTTTTTTTGCTACCCCTGGATGATGTCATTCTGATGTCCATTCGCTGACCTCCGCTTCGCGTGCTGTTCCGTCGGCGCGATAAATGAAATCCAATTGAAGTGTGTTCGCGGGCGAAGACAGTCGGCCGTACCAACTGAAAACCCCGACCACAAATATGCTCACTTCAACTGTGATTAAAGTTTATCTCTCTCTCTCTCTCTCTCTCTCTCTCTCTCTCTCTCTCTCTCTCTCTCTCTCTCTCTCTCTCTCTCTCTCTCTCTCTCTCTCTCTCTCTCTCTCTCTCTCTCTCTCTCTCTCTCGCGTCGCGGGCCGTTCATATTTCAGTCGGAGTATTCTGTTGAGTAAAGGAAGTGAACTGTGCAATAATATTAACGCCGAAAATTTGTATCAGTACTTCTTTAATAATGAGATTGGTGCTGCGGCTCTGCACAGTGCGGAATGCCATTCGGGCACTGCGCGGTACCACAAGGCAGAACGAACTTTTCGGTCATATCGCATGCTCCACCTCGTCATTCGCCGAACTTTCACTGGTACTGGCATATAAATACATGCCAGTACCAGTACCAGTCAGTCGAGTGCACTGTAGCGAAGTTGAACCACAAAATTCTTTTAGAGTGTAGTCCGGGCTCGATCACGAACTCTGAAAACAAATCATGCACCCCTGCGTCTAAGGACGACGATGATTGAACGCGAAACTTTTTTCTGGGGGATTAGTTGGTTGTCGTCTGAGCTTGGACTTTCACTCGTTGAGC
Organism: Haemaphysalis longicornis; assembly: GCF_048455015.1. Classification (NCBI taxonomy): domain Eukaryota; kingdom Metazoa; phylum Arthropoda; class Arachnida; order Ixodida; family Ixodidae; genus Haemaphysalis; species Haemaphysalis longicornis. The sequence goes on from NW_027526204.1 coordinate 41,497,655, forward strand.
TTTGACTTTGACTGGCAAGCAGTTTGGACTTTTGATCGCAGCGCCTTTGACTTTCACTCTTCGCCGTTTGATTTCGCACGGATAAAGCTTCGCGTCGTCGTTAGACGGACAGGTGCATAATTTGTTTCTAATTTTGCCCGTCCATGTACCCCGATTCACATCCAAACTGCTTCAGCCGGCTCGTAATGGCGCAGCAGGATAGACGTAAGCTTCATAACGCAAGGGATCTAGGTTTCATTCCGACCACCTCAAGTGTTCTAATTTTTCGTCACTTCACGCACAATTATCATCATCGTCAGAGAAAGCTGGCTTTCATTCAGTGCGTTTTGACGCCACATAGGGCACCAGCGAGACATTAAGAGCTCGCTTTAAAATATTTCCTTCCTCTGACGTGTTTCGAACTTGCCGCCTCTTCTTCGCCGAGCGAAGCAGCCATTCGTTGGACCTGCCGCTGTGGCTCAGTGGCTAAGGCATTGCGCTGCTGAGCACGAGGTCACGGGTTTGAATCCCCGCCGCGGCGGCCGCTTTTCTGATGGAGGCGAGAAGCAAAAACGTCCGTGTGTACGAGATTTCGGCGCACGTTAAAGATCCCCAGGTGGTCAAAATTAATCCTGAGCCCTCCACTACGGCGTCGGCGCTTTAAACAATCAATCAGCTATTCGTTGGATATGGTTGCGGAATTCTTTCCGTGTGCGCACAGTGCGAGGCGACGGCGCAGCTTCGCACGTTGCTGTGCACGGCGCGGTTTCTAAGCCGCACTGCATGCGTGGAGACAACTGCATAATTAGTTTTGATGGATATGTATTGCATTAAATTAAAATAGCGCGTGCAAATAAGGTAAGATTAATCACGGTACAAAATTTTCGGCCCTAAGAAATGTCAGGCAAAGAGGTAAGCGATTAGTGGATTTGAAATATTTGTTTAGCAATTTTCTCGTTTTTTTTTTTTTTACAGTGCAGCTGTTTATGCCTAGAGTTCTGCAGATTTTTTGTTTGGGGAAGTAGAAACTCCCGAGGCTCTGCGCGAGGCGCTCATGTGGGCGCGCTTTTTTTATTATTGTGCGCTTGTTTGTTTGTTTGTTTGTTTGTTTGTTTGTTTGTTTGTTTGTTTGTTTGTTTGTTTGTTTGTTTGTTTGAGTTTAATTGGGTCCGCGTTTGCATTAAAAGGTACCTCTAACATTCGGCGCTGTACAACCGGCATCGGCCACATCTAGAAACTCACGCTCGCACCGCCCTCCCTTTGCGTCGTTCCAAACGCTTCCGCCATGCCGTTGTGGCGGGTACGTCGAAATGTCAGGCATGTTGGTTTTGTCCGGCTCTTTTGGACAAGGGTGATACAACGTCCCCCAAGGAAGCTGTATATAAAACCAGATAGACCAGACCTTTAGTGAGGGTGTGTGCGGTGACAACCGATCAAGGTGACAACCGATGAAGACAGAAAGTGAGCTTGTGCCTTTGTTCAAAATTCTGTGTCGCTTGAGCTTCGTTGGTCATCCACCTTCACAGAGTGGAATAGACCACGACTCTGTTATCACAAATTTATCTGCTTGAGATTGATGACCAGCTGGATGCAGGTTCCGAGGCCCGGTTTTCCGCATGTACAATTGGAGCCTTTGTTTGAATCTGTCATGCAAGTGAAGCGCCCCTTTCTCAAATGGGCACGCTGATTGTTCGCCTAATTAGTGTCAGCGTTTCTGCGAAAGGTGTCAGGGTATAGTCCTTGCTGCCAAAAGTTGGCGTGGGTCGTTACAGATGCTGTTCGAAGGTAATCGTGCATCCTGACTTGAGTTGGACAAGTTGGCAAATGCACACGTACTCTGGCTCATTTTCGCGTTCTTCTAAATGTACGTAGCAACAGCAAGTTCGCCAAATAAATTGGGAGATATCGGATGCCACAAAAAAACAGCATGATGCTTTCTGCTGAAGTAAGGTCAGCGAAGTCTAAAGTTCTTAACAAAACGGCTGGTTTGACTCTTTTTCACCGGTATGTTTGGTAGAATGTTAACCATAATAGCGCTCCAAGGGGAGGTAGTTCGTGCACCTTGAGAAATGGCAAAGCTAGGTGGAAGCGGAGCCGTTAAAAGAACACAACACAGGATCTGTGGTGGCGCAAGACAGCAAAACCCATTCATCTGCGGCTTAGATCGATTTGGCTGTCGGCCCAGGCAGCTAGCCAGCTGACGTACTGCTGAATGCGGCTTGTATGCATTGCCGCAACGTGTCATTTGTCGGTGGCTGCGCGCGAAGGCCGGCGTAATTCTCTTTTCCCTTTTCGCCCCCGTCTTTTCCCCTTGGGGCGCAATTAATTCTCTTCCTCCCCTTTTCGCCGCCTATCTGCGGCACCTTGAGTCTAAGCCTTTATTTCTCCCCTTTCTACCGTGTCTTTCTCTGCCGCGACATTCGCGGGGAAAAAAAATAAACGCCCCGAAGACCGGCCATAAATCTCACTCAGCCATAAAACTGGCGAAGCTTGCTCGTGGAGGATAACAGGATAGTGTAGCGCCGGTACAATTCTCTTCCATTCCAGGCTTGTTTACGGGGTTGTTATTAAGCACATGACATGACGGCTCCGCTGGTTTACGTGCCCGAATGCAGCGCGTGGTACGGGAATTTTCTTTCAAGGTGCCCTGCAACACGTACCGTCCACTACTTGCAATGTATTTTGGGCTACAGTCTATCGTCCCAGCAATCTCCACCGTCAAGAATTCTGAAAATCCGTTTACTATCACCGAAACTGCGCGCGATGAGATATCGCGCATAATTGTTCCCTCTTCAGCTCGCCCGCGGACAACGCGACGAAAGCTGCGCGCTCACTTCCGGAAAGGGGGGCGGTATGGTGCTAGGGGCGGCTCGCTGCGTTCTCTTCGGCGGCCTTAATATATCCCATGCCGGGGAGTTTTCTCCTTATTTCCGCAACGTGGAGGGGTTTATTTCCGGTCTGGTGCCACAAAAAAGCAGGCATGGCCGCCTGCTTGCGAGCGCGCGCGCGCTCGGGATGGTAGGGCGTTTTTGAAGCAATAAACGTTTGTTGTAGAGTGGTCTCGTTGCAAGGGGAGTATTGAGTTCGTCACTCCAAGTCCGCGCGCACTCAAAACACAAAAGGAACACCACAACTGTGCCTACAGGTTCAAGCATAGAAGAGGTAGGTACATAGCGCCGACGACGGCGGATCGTCAGAGGAAATGCGAGAAATAAGCCGCGAAGTTGACCAGGGACAGCCAATAGGACAGCCACGGCCCAAATGACGTCGCTTAGGCCATGCCAGGGGTGCATAATGAGGAAAATCGGAGAGGGCGGTTCGTTTTTACGCGTCTTTCACAGCGATTTGCGCGCTCATCGCTTCACTCGCACGCGTAATATTTGTCTCTCGTATTCCTGGCAGTGTAATCTAAACGTCGCGCAGATTTACTTGCACTGCTCAAAGAGTGTTGCAGGGTCCCTTTAAGGCCTATCACTCAATTGTTGCTGTGATGAACTCCACTGCGAAATTTCGTGTGTGTGCTTTGAAATTCGTGCGTATCGCGTCACCTTCTTATTTATTTATTTATTTATTTATTTATTTATTTATTTATTTATTTATTTATTTATTTATTTATTTATTTGTTTGTTTGTTTGTTTTATTTCCCACATGTTTATGCGTGTGTTTCCTCATATGGTGTAGCAATTGCTAAGTAAAATGGCTCGGCTACCTTCGCTTTTACCATTAAATTTGTTCTCTCTATATCTCTCCTTTCTCTCCTTCGGCATTTGGTTTTGCATTAGCAGGTCATCAAAAGGGCTCGCTATTTAAACCTCGAAAATTTGGTCCGTCTACCTGTCTCTCTGTCTGTATCTCGTGCCCTCTATCCCGCTACCCAGCCAAAAGTTAAAATAACTCTGAAAGGAGAAGTTTATACAGGCAAAAAGTTTCCGAACCACTAATTCTGCAATCATTGCTTATGCTTGTCAACATTGTTCCCTCAAAAGGATAACATTACAGACATATCTGAGGTGATACGTCAAAACATTAGTGGTATTACCAAAGTTCTTTTATTTAAAAAGTACATTGCAACTTCATCTATCCACTATTACATAACAAAAATGCGACTCCGAAGCAATATTTTGACCCAAAATTACAAAAAAGCGCTCGCGTCGGACCGTAGACCTCGCAGCGGCATTCCAAGAAGTCCAACAGTAACGAAAGGTTAACATACAGCCATGATCAAAGGTTGACGGACCAGGAAAATGGCAATTTCATGTTACTTCTCTTCCGGTAGCATCCTGACAAACTGTCGTGTGCATGTGAGACGTCGCATAGTTACTGAAGTAATGAAAACTGCCGCACATAGTACCCCGGGATGCCGCGCGGCAGAGAAGTAACCCAAAATTAGCTGCTTTTGTTGTCCGTAAACTTTTGATCGTGGCTGTACAAGGCAAGGAAGCAGTGGAACACGGTAACATTGAATTGGCTAGAGAAAACCTCCACTGTTTTTATCGTAGGAGGAACGATACGACAGGGTAAGAGCGTGAGAAGTTTAGTGGAGAAAGAAGAGAGGCATTTACTTGGCAGAAGCGACCCAGGACTGCCGTATTTCGACAGCATTTGCAGCGAAGCTAGCGGATACGCGGCCAAATATTTTCGTACTTTTTTGTATGTATTTTGTCACTGCATTTACAATCAACAGTCGTCCGTGCACAGCCCTGACGTCAAAGGTTGTTCTTCTTCTTTGAAGTCCGTGTTTAAAGTGCGATACCCAAGCGCAATCCTATATACAAACGATGTTCAACCGACTATCCTGACAGCAAGCGTTAGTGAAGGCTCACGCGCTCGCTTGCTTCACAGGCTCGGCGCACCACGGCGACCAGTCATCTCCATGCTCCCGGACCACGTGTCGCTTCGGCGCCGAGTGCCACAGCGACCACGGCCAGGCGTACTGCCGCTGCCGGCTGTCGTGCGCCGACCAGCTGTTCGCGCCGGTGTGCGGCTCGGACGGCTTCACCTACTCGTCCGAGTGCCGCCTGCGAATGACCGCCTGCATCCGCCAAAAGAGGATCACCGTCAGCCGCCACGGGTCATGCGGTGAGTGCTGACGCGTCAAAACGGAGAGCACCAGTACAAGTACAGCAGGCCTTGTCACTTAAAGGGGGCATGCAGACAAAACACAAGTTTGGTTCATTCGAAAGATTGCCTCGTTAGCATCGTACTGACACCATTTTTAACGTAAACTGCGCTCAAATGAGCTATATAATTAGGGAAAAAAGCGAATGGCCTAGAGACTCACTAGCTCATTTAACGCACTAGAACATAAGGCGTCATATGCAAAGCCGTGCAATTGGCGGAGGCTGGCAAAAGCAAACGCAAGGTTGGCAGGGCTTATAAGCTTGCAGAACGAGCCATTTTCGTTTAAGTGTAATGCATATATATTTCATGGCAGTAAGAATGGTGAGTTATGAAAGCACACGTAAATACAGAAGTACCAGTGTGTATAGGTGCACAGCAGCCCGGCGCTGTGGGGTTGTCAGACGAGACTGGTCGATTGGCGTCAGCGAAATTGCCTTACGTGACCCTATTTGTCGAACATACCCTATGTTTCACGAAATGATTACTACCTACCGTAACAAACACAATCCAGGTGCAAATACGGTCAAAAACAAACCGAAGATGAATAGCGGTGCAAAGCAATATGGTGGCGCCATCTAGGAGGGATGACGGTAAACAACGCCCACTGCACCCTGAACACCGTACTAGGCTGAGCTCGCTTGAAGACTCGTACATGTGACGTCATGACAGACGTCACGAAACACACTATTTGGCGGGGGACTTAAAATTTTCACTGAAATTTATTAATATCTCAGGGAATAAACCATCCCCTGCTGTCGGAAAAGCGCTGGGGCGCTATAAAACCCCAAATCTTTCGAATAAATGAAACGTATGTTGTCCGCATGGCCCCTTTAAGCTCTCAATAAATCCGTTATGGCTTGTTTAGTGGATCCGTGGAATACGACGTAATTCAGCAATAAACAATATCCTAGCAGGAGGAGGAGGAGGAAACAACTTTATTGAGACCTGCAGATGAGACGTGGCCTAAACGTAGCGTCGGTCTGCCGCACGTCGCCTGCTACCTCTTCATGCTGAACCTCCGAAGGAGGTAGCACTTTCGTGTCGCTGGCGTTCGAGGGCAGCCAACACCTGCTGGACGGCCAGAAATTGGATGTTGTAGTCCTTGCTTCTCGCCGCGTCCATAAATTGCGGCGGGATCACTGTGGCTGCGTTGGCCTTGCTTGGATTCACTTCGCAGTTCCATAGGATATGAGCCGCAGTGGCTCTCTCCTTCTTACACAATACACAGTTATCACTTACATACACTTCAGGGCACATGTGCTTGGCTAACACCGGGGTTAATAGCGAGTTCGTTTGTAGCTGTCTAAATGTCACTGATTCTTCTCTTGTCAGCAGTGGCACGCGGTATGTCAAGAAGCCGATGGACAGATGCATAAGAGTCGCACCTGGCACCTCCTACGACACTTGCTAGATGAGAACAAAGCTAAAGGAACGCAGCGCCACGGACTTGCCCGTACCCTACATCGGGCTCAGCAAGAGCTCGGCGAACCTGAAGTCTGCCGACGTCTGAACGCTAGATACCTGCCATCTACCCCCCCTGAGCCTCTCCCAGATTACACGGGAGCAGACAACGCTCTCCTCGACAGAGACATTGAAGAGTGGGAAGTCAGGGCAGTATTACAAACAATCAACTGTAGATCGGCAGCAGGACCCGACAGGACGTCGAACAAAGCTCTCCGCAACCTAAATGATGCGGCCGTCTCCGCTCTCACACGTTTCTACAACGAGTGCTGGCGTGGCGGTCGACTACCAAAACGCTGGAAGGAGGCGAAAACAGTCCTAATACCTAAACCTGGGAAGCCTCCTCACATAGACAATCTGCGCCCCATCTCACTCACATCCTGCATGGGCAAAGTCCTTGAGCATGTACTGCTCAACCGGTGGCAGCTATACTTGGAAAGCGAAGAGCTATACCCGAACACGATTCTCGGCTTCCGGGCGAAATTAGGAACTCAGGATGCCATGCTGTTACTCAAACACGAAGTCGTTGACCAGCCGACTCGCACCCTCGACAACAGAGCGGTTCTGGGCCTGGACCTTCAAAGCGCCTTTGATCGAGTCCGTCATTCAGCCATCCTAGAGCAGATATCCCGCCTCAACATGGGACGGCGTACCTTCTCGTACGTCAAAGACTTCTTGTCCGACCGAACCACAACTATCCATGCCGGGGATATACAGCTCCCCTCAAAATCACTGGGCAGCATTGGGACACCGCAGGGGTCGGTGATCTCCCCCATGCTATTCAACCTAGTAATGATTGATGTGGCTAACCATCTTGCTAGCCTCCCCGACGTCAGGCACACCATCTACGCCGACGATATCACCCTATGGGTGACGGGAGGCAGCGACGGCCACATTGAAGCTACATTACAACAAGCGATTGACGTTATCGAGGACCGGCTTCAGAGCACTGGCCTAATATGCTCCCCGACCAAGTCTGAGCTTCTAATCCTACCTCCTCACGAGCGCCGGACCCGTACCTCCACGGCTGCAAACATCACCCTTAGAACAAGAGACGGAACCACAATCCCACACGTAAAGACCCTGCGTGTACTAGGCCTCCACCTAGATGCGCTCAGACAGAACGGCCTCGCCATCAGCAAGTTGGAAACCAAAGTCGCTGCAGCCACCAGACTTATAAGGAGGGTGTCCACGTGCCATGCAGGCATGAGGAAGGCTAGCCTTCTCAGATTAATACAATCGTTTGCAATCAGTCACATTGCCTATGTGGCAGCCTTTCACAATTGGAAGGCCGTCGAGCGCCAAAAGCTCAACATCATCATCCGCAAGGCATACAAGGCGGCACACGGCCTCTACCTACACACCAACACAGACAAGCTCCTCGAACTGGGCGTTCATAACACCCTGGACGAAATAGCCGAAGCCCAGCGCATGGCACAGTTCACGAGACTGTCACAGACCCGCACTGGACGCTACATCTTGTAGCGCATTGGCTACCACAGACAAGAATCACAGGACAACAACGTCCCGTTATCCCTGCCACAGAGCCTACTGCGCAGCCTCCACGTGCCTCCGGTTCCCCGACATATGCACCCGGAGCATAATCAAGAACGCCGAGTCGCCAGGGCGAAGGCGCTTACCGCTACACACGCTGCAGACACCGGCGCTTACTACGTTGACGCCGCGAAGTATCCCAACCGACCTAATACCTACGCCGCGGTAGTGATAGCAGCCGCGTCAGGAGAGACGTACACTGCAGGAAGTTTCACAGCCCGAGACGCCCACCACGCAGAAGAGCTAGCCATCGCGCTAGCCATCACGAACCCAAAGTGCACTACAGTGCTTATCCTAGCAGGAAAATACACCCCAAGACAAAGCTCTGGTTAGCTTTACCGCAATGCACTTGGTTGACCAGTTCATGCAGCCCAGAATAAAATTTCGGCAAATGGCCATCTCGAGTATACAATCTGACTCAAAAGTTCGGTTTCCGCTTCGGTATCACGTAGGCAAGACGGCTTTGCGGGATGCCGTAGCGCAGATGACATTTTGAAGTCAAACGGTATGCACGTTCCGATCACTTGCCGAATTTTCTTTGTTGTGGCTGTGCGTTGGTCACTGGACTGCATTATAGTTAAGGGAGAGAGAGCTTTAATGTGAGCTGGCGAGGTCAGCCCTGCTGGAGGCAGGGCTTGATACGCCAGATGAATTGCGGTGAAGTTGAACCACGGTAATGTGTTAGTGTCTGGTCTTGTAGCAGAAGCTCATTCAGAAAGGCCTTTGTGACGAATGGAAAAGTTATGTGCGGCGATTCACCAAGGTCTGCGATGGGGCATCCCGCAATCTAAGCATGGCGTTATGCAGTGCGCGGTTGCGCAGCGCAGATTGCGATTTTTAGTCGAATGGCACGCACCTTGCTTCCACCCACCCAAATTTCGTCGTTGGCTGTATGGCTTGGTCAAAAAGATTGCATTGTGGTGAAGTGGAACCACACGATTTTTTTACAGTAAGGCGGTATGACCCTGAATAAAAATTTGCAGTCAGTTTGCATAATTTCTTGGCACAGTGGCCCACCATTAGATGGCGCCTTGTTCTGCGTGGCATCTTCGCGGTAAGAATAGGTTTGTGAATTTTGCTGCACTGTACAGTTGACGCAGCTTCTTACGAAAAACGGCCGTAGCCTGAAACTCTGGAAACTAAGCTCTAAATTACCTGCTAGATGCCAATGCAGTCGCGCGCGTGTTCTGCCTTTTGGCGTTCGGTCATCAATCCCAGATTTTTGGGCACTGTACAGTCAGCGCCACGGCATTGACGCATATAGGCCCGACTAGATTACCACTGTCGTGTCATGAAGATGGCGCTACAGGTATTGCCATTTGTATCCGGAGCAATTGTAAGCCCTCTCGCCACAGAATTCGAAACGGGAATTTTAAATGCGTCCGTTAATATCCTCGCATTCTCACCAGGCGCCGGTGTAATTTTGTGAAGAGCCACGGCTCTCTAAGGCGGACATGCCACCTATAAATGATTTAGATCGGTGCAGTCAAATGTGCGTAAACCTGTTTAATTAACTGAAACAACGTCTTCAGAGATAACCTTACACGGACTTTACTGGTTCTCAAATAAGCAGCTGGAGTCAGGGCAGAGAGACGCTGACATTTAAGTCGCGCCAATTCTTGCGTCCTATGTCGGCCTTCGCAGCCCTCATATATCTTTAAGAGTTTTCTAAGCCCAACTTTCTCTGCAGTAAAACTTTCTTGCTAGGTTTGCGTTCTGAATTGTTGTCTCAGGTGCCTTTCTTGTTCCTATCTGATGTTCCTCAACTAATTGTCAGCCTTCTGTCCCGTTTCTGCCTTTACGTGTACTCACCACTCAAGAAGAAGTGTTGTATATCTTTAGCTTCTTGACTTCAAATCACGCCAACTTCATAATTTCTACGCTTCTTCGTTCGTATCTTGTCAAGTTTGTAGCTTGTCAACCACTCCTATTAAAGGGTTAACTTCGAGACCTGACTGTTTCTGCAGGCAATCACCTGTTGACAACCCCTCCCCAGATGTGAAGGCGGCCTTCTGATTTGGAATTGCTTATCATGCAAAACATACTGATTTACGCCAACGTGTGAAGATATTTTAATGTGCCGCCTTGTCGAACCCTATTGGCTTGGCCTTTAGGGGGCTAAGCCAATAGTTCTGTTGGCCTTCAGGACCGTTAAAACAGTGGGGGAGAGAGATAAAACATTTTTATTGACCTTATGTGGCTCAGGGAGCGGTTTAAGACAGTGAAGGAGAAGTATTTGTTCTCGGTAGTCCACGCTAAGTGCACTCCCGCACTTCCGAACAGAGCCACGTGCTCGATCGGTAGTCCCGTGACGCCCAGCCCCGAAACCGCCGGTGGCGACGACAGAAGCGATGGTGGCGCCTCGGCGCGCCGAGCACGGCGCGATCGATGGTCCACCATTGAACGGTTTGCGGCTCCGGCGCTGGCTGAACGTGTCTGCCCAGCGGCGAGCGGCAACGATGGCTAGGCATCCGCCGTGCTCGAGCGTTGCGCTGGCCCTTGTCGCCGCGGCGACGGTGCTGGGTCTGAGCCGCGGCTGCTACAAATTTCCCCCAGGCGTGCTGGACCCGTGCAAGGAGAAGAGCTGCGAGTGGGGCGCCGAGTGCCGGCCGACCCTGGACGGCCGAGGCGCCGACTGCGTCTGCCCCGACAAGTGCGTGTCCTACGGCGACGCCAGGGGCTCCCGGCCCGTGTGCGGCTCGGACGGCAGAGACTACCCCAATAGCTGCGAGCTGCGCCGAGCGGCCTGCAACGCCATGCGCGACGTCGAGCAACGCTTCACGGGACCCTGCGGTGAGAGGACGGGCTGCGTGTGTGTTGACGATGCGCGCGGCCGACGCGGCGCCGCGATTCGTGTCGCTTTTCGGGCTGAGTGTTTTGAAAGAAGCGTAGCTCGTGAAAGACTCCTCCGCGATCGGCTGTAACATATTCCTGGCCGTAATAGCAACTGGCTCTGGTACTAATTGTCATATTCAGTCTTGGCAACGTTGGGCTGTCTGTGTCCAGTCACTCGCGACAAAGCCGGATGTTGAACTTCCACGAACAAAATCAAAAACAGACGGTACACAACCATGCTATTCAATCATTGGCTCAGCCAGTCCCAAGCGCAGAATCGCCGGTGCCTGCGGGAACAACACTCGGTGCTTTGGAATGCCGCCATCGCATGAAAACAGACACAGGACATCACTGAACGATACTGTGGTGTAGGTGTAGCTGCGACATTTCGAATGATATAAACGGCGGGGTCGTCGCAGCAGGACAATTAGCCTTTGAGAACACAGACTTGATATATTTGAGAAATGCGGCATTGTCCGTATTTGTCGTGTAGGCGTGAATCAACCACGTCCTGAATAATCATGCACAATGGCTTTGGTTTGGTGTTTTGGGATTCAAGGCATGAGTTCATCTGCTTGCACAATGGTTGCTGTTGTTAATGCGTGACGCCCCTTTAGAAGGGACCTGGAGCATTTCTGGGTCACCGGTGTGTTCGGTGCGCACTCTACCTAAGCGAGTCAGAAGTAGATTGTAACTTTGTTGGTCGCTGTCTAGTGAGCAACCATGCGAAGCCGGGCTGGGAGAAGCGCAGTGTCGAAGTAGGGATGACCCAATTTTCTGCCAATGACACGCCCGGGGGGAAGTACAGTCTTTTCCTCTTAAAGTTAAACTGACCTTTCTTCCACCGTACGTGAATTTTTAATGTTCCTGTAATTGTAGGAGGCAGAACGCGCGTCGCATGGTTTAAAAGGTTTTGTTTTGTGACCTTTTTGAGCAGTCATATATTCTAGATATTGATCCTTGGTAGCTTTAACCTAACAACATCCGTTCAATGTGAGAAGAGCCATCGAGATGCTTTCGTACGTATGCCTTTCGGGAAAAAGCCGAACAGCAGCGCTGAACACTGAACAACACTGAAAGTTCTCCGTTGGTATGGTGCGTTGGTCCTAATTAAGTACAGGGTTACTCAATATATACAGTTGCGAAACTCCGCTCCAGAATCCGGGGCGCGCTAGCACCCCTGCTCCGTGGAAGCTGAGGGGCAAGTCGACGCGCGCGGCACCTAGGAGATAAAAACTGAACTTCGCTAGGCTATTATTATTCAAAAAATTTTTTTTGTAAAATAAAGATTGATTTGTAAATTAGAATTCATTAATTACGTAAAATTTACTTGTGTTTTTGCAGCTTTTCTACTTACGACTTATGGCAGCAGCCGCAAGCACTTGAGTATTACTGCAACGTTCTGCTGACAGACGACAGGCTAGTCAACTTGCCCCGTGCTTGCCCCGGCGCAGGCGGGCAACCAAAGACCGACTTTTAAAGACGATAGTCTTTCTTGGGCTCCTTAAACCCAGAAATTTTGGTCTATCTGTCTGTCTGTCTGTCCGTCTGTCTGTGACTCGATTCAGCCACCCGGCCAAAGTAAAACAATGCCTGCGCAATAGTCTTATATAGTCACAGCTAAATCTACCCAAGTCCGGTGTAATGTTCATAATTGTCATAATTGTTGAAGAAGAATAAGACACTACGCAAATATAAGACAACAAATTAGCACAGAAGTGATATTGGCAGTGTTCCTTTATAAAAAATCATACATGCCTGACTTTTGCGAAATTAAATACTTCATCAACTGCAGAAAAAAAAAATTCACACCGCCGTCGCCTGCTGTCGCCCGCGCAAAGCTTCTGGCGCCATTTTACGAAATCAACCGGCAACAGTTACAAAAGGTTCCACTAGATAGGTTCCACGTTCTGCTTGCAACGCACGTGGAGTAGGGAAACGCGGTTCTCTAAACGTTGAAGTAGGGCGCCTCGATTCACGCACGTCTTCGCCGTACGGCAGCGTTGGCATCGAGACACCCGGTTTGGAGCAGTGGAACGCGGGAAATTTAAAATGATTTAAGCAAACCTTTGGCGTATTTACCTTGGGAGGAGCGCGACGCAAGAGGAACAACATGAGAGGTGAGCGCTAAAGCGAAGGGAGGCATTTACTTGGCAAAAGTCGATAAAGACTATCGTCTTTTGACGACATTTGCAACGAAAGGAGCAGATACGCGGCTAATTTTCGATACATGGAACCTATGGGGAGTTTCGCAACTGCATATATCCAGTAACTTTGGATTAAGCATAGAATAGTAACGCACGCAGGCTGGAAGGGATTCCAAACACTCGCGGTGCCAACGAACACTACATGACATAGGCCGGTTAGGGTTGCTAGAGGTTTAAACAATTTCAACTTCCTACTTTGTCTGGTTGAAAATTTTATCTCGTTCCGTTAGGCTGAGATATCAAATGTTTTGAAAAATTGCACATACCCCGTGCGCTATACAATAAGAAAGCTATTAACTGCCGAGATACAACAATAGGTATCTCCTGTCGGCGAATTCGGCGCAAAAGCTACACACACCACCTATTAGTCGAGTGTCGTTTTCTACAGCTGGAACCAAGCCCTAGCAATAAAGACATGCTGAACCATTAGTATATATAGATGTTTTTCTTACTCGGGCACCTATAACATCTTCGCTTGTCCTGGATTATTTTGCACAAGCGCAGTGAGGCTGTGCTGTTTAGTGTTCCATACCTAATCGAGGCTAGGACAGCCCAATAATTAAATGCCTGTCCCAGGGCAAAACAGTCAAAAAATGAAGATGAAGCCATTTTATACGCACTCTTTTGGCGTTCGAGAGGGTCCTGGACCTCATTTACTCTAAAGCTCCACCGCTGGTTAAAAGTTGGACCACTAAATAGTGTTACGTTAGACTGTCGCTTAAAGAAATTTTGGCGGCCGCGTTCGAAAACAAAAGTTCGTCACTCTTCTTCGCGTATCGAGTATTTCGCTCTTATACTTCGGATGATCACCGCCCTCAAAGAGATAACGCGGTCGCCATGAACTCCCGAAGTGGCAACTGTGTAGGGAATTTTTGGCCTGCTGATCCGTTTTCACGACCTTTAGAGGTATACAAGGTACAACATTTGTCGTCACTACTTGCGCGAAGCTAATTGTTTTTATGCCACCAATTGGTTCAGTATCGCCGCAGAGCCCTCACAAATGCAGCAGGCTGGAAATTCAGCAGAGGGGGCTGGAATAGAAACTAAGCCCTGAGTTCAACCGACGACTTAAATATTCGACGACCGCGGCGTTCAAACGTACATGTCACGACAGTACTTGGCAAAAGCGATACATTTGTATCGCTTTTATGTAAACGCCAACTATGAGTTCTAGTGGGCAGCACGTACATGGGACTTCTCAAAAGTGTTGTGTCAGTTTGAATAGTGTGACCGGAAAGATTGCAAAAGCTTACGAGTAATCGAACATTTCATGAAGACAAAATACCAGTTTGTTTTATTCGAAAGATTTTGTGTTCTATAGTGCCCCCAGTGCTTGTCCGGAAGCAAACGATGCCGTATTCACTGAGAAATTAATCAATATAAGCTAAAATGTTGATTCTTGCGCCAAAATGTCAGTTTGAACGACGTTTGCAATGACATGATAAAAACAGGTCTTTCCGCTAAACTTGGTGTGGAGCGGAGACTTGCTTACTGTTAGTCAATCTAGATGGCGCCACCACACCGTAGCGAGCCGTTTTCTGCCTTTGGTTTGTTTGTAACCGTATTTAAACCTGGCTTGCCTTTGCTCATTCAGAAAATAATCGTTTCGTGAAACATGGTGCTCGCTCGACAAATGTGGTCATGTAAGCCACCGTCGCTTGCGTCAATCGGCCAGTGTCGGATTTGACAACCCCAAAGCCCCGCAGTGCTGTGCAGCTAAACCAAGCATAGTGCGCGCAGTACCAGCAGCAGTACGCATCGGTACTTCTATGTTTACGTGTGCTTTCGTAACTTCCACTGTTTTTCCCACCATTCTTACTGATATAAAAAGAATGTGCCCAAAATGTAAGTGCAAATAGCTCGTTCGGCAAGCTTATAAGTTCTGCCTAATTTGCGTTCGCTTTTTCCGGCCTCCGCCAATCGCAGAGCAGGCTGGTATGACATCATAGGTTCCGTTGCGGGAAATGAGCTAGTGTGTCGCATGGCCATTCCTTTTCCCCTAATTATACAGCTTATTTGAGCGAAGTTTACGTTGAAAGTGGTGTCAGCATGATTCAAACGAGGCAATCTTTTGAATGAACCAAACCTGCATTTTGTCTTCATGGCACCTTTAAATACGTTTCACCACCGAGGGACGTATCTTGCTCTTCCAATGCCAACGGGCCAAATGAAAGAACGTTAGGGCTATGACTGTTCCTAATTCGTGGAACGTGCTTTAAAGCACGGGAAAATCTTTTCCTGGCTATGCGTCAAGGAGTCTCCCGTAGCCAGTTCTTAATTTATGACTGGCGTAACGTGACGATGTTTGCTAACTCATCTGGCTCCCTCTAGCAACCTCCAGCATATTGTTCTCCAAAAGTCGCGCTTCCCGGAACCCATATCAGCAAATGATTCTTTTCTAGAAGGAACGGAATTTCCAAAAAAAAAAAGGACTCCCGAAAAATTGTGGCAACAAGTGCATTCCTTGCCCTCAGACGCACAGCGCACCCAACCTGAGTTTTGATCCTATATATTTGTGCTGAAAGCCATTCTAGAAACAGGTACACGGAGTGGAGGCTGGTTTTGGCACTTTTCTTTTACGTTTCGGTTTTATATTTGCTCCGTGGAAGACACGGCCGCGGCGAATTTACCGTTTGAACGGAACCTTAACGAGGAAACGTAGCGTTACTCTGAAGGGCCGTGTTGTGAATGACTCCATCAGCGACCTAAAGAACGGTGTCAAACGCGTCGGCATACGTGCCCACTTACTCTGGCAATGCACGGTTAAGCTGTTGGAACAGCACACCCACTGTATACCGGTATAACTGTGAAAGCGGCGCTGAATCTGATAATATTCGGAAAAATGACAGCAACAAAACAGCCAAAGAAATACCCTTCTGCTCATGTTGCCTAAAGTGGGAACTCTGGTCAGCCCCCTTTTGAGTGGTAAAAGAAATGCAATAAACCCTGCTTGCAACGAGGCCGCCTTATTTCAAATATCACTTTATTCAAAGTTTCCCGAACGACCGGACAAATGCATCTGCGTTGTATCAATTTGCCGCTTCAGCCTCCGCGGTGGCTCAATGGCTAAGGCATTGTGCTCCCGAGGACGAGGTCGCGGGTTCGATTCCCGGCCCGCGGCGGCCGCTTTTCTGATGGAGGTGAACAGCGAAAACGCCCGTTTGTTCGAGATCTCGGCGCACGTTAAAGATCCCCAGGTGGTCAAAGTTAATCCGGAGCCCTCCACTACGGCGCGCCTAATCGCCTGCGTTGCGTCGGCGCGTCAAACCCTTCAATCAATCAATCAATCAATCGATCGATCAATCAATCAATCAATCAATCAATCAATCAATCAATCAATCAATCAATCAATCAATCAATCAATCAATCAATCAATCAATCAGTCAGTCAAACAATCAATCAATCAATCAATCAATCAGTCAATCAAACAAACAAACAAACAATCGATCAATCAATCAGTTCAATTTCCCCTTCCTTTTCGCTATGCTTGCTCTGTTTTTGGGTACTTGCGACTTTCCGCCCCCGCTTTCTTTCCCCGTGAGCAGCGTTATCATGGCGCTCCTCCTGTTCGTTGTTGAGAGCGAAATGAACCCTCGTTACCCCCTGTGAAGAAAACGATTCCGTTCCTTGAGGTATGGCTCACTAAGAAAAAGAGCGAGATAAACATTCCGCTCCTATTGTCGCTCGTCGCTGACCTGGAGAGGAGTTGAAGAAAATGCCGCTGTGCCACACACACACATACAAAAGCCGAAACACCGTGTTACGCTCGCGGCATCGTGTGCGCGTGATGGTCAGAATATTGCAGGAGCCTGTAATTTTATTTTTCCTACTGTCTTACTCTAAAAAGCGCGTGCAGCTTCATGTGGACTCGACAGGGAATCTTGTGCGTTCTTCTGGACCGCTTGATGTGCCCCACTTTCCAGAATCTGAAGAAATTGTTTTTTTTTTAAGACAACCTGCAACACGGTTTTTCATCTTTTTTTTCTGAATCCTAATTGCTTTCAGAACGTGCTCAACAAACACATCCAGCACTAAGAATAGGGAAGCGTAAACTACCTCAGCCAAAAATTGCTGCTCTATCTATGCCCGCGAGGTAGCTTGGAAACTCGCTCAAAAATTTTTCTCTCTTTCTCGCTCTTGGCATTCTTCGACTGCAGGAATTACATCATTATAGCGATGTAGCGGCTATTGGCCGGCTTCCTTTAAGCTGCAACAATGAACGCGTTCAATAGCCACTTTTTAAAAATTGCCCAAAAAGCAAAGCGGATCTAAAGGCGGATCTGGTGCGACGCGCAAATCAGGCAGTGCCGGTCCATGGTGGTGATAAATATTGCTTCCACAATGTTTCCAGATGCGAAGGAGAGGGTAAAATCGTTTATCGGAAGTGTTGCGGAGCCCCTTAAAGAAATCAAGGCCTTCACATTTTCAAATACTGCCGATATTGTCCTAAAGCTATCTTTTGAGCGATACATTGGTCTATAGTTGTGAAACCGGAAACCGTCTTTAAAAGGGCTCTGGATATACTATGAGAAATCGCCGCAGGTGGGCCTCAAAATGACCGATCAGCAAGACCAAATGGACTAATTCGGCGTTTGACGAGGCTATACAAGCGTGCGATTTGAGTAAAGATATTAAAGGGACACTGAAGTGATATGTAAACATTGCGGGATTACTAGCGCAAATTGTAGTCCGGAGTCCCCAGGCCATGTTTCGACCACTCTAGGCGCGTTTACGCGATTTTATTTAGTAGAAAAACTAATTCGAAAATGCTGTCCTCCTCTCTTTACGCTCGCCCATTTTCTGTGGCGTTTTCGTGTGACGTCAGGAGGGGATGAGCTGGCAATTGGCTGCGCCACGGCTGCGCTACTGCACGGCTCCCCGGCCGACAGAGTGAGTCGGCCCAGCGTTTCGTCCGCCGGCCGCCGGCAGGTCGTCGCAATCAAGGAGGTTAAAAAAAATTGCTTGGTCGCAATTCGTTCGCTTAGTTGAAACGAAGCCAGGACACGTTTGTGAATGGAAGAATGTGCCTTTCTTTACTTGGTTTGTTTGTACACTGTATCTAGCTCCAAGTTAAGTTCGCTTCACACAAGTGCTGCACAAGCGCACATGCGACGCTTCGCTGACTGGTACGCCAGTAGGAAAATATAAGGCCTTTTGAAGGCGGGAGAAGAGTCAGCGAAGTCAATATAGGTACTAAGGAAATAAAATCAACTGATATTTTTACCGTACAGCGTAAAACTAGGGCGCGGGAAGCACTTTTTTGCGCTGGGTGAACAAGCACAGCGGTCAGCAGCACGACTACGCATCTGCGAACGCTTTTCCGTCTACGAAATGCAATTGCTAGACGTGAGCTACTGTGGAAACTCGGGCGACGCTTACTGCACGATCGCAGTACAACAAATAGTCACCTAAGCTGCTTGAAATTCCAAAACTAAATAAAAGTGTAAACCGGTTGTACAATATATACCCTATATTAGCAAGCCCTTCGCGTCTTGCTCCGTGGCCTAGTAGTCTGAGGCGCTGGGTATGTCACCGCAGATGTTTTGCAAGTCACGAGTTCGAATCCCCGCGGGTACGTGCTTTTTTTTTTTTTTTTTTTTTTGTAAGTTAACTTTTTTGTTTTCCACCGATGTTTTCTATATTGAGTTCACCTTTTTTTGGGCCGCAACGTTCATGGCTACACGAACTAGTTCACAAAACGCGCGCAGGCTGGCACATGCATGGCGCGCTAGCGAGTTCTCGTTGGCGTGCTGTTGCCATAAGCACCGACTGCTTGC
This sequence comes from Haemaphysalis longicornis, assembly GCF_048455015.1. Taxonomy (NCBI): domain Eukaryota; kingdom Metazoa; phylum Arthropoda; class Arachnida; order Ixodida; family Ixodidae; genus Haemaphysalis; species Haemaphysalis longicornis. The sequence goes on from NW_027526204.1 coordinate 41,516,589, forward strand.
AGGCAGTGGGCACATGCCAGAATGAACAGACCCTTGGCCTGGTGCGAACACGTTTTTTACGATACAGGCATGAGGGAGGCAAGCTCCAATTATGGGGGAAAAGCGCATGACATTTGGGCGTCTACGGGTACGCGGAGGGCGTTCATGCACTGCGTAGGTTTCGGCTAGTGAATGCTACGATTCCAAGCCGTCCTAGGAGGCTTATCTTTATGCATTTTTACAGCTGACAACATGGCAGAAGCGCGGTACGATGATTACTGAGTCATTGAGAATGCCCATCCAACAACGCCACCGGTTGTGTTTTACAGAACCGAAACCGAAACCGAAACTTGTTTGGTTGCTCACCTTGGGCATCGTTCAATCACGGTGCCCGCTCCTCCTAACGTCACAGCTTTAGTTGGTGCGGCCGCCGCAAACCGCGCATGGTAGTTTTTCTTCTTTCGCGCTTTGTAAAATAATTACCGATTTGTCAATCGTAAAAACGATGAAAAGTGTGCTAATTTGAGCCAGTCTACACAGTGCAAGCAAAAACGGGAGCTTGACAAATTCACTTCAGTGTCCCTTTAACTGCACCGGGACAACCGCTCAAGGCTGGCATGCACGCTGTCGTCCTAGCGCCAATTCTATTTTTTATTCGCTCGAATCGCACGTTTGGCCTCGTCATACGCCAAATTCACACACGTGGTCACACTGATTGGTCATTTCGGGGCCAACGTGCGGCGATTTCTCAGAGTATAGCGCTCCGCTAATGGGGTTTTATAATGGTATTTGAGTCCGACGTCCTTCTGGGACCCTGGTCAGACCCGTAGTGTTCAAACCAAGCCTTCGAGGCAGTGCTGGCATTTAAAAAGCAGCGGTTTTGCAGCTAGATTGTAGCCTAATCCCGCTGTGGTGAACTATTGAACATGTACTGTGCAAGGCATAGCCATTTTTTGCATACAGTTATAGCCTCACCTCTACCTCTATTATCACCCTCTATGTTCATCCTTTTCTATTAAAGGTTGTCTCTCTCTCTCTCTTTCCCTCTATCTATGCTCTTTCCCCCCTCCTCTCCCCCCCTCGCACAGAGTAGCAGGCCGGAGCCTATACGACCAGGCCGACCTCTCTGTCTGTGTTTTCGTTCCATTCAATAAATTACTCTCTCTATACAACTATTTTCTTGCCTCTTGAAAACGCTTTTCCCGGCGGAGTAGTTAATTAGCGCGGTGAAGCCGACTTCAAAGGGGCTCGGTGTATACCGCTTCATTGTGATACGCGGGCTCTTTGGAACATTTAATAAAATGCACCAGGGCCTTCATTCTTTGATATCGAACTCCTAATATTCGCCTTGTAAGCGTTTCTTCCCAGCAGAGCATTTCTGTCTATTAGTAAAGCCTACTTTAAAGGGAGTTGATATATGGCGTATTGTTGGGAAACACGGGGTCTTATGAAGGTATTTAATAAGAGACCCTGGAGTGTTCAAAATTTTATATCCCGCTGCTTATACGGAGTCTACAAAAAATGCCTCCCCAAGGACGCATTTGTAAATAGAAAGACAGCCGACTTTGAAGGGGCTCGTTATTTACAGTGGTGGCTTGCGCATTACCCGGCAATTCTCACTCGAGAGCTTCTGTAGATTTTTGTAAGCTAGCCAACGAACCTGTACCCAAAAGCACAAATGCTCACACGATTACACGAACGTACTCGTGCTCTTCAGAGTGAGCTCACCTTGGAGCTTATTCGTGGTCTCACATAAACTATTGTCAATTGTTAAAATTATCATCAACTGTAAATATCAGCCGATATTGTAATAGTTTCTTCCGCTGTAAGCTTTCCCGCGGAATAGGTGTAATCAATGTGATTTTCTCCAATTGCTGTATATTGTTTGTAGACTCCTTATTGATTTCATTTTCTTCTCCTTTGTATTCATTGTTACTACGTCCAATTTGCTCCATTTTTTCTCTTTTCGGCTCACTATGTTCACCCCACCTGAAATAACAAGCACCGCCGTGTTTTGGGCTAACCTCAGCAGTATTCATTAAATCGTTCTCTCTCTCCCTCTCTCCCTCCCCCCTTTCTCTCTGTGGAGTACTCTTTAAAGGCAAATCTTGATTACCATGATGACAATTATGACAATGATAGCAATTATAACGGTTATTCCTATAATGACGATAACTGCGGTGATTGTCAGCTATGGTGATAATGAGTTCGCGCTGTAAAAATTTCATCCGCTGTTAACTTTTCTACTACGTCCACTGCAGCGTGAGGTAAATTCTGTAAAGCACCATTATAAGCAGGCCTCAGTGATGATTACATTGCCACGGACGACACGAACACGTCATGTTTTTACAACAGCTCCAATGCCTAAAATATCGTTACATGTGTAGCATCATTGGCTGAAACAATAGACGTCGGGGTAAATGTACACTTTAGCATATTAATTATGAGGCATCATTTGAAGCGACGTGGTGAGCCTTGAGAAAAATGCGCAAAAATTTGAAGCGCACGCACGATGAAAAACTGAAGGGCGCTGTCGCTAACGCGTACGAGTTGAAGGTAGCGAAGCTGTACGCAGCCTTCACGACCATCACGACCACGATTGTTGCCGGTTGGGTTATTCTTCGCTGCCGCAACGACATTTACTCCATTATTGTTGCCATAACGACGAAGGAGCCAATAGACGAAGCAGAAGTAAACGAATATAACCCGCAGTATTAAACTAGGCGGCCGCAGACGTAAAGTGTACCGTTTGACTCCCGGGTACCAAATCACGGTCGTAGCCGAGTGAGTAAGACGGCTGACTCTAACTACGTTGATGTACCAGACACATGTTTGAATCCTGCTGGTGCCGGTGATTTCTTTTCTTTATACAGTTACACTGAATCTTGTGAAATGCCGGAATCAACGAATTGCTAAAAAGCTTCGCTGTTAAAATTAGTGCATTGCACTCACAGCACTGACTGTGTTAGAGGACAACCAAGAGATTTCTTCAAACTGGACTACTCATCGCGGTTGAGACTGCTATCATATCTATATGGTGGTCGCAATGCCTCCACTCATTTCTACTAAATTAGACAACCCTGGTATTCAAGCGACACTGAAGTCACTGTAAACATTTCCTAATGACGTTATCAAATATATGTCTAGGTAGCGCAGGCCGTGTTCCGAGTCTTTTTCAGCCATTATGCGCTCATTCGGGCGAAAAAAAATCAGATCCTCTTTCTTTAGAGAGAGATGGTTAAACCGCAAAGCTTTCTCCCGCGCAACCTGAGTCAAAGACAAGTCCAAAATCTACGCTCCCGAAGTCCAAAATCCAAACCGCTAAAGAGCAAAGTCAAAGCTTATTTCGACTCTGCCAAAATCCAAAGCCAATGCCTGCGCAGTGAACCCAAAGGAAATTCTTAGCGACTCAAAGGCGATGATATAACGTTCATCATCATCAGCGATTCTATTACAATGCGAATGTGTCTTCCAGTGCTGCACCGTATTGCGTTTTCTGCGCATGGACCTGCCATTTTCTACGTGTGTGGTTTGATTAAAGTGCCTTTGTGGAAACCATTGTGAAGAGCTGGCTTTCCTGCAGTGCATTTTGGCGTAACTACATCGCCATCAGTGGGGCATGGATAGCGTCGCTTTGCTTTACAAATTTCGTTCTGAGGTGCCGTTCCAATCGCACTTTTTATTCTCCTTTCCAGTTTGCTGATGTCGCATATGCTGCCAACGTGCAGGTCTGCGGAGCTAAACTGCTAGAATATTTAATCTGTACAGCCTATGCGTAGACGAGCCCAAGGTCGGTATTAACACCGAAATGGATGGGGATGTGACTCTTCAGGCTGAGGTAGCGTGAAAACACATTCCAAACCACTGTGACGTCAAGTTTACAAGTAATTGGTGCGGCGGACGCAAATGGCGCATCATATTCAATGCGAAAGCAATAAATAATCCATTGAGCGAAAAAAATTAGCAGTGGCTTAGCTCGGCTACGCCAACATATACGTAGTGTGAGCTAAGGTTCAGTTGGTTATTCTTAGCTTTCCTGGTTGGCTACGATTAGCTTGATTTTCATGCTTCGTGCTGCTAAAACGATTTCCAATCCAACAGAATCCAATCCAACCCAATCCAATTCAATCCAATCCAGTCGGGGCGGCGCCGGCTCCAGCGCGCCTGCTGTGCGCCGTGAGGCGTCACTGCTCCTCGCGCCTGTGCAGCACGGCTCTCCAGGAGCCCCGCGAAACTGCTCAGCCTCGTCCAGTGTAGCTCACGCTACAAAAGCCTGCGTCGGTGTCCGTAACAGCGAAACGGGTCATATAGGCGGCGTGTCTTTGAAGGGCTCCATAGCACGAGTCGTTCAGTAGCACAGTCCTATAGACTTGGTAGTAGTGATGGCTGGCCTTGCACGCGAGTGCATTGCAGTTGCAGGAAGGGAGAGGCACAGCCCAGCGAAACGAGCAAACAGGCAGGCAGCGAAGTTCACAGTGTTCCCGTTACACGGCGGTGGGAACGAGCCGCAGCACAAGGTGTAGGAGACGGATAGGAGCCATTGGAAAGCGTTAAGGCAGATGCGGATCGTTAAGGGGAGTAATTCCCGTATCCCCATAACTTTCGCATGGGGGTCGGGAAATGAGAATTAAAAGAGAGAACAGACCGCGGGACGTATGAAAGGAGAGAAAACGGGGAAGAAAATCGGGTAACAAGGCGTGGAAATGATAAATACAGAGATAGCAGCACGCTCGAAGAAGAAAAAAGGAGGGGGACAGGGAAAACGAACGGAGAGGTGGAGACGTTATCCAGGCGTAGAGCCTGATTTGCTACTCGGCACTGGGGGAGGAGTGTTCAGGGAAGGAAATAGAGGGGGGGGGGGCGAAAAGGAGGGGGTTGGAGCGGGCACGCACACGCACTTTGGTCCCTTTGCGGGCAGTATAGTCTTTCATCTAGCCCTGTGCCCTTCAGGAAGCGAAGAAGTTCTTTTGTTGCCTTCTGCGAAGTCGAGTAGGAGAGCACGCGAGAGATCAGGCTGCGAACACTGGGCAGAGTCCTCTCGAAGGTCGAGCTATCCGACGCCGGGCGCTCCTCACGAGGCGCACAGTAACGCGCGCTTAGCGTTTTGTCTTGGTATTTTTACGAGATGCTCACAGGGCGCAGTCCCACGCGCAAGCCTGCTGACGCCAGGCGCTCCTCACGAGGCACACGCTCTCGTTCGCTCTATCTTTTTTCTGGGTATTTTTTTCTCGCAAGGCTATACGGCAGAACTTGTTTAAAGTTGAGCTATCGGAGGCAGCCCTGACGAGCTTGAGCCTGGAAGACCGGTCCTCGACGCCCACCCATCAGCGACACCAACAACCGTGTGTTTCAATAAACGTTCATTCATTCATTCATTCATTCATTCATTCATTCATTCATTCATTCAAGAACGCACAGCGACAAAATTGGCGAACGAAGGGCGCAAAGTGTCTGAAGGGGCCGGATGAGGGGCAAAGCCCTTTAAGAACGCGACGGGGAAGCAGTGCGTCTCAGACTTCCATTTGGCACTTATGCTTTTGCATTTACAACACATTAGTAACGCTTAGGTGTCCTCTGAATTTTTGTTTTCTGTTCTACCGCCCATTACAGATAAAATTGCAGACTTCAGATAAAGAGCCAAATAGCTGATTACATCGGTTAAAGAGTTCCTGCAACACTTTCGATAACGGTTTTCGCTCTTTCCTTCGCGTCTGGAAGCACTGCGAAAGCTATAGCTTTCGCCAGCACGGAGCGGCAATGCGTGATTTGCTCGTCGCAGCAGATACGCCTTCCGTTTGTGCTTTTTTCTTTGTAGCATTATTTTTAAAGTTGCTATCGAATGCGTTCATTGCTGCATCTGAAATAAAACCTGCCAACAGCGGCTAGATGGCCTTAATGACGTATTCGAGCCGTCGAAGAACATCCAGACCTGGAAAGAGAGCAAAATCTTTTGTGCGAGTTTATGGGCATAGAGCAGTAATTTTTGGCTGAGGTACTTTGCGACCTCCTAATCTAAGTACTGGGTGTGTTGGGTAACTACGTTCTGCAAGCATTTAAGATTTCAAGAAAAGTTGGAAAAAGTGTTTCATGGTCCCTTTAAATTGAACAATGTAGGCGCAAATATGACCACGAATTATTTTCAGTTTGCCTCTGGACTCGAAACACCCCCATTCTATACACGGTGCTGATGGGCGCCTTCTTGATGAAGGCAGTCAAAGCTTGGTACTGCTGTTGAATTGCCGGTGTTGATGCCGGTTATTGCTATGCGTTGCTGCGAGCGACGTTACATTGGAGTCTGAAGTGCCACTGGAGCAGCATAAAGTATAGGCTGCACAGCTCGCGTGATGTTATTACCAACGGGGCCGTAGGGAAAGGCAAAAAATTAGGAGCCATTCCCCTCCATTAAGATGGATGACCAGCGAAACTTTTAGCACACAACATAGAGGTGTCACAGAATATAAGCAAAACGTATGAACAAATTTTATATCTCTCGAGCGCGGGTTGCGGCCGTCCCAAGGGAAAATTTTTCGTCTTAGAGACAATACACACATGTATTTGTAGACGACTTTTGCCGCGGTTGAATGCGACGAAGTCAAAATTACCGTGCAGTGAACGCACGCGGAAATGCGCGGCATAAAAAACTGCAGCTCGGCGAAGTGCCTCCGCAGGCTCGAACGCGCATCATTTTCTGAATTCACGCGCCCTTCCTCTTTCCCTCTATTCCCTTTCATCGCAACCCTCCCCTTGGAACGAGCGAACTATTCGACGCTTTCACTGCGGAAGGCGCCGGCGCCGGAATTGGTTCGGTCGGTGGGAGGCGTGCGGTCACTGCCCCTTCATTCGGCGCCGCTGAACTTCAGGAGGCGCTCGCTTGACCTTGGCTGAGCTTGAAGGTCGGACGGATGCTACCAGGATTTTCCTGGGTTCGCACCAGGAGTAAGGGCTTCGCTGAGTAACAATTAGTGATTTGAATGAACCGACACCCGTCCTGAGTTGTTGCGGTGAAGGCCGTAGAGAAATTTCAGCCACGTACACCCAATAGTTCTCCGTCCTCCTTAACCAGCAAAAATAGAAAAAGTTTGCGTTGTTTGGTCATTTGAATAAAAAAATTTAGCATCTCTCCGTAAAGAAAATTAAGAGAAGCGTGAAACCTTTCTCACATCAAAAGTGCGACACAAGTTTCGCTGAAAGTGCGTCTAACGTTTGCTGAAAGTACGTCCCATCGATCGTCAAACCTTCAATGACCCAAACCGCAAAGGAAGTTTCGAACCATGCGAAGTTTCGAACCAAGTTTCGGATTTCAAACCACGCGACCATTTTCGCCCACTGAGTAAACACATCTACGAGCGATCTAAATACATACGAATGGGCGGTTTATGAGGTAAAAGCATACTATTGTACTCCTTCTTCGTGACCCATGCGCGTAATATAGGCTTGTCTAGAGCCATCCCTTTTCCGCCGTTTTCAAGTAACCGTTTCGACACAATGGAAAACCGGTTTCACGCATGCGCTGTGTGCCCAGAGGTGTTATCAGAGCTTTTCGGTCGCCCAACCGGTCTACGGGGAATTGCATTAGTTTTCTGACAAGACGCCATTGTCCCCACTCAGAAAGCTTTCGCTTTAGTAAATCTCGCTATTCGGACTGGGTCGGGGCGGCGCAGACCCGTGCCGAGGCGTCCAGTGCCCGGCGTCCCAGGTGTGCCAGCTGGACGAGCAGCGCAACCCCATCTGCCGCTGCAACGGCGCCTGCCCCGGAGACCTGCGGCCCGTGTGCGGCTCGGACGGCCGCACCTACCCCAACGAGTGCCTGCTGCGGGTCGAGGCGTGCCGCTCCCGCAGGCCCCTGCGCCTCGTCTACGCCGGCGCCTGCTCGCAGGGCCTGAACCCGTGCGGCGCCCTGCAGTGCCCCTTCGAGTGCAGCATCGACCGATTCGGCAAGGCCTCTTGCACCTGCCCGCCGCCCTGTGAACAGGTGCTGCGCTGCGCTCCCTTTCTCCTTTTTGCCGAATTATTACGCGAGCGTCGGAGACACGACGCCGGTTCGGAATAGTTGGAGCCCTTCGTATGGCTGCGGTTTGATTTCTCCGGTCAGCGCCTCTTTTCTGCGAGTGCATGTCTTTAACTGCTCGAGAGAATACCGGCAATGCTGAAACGCAGAACAGTGGATGCACTCGGTGATTGCGAGAAGTAGGGTTTGATGAAATCTTACGCGACCTGTCGGTTCTGCGCTGTTAAGGAAACGGAGTGTTGCGCCCAACCGCCACAGCCTGTTCTAGTCTCTTCGGCGGCGCATTAATTTCTCGTCCGAACCATGGCAAGGATTTCCTACCCACCCTTACCACTAAAGTGGTGTCTCTCGTTTTGTTTTCTTTTTCTGGAGGGGAGGGGGGGAGGGGGTGGGTAAAATGATCTGGCCCGGAACAGCAGATGGCCGGCTTTAGCGACAATGAACCGTTCCCGTCACGCCACAAGCCACATCCATTTTTTATCACATGATCCGACTGCCCTCAGTCTATTCCATGCCTCCGTATTTACTCGTTTCATACCTGCATCTAGTTAATGCTGTTCCTGTACAATCTATCCCAGTTTCTCTGTAGCCACTCCGTTAACATTTTGGGGGTTTAACGCGCAGAAGCCACACCTGGGCTGTAGGGCGCGCCACAGTGAAGCACTCCGGAATAATTCTGACCCGCGGCATGGGATCTTTAACGTGCGCTGAAACCTCGGCACACACTTTTTGCTTTTACCCTGCATGCCATTGGCTGCCTGCCCTCTGTACTGTAAAATCAATTACACCCTTATTGATGTAAATCAGTCTATAACTAACGCCCCAACACCCTGGCCATTCCCCCAAAAAACAAAAAAAACACCCCTTGCGGGTCTTTTGTCGTTTAGAGCACCCTTACATACCAGCACAAACACAAGAAAGCACCCTTTTAAAGACCATTTTGTTGTTCAATACACCCTTTCAAAGAGTGTTTCCCCTATTTTTTGATGGGTTGTAAGGGTTTTATAAACTACAAAGCACCCTTAAGGGGTGTTCTCCTTTGTTTTTTGGCTAAGGTGTTGTGGCATTAGTTATGAGCAGAAAGGGTACAAATCGTTTTACAGTGCATTTACTATATGCCCAGCCCCAGTGCACTTCTTCCAACGAATTTGAGCTAGAGTACCCGAAGACAGCTGCATCTTACCGGTACTCACCTACGGGCAGAAACATGGAGGCTCACTAAGAGGGTTCAACTTAAATTGAGGACGACTGACCGGGCAATGGAATGGAAGATGGTAGGTGTAACGTTCAGGGACAAGTAGAGAGCGGAGTGTGTCAGGGAACAAATGCGTGTTAACGATATATTAGTAGAAATTAAGAATAAGAAACGGGCATGGGCAGGGCGTGTAATGCGAAGGGAAGATAACCGTTGGTCATTAAGGGTAACAGAGTGGATCCCTAGAGAAGGCAAGCGTGGCAGGGGGCGGCAGAATGTTAGGTGGGCAGACGAGATCAAGAAGTTTGCGGAGATAGATTGGTCGCTAACTTTCGCACAGGGCCGGTATAATTGGAGATCCATGGGAGATGCATTTGCCCTGCAGTGGGCGTACATAGGCTGGTGATGGTGACGATGACCTGAAGACAGCAACACCTGGAGGAACTTGGGAAAGGCCCTCCGTCCAACAGCTGACGCAACCATGGTGATGAACTGAGTGCTCTTCGTAGCATTTGGGATTCTGGAACGTAGCACCATGTTCTAAAAATTTGCTACGCAATTTCAAGACACGAAAAACAACATTCAGGCAGAACCCATTTCTGATTGCTGTCATTGGGCGTGACCAGCCGTTGGGGGAGACAAATGGGATGTCGAAATAAAATCAGATAAGCCCTCCCCCTCCACCTTGCTTGATTTGAAAGCCATATTTCCGGGACACCTAGTCATTCTTTCTCCGTTCCTCCGCGTAGCCGCTCTCACCAATTCTCCGATTCCAACACTTTGCTTAATTTGAAGCTCAAATGACGGCTTTGGGGTGTTCGGGGAGCATCGTATGAGGAGGTGGGCAGATACCAGCTGACCAATATTTGTCTGAGGCAGCACTAGCATGCTAAGTACATTTCGATGATGATTGGGTTTTTATGGCGCAAGGCCCACTTCAGGCAAAGAGCGCCAAGGAAAGCATTCCATTTCATTTCAGAGTTACATTTCAGAAAGAAGGCTATCGCATTAAAATTATAAGATCCCTCTTAGGATGGCCTGCATAATTCGAAGTCGAAATTCGCTTATATACGTAAGTGGGTCCACTTCAATTAGAGACCGTTAACTCGACTTGCCTTAAATGAAGTGAGGCCGTAATGCCCTGAGAACGTTGGCGTTCTCGGAAAAATGAGCGGCATTTAAACTATGCCCTGTTTAACAAAGATTTCCACCCTTACTGTTCGCATTTTGCTGCAAGCCGAAACCGTGATGCAACACGCTTTAGGACTGCATTCACGTGATGACAGCGTGATGACAGGGCGCTGATTATTCAAGCGCTTCTGATGAGTATGCACTATGTAAAACCTGTACGGGATGTATTGGCAACATTTATTTATTTATTTATTTATTTATTTATTTATTTATTTATTTATTTATTTATTTATTTATTTATTTATTTATTTATTTATTTATTTATTTATATATTTATTTATTTATTTTCTCAATGTGCTAGTTTCTAGTGAGGCTGTTGGAGGATGGACCCCTAAGCCTTTCTGATGATGATTCGTTGTAAATGTGAATGCGTGAATATCTAGTCGAACTCCTGCAACGCTGCGCTTCCGTTTCGCGTTGTTGAAGGGATTTGAAGTCTTGGCGCTTGGGGCACTTTGCTTTCGGATCCGCCTCAACGCGTTCGAATGGCTTTGGTCTGCTTCTTACGCGTTGCACCGCTGCTTCTTACTGTCTCTCTGTAATGGCATAGTTGACAAGGGGGTGAATTTCGCTGCTTGTCTGTTCGCTCGTTTGGCTGTGTTCTCCCGCTGCTTTCATCTGCGGTGTAATGGCGCGGATGGCCCCCGAGATACAGATGAGTTTAGACTCGCACTATGGATCGCCTTGTGCTATGGAACGCTTTCCAAGGAGCTCTTTCACGGTGACACCGACGGCGGCTTTTCGCTCAATGGACCATTTATGCAGAAGACATTGTTGCTGGGCAAGTTTGTTACACATTACAAGGGCTAGCTGCAGAACACATCGCAGGGCGAAGGTAGACCGCGACTAAGAGAGAACCGATGGTCAAATGCTGCACTTGCCGCTGTTCTCTCTTAGTCTACCTTCGCGCCGTAATGTATACCGTTTAATGTTTTCCCATTATAAGATAGCATTACTGCCGTCGAGGGCACTACCACTGGTTAACGTTTCAAGTACTTTAATTAGAACATTCCAATACTCCGTGAAAACGCGCGCAGGTGCTTCGTCCGGTGTGCGGCTCGGACGGCAAGAGCTACGATTCAGCGTGCCACCTGCGGCGCGAGGCGTGCCTGGCGAGCGACCCCGAGCTGCGCGTCTCGTACGCGGGCCCCTGCGACGCGGCGGCGCCCTGCCACGGCTTCCGCTGCCCGCCGGGCGCCTTCTGCGTGCCCGGCAGCGGTAGCGGCGCCGAGCGGCCCTCGTGCCACTGCCCGCCCTGCTCGGAGGAGTTCGAGCCCGTGTGCGGCTCCGACGGAATCTCGTACCCCAACGAGTGCAAGCTGCGGCGGGAGACCTGCCAGCGGAGCACGGCGGCGGCCGCCGGGCAGGGAGGCTCGTCGTCGCTGCCGCCCGTGGCCGTGGCCCACCCGGGACTCTGCTCGGACCCTTGCGACGGCCGGCAGTGCCCCTTCTACGGGGTCTGCGAGGTGCGTGCACACTTCCGCTTCCATCCTGACAAACAGCGTATTGCGGTTTCAGATTTGTGTTGTGTTCTGTCGGGAGGTTTGGCTCCCAGCGCTGGAGCGTGAGTGTGAGTGCGTTATTGTTACAGAAAGTGGAAAAGAAGTGGACTGGGGATATGTCGAACTCGTTTGGAGTTCACCAGCATACAACCCAGTCCGGGGGAAGGGGAGAGGACGAATGAAAGGGGAAATGTGAGAACAAATGGGGACATAGAAAGCGGGAGAGAGAGAGAGAGAAAGAAAGAGATAAGGGGTGCGTAAGGCTGGCCGCAGGAATTGGCCTACAGCCGTTGTATTAAGGTTCGTCACCTCGAAGAAGGCGCCATTACCAGCAGAACACGTTCTTGGGAAAGGGAAGGGCCACCGATACCCATTCCGATGAGTGCTATAAAAGAGCGAGCTTATGATGATCATGATGATGATTATGGGTCCGAGGGACGGTAGGCGTAATCTTCTTCGGCATCCTCTCCCAAGCGAAAAAAGTTGCAATGTTCACTGCGTCTTATCGTCCATGGCGGGAAGGTAGTCCTGCTGACAATAGTGCGTGACCGTTGAAGCAAGCCCTGTCGGTGGCCTCCAAGGAGGTTGGTGGCCTCGCGTCCGCCACCGATGGGAGGCGCGGTCAGTTCAACCGATGGCAATTCCTCTTCTTAGCCTGCCGCATTGTGGACCTTCTGAAATGGTGGATTGCCGCTGAATGCTTTCTGTAGACCTCAATAACCTCGGGACAGCACAGCGATTTTACATAGGTGGCGAGGAAGTAGAATTGGTAAGCGAATATATCTACTTAAAACCAAATTGTGATCCCCGGATCCCGACCATGAAGCAGAGATAATTAGAAGGATAAGAATGGGGTGGAGTGCATTCGGTAGGCATTCTCAGATAATTAATAGCAGCCTACCATTGTCCCTGGAGAAAACAAAAACGTATGACAGCGGCATCATGCCGGTACTCACCTACGGGGCAGAAACTTGGGGGCTCACTAAGAGGGTTCAACTTGAATTGAGGACAACTCAGCGAGCAATGGAACGGAAGATGATAGGTGTAACGTTAAGGGACAAGGAGAGAGCGGAATGGGTCAGGGAACAAACGCGTGTTAAGGACATATTAGTCGAAATTAAGAAGAAGAAATGGACGTGGGCAGGGCATGTAATGCGAAGGGAAGATAACCGTTGGTCATTAAGGGTAACAGAGTGGATCCCTAGAGAAGGCAAGCGTGCTGCGTGGTAGGGGGCGGCAGAAAGGTAGGTGGGCAGATGAGAGCAACAAGTTTGCGGTGATAAATTGGTCGCAGTTAGCACAGGACCGAGATAATTGGAGATTAATTGGAGAGGGCTTTGCCCTTCAGTGGGCGTAGATAGGCTGGTGATTATGATGATGATGATGCTTTCTGTAGAAAGTTGTCCACGAGCTTATTCTTTCTTTACTGTTTCCGGGTCCAAACATCTGCGTTCGCCATCCGGCGGTCGTTTGGTCCAACACAGAGGTTTGAGTTGTTTGTATGTCTTTCAAAAGCCTCGGGGACTTCTTTAGAATCAAAAGCATTACTTCCATTTGCTTACTCTTCCGCCTAACTCTCTCGGTCGTCCTGGTATTGTTCGTGACTCGGTACATCCTACACATCTCGACAGAGGGCATCCGCTGGGGCTGCTTGCATCTTAGATGTGTCACGTTGCAAAGCAAAGCGGTCCCAAATTTATCCTCTTTCGGCGTAGTTGTTCCTTTTTTGCCGTTCTGGCGACATCTCAGGGCTTTCATTGCGGTCGACTATTCAGGAAACGTAAACATGCACCGATGATCCGGAGTCGTGCTACCTTTTTTTTTTTTTGCTTTCTCCTCGGATGTCCCATTGATTTTTTCATGTCATGTGCGAGGGCTACATCGCATGGGAGTCGAATCCCGCTACGATGAGATTTACGGGGAGCGCGGGGAAAGTTTTTGCGATGAAACATCGTTGGTGCGAAAATCACACAAAAGGAAGACGAGAAAGCACTCGCGGCTACGCTCAAAACTGAAGGTTTTTCCGTGAAAACGCGCATTCCGCGATCATTTTATCTTCTTCGGTGAGGTGAGGCAGTGTCAGCAACGAAACACTCCAGCAAAGAATGGGCGCTTCCTATAGGAATTTTTTATTTAACGTTTACTGGCAGAGAAAGCATTTTCGCCGCATCGCGGAGCCCCGCGGGCAGGACCGCACACACGCCTTTGCGCCTTGCGATGGCGCCCGCAACCACCAGCGAAGTAATTACCTCCTGCTCGCGTCTTCCGTCTAGCTTTTCCTCTCTTCAGTGTTATCATGGGATATCGTGCAGTTAGTGTCTTCTTTCTGCTCAAAAGATGAACTTCGGCGATTTTCTTTTTCTTTCGTAGTCTCCGTTGCTGCGGGCCGAGCAGTCTTTGAAGCCGTGCCCTTTTAAATGGTGTGTGTTTGAATAGGGCAGTGACGGTATAATCACTTGGCGCAGGCTGTTGATTCTCCTTTGGCTGAAATGCCGTTACGTAGTTCGCACTCAATGCGCATGCCCTGGGTGAATGGATACAGTTTTTTCCTCGCTGCACGTGTATAAACTAGATGTAGAAGCATAGGCGCGATGCGTATATTCTTATTGAGAACGTATACCCATGTTTCCATATGGCTTCACGGCACAACACCCTTCTATGAGCCCGTGTATCTCAAATTGATGCCAAACGAAGCCCCCTGTTTTTAAAGCTAAAGTATCAGCTCTACTGGCTGAAACTTTTGCGTCTGTGGAACACAAAACGATGCCGACGGGTAATTCACAATGTGGCCAGAGCACGGCACACAAATTATGGCCGCTGCTCAAAGGCTCCTCGTTGCCTTCCTTTTGTAGGTTTTTTTGGAGCGACGTTTTAGCCCGCGTCTTTCCCCTTTCAGGCGCGCACAATTGACGGGCGGTCGCCCCTTTGTGCGTGCATGAATAAGCATTAGGCGAGTAGCGAAGCATGATTCCGCTAAGGTCATCTCTGCTTGGCGATGCGAATGCGGGTCTGTGCTGTTATATTAACCGAAACAAGAAAAAATTTTCATCCTAAAGAACGCCATAGCCACTGAGCCACCACGGCTGGTGTTTAGTTGTATCTCCGAGTGATTCGTTCTGCTTTACAAATGGTATGACTTCCTGTCGAATTATTACTGGCGTGTTATTAGCTTCATGTTTAAATCTGCGATAAAATTTATACGTCACAGACATACGCTAAACAAACTTCTCTACCCCTTCCCAAATAAAGTTAGGAGAAGTGCAAAAGCTTTCTAATACCAAAACTGCGTTAAAAAATTTGCTAAAAGTGCGCCCAACCTTCGCTGAAGGTGCTGTCAATCGATCGTCAAGCCTTCAGGTACTTACCCGAATTAAAAACGGAGAAAAAAACCCATGCGATCATTTTTCAGTCACTAAGTAAACGCAGCAACGTACGATCTAAGTGTAAAACGATACGTGGTTTATGAGGTAAAGGTATTTTCGCTCCTTCTCCAATTGGATGCATGCATTGTTTTATCTAGAGTCAGTCCTTTTTTTCGGTTTTAGAACAACCGTTTTGACACAATGGAAGCCCTGTTTCACGCATGCACCGTGTGTCCAAAGATCTTATCAGAGCTTTTCGATCGAGGAACATGGCTATGGGGAAATGATTTAGTTTTTTTGGACAGGATTCCATCGGTTCCACTAAGGAAGCTTTCGCTTTAAACGAACGCGAATAGTAAATGACGAGGACAGGGCGTGCGCGCGCTCTGAAATTGGACACTCGTGCTTTCGCAACTTCTACATAAGCAATGCTTCTGTGTTCTATCAATTTTTATTGGTTCGGGGTAAACACGATTCCTGATTTTTTCGCATGTGAACACGCCTTGGTCTTCAAAGTAGTGGTTCGAAAAATGTAATGTTTTTAGAGGACTTCATACTGACGCTTTTCGAACTAAATGGCTAAAATTAATGTGTTCATTGCTTTTCAATTTCCGCCGCTCACTGACTTTCTTGGTACCGCATCCTTAAGAAACAGTCTGCACAGCGATTGATTGATTGTAGGGTTTAACGCGCCGACGCTACGCAGGCGATGAGGCGCGCAGTAGTGGAGGGCTCCGGGTTAATTTTGACAACCTGGGGATCTTTAACGTGCGCCGAAATGCCGTACACGCGGGTGTTTTCGCTTTTCGCCTCCATCAGAAAAGCGGCCGCCGCGGCCAGGAATCGAACCACCCGCGACCTCGTGCTCAGCAGCGCAACGCCTTAGCTACTGAGCCACAGCGGCGGCCGTCCGCACAGCGTCGTATGTTGAGCTGGGGCGTAGCCAGCGGGAGTGCTCCGGTCTCAGAATACCAATTTTCAGAGCTCTGCATCTTTTCCCCTCCTTCTTTTTAGATTTTTGTTTCGCCTATGATATGCACACACTGCAGCGATATACTGAAATACGAAAACTAAAGGAACAGTGTCCGTTTATCAAAGTAGAAAAATCACTGATAGTGTCCAGGCGCAGGCTCTCCTTCTTTTTATTTTTTACCAGTGGTGTTAGTACCACCCCAAATATATTTTAGTTATATTTTACTGTTGTGTCTATGAAAATGAAGTGAGCACAGTGTGCTACATCGAAAATAGTCGTCGTCCTGCAAAAATGAAAAAAGCACGAGAAGAGTGAAATGAGTGGAAAATGAAAGAAAGAAAAGTGTGTCGACCAATAAAGAGAAAGTGCGCTATAGAAAACGTCCATGATTAACGGCGCCACACTACACGACGCTGCAATGGGCACCCTCAGTTCAGCGTTTCGGCGGAACATATTCTGTACACCATTGAAAAGCCGCGGCTAATGACCTTTCCTCTCGTTTAGTCTCACTGCACAGCGTTCAGTCCTACGTTGGAAAAACGTCATGGCTTTTCGTTCTTCGTCTGCCCAATATGCCGCTGACTATGCGCAATGGCCGCCCACTTTGCCGAAAAGTTCGGTGAAGCTTTGACCTAGCCGTGCATGAAGCTTTCTCGATTCTTAACGTAGTCTGGGCGTATTAACAGCGCAGCTGTTCTAGGGCTGGCCATGACGACAGTCTGCTGGCTTTGTGTCACGCTTTCTGGGGCAGATTATCCGTCGCGAAAAATCCTGTTCCCCGTATAAAAACGTCCATAAAAAATTATAGTTGATCGCTCTTTCATAGGAATCGGTAAAACACGAAAGTGAAAGGTGCCTTCACAGGAGCAGTTGAATGTTAAAGGAACCTCCTTCATGCGCGAAGGGTTCGCGAGCCTCACCCTGCTAGACGAAGTGACGTCGACATGCAAGAAACAAAAAAAAAATCGCCGTTTTATTCCAGAACAACAAAACAAAAAATGACATGCACAGAAACAGCAGCTTGAAACACAACGGTCATGGGAACAACGTCAGCGTGGAAGGTGCCTCAATTCCCGCGCGTCCCCCGTACACGAAGGCGCTGAAATCGAGACGCCAACTGTCGGCGCTCATTAGCGTCATGACGCGCTACTTTGCTTCGCCTCTCCTAGACGGCAGCACCATCTGAATGAGTCATAGGGAAGAATATAATGCGCGTTCGTAGAGCTGCTCACGTCGCCGCTCATACCGTAGTCGGTAGAGCGGCACGTACCTCCCGTTGCGGCGAGAGGGCTCGAGAGAGCATGGGCTCGAATCCGGGCGCCGCAGAATCAGTGGCACTTTTTCTTGCGACGTCACTTCCGTGACGGATACGACGTGAATGAGATCTTCGTGTAACCGGGAATAAAATAATTTCGTGTTAAAATGAAAAAAAGGGTCAAGAGCCTTCATATCTTTATATAAGACAGCGTACGTTGCCCCTGGAAAAATGTCCTTCCAGCAATACGCGTCTGTCTAGAGGTGAAACTGACTTACGGAGATCGGCGTGGTCTTATACGTTGGCTTTTCCACGTTGCGTGTTGTGCACTGTAGCATTTACGAAGGGAGTACGATTATAAGAAACGGCTCTAACTCTTGTGTTATTCAAAACATCCCGAAACAAATTGCACGAAAATAAGCCGCTAAGCCAAATCTAACATTACGCCGAGTTTCATGCACTAGTCGCAATTAGGTAGTTCACAGTACAGTTGTAAACGTTACATAATTACGGTCTGGTGTCGACACGTGCCTATCTATGGAGAGAGTATGGTTACAGAAAACGGCTGTAACCATTGACGTACCAGAACTACCCGGAAATAAATAACATGGCAATAAGCCCCTAAGACGACTCTAACATTACGCACCACAGATTCGCTGGATAATCTTCTTCAGTGGGAAAGGCACTGAATTTTTGGTGAAATCCATCGGATTGCGTGGTATAACTGTATCACACGTAGTTCTTTTTTCATAATGAATTGAATTGTTTATTTCGGTAACAAAAAGAGATTGCCTTGGGGCTAAGGAAAAGGCGACATTTAAATTCGCCTGACTAGACCCCTAGCCCCAGGCAGCACGAGCACAGAAACAGCAGCCCTTTAAAAAACACAATCGGCTTACAAGTTTTAATTCAAAACCTTACACAATTCTATATACAACTAAAGAACAACATCAGGCTAACCATACACACTTTGTATCCATTCCCAGAGTCTTCACAGTATTCACAATTTAAATTTGTAAGCATAAATGTGCGTTATAAAATACCTCTTGTTACATACAGAGAAATACTGTTTTTTTTTACAGTGATTACAACACAAAAGCATTTTTACACAAAACACACGCACACAATAACAGAAAACAAATAACGAAAGAGGAGACGGAAGAACATGACATTATTGCTCGAGTAGTTTTTAACAGAGAAGAGCAGTTTTGCATCACACCAAGTAAGGAAGGATACATATTTAAAAGAGTTGGTATCTGCCATTGAAGCAGTTGCATGACCCCATCCTCGTCCGAATTTAAATGCAGTGTGCCTGAGGCTATAATACGGATCAGCACTATTAGTATATAATAAAAATATTTCTGGGTCTGATTTGAAGTTCAGGGAGGCTACTTCGGCTAGGCGTTGATTATACATGTCCTTAATAGTTAATATGTAGCTACAAACGAGTATAATATCCTCAGTTCATTTCTTTTCCTAATAACTACTAATGCTTTCTCGGCGCATCGCAGGGTGCGCGGTGCGGCTGCCCGCCCCCGTGCCCTTCGCCCGTTGACGACCCCGTGTGCGGCTCGGACGGCCTGACGTACGCCAACGAGTGCGAGCTCCGGCGCGCCTCCTGTCGCCACCAGCGGGCCATAGCGGTGGCGTCCCGGGGAGCCTGCGACCTGTGCAGGGGCGTTCGCTGCGAGCTCGGCGCGCGCTGCGAAAGCGGCGTGTGCGTCTGCCCCCGGGACTGCCCCGAGGGCCTGGAGCCCGTGTGCGACGCCCGCGGGCAGCCTTACGCCAACGAGTGCCAGCTGCGGAGGGCCTCGTGCCAGCAGGGACGAGACCTGGGACCGGCCAGGCCCTGCGCGGGCGTCGGCCTCGACCAGGACCCGGACGGCGGCAGCGGTGACGGCTGCGCCTGCCGCTTCGGTGCCCTGTGCGGAGCGAGCGGAGACTGCCGCTGCGACATCCACTGCGACCAGGTTAGCGCGTCATTTGTACACGCCGACTTTTTGGTCGTCCCTTGCTTCTCCGTTTCTAGCCTGGATACTATCACGTATCTGGTGCAGAAAGCACCAGATACGTGTTTTTGTGAAAATATACGTGGAAAAGACGACAGAGCAATTTCGCTACTGCTCTTACTATACAATTAACTGCATAAAGCTGTCCGGCCCATTGCAGCCACTAGCGTTTTACCCGAAAGTACTTAAGGTTGAAAATAGTAACATATACAATATGCGTCCCTAGTCTTCTGGTATACACAATAAATTACTTTGTGTCCAAAAACTATCCGCCTCCGCCCTGTAGTATTGCCTTCAAGCACGTACCGGATACTTGGCTATCCAGCTGCATAGAAAATTACTTTAGTAGCTAGAACAATGTTCCCTTAACTTTTATGCACAATAGCATTATTCAGTGCTCGCTGTTGCACTTGGAGTACCTTTCCGAGGAGCAAGACTTGCGGCCCGTACTTGTAAACATGCACGCTACGTGCAGCCGTCTCCAGTCCTATTTCCGCCCAGTAATACATGCTGGTACAGTTAGCGTTTTCTTTAGCGGTTCTGTGTGCCCCGCCCCTGCAGCCAAGCCCCGGGTCGGCGCGGGTGTGCGCCTCGGACGGCTTCTGGTACCCCAGCAACTGCCACGTGCAGCAGGAAGCCTGTCGGCGCCAGAAGGACATCCGGCCGGCCGGCGCCCAGGACTGCCAGCACGGCGGCACCTCGGGAAGGAAGGGCCCCAAGACCTGCGCGCAGAGCGTCTTCGGGTGCTGCTCGGACGGCCTGACTCCAGCTCTCGGTGTGAACCAGGCGGGATGCCCCAGTAAGTGCTACTGAGCGTGTGGTCGTGTGTTCGATTCCCACATGTTCCGGCGAAAGCTCCTGTGTTCTCGAGATTCCGGCACACTTTGAGGCTCCCTAGAGGTCTGAACTCCCCTATGGTACCGCATTGCGGTATGATTCACGACCATTGTTTAGTTCTACAGTATAAAACTCCAGTTGTAATTTGTAGTTCGTATGGAAGAATGAACGCTATTCTTCACTTGTGTAAGTATCTCCTGAGGCTTGGCAGAGTGCAAGGGGGTTCACAAGGTGAGGCTTGGCGATTGGAGCACTGCTTTGACGGCTCGGTAAAGTTAAGGCTCGTGGACTCACCTGATGAAAATTTTCTTCGTGACGCTGTACTTTGGATAGCCACCGGTAAGAACTAAGCTTTTTATCCTGTCTCCTCAGCGTTGCTAACTACACT
Organism: Haemaphysalis longicornis; assembly: GCF_048455015.1. Classification (NCBI taxonomy): domain Eukaryota; kingdom Metazoa; phylum Arthropoda; class Arachnida; order Ixodida; family Ixodidae; genus Haemaphysalis; species Haemaphysalis longicornis. Next base: position 41,537,288 of record NW_027526204.1, read on the forward strand.
CCGAGGTCCCTTCTCATGGAAGAGCAGAAAAAGGGACATTGAGCACCGCTCCATTCAAGCTGGCAAACGACCTGCGCTACTTGTCCAGCGAAGGTTGCTTCATGAGTCACTCATTTCTGCCATCACCCAGAACTTAAGCCTAGTGTGCTCGGCTGGAGGCAGCACATGTTCCTGAAGTATTGATTGCTCGTCAAAGCATCCGTTGAAGACAGCACATCCAATCTGAGACTGGAGCATTTATGGCAGCATGGCACAACTGTAAACGGCCTTTCGCTCTTTTTATTCACAGGCGTGAACATACCGGAATAAACTGGTTTCAAGCTTGTTATCCACCTTACCAGAACGCAAAATGTGTTCGAGAGCACAAAAGGGCTCGCATAAGTAAATTTCCGAAATTCGGTTGCAAGAAAGACAGATGGAGTCGCTCGCAACTTAGCAAGCACAATTTTTCTTGAATCAGTAGCAAAGCCTTTTTTTAACCAGTGTTTTCAACACAAATTGTTCCAGCACCTTGTTTTAGCGCTGTTGCAAGGCATGACATTTCTGATCCCATCGCGTTCCGTAGCTGAGCAGCGCCATTAAATGAACTGGAAGGGATATTTCAAGTCGTTGCTGTCCTGTAAAGTACACATTTGCACAAACCAATTTAGATTTTCACACCGTTGTCGTCACTTCGATGACATTAAAAACATTTATTTTGTGTAGGTCCGGCCCTATACCGGCACTGCCCTTCCAACCCGACATGGGTAGTAAAATACGGCGCACACGCCTTTTTAAAGACGTCGCTTTCGAATGGCTGCACAAATAAGAAATGGAAAATCCTATTCACTCCTTACTGCAGAACTTGGAAGCCAAACAATAGGGTACAGTGAGTCACCAAACGAGAGTCGGCACTATGGTGATCTGAGAGGCTTCTAGTTCACTGTACTGGCATCCCTGTCCATACCTCGGCAAAGCTAGGGCCACTCACTCACAGTCACAAAAAGGATGTATTTTTCCTCACGCATCACACTCCTCACCAGTCGCCCTCACCACTCGCGCTCACGCTCACCACTCGCCGTGATCATTCGCACTGAATGGCGTTCACGCTCACAGCTCGCCGTCATCACTCGCACTCACTCGCGCTCAGGCTCACCATTCATCACCACTCGCACTCACGCACGCTCACTATTTGCTGTCACCACTGGCACTCACTGGCGCTCGCGCTCACCACTCGTCGTGTCCCCTCGCACGAGAGTATGTGCCGCAGGCCCTCCATGAGCCATGAAACCGAACAGTACTAGCACATTAGGGCGTTAGAAGGCCATCCAAATCATATTTCTGAATCAATACGCCACCAGAGAATTAATTCTAGGGTGCCCCATAGCAGGAACTCAGCGACGACTTATTTCCGAAGCTAAAAGCAATCTCGCCATTAACAACCATCACAGCGAGCGGCTCTGGCGACAAATAGCCAACAACGAGTTCAAGCGCAATAACGGCGCTCACCGTGGTAAGCCCCGCAAATGGCGCGAGCCCCGCGAGTTGGTGAGCCCCGCTCACCAACTCGCGGTTGGTGAGCGGGGCTCACAGCGAGTTGCGCTCGCACTCGCGAGTAGTCAGCGGGGCTCACTTTTCGCGTGGGGTTCACATTCACACTCGCCAGTCCAAAACGATGCCGAAGCTCACTCACTCGTGAGTGGTGAGTGGGGTGTGTGTGAGTGCACTCGTGAGTGAGCCTGCCAACCTATGTCCCTGACGCAGGCGTGTGCAACTGCAACCGACTCGGCTCCCTGGCGGCCACCTGCGATGCGCTGAGCAGCCAGTGCACCTGCAAGCCTGGTGTTGGCGGCCTCCGCTGTGACCGCTGCCTGCCGGGATACTGGGGGCTGCACCGCATCGCTGATGGTGTCAACGGGTGCTCGCCCTGCCAGTGCTCACCTCTGGGGTCGGTGCGCGACGACTGCGAGCAGATGACCGGACGCTGCGTCTGCAAGCACGGCGTGCAGGTGGGCGCCCCTCTCTCCCATTCGTCTTAGAGAGAGAAAAAGAGAGAGAGAACAAAGCTCGAAGAATATTAAGAGTATTCTTTGAAGCAGCAAGCCCCCCAAACGACGGAGCTTGCTACTCCAGACCTGGGTGAATAAGTGAGACGAAAGAATAAAGAAGGAAAGAATTGATGAGCTAAAAGCTCATTAGTATGACGGAGCATAAAAAGAAATAAAGTTGAAGCGGAGTAAAAAAACGCAACTACATGAGAAAAGATCTAGGGACCCAACTACTGCCACAAGTGCGATGTTTAGCCCCCTACTCTACGCATATGCTTTACCATTATTATATAAGCCATACTGACATGGTTGTTTTAATTGGAATTCAACTTTGAATTTCTTTTTTTCATTTTCGCTGTTCACTCAGGGCATGAAATGCACCGAGTGCACGGATCCCGGCGCCCACCTCGGCAACCAGGGCTGCTCTTCCTCCTCGTCGGCGGGAAGCGGCAGTGAGACGTCCGGCGGGTCGGCCGCCGCGCCCCCGTCCTCCTGCGAGCAGTGCACGGGCGGGCCCGAGGAAGGCGGCCCCGTGTGCGGCTCGGACGGCAACACGTACGCGTCCGCGTGCCAGCTGCGCCAGTTCGTGTGCCGCGTGCAGGGGAACCTGACCCTGCGCGCAGCGGGTCCCTGCGACGACCAGGAAGGGCCCTCGCCCACCGTGGGGCCCGTGCGCCGCTCCACTGCTCACAGGGGAGACTCCTCCCTCGACTCCGACTTCCAGGGCTGGCTCGAGGGACCCGGAGGAGCGGAGTCCTCGGCGGGCTTTCCGCCGCTCAGCACCAGACCCACGGCAGCCACCGACGGTACAAATATTTCCATCCGTTAATCTTTAATGAAATCAGGTCATGTTCTGGGCTGTGTTGCGCATGCGCAGTTACGTCTTCCTGTCGACTGCGCCAATTATAGGGCCGCTGGTACATCCAACTGATAAAATGGCAGCACTCAGGACACAGAAGTTCAAAACGTCTATGCTTGGGGCTTTGCTCGGACATTCGCCAGTTATTTATTGCGGAATCCATTCAGATCGGTCTATTGATAGGGAAAATAATAGGCTTACGACCTGGGGCGCTACTCTGTGCAAAATTGAGTAACCAATTAAGGCGGATTTCTGGGCAAGTTGGTATTCCATTGCAAGACCGTTCAAAGCGCAAAACGTAAAACGAGGGACGACGAGAGGCACAGGGACACGCGCTACTTCCAACTAAGATTTATTAGGAAAAGAAGGCAAATATACACACAGAAATCGTGCGCTCACCGGTACATTCTTGAGGTCACGCCACGCACACCCAAGACACGCATGATAAAATCGGAATACGGTAAAACAACGATAAAACGAAATCCCGAAAACCGAAAAACGATAAAAATATTTGTTCGACAGCAGCTTGTGCGACACGTGCGTTCAGATTCGTATGTTCAGATACGAAAGTTCCTTTTGTGATAGAGTCACAGATGGCTTGCTCACGCATGCATCCCCCCCGAGGCGGGCCATTTCAGAAGCTTCGATAAGTTCCCTTGTTAACTGGTTGTGATGTCTTGCTATTGTTACAGTCTGATTGAAGTCAGGTTTACTTTCTTTACATTTTATACAATCTCGACAGTGCGCACTAAGGTGCCCCGTGTTTCCACGCTCTACATTTCATTTGTGCTCCCGCAGTCGATCATTTAAACACCGGGATGTCTGGCCCACGTATTTATCATGCCGATTTTATCATGCGTGTCTTGGGTGTGCGTGGCGTGGCCTCAAGAATGTACCGGTGTGCGCACGATTTCTGTGTATATATTTGCCTTCTTTTCCTAATAAATCTTAGTTGGAAGTAGCGCGTGTCCCTGTGCCTCTCGTCGTCCCTCGTTTTACGTTTTGCGCTTTGAACGGTCTGCAATGAGTAACCAAGCTCGGAAGCGGGACATTTTTGCAGTTTTAAACTGTTTTTGCAAAAAAAGTTCCTGTAATTGAACCTGAAAAACCGAAGTTGTGACTACATGAATTTTAAACATACCTATGCAAATAAACATAAAACCGCAACATAGAGCTGCAGATCAACTAAAAATGGCTCATTGCCTTCTCTCTTATCTTCAAGGATAATAAATGGAAGAGCAATAAGACACCTTGTGTTTTGTCCTATGTGCCCTCTATAACAGCTAACGTGAAGTGGAAGCGTATATAATGGAAACTTTTTCCCCGAGTGATCTTGTTGTTTCCGGGCATTTGCTCTTCTTGTTGCTGATGGCGCTGGCTCCGCTGTCTACATCAGTAAAGCTTGATGTCGGGCTAGTTGGTGTAACATGCCTTTGACGGTGAGTTGCGGTTAATGTGAACACTGAGACGGACACGGGAAAAAAATGTAGACTTTCACGAGAAGACGGTGCCGTCTTCTTGTGAAAGTTTACGTTTTTAGATGCGACGCATCTCTTTAACTCGCCTTGTCCCTCCATGCACGCATCCGGCGTCCATCCGCACGCCTCTCCCCCATTCTCCTCGCTACCCCAGCTGCGCGGTAACGCCGCTCTCACAGCAGCGCCATCTTGCGTTAGCGCTCGCTCCCCTCGCCATGCCAGCTGTGCGTCAGCGCGCGTTAGCGCTCTGTTAACACATGCGCATGCGCTACTCTCTCTCATTCCCCTCACCGTTAACGCGCGGTACATATAAACGCGGTAACTGCGCCGCTCCGCTTAGTCGCTCCACCGCCGCCGCTCCGATGACATCCGATGACCACCGATGATTTGAATGGAGACTAACAGGTCTGCTACCGCGATGGTCGGCGCAACCGTAACAAGCACCACCCAGATGCGTCGCATCACCCCATGGTTTCCCCCTGCGGAAAGATGTGGTCAATTTTTTTCCCCGTATCCGTCTCAGTGTTCACAGTAAGCGCAACTTACCTTCAAAAGCATGTCTACATCAGCCGATGTTTACAGTTGCTTTACCAGAGCACCAACAGTCGTGCTAGGCTATGATGTTTTAAAAGGGGTGGGGAGATGGGTGAAAAAGGCACGGAACTGTATGGTGTGGGGTGTCGACACCTTATCGGGCCCCAACAGTCGTGGGTCACGTCGACGTGTCTCCGTTTCTCAGAACCCCAGGGCGGGCGTCCCTCAGCGGGAGAGGCGGAGGAAGACGACATCCGGGGCGACGAGGAGCGCGGGCCGCCCGAGTCCCCCGCGCGTCCCCTGCGCGTGCCGCAGTTCTCGGGCCGCTCCTTCCTCGAGCTGCACCGGTTGCAGGCCTACACGGGCCTCTCGCTCGAGCTGGAACTGAAGGCGGACGACCCGGACGGCCTGCTGCTCTACAACGGACAGACGGCCTCGGGGGCCGGAGACTTCGTGTCGCTGGCGCTGCGCGACGGACACCTCGAGTTCCGCTACAATCTCGGCTCTGGCCCCGTGCTGCTGCGCGCACCCAAGCCGCTCACGATGGGCCGATTCCACCGGGTGGTCGCCAAGCGCTACCTCAAGGTAAGGCACCCACCGTGGGCCAGCCTGCATGCCTCAACAAACTTGTTCGAAGTTTCAACAAAAAACTGTGGTTGATTCCTCTGTCACAGGAATCGGTAAAACACGAAAGTGAAATGTGCAGCGAAATCTGCAGCTGAGCATGATTGGCGGGCCGGCGGCCGTCTTGTGGGTGTGCTTGTCGAGGGACGTCCTGCTGGCGGGTCGCTTCGGCAAAGGTGTACTGGCGTCAGTTCCGCGACGGATATGACGTCAGTGAAGTCGTGGGGTATCCCGGCATAAAAAAAAATTTGTGTTAAAATATAAAACCCGAAAACGAACAACCTCATGTGTACGTACTTTTTAGTACTAAAGAGTGCTTCCCCCGCAAGAAGGGCCTGTGTGCAGGGGTGCACCCTTTACAGGCCGCTTGTTTCGTTGTACTGGCGTCACTTCCGTGACGGATATGACGTAAGTGAAATCTTCGTGAAGCCCGGAATAGAACTTTCGTGTTAAAACGGGGAGAGAGAAAGAGAGGAAACTTGATTCGGAAAACAGCCAGCTGCGCAAGGTTCCCTGCTCAAGTCTGCACGGGCGCACCGCATCACACCGGGCCACGACATGTTGTCCGCTTGGCGGCACAGCTCTTGGAGGGAGGGGTTTTGGTAAGTCATGGCGACCTCCATGACAAGGGTGAGATGATTCAGGCGATGATGGAGTGCAGGCTCTTCGCTCCGGCGGGATGGATGGGCATTCCCGTGAAATGTGTTGAAGTAAGGCAGATGAGATGGTGCGATACGAACAAGCATCACGGTAGAGGAGGAAGTTGTAGCAGAGCGCAGAGCCCGTCCCTGTGCGGCGCCCGGTAAGCTGTGTACACACTCGCGCATGCGCTGAGAGTGCACAGCACTTTAGGGCTCGCCTTCTCGTCGTAGCTCGCTGTAACGGTCGATGTGAAACGACTGCCGAATCAGACGGCGCAGCGATATAACGGACCCGAGTTGAGCGATATAACGGACCCGAGGGCGTCCCGCAGAGGCTTCGAAAACCAAGCGGTTTAAATAGTCATAACCGTTCGATAGTCGTGAACCACTGGCGCTTGTCATACATCTCCCCATTGTTTAGCTCAAAAAAAAACAAAAAAAAACAAACATACATTTTACGAAAAATATATGTAATTAACCAGCAGAACCCGCGTTCATTTAGTTCGGAACGCTCGTTGGGTTGGTTTTTGCGGTAGTAAGCGAAGAAAAGCGGCAGTGCAACACCGGCACGTGCGGGAGGAAAAGCAAGCAGAAGAAAGAAAAGTTGGCTGGCGATTACGATACTCCCTAATGCGATATTTGGGCGCAGCAGCAGTGCGCTAAGGCTGCACTCAGTCGTCAGTCGTGGGTTCTCTCGACGGCAGCGATTATGAGCCTCTGCGTTCGCGGCGCGCTACCGAGCCCGGGACTGATGCATCGCATGTACCCCGAGACATACCCGACCGACCAGTGCAAGGTCTGCCAAATGGAGACGGCGGACCACACGCACATCATGTGGGACTGCATCAAATACCCAAAAGAAGCAAGATCAATTATGATCCCGCCGCGGCTCCAGGCAGCTGCGAAGAGCCACGACCAAGACCAACAACTTTGGGCCGTCCAGCAGGCCCTCGGGGTGCTCGAAATCAAGGGACCCAGCGAGCCGGCAACGGCAAGCAGGGACCCGTGCGGAGTAACGGTAACCCCGAAAATGGGGTAGGCCCTCGTCCGGGCGCGCGAGCGCCCAGCTGCCGGCACAAATAAAATTTGTTCCAATGCAATCCAATCGGTGGTGTGATGTGCGTCTCAGGAAGGGACCGTGAACTGATTCTTAAGCGAACGCGCATCATAGTCACGCGCACGCCCCCCTCACGTTTTCGCCAAGTGTCGCGCCGTCAAGCGCCTTGCGCACAGCATACTGCCCCCTCCCCCACCACACACTTTCGGGGATCGCTGGCTCGCGCCGCCATGGCGAACCCCCCCCCCCCTCGCAATTTCTCGACACTCTCACCTTTTGCTTTCTTTCATCCTTCACATTTTCTTCTTGCCATCGTTCACTCGGTTACGACGCCGACGCGGCTCAGCCCAGAAACGTCCGCCCAAGGGCTGTGCCCTAAAACACGGCCGGGCTAGAGAGGCGGCGCGGGCTGTGTTGATACGCGCGCACGCCGCCGCTCTAGCCCGGCCGTGCCTAAAAGCATAGAGTTTCTTACAGCTCTATGCCTAAAAGAACAGAACTCCCTCTGGCGCTGTCTGAAGCAGGGGGCGCGCGAGCACTACGGAGGCGGGAAATTTGAATTGCTTTGGGTGGTACCAGTGAGCGGATAACGGCGCTACAGCCCATTATGGCGAATCGCTTCCTCCGCACTTCCGTCAGCTTTCACGTTGAGTGGAATGGCTTTAATGTTTTTGCCTCTTCTGCGCACGCGCATTTGCGCCACTCGGCTACTACGTACATTACCGCGAAAGGTTCTCCACTCTCCTATATATCTCTAGTGCTAATGAGTTGTAGGAAAGTAATTATCATCGGAAACTGAGGCCGCTATTGGTAACCGTAAGGGCACCACGATAGACCGGCGTCTATAATCACTGCGTGTGAGTCGCTATCTACATGCGGCACGCAAAACTCCTAAAAAAGTAGGTGATGAGCAGTTTTATCAAAAAATTGTCTTCCCGCCTTCACTGTGCAAGAAATAATCACAGCAGAAATTACACGAATTTCCAAGATTGTCTTTGCCGAATCAACCGCGAGGCAAGGAAAGCGCAACATGATATGATATAGTGAGTGGTAAACATGGCAATGTTGTCAGGTTACTTTGTGGTTCCGCGACTTAGTAAACATTTCAGCACAGATTACCTGCTGCACTACACGCTCGTATAGTCCGTCTAGTCTTTCCTCAAATCTTGTAAAAAGTGCATCCCGATCCTTAACTTGAACATAACACAGGGAAGTTATAGCCACCAGGTTGCAACCTTGCATAAAGCATGTGGGTACTTCAAGCCGTTAATAACACGAGCTCTCTTTGTTCTATATGTTCTGTATGATGTTTTCAATGTAAAAATTGAAGTTCAGAGACAGCGCTCATTTTCCCCGTCTTGTTAAGCCCTCTCTTGTACCGATAAATTCGCGCTCTTTCCTCGAATGAGCTAGCAAACCGACTGACCCAGCTTTCATGTCTGTGTGGAGTAATGAAAGAGGGAAAGATTACACGTAGCAGGACAAGGAAACCATATTAAGTAAAGAACACACTTTATATTGTGCTGTATGCGATAATTATTTATTTTGATAAAACATGGAGTGCGATTCAACAAGGACGTCAGAAAGACGACAAACACAAGCGCTTTGAATTTGTGCTTGTGTTTGTCGTCTTTCCGTCGTCCTTGTTGAATCGCGCTCTAAGTTATGCCAAATATGCACCAACTTTCCCAACAGCGCGTTTACTGAAGTATAATTATTTCAGTACAGTATTTGTGCAGGTCTCGTGTGAGCTCACAGAGGTTCAAGATATGCCTTATTGCGAAGCCTTCACCATTCTGAAATTCTTTCCAATAACTTTAGTGAGTAGGGACGGTCATAAAATTTGTATAATCGGCAGATCAAATCGCTTGCGGGCATTAAAAGGGACGACATTTATTTCCCAAGGACGGCTTCCTGACCCTGGACGGCGAGGCCGACATACGCGGCCGCTCCGGAGGCCTGCTTCAATCCCTCGACCTGGCCGAGAATCTCTTCGTCGGTTGGCTTCCGGGGCCCCGCGGTCTGGGCCCTCCCCCTGGTGTTCTGGACAACGTGGGCGGCGTTGAGCGGGGCTTCCGAGGATGCCTGCGCCGGCTGCGTCTCGGAAAGCGGGACGTCCGGCTGTCGGGCGTCGGGGCCTCGCGGGACGTGCTGCGTGCCGTGCGCCTCCGGGAGTGCGGCCCGCCGTGCGGACCGTGTCTCAACGGTGCCACCTGCCTCGACTACGGACCCGGAAATTACAGCTGTCTCTGCGCACCTGGCTTCCAGGTGAGGCTCTTCGCTGCAGGTACAGCATTCGAGAGCTCAAAAAGGAAAGCCCATATGTTTTCTGCACGAAAAGCCAATGGAACAGAGAAGATTGTTGCTGAAGCTGAAGAGGTAGATCCTGCTGTTTGCTGACCTCCCTCCTACAGATGGTTGTTGAAATAACATGAGGAGTAAACATCAAAGAGAAAAGTAACAGCCATCTTTGTGGACGTGTCGAAGCATATACGAATAGGCTGACGTCGCTGCGTTTTCTCCATCGTCGGTGCAGCTCTTGCAGCCATAGGTGTATTTTGTATTGCGCCATGCATTGCAGACGGACGTTCAGATTTCTAGGGAAGTCAAATAAAAGCCCAACCACATGCACGCGTAAAACCGACGTACTCGCGCAACGACGTAAACCGGCGTAAGCATGTAAGGAACTGGCGCACTCCGGCTTAGGCTTAAGCCGAATGCATTGCTACGCGCTTGTTACGCCCAAGTCAGAGCTCGCCAGACATCGACGCAAACTTTCGGGCGCACGGTGTTGGCGTTGACCTCTGGCCGTGATGTTATCTGGCGGTCAGGTCGCATAACAAGACAGCAGATTGGTAAATAAGCTAACTTTACTGTTAATTATGCGATAAAACGAAGTAACTTGTAAAATACGGAGAGCAAACAACCGGACAAAACACTCGAAAGCAACGAGCAACTATGGGAGCAAGGCAGTTTACTACAAATGCAGCGGAGGGTTTTGTGCCTGCCAAGTATGTATATTATATAATCCTTTACCTTTTTTAATGTCCCAAGAACTGCTTTACTTGTTTTTTATTAAATATACGTAGTTCTGTGAGAATAGGCAATATTTGTTTTATTATAGTTAAAATGTAGTTGAACTGGTCGCCACAAAACTCAGTCCGGGGTAGTCGAGCCAACACTGCGCAGCGCTTGGTTTACGCGCGCGTTGCGGCGATATGTGGTTACTCGGCCTCGCCAACGTCGTCGGTCAGCGTGAAGGCAGCGGCGTATGTCGCCACAGGCGTACGTCGTTGCGCGAATGTGTCGATTTCACGCGTGCATGTGGTAGGGCCTTAATGCTCACGCATTAAAATAAGCAGCCTTGCTTGATGTGTTGTCGCCTCTTGGTTTTCAGCGTAGATAGGCTATGTGGTCGTAGACTCTCCGTTACTGCTGGCGCTCAGATATCACGCAGGGAACAAATGTGTCGTCCTGAGAGGAGATAGCACTACAGCCATGCTGCAGTTCGGAAGTTGCAGAAAATGTGGCCCCGCTTCCCCCACTCATTGATTGATTGATTGTAGGGTTTAACGCGCCGACGCAACACAGGCGATGAGGCGTGCCGTAGTGGAGTGCTCCGGATTAATTTTGACCACCTGGGGATCTTTAACGTGCGCCGAAACTCGTACACACGGGCGTTTTTGCTTTCCGCCTCCATCAGAAAAGCAGACGCCGCGGCCGGGAATCGAACCCGCGACCTCGTGCTCAGCAGCGCAACGCCTTAGCCACTGAGCCACCGCGGAGGGTGCTTCCCCCACTGATCGCAGCAATGCTTTCTGGAGAGCCATCAACGCTTTTTCTTTGCTGATAGTTTGGCCTTGCAGTCACGCGCCACGTGTACTGGTACACAACAGACGGCGCCTATCCCACCCAGATGTTGATGAACAAGTGCCTTAAGGCAAAGACGTTAGTGCCAGTGTGAGGGTGGCCGGCAGCTGAGGGAGTGTCACATTGCGGTTTTCTTCGTTAAGACAGGTTTCTTGTGTGACACTCAACTCTTCTCTCTGCTTTCCACTTCCACTACCAGGAACTTGAGGATTGAATTTAGGTGCTCTTCTGGCGATTTCGCTGCGGAGTATGCTCTGGCTGTGTCGGTCTTCGTGCACCTACGGTACAGGATTGCCAGGTCTTCTGGTAATGAGCTCATCAGCAGCACTCGGTGCAAAGCAACTGCCTACTACGGACACAACATGCAAGGATGTCCAAACAACCAGTCCTTTATGTCCAAACAACCACTCTCATAGTCTCGAAGCCGTGCTTCTTGTTAAGATTACTCCATAAGTTCGATTGAAAGTAAGCTGTCTATGTGATCATCGATGAGGACATGTTTTCGGTAATACCTTCCATGAGCCCCTTGATGGCAACCCTGCACTTTGCAGCAGTCAGGCGTATCAGTTGAATTGCACACTTCGCAGCAGCAGCCAAGCGGGCTTGAAGCATCTAAACCCTTCAATGTCCATGAGACTGCGTTTAGTGTGTACACTATTGTCGCCTCGTAGTCATCCCATAACCCCTCCCACTCATGGCTCTCACAGCTAAAGACGGGGATTTGAAGCTTGGGCGTGGCGACTCGTAGACTCGCTGCTCGTGCCCTGCAATGAGCCATGAGGGTTTGAGTGGAGTTCTGAGTGATCAGCGGTAATAAAGTGGCTGGATTCGTCAATAGTTCGTCAATAGAGAGGAGTAATTCAGGCTGTTTGAGTGCATTGACTCAACCTATCAACGATGGCACTCATTCTTGTGCAGGGCTCCCAGTGCGAACGTCCCCGGCGTCGCGCCTGTGACCCGGACCCCTGTGGCTCCGGTGCCTCGTGTCTGGTTCGGGGCACGGGAGCCGGGGGCGCATTCTCGTGCCGCTGCCCTGCAGGACGAAGTGGGCGCCTGTGCGAGGGACGGGCCACCGTGCCGGACTTCTCCGGAGACGGCTACCTCGAGCTGCCGCGACTCCACAACGTCGGCCAGGCGTTCTCCCTCGAACTCTGGTTCCTCACCAGGGCCCCCCAGGTAGCCCCGCTTTGCCACGTTGCGTGCACTCAATTTGTATTTGAAAAGGGTGGTTCCCATACCGCACACGCAACAAAAAAGAAATGGTAAAGCGAGTAAACACAAGCGTAAATTAAGAAAAAAAAAAGTGAGTCACAATCGTGTATATACATGGAGAACTTGGTAGCGTTGACTGCAGTGATACCACTATACGCCCTGCCATTATGTGCACCAATATTTCGGCGTTTTCAGCCCCAAATAATCCAGATATATTCTTGTTTATATTAGCATGTTTTCGTTTTGTTTTGCCCCATTATACCTGTTGTAGGTTCAGAACAGCGACAGAGTTAGTTTTGGCTTCGTGAGAAGGTAGGCAAACTATTCTAGGGAACCAGGCATTCCAGTGCGAAGTTCCTACCTACAGAATTGTTATATTCAGGAAGGTATGGTGCTATTCGGGCTATCGGACGTATCTCAGCATATTTATGCAGAAGACATGATACCTCCTTGTGATCCTAGCATCGTCTGTTGTGTGCCTTTATGATAAAACTTGAGTAAAAATAGTTAATAGACACATGGCGGGAGGGCAAAGCGCACTTAGTCTGGTATAGGTATACCTAGAGCCAAAACTGATTTATTCATAACTCAAGCCCAGTGTTTCCTATTAAGTAACATCACTCTCAACTGTCCACGCAACCAGGGCCTGTTGCTGTACAACGGTGGCGGCACGTCGGGTCGAGGCGACTTCCTGGCTCTGCGACTTGAGGCTGGCCGCGTCCAGTTCCGATACGACCTGGGCTCGGGCGCCGCCAATGTCTCGTGAGTTCCGCGCACCCTATTCTTCACCCCTCCTGATCACGCGCCGGCCATGTTCACCGTGGAAACTTGTAAGAAAATCCGCTGTGTTTGAACGCGGTTAAACGAAGATTGTCGAGCGAAAGCTTAGTTTTTGCGTAGAGAACACGCGATGAACGGGCACACGATTGCACCGCAAAACACATACGCCTCTAGGCGCAGTCACCGTTGTAGGCAACTTGGATGAAGTCAGCGCTTCCTTGTATCGTTTCATCATGATACACGCCACTACTCTTTCTTTTTATTCCCTTTTCCGCCCCCTACCCTTGGAATGGACGAGTGATTAGACGCTTTCACTGCGCAACAGCGCGGAGCGTTGGCTTGACGTTGGCTGAGCTTGAAAGGGACTGTGCAACTGTTCTGATATGCGCTTTTACTCTTTTTTTTTCTCGTCTGGAAGCATTGTCGGAGCTATATTTATCAACAGCACGAAGCAGCACCGCGTGATTCGCTGGCCGCAGCAGATTAGCCTTCCGTTTGTGCTCTGCTTTGTGGTTTTTTTTTTTTAATCTAAAGTGGCTATCGAATGCGTTTATTGCTGCAACAGAAAGTAAGCGGCCAATAGCCGCTACATTGGTGTAACGACGTAGTTTGAGCACTCAAAGAGCGCCAATACTCGGGAAAGAGAGACGAATCTTTTGCGCAGGTTTTCAAGTTATCTGATGGATATAGAGCAGTAATTTTGGGCTGAGCTACCTTGTGTCTGCCGATTGTAAGCTCTTTATGTGCTTATTGACTACGTTCGGAAAGCATTTAATACTTAAAAAAAATTGAAAAAAGTGCCGTGAGGTTTCTTGGAGGTGAGATTGACGCTTGCGCGGGTTAGATCCCCGGCCGCGGCGGCCGATTTTTCGATAGAGGCGGGAGGCGAAAACTCCCGTGTGCTCGAGATTTCGGCGCACAATAATGTTCCCCAGGGGGTCAAAATTAATCCTGAGCCCTCCACTACGGCGCGCCTTAACGCCTGTGTATCGTCGACGCGTAAAAACCATAACCAATCAGATTGAAGCTGTGAAGAACGAGCCGCTTTTTCTTTGTTTGTATTCGGAGTCATAAGCTTCACTTCAGAAGTTGCGCCGTGATCTTGCGAGGTGACACGAAGTGACAGCGCCGCAATAGTGATAATCAGTTGATAATGCGACAAAGCTGCCGCTTGCTCAGGCGTGTCTTGGGCAGACCTAGTGTCACTAGATAAGATACAGAGCACCGTCACTGCGGCACGCAAGTTAGTGACGGCGGCCATTTTGGTGTTTATCAGTGTTACCAGCTTTCCACTTCTGCGGCCTCACTGCTAGATTTGACGAGGTCATTTGTAAACAACACTGCCGAAGACGCGGCAACATGACAGACTTCTGCCGCTGAAATTCTGTGAAGCGCGTCATCTTTGATTCGCGTTCGGAACGACGGTAGTCGCACGCAGCCGCAGAGCAGAGAGTGCAAGCTGAGGCTATTACAGTTGACAGGCAGGAGACGCATAAACAACAAAATGGCGGCGCCCATGAACCGCCGCAGTGTAAACAAATGTCACGTGATGCGAACTGACCAATGATCACGGCGGTGGGACGGAACAATAGGGAAAAATAGTGCCGATAAACTTTTTTTCACGAAACGCTCGGCACATCCCTTGTCCTGTAGGGGGGGACTTAATCAAAGCTGTGATGCCCTTCGGCACTAAAACGTCTTGGCATATGTATCACTTGGTGTGTCTTAGGGCTACGGCATGAACTGCGTCTGCCATTTACTCAAAGGTTAACTCTTTGAACTTTTCTTGGCCTGTTTTCTGTCTTGGTAATATACAGAATTGTCGCCAAGCCGACTGTTTTCTATTTCCTGCATACTTTGTTTCCATATCCTCCTTAAAAGCAGATTGGGCGGTCACTTTTGTTTGCAAGATCGAATTCTCAAATACACTAAACGGCTAACGACCGAATCCTACTTCGTGTCTAAAGTTTAAGAATTTCACAATCGGGCCTCGACTTAACCGCTTATTTGTTACAAGTCCTGAACCCGTGCTCGTCTCGGCACCACAGGGGTCATCTGGTCAGGCATTGCCTAAATGTGTGTTGTTAATGCTGGCCATGTTTGGCTGAAGCCCTCTTCCAAACAAGCTTTGTTTGATTTTAGGCTTCCTATGGAAGTGCGATGTACTTACTCTTAATATTTTTTGCATGACTCAAGTGCAGCTCGGCGGTTCAGTACAGATCGTTCAGTACCTATCACTATCAAACGACAGAATTTTTCCTGTGTGATTATCATATTTTATGCCTATGATTATTGCACTTTGCTCTGTTATTGTGTTCAGGAGTATTAAGTTCTCACTACGCTGCATTGTGAAATTATCATTAAATGCCATGGATTGCTCTTGGTCTAGCAATATATTGAGAAAGTTCTTTACCTTCGACTCTAAGGAGACGGTCCTGCCAGAGCACAGATACATAGAATCAATAAGGCCCAATTCCGAAATCATCATTATTTGATGACCAACTTCGCAAAAGCCACACTTCGAACCATTTCTTCGTTGCTTGTATTCAAAGTAAGACTTCTGCTGCATTCTGGGTGTACTTCTCAACATCCTTAATTCTACGTTGAAGCAGAATTTACTAATATTAAAACTGTCTTCCTAATATTCCCCTTTTTAAGCGGAATTGCTGAGAACTGTTGTGGTCGGTATCTCTTGACAAATATTGCCCTTGTCTTTTCATGCTTCAGTGGATCTGTACTACTTGTGTGAGTATGCTTTGGTCAATAATGCGCCATAGTGAGCTTGAAGCCATGGCGTTTTGTATGTGTGTGCGTGTGTGTGCGTGTGTGTGGGCGCGCACACACACACTCCATTTGCGAAAAACATATCTTGGTCAATTGATAAACGCTCTTTACAGCTGGTGAATGGACCTAACTATTTCTGGCAATCGTTTGAGCATCGCCACGCAATTATTAATATTAACATGTAGCCGACACTTACCGTAAAATCACTGAAAACTACACACACTTTTAGTCTAGCACTTTTGTAAGAGCTCCAAACGAGGCACGGCTATTTTTTAATAAACTGAAATGCAAACAGTGTCAATGTTAAGGAGCAGGCACTATAATGCTGGAAAATGAAGGGACCGGTCCTCTTTTTGTTTAAATTGTCTGTACTAGATACTAGCATCCAGTTTTGAAAGAAAAGCAGAAAATGCAGTTTCGACCCATATTGCACAATAAGACCACAGCCGGAGTAGGAAATGTGCCGCATATTAGAATGCATTTGTCGCATATTAGAATGCATCATGAAGTCTTATTGATAACCTTGAAAAAGTGCAAAAAAGATGGCTCGGTTTATATTATCACGTTATTCGCGCTTTGACTCTGCCTCAAATATGCCCGAAATTCTTAACTTGCCAACCCCCGCAGATTGCTGCTCTCGCTCGCGACTCAAGTTTTTCTTTTCAGTTATCCAGAGTGCCTTTAACATTAAAAAAAACCCAACACCAATTGTGAGACAAGGTAGAGACATCCAAGGTACAAATAGCCGCGCTTACTTTGTGCCGCCACTACGCATAAACACTTATGCATATCCCTTCCTTTCACGCACAATACGTCACTGGAACGCATTACCAGAATCTGTCGTTCAATCTCGGACTGCTCCGGAATTTGAGCACCACCTTCATACAGGCCCAAGTACAAATGAAGCCTACCTTCGTTGTTAGTAGTACTGAATGCATGTTTGCATACATGTGTGTGTGTATATATATCTTTGCTGAAACGTAGGCCACAATCGTGCTTTTACCTAGTTCGAAGTTTTTCTTCTCTTGTGTTCTCTACCATCTTCAAAGTTCTACTACTCCCTATATATATATATATATATATATATATATATATATATATATATATATATATATATATATATATATATATATATATATATATATATGAATAGAGTTTGTTGTTATATTTGTAACTCTTGCCTGTGTTTTGTTATATTGCTTGGCATTTTTGTGTGCATAGTTTGTGCACAAATTTAGGCCGCCTGCACAGTTATGTAAGTGCTTTTTGGGCATGCTTATCTATGCTTATATGATAATACAAGAATTTTGTAACCCCACCCTAAATCGGCCTCACCGGACAACATTATGTGTAAATAAAAAAAGGAAAATATAAAAAATTTTTCTTCAACTAAAATTTTACAATCCTCACGCTTTTCTTTGCCTTTGCATGCGGCTAGTGTTCTCTCTAATGAACCTCTCAATAAAGAAAAGAAATGACAAAAACTTTCATGAGTTAGCCATCCAGCCTCTGCCAAAGTCGCTCTTGCGAGTGTCGCAAGAGCGAGTGGTTGTTGTGGTGTTCCCCCACTTCATCGGTACCTATATCGGGCTGATCTAACAACCTCACCCTTGTGTCACTTCGTCATGGAATTGAAACGGATGAACATTTCTTCCTTTTTTGCCGCCGATTCTCTAATCGTCGAAGAAGGTTGCTGGAGGCACTCCTGCGACATCTTGGGCAGCCATTAACTCTGCCAGTGCTTTTGTCGTTTGGGGGCGCGAAGCTAGGCCACTGCCACGGGGGTGTTTGTCACGCCTTTCATTCCTTCATTTCAGAGACGGCTCGTCTGCCGTGCTAAAATGATTCCGATCAGGCTTCCTGTTTCCTATTTCTTTTTCTATTTCTCTCTTGAATCTACGTACTAAATTATTACTTCGGCTGTACTGTTTTGCCTTGTCTGGTTCTTTTTAATGCAAACAAATCTTCTTGACCAATCCCCCTGAGTGGGTATGCGCCCCTTTATGGGCCAACACCACCACCACCCCATTGCATTGCAAAGAACATGGCGCTGTGAATTTTTTTATTGGTAGTGGCGGCTTTCAAACAGTAACATTAAATACACTTTACCAAACTGTTTTTTAATAGCGGAGCTGTTGTAAGTTGGGCATTTTGGTTAGTCTGCTGAAAGTCCAGCGTCACGCAGGCGTAGGAGCAGGCTCCCAGACTCGTAGAAACCGGATCCTAGACCAACCGATAGAGGGCGCAGTGGTATCACAGGGTTGAATTCTTCTTCCTCCAGGCAGGGTAAGTAGAGGGCAGGAGCATCCCACCGTTGACGTGTACCTGCGTATTCCTTTGTGCGAGCCATAGAATTTGAGCGGCAACGGGCTGCCATTCTCCGGCGAGCGCTCGTTGACGGTCGAGCTGACACAAGACTACCACAACTCCGCTATTTCAGCAGATTTCACGCTGGGTGGAACTGTGTTTAGGTTTGGGGAAAGTGCGCACAGCCAAACGAAGTGTACCCAGAGCGCACGTCCATAAGGAACTCTCCTGTAGCAATGGTCTCTGCTCATCACATCTAGCCGTCTCATTCTTTAATACGCCCTGAAGGGGCCCTCCTTTTTGTGCGAAAGGTTCGCGAGCTCGAACCCACCCGATGAAGTGACGCCGACACACAAGGAACAGAAATCACCGGTTTATTCTGGGCAACAGAAAGACATGTGGGAAATACATCCGCATAGATCAGAATGGTCATAGGAGCATCGCGACATAAGGAAGCCAACTGCCTCCACTGTGAAAAAAATAAGACGGTGCTTTCCCAACACTCACAAATGTTTCCGAGTTCATCATCGTAAGCCACACCGTCCACGTCCACCAGATGCACCGCGTAGTCCCGGGTGGCCAAGAGTCGAGGTTGCGGTTCACGGCCTCTTTCCGCTCCCATCCCGGCGATCCGCTGCGACCGGGCTGTGTCGTCCAACTCCCCCCCTCTGTTCTTGTGAACGCCGCTGTTAAGCCACTCGGATGGTTGTGCGCATGTTACAGTTTTTATACGCATTACACGTGTTTGATGCCTCTCACGGTTCATCGCACGCGCGCACACGGGCACATGACGCACTGACGTCACTATCGGTGTTCGACGCGCGCTCACTGTTTTGAAATCACTCTACGCGGGCGCACGTAGGGGCTGCGTCCCTACAACCCTTTTATGCAACAACTTCGTCACAAACTGATTCGTCTGTAAGACCCGCTATTTCTATGGCAGCATGCGAGATGAAGACCGCTAAGAATGCACACACTTTACAAATATAAACGGGCAATGGATAAATTGAGCAACTAAGTTCTGGACCTTAAATATTAAGGTACATATTTACGGAACCTCGCGCGTATCTACTGTCTTTTGATGTGCGATTGATGAAAATAGTTTGCAGCTTGTCTGCTTCGTTACTGGCGGTTGGATCAAGTAATTACGACTTCTATTTTTTTTTTCTGTCGCAGATCCCCGAACGAGGTGACGCTGAATGCGTGGCACGTGGTTCGTGTCACGCGGACTCGGAGGGAGGGCTCCCTGCAGCTTGACAACGGCCCCACGGTGCACGGAGAGTCGAGCGTGAGTGCATGCCCTGTTGTGGTGCGAGCGGAAAACGGCCAATAATTGAACTCACGTGCATCCGACGGCCCGCTGCAAACGTTGCGTCATTTAATCCCTTCTTCGCTTTGAACCCGATGACGGAATTGTTACACGAAACGTTGAAGGCACCATTTCTAGTGGAAACGCGTGTACCCGGGGTTTCAAGTTCTGTACAGGACTTTACTGAGGAGCCTCCATTGTTAGTACCGGCACAAGCAAAGAAAAGGAAGCGGGTACATTCCGATTTGTTCCGGAATTACGTAGTCTCGAACAGAATCGAACAGTTGAAGGGTCTTGCGCTGTTCACAGGGAATGTTCATGATGCCTTCTTTGTGACCGCTGGATCAAGCATGTAGTTCAAACAAAAGACAATCGGAAATTTGCGCGCAGTGTTCCGTCATGTTATGTCTTTGTATTTTTAAATGTTGTAAATTGTTTGCGTTTGCTTATATCCTTTTTCTTATTTTGTTGTTGTTCTATTCTTTACCTCCTTTTGTGCTTTTTCTTCCTCTTTTTAGGGTAAGCACGCAAACCCCCCACGCCCCAGAGCGAAATGGCCACTGACCGGAAAGGCAGTTCACAGTTGAAGAAGCAGTAGAGCATTGCAACACAGTGATACGTATGAAGCGACAGCCTGCGGAAAAACAATGTTCCCATTGACTAAGTCCTCGACACTGCACAAGGCAGAGAGAGAATTGGCGGGGAAAGCGTGGGGAGCTTCACCTGCTGCACCGAGGCAGTGCGCACCCTGTGAGTCGCCAACAAGCCGAGACAGAGAGAGAGGGCAAAAGTTTCTTGAACAAAAAAGAAGAGTTCGGCCTGAGAAACTGATCTTCGGCCTCCTACCACTGGGGCAAGGGTACGGGGCACACAAGGAAGAAAAGACTGAGAACAGGAAATACAAAAAATGACAGTCAAGTGGACCACTGAACTATGTACCGTAATTACCCGATTATAACGCGCCCCCGATTCTAACGCGCACCCTATTTTCCAGGCAAAAAACCGAAAAAACTTGCACCTCCGTTTGTAACGCGCAAGGAAGTTTGTGAGCAAGAAAAACGAATGGGAGAGAAACGGGCGATTTATTCCCCGAAGTAATCGCACTCACCTCACTCCTCGCCGCTCTCCGAGAGCTCCTTGTCGCCTTCCGCTGACCGCAACATCTCGTCACTGGTGCCGTTAAGCGCGTTCGCGATGCCACACTTCTGAACGTACGTTCAACCATGTTCGATGGGATCGTGGCCCACGCCTCGCATGCCCATCCCGCGGGCTTCTCCAGAGGCATACGCTTCAGCCAACCGCTCGTTGAGAACGCGTGGGAGCCGCTCGTAAGCCGCAGAAGCGGTGCACCTTCGTTGCCGCTGCTGCTAATTACTGTTATCAGGCACGCAAGTGGAAAATTTTGACTATTTGTGTGAACGCCGAAACAAAAGCCTAGGCACCTAGATCCGAAAAATGGTTGCTAAAAGCTTTGGCGCCATCTTAAGATGGCGATGGCGATGGGTGGAACGAAATTTCAGCTGTTTCGGTAGTTTCGGTTTCGTATCCGATTCTAACGCGCATGCGATTTTTCGGGCTATTTTTGCGGAAAAAAGGTGCGCGTTAGAATCGGATAAGTACGGTACATGCAATGAGACTGATGAAGGCAAGCAGTAAACACAGCGGAGCAGATGGCAATGTGGTAGTAGCCTACGAGAGCACTGAGAAGTAGCAGCAAACTCAACAATCTTTCATTGCTACGTTCAACTCAGCGGCATAACTCAGCGGCGGGCTTCTTTAGGGTGGATAAGGGGGCCCGTGTTTTTTTAGTACTTTGCATGAAGTGAAAGTATGGACAACTGAGAATAAACAAAAGCTGCTACCCACCTCCACTTTTATGGGAAATGCAAGACAGTCTATTTATCCCAGGATACAAAACCCACAAGGGGAATCAATGAAGTTCAGCAGCAGCAGACTGTAATGGAAATTTGTGCTGCATACCGTTCGCTGTTTATTTCATTTAAACCCCACTTCGCAAGCTGCTTGCAGCGTTGGTGAGGCTACAGCTCAAACCAGACAATCAGGTAGCGGGAGGCGCCGCCATAAGCCAGTGAGGAGAGCGGAGATATCCGCACATCCTGTCCCTCCGCTGCCTCCCGCGTCACCTCCTTTCATTAGCTGGAAGTTTATGACGCAGCCTCGGACTGCTTTCTTCAAGGGACTGTGATTGTCTTTGCACACTTCGCCGTTTCAACGAAATAAATGAAAAATACTAGAAACTCCACAATATTCTTTATCTTCAACTCTCGCTATGGCCGCACTGACAGACGATTTTTCAGTAACCGTCTAGGAATCGTTTCCATGTTCCAGTCGCTTCCGGCGGCAAGGTCTTTTAGGTGCAGACCACTTTAGGGGCTGGGATTGTCATCGTAGCTCGTCCGGGTCACGGTATGTAGCCACCGTAGTCACAGCGTCACGCACCCAAGCAGACGCTTCGAGAAGAACACCGCTTCCCCTGGTCGGGATTGAGTCTGAGTGCATCGGGTTACGAAATCGATGTCTATCCCATTTCGCCTCAGATGCACACGTTGCTCATATGCTAAGTGTTTGGGGTTATCTTTGCGCTGCGCCGTTGCCACCGAGGCTGTCCTTGTTAAAACGCAAATAAGTACAAAATATTATAAAATAAGGGAACCGAGGCTGTCCTTGTTAAAACGCAAATAAGTACAAAATATTATAAAATAAGGGAACCGAGGTTGTCCTTGTTAAAACGCAAATAAGTACAAAATATTATAAAATAAGGGAAACGTCATGAATTAACGCAATAATTGCCCCAAGTTAATGCAAACTTAATCCAGTGTGTTTTAGGCCTTTCCCGTGGCTGCGGCACCCTGTCTTGGCTACTTTCGGTATCAGCTCCAGGCCGATACTGAAACAAGTCAAGAGAGGGTGCGACAGCCCCTCTGGCGAAGCCCTGCTCCGCATTTCGGTAGCTTCCTCATCGTTGAGTGGAACTGCTTTAATGTCTTCGGTTTCCCCGTGGCAGGGCCCGCTGAGCGAACTAAACCTGGAGCAGCCGCTGTTCCTGGGCGGGCTGCCGCCCGAGGCCTCGATGAGCGCCGACGCGGGACCCCGCTCCCCCGGCCTGGACGGGGCGCTGCAGCGTCTGGTGCTCAACGGAGACGCCTGGACAGACCTGGTGGCCCGCGCGGGCGCCTCGGAGCGCGTCTCCGAGCACCGCGGCCCGCCCTGCGGGGGCGCCGGCGGAGGGCCCTGCCTCAACGGCGGCATCTGCCTGCCACAGCTGGCGAGACACTCGTGCCTCTGCCCCGCGCGCTTCGGGGGCCCGCTCTGCGAGCTCGCCTTCGACGAGGCGCAGCGAAAGCCCGTCTCCTTCAAGGGAACCTCCTTCCTGCACTTCAGGCACGGCTCCAGGTGCGACGACTTATGGTTCAATCTTAGCACATTTTGGGTGTTTAACGGGCCAAAGCTACACCTGGGCTATGAGGCGCTCCGAACAGTGCATTAAGGTGTTGCGCTGCTGAGCACGAGGATGCGGGTTCGACTCCCGGCTGCGGCGGCCGCTTTTCTGATGCAGGCAAAAAGCAAAAACGCCCGTGTGTTCGAGATTTCGGCGCACGTTGAAGATCCCCAGGTTGTCAGAATTAATCCGGAGACCTCCAAATCAGCGCGCCTCATCGCCTGCGTTGCGTCGGCGCGATAAATCCTGCAATCAATCAACCAATCCGAATAGTGGAGGGCTGTGGATTAACTCAGACCACCTGTGGATCCTTTACGTGCGCCAAAATCTGCACATACTGGAGTTTTTGCCTTTTGCCTTCATCTAGAAGGTAGCCACCGTCGCTTCGATGGAACCAGCATCCTTGGGCTCAGCAGCACAAAACCTTATCCCCTGAGCCAACACGGCGGGTTCGGCGACCTATGGTTTAATGTTAGTCACGGCAAACACCCAATGCAGCACTTCCACAGTCATGGCGGCCAGTGAAGTCATACTGTTTTTATGTATAGTAATTCTGACTGCCCATCAGGTACATTTTAACAAGGATCTAAGGTGCTTCAAGTTTCCTAAGCTGCGAATACTTGTCTCCAAGCATCGCAGCCGGTGCATAGGTGGGGTCAGAAAAGGGGGGTTAGGGCTATAGCATTTAGAAGAGTGCACCCACTCAAAAGGGTCAAGAACCTGACACATCCTAAAGGTATAATATTTTCATAAACACAAATATTTTGCATTGGGAACTGTGTGCTAATTGCGGGAACTAACGCAGTGCAATTGAGCTCGTGCTGCCCTGAAGCTCGGCGTTTCATTCATGATTTCCTTAATTTTCTTGTTCTCTCTGAGATAAGGCGCCAATAATATGTTGTGTGGCAATATGTACCAGCTGAGATTAGCACTTTGCAGAAGGGATTGAAATACTTGTGCCTAATATTTTGCACGCGATAGAGTTGCGACAGCACCCAAGTGAAATTCTCCTCTACAGCACCGTTACTGTTGTGCTGAAGTATTCCCCTCTCCTTTTCTTTTTTCAAGGGAACCTGGCGAGGAGGAAGAACCACTAGGGTGAGTGAACACGTTACCGTATTTGTTGACAGGTCCGCTTTCAAATGCGAAGCATATCTCGGTGAAGCTGCATTAGTTGTTTTTTTTTTTTGGGGGGGGGGGGGGGGCATCGTTTTTCCTCAGCGAAATTTATGGAGGACCTGTAATTGCGCAGAAGAGTTGCGACTGTTGTTCACAAGCGGATGTACCAAAGCAAGCTACACATTAAGCTTTTTTACACCCTTGTAGCCAAAAAGGAAGCAGCATAAGTGGAAAAAGGGTGTTGGGAGGCCTTTACACCCTTTTTCTTTAATCTCAACACCCTTTTCCTAGCTCTACGCCCTTTTTGTGTGAAAAAAAGGGTGTTGATCAACTTCCACACCCTTGGTTTTTCTTCGGGTGTTGAAAGGGTGTGGAAAAGGTGTTCAGCTGTTCACTGAATGTGGCCATGCTTGGATGCATAATAGCAGTGTAAAGAACAAGACATCCCCTCATGTACCTCTCTACTCGCAAGAAATTTTCAAACGCAAAAATGAAAAATTGCTCGTATGCAATGATCGCTCATTTCCATATGCGGTGCACTTCATGCCCCAAGTTCATATGTAATGGTTGATTGTCACGACATATTTATAACCCTCCAAAGTTCATTATTACATCTAAGCTGATATTTCTATCTCACTTTTCAGGCAGCGCTCATGACTTCTCGCACACCACTTTCTGAAATCCTTCGTGTGTGCTTGCAGAAAGTACTGGTACATGTTGTTGAAAGATACCCTACACCTTTTTCTAGCTGGTTACATAAGAAATTACGCGTATTGCACTTGGCAAGCAATTTTATTTAGCTTTGAGTTTAAAACTGCAGTGTTTACCGTTGAATATGCATTGTTGCGTCACTATATTAGGGATAACATGAGGTTCACTACGCGTCCCAGGCAGCTCTCTTGAAGATAAGCACAGCTTAAAAAAAACGGCCACAACTTTCCTAAGTACGATTTGTTTTACATAAATTTTCTCACCATGTTTTTTGTGAGAATGGGATCAGCGTGCATAGTTTAGGATTTACAAGTTTTGTTAGGCTCCCACCGTTTTTTATCTGTCTCACATAAATGCAGCTGTCTCTGGCACAAAATTTGGTTCAGGCTGTTTTTTTTAGCAGTATCAGTTTAAATGTTTTTGTTCTGGGGGTAAATCCTTCAATGAACACATGAATAGGAACCGCCTTGTCAAGTGCTTGGCCATCAATATTAGTGGCTGATCAATGCCCATCGAAGTGCTTATCAACCTGGAAACCATTAGTGACACATGCAATACCCAAAGCTGTCTAATTTTTCTTTCGCTATCAAAAGTCTCTGGGTGCTTCATTCATATCCTGTACTACGTTAAGGACTTCTGTTCAATGTGCTCTTTGTACCTTATCGCTTTTTAACTTGTCTTTCTGTATTTTCAAGCGTGTAATGCTGTTGATACCAGTAGACTAGTAGAATATCCAACCTAATGGACAGCCGGTTTGCCCCTCTACATCCCCGCTGAATCAAGCAATGATATACAGGGTGTCCCAGCTATCATGCACCAGGATTTAAAAAAAGAGTAATGACGTAACTCGAAGAAAACCTAGTGCATAATGTTTGCAGTACTGTGGAGAAGCGGGCAGTATTTTTTTCGTTAATGAGACTTAACTAATTAATGGTAATTATTTATCTAACTCGAGAAGTACTGTCCTAATCACGAAAGTGTCAATGAGGCACTTGTAGGTAACCACGAGGGGCATCTAACTGCGGTATTTTTAGCGACGAACTAATTGCGTACTCGTTTATTCTGGCTGATAAAGAAAACCCGCGAAAAACGAAAAATACCACGTGACGGCGCCTCCGCGTGCGTAAACGCGCACCGTAAAGCAATGCCCTCAAACAGGCTGCCTCTGAGTTAGCCAGAATGAAATAAACAAAAGAAAGAAAGAAGAAATCGCGATCGAGTTTGTGCCTTATCTGGACACGCGCCCCCCGAATCTTGCTGTTGCTGCTCCTTCAATGCATGCCATTATCAAGGTGAGGCGCTGTCTCTTCGGGCGGGTGACAGGGAAAGCAGTTGCTTTCAATCAGCCTATGTGGGGACGCTGCTGTACAATGCGCGCGGAAGCGCCGTCACGTGGTATCTTTCATATTTCGCGGGTTTTCTTTATTAGCCAGAATAAATGAGTACGCAATTAGTTCGACGCTGAAAATACCGCAGTTAGATGCCCCTCGTGGGTACCTCCAAGTGCCTCATTGACACTTCAGTGATTAGGACAGTAATTCTCGAGTTAGATAATAATTACAGTTAATTAGTTACATATCATTAACGAAAAAATTACTGTACGGTTCCCCACAGTACTGCAAACATTACACACTAGGTTTTCTTCGAGTAACGCCATTGCTCTTTTTTTAAATCTTGGTGCATGATAGCTGGGACACCCTGTATATCAGCGGCTCGGGGTATTACAGGTGAATCAGCATAGTAATAGCCTCTCCCCCCCCTCCTATCTTCGCTTGCTGCAGCGGTGCTCCCGAGAACGAGGTGGAAGTTCGTTTCCGGAGCCGAGAGCCCAGGGGCCTAATCCTGTGGACGGGCGGCCGTGGCGACCACATGGCCCTGGCCCTGGACCAGGGCCGCCTGCTTGTGTCCTTCGACCTGGGCGCCCGACGGCAGGAGCTCTGGTCCGAGTCCCGGCTCGACGACGGCCGCTGGCACAGCGCCCGGCTACAGCGCCAGGGCCGGCTGGCCACCCTAGCCGTCGACGGCGCCAAGCCCCTGAGCGCCACCGCGGCACCGGGGGCCACTCAGCTCAACACCGACGGCCTGCTCTGGCTCGGAGGCTGCCCCAAGCTGCCCCCGGGCCTGCCAGCCGCGCTGTACCTCGGGTTCGTAGGATGCATACACGAAGCGACCGTCGACGGTAGGGAGCTGGCCCTCGCGGGACCTGCGTGCGCCGACGACGACGAACAACTGCCGGCCTCGTGAAGAGATGTCCGGCGGGGTCAGGGGCGCTCCTAGGGCGGTGGGCAGGCGAGGGCTTGAAAGGTTGCGGACCTTGAATGGGAATTTTTCGTTCGAGTGTCCGTTTACTGTTGACACTTCTGGCGCCCGGGCGAAATCCGGAGTGTTGCCTCTGAGGTTCCAGCAGAAATTTGCGTTTAACAGTCGTACAGTAATGCATCTGCTGAAACGTCTCGAACAAATGGAAATTGCTTTATAAGAGTTATTGCAACACTGCCTTAAGAGCACCACCTTCTTTTGTGGAAAATGTCGTCACGATATTTCTCTTCTGGCAACATCTCTCCCAACTTGAATTTATTTCGGCATACCGAATCATACGTGCGGAACCTTCGGTTGTAAATGACAGGGTACATTTGCCTAATCATTTTTGTCAGGGTTGTATGAGTACTCTGGCTTTTTTCTGACTCACGAATTCATCTGTAATCTAAAGCCCCGCTGAGTGACAACATTCCAAGGGTACAAAAATGTACAGTGCCGCCCATCACTCCCTATTATTGAATTGTGATTTTTTTGCGATCTCTACTTGTAATCTGAAATCCAATTGCATTTTGCATGTCAGCGGAGCTGGCCTATGTTATGTATGAGCTTACCGGTGATGTTTCAATAGGTCTCCTGATTTGCTTCAGGTTAATGGTCGGTAATGTTACGCTTTCGGGTGGAGTGTGATGTTGGCGTAAAGCATGGCCCTCAAATGCCCCGCCCGCTTGGAGCCCACAACTGAAGTCTTCCATAAACGTGCCTCTCTGCGGGCCAGGAGCCTCCCAGTGCATGCTGGGAGCCCGCCAGCCCGGCGCCAATTACGTCATGCCTTGCTCTGCGGAGTATGAACACGACTCTGCGGTTGCTCGAAGACCGCATAACGCTATCTGCCGCAGTCGAACACTGCCTGCTCTATGGATAGCGGCGAAGCTCTCTATTAGACGTGTTCGCCAAACCAAGACCCTTGCGACCAAGCCGATGACGAAGAGAAGCCGACCATTTGTGTACATATGGGAAACCGAATGGGTGGAACTGTTCTGCACTTCTGCTGTGACGTTCCAGCAGCAACGGATTCTGCCAGGCGCCAGTTTCAGCTGCTTTATAACGTGCGCTAAACCTGCGAAAGTGATCAGCGTTTTGGAATTCCAAGCGGCGCTTATGTTGCTTGGCGTTGAAACACGGTGCAGCCATGTGTTAGGTAGCAAGTTGCGCTAGACATCTTCAAGTGTTTCACATGTCGTGATGGTTCCCGCCGAATTAATGTGTTTCTTTTTTTTTTTTTTAGACACGGCTCCTACCTTACCTGATTCGGGCGCATAGAGGGACACTGAAGTAAACATGTCAGAGGGCGATTTGGGGCTAAATTTGGCATTTAAACCCGTGTGATTTGTTATTTGATTGCTTAGGTGATCCCTGGAGCCTTATTTTACATGTGATGGACGGCAGAACTGCCGCAACAGCTAATGCGATGACGTCACACTTGTTTTCATTGTGTTTCCATGTTATCTGAGCGTCCTACTCAGTTTTGTTTTCAGCCGTTTTGTGGTTAATGTCTACTTTTTGTTAGTCCATGCAAGGGTTGTGCTGATAAAAGCTGCTAGCAAAGCGCTAAATTTAGCTTTGCGGATTTGCCAGTGTGTCGTTAAGCCAACGTCAGCAAATCGGTGGCGGGTGTGGTATGAGGGAAGAGACACTTCCTCTCGCGATTTTCTCTGTGAATGGTGCGAGTCAATAAGCCAAAAAAACTTAGAGCCTGGCCTACACATTATATGCTTTATTCTGGTAAGGCAATTAAACCATGTTTACAACTCGCTTCAGTGTCCCTTTAGGAAGACTGGAAGAGCACCTGTATTAGCGGCATTCGAGAACAGTTTACGGTGAGCTGGTGAACACTCAGATATTGCGATGCCGAGCTTGCCGAAATGTCTGTCCGTTCTTCGTCAGCTTCTTTCTTAGCCCCGATGCTGGTTTGCTTATATTTTTAACGTGTTTATGGCCAACCTAAGGGCGTCTGACAACTTGTATTCTTAAGCTTTCGACACAAGTGTTGAAAATTTCATGTTTATTTGAAATGTTTAGCGATGGTTTTCTGTAATTCTTTAAGATCTGCCTTTATTGTTCAACGCTTTTTCGGTTAGCAACTACGTTTTATTAAACAAATACAGCGCACAGTGTGTTAACCGAATTCCTATTATAAGTGTGTGCCCTATGGCATCGCCACATACTGCAAAGCAAGGTATGATTGGGGCCATGGAACACTAAACCGTGGGGTTAATTTATTGTCCTCTTTTGTATATTACGCCCCTAAAAAATGTTTGGCTCCACAGTTCCTTTTTAATAAGGTGCTTTGTGTGAGACACTCAGTAGTTCCTAATCTTCCAAATGCGGCTGTGAATACGTGCTTTCAAATGGTGAACGCGACTGTGCTTGTAAATAGCGAATTAAGTTCAGCGCCACTCGACGGCAAAAGCTGGCTTTCCGCAATAAAAGATAAGTATTGTGTTGTTAAACGCTTCTGTGTACATTTCTACCTTCACTTCAGATATTTATCACCACGACACTGCACGGGCTGGAAGAATGATTGAAGTAATGAATACAAAAACCTCCCGGATCATATCCACTAACGTGATACCTGGGGAAAGGCGAAGCATGCGGTGTATATGTGTATTCAAAGACTGTAAGTCTCTCTCTTGCCGTATGGCGCACGCTGATTGGGCGCCGGAGAAGCGCCGGTGGGAGGAGCAATCGCGCGCTTGCTGAGGTGATGGTGCCCTCTCGCATTTAACCGCACCTAACCGATTGTGAGAGACAGACCGGTCGTAAGTTGTTTTCGTGTCGCATACCTCAGCATGCTGAGAAGTATGCTTTGCAGGAGAAAATGTGGTATTTGAAACAAATGTCGAGACGGAATTTAGCAAATTTATGCTATTAATGCAATTAAATACTGATTGTTCCTGTATTTTGAATCAGTTTCTATCGTGTGAGATTATCTTCACCCAGTTTTATCAATTATAAACTTGTTTTTTGACTATTGTTTGACAACTTGATTTACCGTGACGACAGTAGACGACGACGACAGGAGGCGCCGACAGCCCGAGCCCCCAATATGAAACCAAATGTTCGAGATCCTACTGGTCCTGTGACTAATCTGTAGCCGTATTTGGTCTGTTGAAAAAGTCGCGCTCGCGTTATTTCAAGGGATCACACTAGACACTGAAACGAGACTGCTGCTTGCAGAAAGCTCAAGAAACTAAAAACTGCTTCATGGTAACTAACTTTTTTATATAGACAAAGATGCTAGCAAACATGGTGCATACTTTAATCGTACATATGCATGGCGTACAACTTACATGATTAGTTCTCACGTGCAGAATGCTGGATATATGTCAAACCTAGCCGGAACTAATGCCTTACGGTTAATTACATCTTAAATGGCAACTTTGTACGGGATTTGGAGAGCGTATCAATAAAGCGCTAGCGAGCCTCCAATCTATTGGAAAAAAACAATGTTTATGACCTTTGCGCAAAAATCAGGTCTTCCGGATCAAGTTTTTAGCATCACGGTTTCACGCCCTCACTCGCTGCCAAATAGGCAGACACTCACATTGCGCACTATGGCACTAAAAGTAGCCCAGCAAGAGCCATTATGCTGCGATCTACGTCACAAACTGCCCTTATTTCCCCATTGTGCGAAGGGCTTATCTAGTATTTATTTCCACACTTTAAGGGACAGACAGACAATCGATTTTTGTCTAGTGTATGTTCTTTATCCCAAATGAAAGGGCGTCCCTCAAAATACCTTAAAGCTAAATGACCTTGCTGATAACGCCCTATAACTTTTTAAATCGAAATATTTATATCTACGAGCCGTACGCGTCCTCCCAAAAACAATGCTGGCAACCATGACATACAGTAGCGCGGCAACATACATTTGTCTGCATGCGAGATGAAAAGCGGTATTTAAAAACTTGTCCGCAGCTAAAAAATTGTGAATTGCAGGCTTTCTTATTCCTTTATGTGTATTTCTAATCACTATTCTATTTTCTACGAAGGCGCCATCTGTTGGGTTGTACGATAGGTAAAATTCTGGCTTCATGTTGGGTGGGTCGACAGTTCAATTATCCCGGGGCCATTTGTTTTTTTGTTTTTTTTTTTTTTGAAGCTGCCGTTGGCGTATTTGGAAACTGAAAACAAATATTTCCGCTGAAGAAACTCCCCTGACTCAGAATCGTCAAAGCTCCTTCACTGGGTCCGTTTTCTGATCGCTGCCGTTGATTCTCGGCATGGAGTTTCAGTTAGCCACACTGAGAGCCAATTGTGTTAAAAGGTTTTCAATAAGTGAGCAAACGTTTCAGCAGCTTCAGTAGCTGCAAGGTTTGCAGTTCACGTGAGCGGGACACATATTGTAGTGTGAAGTTTCAACACTACGAACCGCCACCTTTCAGATTTTGGATACTTTATTGCCAAATTAAAATTACCTGCGCCAATTTGTTTATAAATTGTTTGTATATAGTGTATATAAATATAAATGGTTACCCGACTACAAAAAATGCTGACTTTCATATGAACTAGAGAACATATACGCCACAAAAATCGGTGGTCCGTCCCTTTAAGACGTCCACGGTCTGATACCATACGGACTTAAGTAACTGTACCTTACCTCTCTACACCGCTGGCCACTTGTCTTCCCTCTCATTACATCTTGTCGCCACCACCCCTTCAACACGTTCAGTACCCAAAAAACCGAGCTCTTCACCCACTGAAAGTTCGAACCAAGATAGCTTTAGCATTAACCCTGGGTGATATCAAGTGGAATCCCGTGGTAACCATTCCTCCCCTGAATATCGCACAGCAGCTCAAGAATGGCTTTGGAGTGAGACCAACCTACCCATTGTTCAGGAGAAGTATCCATTCGATGAAATTCGCTCGTTGAAAATTTTCAAAATGTTTTGTCGTAGTGGGTGACGTTAGCTGATGCAGCTTGAGTGAATTGGCTGTGAGGAACTAAGGAATTGCTGGGTGAGCATGTCGCAATTATTATGTAATAAAATATGCTGCAAATCAACATTGATTTGCAGGATGGAAGAACAGTACAGAAGACATACTCCGGTAAGCTGGCTGTGCTACTTCCGCTATACATACAGGGTGTTGCAACAATAAATTATTACCTTTAACAATTTCACTGGTTCAAACACATTTCTTGGCTTTCCAATTTTGTACGAAGGCCTCGATTTGTGGTTTAATTTGTTAAACACCAAAAACGGCCACAGCACTTACCTGCCTATGTAGAAATAGAATAAAAACGGCTTTCGCCTGGGGAGCAGCTAGCCGGCCATGAGGAAACAAGGCCCGGTTTAGAACGGTGGTGCCACCTGGTGTACCTAAAATGCACGCATCATGTGGGGACATACCACGTGGTGACATACCACGCGGTGGGTGCATTTTACACAGAGCAACAGTGATGGAGTAAAGATTGTGGCGACCGCAGCGAAGAAGAAGCAAATCAGCTGCAATCGTGGACTCAAACAGCCTTAATGGTCGTGAAGGTTGCGTACAGCTTCGCTACCTTCAAGTCTTACGCGTTAGTGTGAGCTATACCTTCATTTTTTATGGCTTTGTACCACAACAAACATAGTAAACTTCTAATCTAATGCATTTTATGCACACCGTAAAAACCTAATTTACAGATTCGCTTTTGAAGAACGACATAGACACATTGAGGACCAGAGATAGCCGGCCAGGGTGTTGCGGTATCTACATGAAAAGCATGGACACACACCATGCGACATATGGCAACGGAGTGCAAAGGCATACGTCTTGTGCTCAGTGAGGGACACGTCCCGCTTCCAGAAGCCCTTGGCTTTAAGGTTAACGGAAAAGCGAATTGGAAAGTTTTAGAGGTTTGTAAAAAAGAAGGTTAGAATTTCGGAGGGAAAAGAGGAGAGAAGAAGCTAGAAAGACATCTGAACTAAGGAGTCAGACTGGCCCAAAAATACCATAAAGGTGTTTTTTTTTTAAGTGCAGAGCACTTTAGGCGCTCGACTTGTCGTCCTAGCTCGCTCGCAGGAACCAAGCACATTGCCACGGTGTTACAGTGTCGCCTGTCACAGTCCCTTCGCCGCGGCGTAACCCAGGGGCTTCGAAAGCCGAGCAGCTAAAGTTCAGCTGGTCATTCTTAGCTTCCCTGGTTGTCTAGCATTAGCTGATTATCATGCTTACTGCTGCTTATCATCCAATCCAAATCTAATCCAATCCAAAACCTATCCAATCCAAGCCAAGCCAGGCCAGGCCAGACCGAACCAAGCTAAGCCAAGCCAATCCAATGCAATCCAAAACTCCCGCTGGCGCAGTTTCAGGCAGGGGGTGCGCGAGCACTGCGAAGGCGGGAAGTGGCAGTAAGCGGATAACGGCGGTACAGCCCGTTGTGGCGAATCACTGCTCTGCACTTCCGACAGCTTTCACATCGGGTGGAAGGGCGTTAATTTTTTTTAATGGCGTGGTGACTTACCGTGGCGTTACGACTAGGGTCGCTGTGCAACGCCCCCCCCCCCCCCCCTCCCCCGGCAGAAAGAGGAAGCCGCTCAGCACCGTCATCATCACCGTCATCATAATCATCATCAACGCCGCGGTGGCTGCCGGTTGGGGAAGCTGTTTCGATGCGCTCTGAGGTACCCGCGTGGGCATCGTAATTTTTTAAATTATCCGATGATTACTGAGCGTCGCAGAATAATCGCCATTTCTAAAGTAGACACAGCGCTCTATTTATTTTCCGCTTACCGCCAGTTTGCAGCATGCAGTTCATTGAAAACGGCCCGCACTGGGCGGTTCATATCCTCAACAACTTTTCAAGGATTGTACGTGGAATGTTAAGCGCGTCATGGTGTTATGTTTACAAGAACCATGACGAACCGTTTTTGTTGATGTTTCAAAAAGCGTGATAATCACAAAATGAACAGCAAGGGACACAGCCTATTGTGATTAACGGGAGATAAAAATCACAAAATGTTAGATACTGCGGCCCACAATTCTGACTGTGTGTTTTACAACGGTGACTGAATTTTTCCACTCCTTCAATTATTCGTGTTTTTTTTTTTGTTAATTCCGCAAACGGCCCCTAGGGCTCTTTCTTTGTAACATCTCTGTCTAACTAACCGATATTAGTACGCAAGATATTAGAGGTCAATTGCTGCAAAAAATTAACGGGTAAAAATTAGACAACATTCAAAGGGGTAATCCATGGTTGCAAAAAATTAGGTACAGTATTACCTCTTAAAAGGCCTTCCGGGGGCGTTCGAAGGGATTGTTCATCGCGTGGCGCATTGTATTTGTACTGGGCGCACTGTTGAGTAAGTAGTCAACTCTCAAATGAAAGTTTCCATGTAGCGTAGGTATAGGAGGAGGAGGAGTACAACTTTCATTGAGATTCGATAAGTCCTGTGGGTGGAGCCCTCAGTCAAGGGTACCATAAGAGCAACCCGCCGTCTTCGCCCGTTCGATCAACTGCAGCTGTCTACTGGGGAAAAGGCTAGTGAGTTCTGCCTCCCACTGCTCTCGGGGCGGGTTTTGGATAGCGTCGATGTGGGGGTTATTTTTACATTCCCATACCATGTCGTAAAGCGTGGCAGGGACGCTACAGTGTCTGCACAGGGGATCATAGAGGGTTGGGTGTATAGCGTGCAGCCTCTTAGGGTGGGGGTACGTGTTCGTCTGGACTTGACGAAGACCAGTCTGCTGGGGCCTGTTTAATTGGTCAGAAACCGGAGGTATTGCATTCGGCCCAGCCGGTAATGCTCTGCGATGTCCTTGTACGTGAGAAGGGGGTATATTGTCCTTTCCTCTTCTTCTATCGGTGCTCGGCTGACCAAATCTCGAGCGAAGGCTTGCGGCGCCTAGATTCCGCAGAGAGAAGAGTTGGCTGGAGTCCAGATTATTCTTATGTTTCTCCGAGGTGGGCGTTGAAGGATGATTCCGAGAGCAATCGTGGAAATTCTTCCTGCCGCATAATTTCCTTGTGACGCTTGGCAGCGAGTGATGATGGTAAATGCTCGGGTTTGGGCGCGTGTATGCGTTTCCTAGTCAGTACAGCAGCCGTCACCGGAGCTTGCTTATGGGGGTTATATCCCAGCAAAAACGTACCTAAAGCATACAAAACCACCAGAACTAAAATGACCGCCAAAATAGACCTGCAATGGTTGAAACCCATGTTGTAGAAAAATAGTCAACAGAAATAGCCGCAAACCACCTAAAAGGGTACAACTCGCAAAAACGTGCAAGAAGCAGTAGTAAAACTGACCAAAAGGCAACGAAAATCCCCAAAATATGATTTATAATGCATAAAAATGTCATAAATAAATTATATGCGTGATAACAAATGTTAATATTCAAATATGACAAACCCTTAAAAAAAGCGGTAATGGGAGTAGAACCCGGGTTAGGATGTTTGCCTCGCTGGATCGGAACTACTACACTGTGAGACCAAGCGGTTCTGAGCGATTAAATTGAGGGCCACATGCACGTGGACATAGCTTCAATTTGCCCCTTGATGGCGCCATGCGTCGCTTGGCTGTGCTGATTAGGAAACGTCTATACGCTTCCGGGCGATTGCTAGGGCGATTGCCGTCTCTTCTGCTTGTAGCGTCGTTGCCTTAGTTATGTTAAGCTAGTCAGGAGGAACTGTGGTGTGGCGATTACTGCAGTTTTCGCTTTATACCGGGTGTAGTCTGTAGCGTCAGTGTATACCACTTCCTCTGATTTTCCCTATGACGTTGAAGAGCTTCTGCCCTATCCGCTCTTCGTTCTTGGTGGTGTTTTGGATGCATGTTCCTCAGTCTTGTCCGGATTTCTAGAGGGAACATGCTCGCATCTTCCGTCTCCGTGAATGTTTTAAACTCTAGAGAGTCCAGAACTGATCGACCGGTGCTCGTGAGGCCGAGCCCTACTTGCTGGGCCGTGAGATGGGATTCGACGATTTCTTCTGTGGTGTTGTGTATCCGGTAAGAGCAGTGGGAGGGAGAATTGAGGCCCAGCCCGCCCAGTGCTGCCGTGTCACCTCTTTCTTCGATGGCGGTGGCAAGTTTCCAGTTCGGGATCTGCCAGGTTCCGAACGGGTACTGCCTAAGGGTCTCCTGCTTGCGCTCCTTGATTTCGCGGTGGTGTCGAGGTGTTATAGGTATACAGTTAAACCTGGATATAACGAAATTGACAAATATTCCCAATTTCTTGTTACATTCAGGTTTTCGTTACGTGCAGGTTTTGTGCTTAAGATTAAACGTGAGTGAAGCAGAAACGAAACCCAATCGAGTGCTAAGCACCATTGACGGTGAACTCATCCTTCATGGATTCATTCCACACTGAAAACTGCGTTATTTGCGCCCCAGCGGCTTTCCCACGACCTTCGCCACTACAGGAACCTCCAAAGAGTCAAGGGCATTTACTCCGCTTTCACAAACGTAACTTAACTATCACTTTTGCCTTTTGACATTTTTTAATACCTTAACGCGTTTTAAGGACCGAACTGACGCTGAAAGGGCACCTTTCCGTGGATTTGATGAACTTGATGCCGTTTTGCGCACTCAAAATTGGTGAAAGGCGGCTAGCTGGGATAATGCACTGGGCGGCGAAGTTGTTCTTTCTCGCCGGCGGAGACCACATTTAAAATTGCGAGACATTTAAACTGGAAATGCACGGTAGTATGCGGTGCGGGCGAGATTAGCTAAATTACTGTATTTGTCCAGCCGCTTTTTTATAAAAGGGGCAAAAACAGTAGCGAATTCATAACATCGAGGTTGACCGCAGCAACGTCTTCTTTACAAAGAGGCAGCAAACCCATGGGCTTCAATGGGGCTGGCAATGGGCAGTTGAAAAACTTCATTAAATCCAGGAATTCGTTACATAGGGTTTCGTTACATCCAGGTTTAACGGTAAATATTTTTACAGTTGGTTCACCAGTACGTCCTCACAAGAAGAAACCTTTGTGGGAAAGATAAGGAAGAGGACAAGGAGGAGGAGGTGGTGGAGGAGGAGGAGGAAAAGTTTTATTGAACAGCAGATCTAGTTAGTGGGCGGGGTCGTAAGGAGGTTCTTGTGACATCTTCGGTATGTTCACCAGAGATCTGTTGACATCACCAGTCCAGTTTGCACGCAGTGACCTCAGTAGCTGTGTTATGTATACCTTACATATTTAATGGCTGGATATGCGTTCCCGCTGTTGGTGCAGTGCGAGGCGTGGAAACACAGCGTCACACAAACAAAGCCTGCAAATTTTCCTTCCGTGCTCGATGTGCGGGTTTCTAGAAATTTCTCTGTAAAGTGGCGTACTAGTTTGCACAGCCGGACAGCTAGCGCATGCGGCTAGGTAAGCCCGCCATTGTGAAGGACACATGAACTGAAACCCCCGCCAGTAGATGTTCCCTTTCAATCGCACCTTGCATTTAGCGCACGTCATTAAAGGTGTTGTGCCACCAAATTTTAAGTCTGTAAAAAGCCTGCTGTAGGCTTCCTCTGCATGCAACGACCCTCAACACGAAGTGCTGGGTACAGCAAGCGCTTAATATATATTTTAATTCGCTTCTAAAAATTACCTAAATGCTCTTCTGGAAATCGGGACCCATCGCTAGCGCCACTATCCATGACGTCAGTGAATTGCCAGCGCAGCAAAGTTTGTGACGTCATACAACGCTAGCTACTCGAGCGACGTGAACGTGAACTCCAGTTAGCACAGTTTGTTTGGTCGCTTGGTCGTATCGACACACTATACCCTGTTCTGTGACTATACCGATACGACGGCGACGACGACGCGCGGGCAACTGCCGAATCGGGCAACTGCCGAATTGCCAGACCGCGTTGTCACACCACGCCGACGGCGACACAAACACGTCGGCCGATGGAAAGTCGCCGTAGTGTGACTGACTCGCCGACCGAAGACGCGAACAAAACCGGTCGCCTGACTGGTCGCACGACGCGTCGTCAATCGACCGAGAAGCGAAAACTGCGCCCCGACAACATTCGTGCCGCAATGAACGCGGCTGTATTTTGTTATTTTCTGGAGGGTAATAAACTCAGTAAGTTCCATGAAGCCCATACAACTCAACACTAGCGCTAATGCGATCCGTATTTTGGCGTTCGACGCTTCGGCCGTGCTCTTCGGCGACGCCGCTACCCCGGAATGCGTGTGCGATCGGCTCGCCTGTAGAAAATATAAGGTCAGTTTCGTGCAGAAGAACAGTTACGTAGGGTAATTTGGGTAATAAGAGATTAGTATCGGCAAAGGTTTTTAACGTAAAACGTAAAACCAAAGTACGGCAAGCACTATCCCTTCAGTGCAAAATCGCAGTCGCAGCCGGGCACACTTATTTTTGCGAGCGCTTTCGCAGAAGAGCAGAGTTGATGGCGATAAGCTGTCGCGGGGGCTTCGCGGAACCTTGCTGCGCAAGCGCTATTTAAAAAATGTGAGTTTGCAAGCCAGGAATTCTGTAAACTAGCTAGTAAACACCGACGTACGACTCCAAGGATGGGCCTCCATCTAGTACACCGGCTATATCGAGGAGTGGAATCGTTTGTTCGCTGGCCAAGTGGTCTCGCGCGTTCCGCCCATCCGGTCAACGTTGCCGGTTCGATTCGCGGCGGGGGCAGCTTTTTTTTTTTTTTTTGAGCGTTTTTTTAGCATTTTTATGGTTTGCAAATCCATGGTTTTCATTTGTCTGCATCCGAGGATGCAGACAAAGAATCCGCGTCGGAGCTGTCGCGGCTTGACGTGACGAGTCGGCGTGTTTACTTCCGTGGTGAAGCACGTATGTGGGGGAGCAGACGCCGCAGTAAAGTCGCAACGTACCGCAGCGCCGCATGGTAGACACGCGTGGCAGAGCGTCCGCGCAACCATAGCCTCCTATATAACCTACTAAAGGAGGCTATGGCGCAACGCTGTGACGTCACTGCTTGAATCGGCGCCCAGAAACCGAAACCGAATCCTGTTCACATGAATCGTGCGATAATAAATTCTTTACTCAGAATATGTGCATGTGAGAGCATGTATCATGCTTTCTAATGAAATATAAAACGTTTGCAACAAAGAATGCACAAGCAACAAATTTGGTGGCACAACACCTTTAACAATCTTCGGCAGAAAAGTATGCTTCTCAACCTGATATTTTTGTTCCTAGTCAGCATCACCGATCACGATAATATGGTGAAATATAAAACTAAAAATATATAGTATAAAACGACGAAAAGCAAAGCAGTCGCGAGTGCTTCGACAAATAAGAGACTTATTAATGTTTAGCGACTAATATACCCCCTGACGAACACGTGGTCAATCCCACCGCCAAGATTGCCGAGTGGTGGTGGTGCTGGAGACACGTTTTTATTTGAGCCGACAAATATAAATAAAATAAAGTGGGTGTCCTTCCTCTTCTCATTTAAGAAATCCTCGAGCGACTGCTGCTGCTCTAGCCCGGAAGATCAGGTGTTCCTTAGTCCCGAGGGGAGAGCTGGTCAGCCCGCACTACCACTGCTCCGCGGTGGGGGAAGGGAGGGGTTTGGGTGGTTGGCGCATGCCCATACAAGATGGTAATACCCCTGTTACACAGCTAATCTAACGCAATTCCAAGTGAATGACATTAGCTGTCAATGGCATTCGGTTTGGCCCAATATTCTTGCACCGTGGTTTGGCCGTGCGGGTCTAGACGGCGAAACATTTGATAATGACAGCGGTGAAGATTAGCGAGCGCGCCAAACAGCTAAATTATATTTCAAGGGCATCTGGATCGTTTTCATATATAATATTTTTTTAAACATAACAGAGTATTATTTTTAACAAAAATAACAAAATCGCAAGCTTAGTTGACATCGGTAGATATCACAAGCCGAGGCAAGTCCGCGAAAAATCTGTATTAGGGCAACGCGCGCCCTGAGAACGAGAACTTCTTTGTTAGTACCTGTTTGTCTTTCTTTATTTGAAAAACAAGATGAAGGGGAAAATGTAAGTTTACTGACAGTTTTTTAGAAACAGTATTCTTTAATTTGTTAGTGAACTTCCTTCTTTGGTGGTGCGCCACAGCTGTCGAGGCTATCTATTTGGCTGCTGAATGAGCTCCCGAACCCCAGTTGCCGCTGAATGTCATTCGCTTCAAACGTCATTCGGTATTCTCGGGTAGCGCCTAGTTAGTGGCATTTAGCCCGAATGACATTTTCTCTAAGAGTCATTATATCTGTCGTGTGACGCGGGTATAAATCATATTGTGGGTATAGCAGGTAGGGCAGTTGTAAGTGTATGTAGTGGGGGATATATAATGAAGAATACGGGTGTTAAAATATGTTTGCGTCCGGAGTTTGAGCCATAGTCGGGTGTTGCGAGTGTTGAGGGAGGGCTGAGGGCATGGGAAATGGCGTCGCCTTTGATGGAATTTGTGTAGTATATCGGTGTAACTACTGGGAATAGGAAGGTTGCAGGGTGGTGCTGCCAAATCGCCCGCCCCCGATAGGAATGCCCGGAGAAGGTTATCGCGGCCAGCGGCGTGCGCCGCCTCATTCCCTGGGAGTGAGGCATGACCTGGGGTCCACACTGGCAGGGTCTTGATTATCTGGAGAAGCTTGAGGGCGGGAGATGAAATGCATCCGGTCAGAAAGTTCCGGCAAGCTTGCTGTGAGTCGGTAAGGATGTTTACATAGCCGGTAGGCGCTGTGGTGGCGGCAAAGGCTGTGGCTGTCTCTTGGGCGGTAGGGGTGTTGGTGTAGGCAATGATGGCGGTTGTGAGCGTGGAGACTGGGTAATTGAGGCCAACCATTACATGGGCTCTTCGTTGCGAGTAGATTGTGACATCCGTGAATCGGATGTCGGGGTTGTTCGAGTATAGTTTCTCTGGGAGACGAACGTGTACTTGTCTTCGACCCACGCTGTAAGCATAGGGTGCATCTGGCGCGGAATTGGTGAGACTTTGATGTGACTGCGGATTTCGGGGGACATTGGTTGTGGTACGTCCAGTGAAGTTGGAACGGAACGACTGGAGTAACTTCCCGCCTATGAAGACTACTGTTCTGGGGTCAACACGCAAGTTCCCGCAATTAAATACCGGAAGCAGCTGAAGGCCAAC
This sequence comes from Haemaphysalis longicornis, assembly GCF_048455015.1. Lineage (NCBI taxonomy): Eukaryota > Metazoa > Arthropoda > Arachnida > Ixodida > Ixodidae > Haemaphysalis > Haemaphysalis longicornis. Next base: position 41,578,406 of record NW_027526204.1, read on the forward strand.
GCCACCTGATCGCGGTTAAAAAATCTCGTTAACAGGTACCTTAATCTCGAAATTTGTAAATCAATTTCTCTACCTAGTAAGAATTTATGTGTGTCTTTTTGGGGTTTGCCAGGTGTGTTTGTCAGCTTGGTAACTGTGTATATGAGAAAATAAAATTTGTGCAAAATTTTATAGTTGCCCAACTTCACTGAAAAACTACGTATAAACGACAGTGACCGCCAACTTTATGATGACGATTGTTTCGCGGGTCTTCTCGGTGGGGGACTCCGTCCGAGCCATGGTTTTCGTGTTTGATGTCTTCAGTTTACGTGAAAAAGTCAACCTCGAACCACGCGGGCCTCTCGTCGCCACTTGAAACAAAACACAGTCCCTCATTTTCTACCCAGCTATGTCGTGAAGGTCGTACCATCTGGCAGCGCTTTTTTTTTGCGCAATTGTTGACACATAATTTCGAATTTCTGAGCCGTAGCCACACAGCGAGACAGCTTGAGTTTAAGCAGCTGAACCACATCAGTCGAGTTTCAAGAAATAGTCATCTTATCTGCTAGGAATGCTGAAACAAAAAAAAAACAATTACCAGGCAGCCCGATGTGCACATTATATTTCCGGCCCCGTCAGTGTTGTGGCTATAGATGGCCGAGTTGTCTGAAGCACTGGGTGCATTGTTTCGCAATCAGCAAGTTTGAATCGTCGATAGGACTTGTCGTGGTTCAAGAAGCCGGAAGGGCTCAAGTGGTCCTGGAATGGGGATTCTCCCAAGGGCTTACTGCTTGAGAAACCCGTTCATTCCTCCTCCTCTTCATTTCCTGCTGCCTCCTTCAAGTGTTTCTTTTTAACACGAAAGTGTTTTATTCCCGGATACACGGAGATTTTGGTGACGTCATATCCGTCACAGAAATGACGCCAGTAAAACGAAGCAAGCGGCCTATAAAGGGTGCACCCCTGCACACAGAGTCTTCTAGCGGGGAAGCATCCTTTAGTACTTAACAGTACGTTATACTTAGGGTTGTTCGTTTTCGAGTTTTATATTTTAACACCAAAGTGTTTTAGGCCGCGATACCCAGAGATTTCACTGGCGTCATATTCGTCACTGAAGTGACACCAGTAAACCTTTGCTGAAGTGACCGGGCAGCAGGACGTCACTCTCCAAGCACACCCACAACACAGCCACCGACCCGCATATCATGTTCAGCTGCAGATTTCGCTGCACATTTCACTTCCGTGTTTTACCGATTCTTGTGACAGAGGAATCAACCATAGTTTTTTCAGTTATTTCGCTGTGTCCTTTCTGAATGTTGGCCCAATTTCTCGGCCGGTTTCTCTGATGGGTATGGCCCAATGGTGGTCATCATCACCACCGCACTCGTCCTTACCGCCAAATCGGGGTTGACATGGCTGCCCTGACGGCCGACCGGCTGGTCAACATGCTCGACCAGGTCGAGCTGCGCGTCGAGATGCTGCGCGAGCACGCCTCGGCTCTCGAGAAAGAGCGCAAAGTGCTCACGGACACCCTCAACGCGGTCGCCAACAGCCAAGAGCTCGCCAGTCTGCCGACAGGTATGTCTTTGGACGCCCATTCCGTGTGTATGTTGGTTGCAACCGCCACTATTTACATTTATATTATCACTAATTAGTTAACGCCACCTATTCTAACAGTAATGGAAATGATTAGTTGTAAATTATACCTATGGTTTGAAGTAGGACATGCAGAACGAAGAAAAGGGACAGAGATGCAGGCGTATCGCGAATCGTCGGATGTCCCAGAAGATTGCTTTTTTGCATTTGTGTACAAATTTTGTCACCAGATCTGGTGACGTCTGAGCCAACATACTTGCTTTGTTCTCTCAAATCAGTCTTGAGTGGTGGACTGAGGTCGTTAATGAAGCGCCACGCCTGGAATACAATACGACAAATCTCTATGCGCCAATCAAGGAATTGTTTCGCATCAAGCATCATCTCAGATTATTTGAGATGACTTCGGGCATTTTATGCTGGAGACCTAGAACCTGAAGATAGTTCCACGGCAGGACTATCACGTTTTGAATCATTCGCCCCCTAAAAATTCGTGACTGCGATGAGCCGAGCTTTACTTGATAGATTTTATGATAGAAGTCACAAAACAGAGGGAAGCATAGTTGAATCAATAATAGCGAAAGCCGTGACCCAGCAATGTTTTATTAATGTTTCTTTATGGCCTGTTTCAACTGTGACACTAAAGTTCTCAGTAACTCGGGTGATGAGTTGGGCCGCCCCAGTAGAGTTCTGTGCGCGGATCAGGAAATCTTGCGATTGCCGCGAGAGGCGTAGCACAAGAACTCCGTGGAACTGTTGCTGGTTGACAGCGGAAAAACCACAGGCGTGTGAAGGTATTGCGAAAGTTAACTGGTTTGCGGAACTCATCTTGGAGCTTTATATTATAAAAAATTAAAGCCGTTCCACTCAATGTGAAAGCTGTCGGAAGTGCAGACCAGTGATTCGCCATAATGGTCTGTACCGCCGTTATCCGCTTACTGCTACCACCCCATGCAATTAAAATAAATTTCCCGCCTTCGCAGTGCTCGCGCGCACCCTGCCTGAAACTGCGCCAGAGGGAGTTCTGTTCTCTTTGTGCTTGTCTCCCCGCACGTGCCGGCGTTGCACTGCCGCATATTCCGTTTACTGTCGTAAAAACTAACTCAATGGGCGTCCTTAACTAAAGGAACGCGGGCGCTGCCGGTTAATTACGTATATTTTTCCTCCAATGCACCTATAGTTTTCTTTGCGCTAAACAACGGGAAGTTGGATGGCAGGCGCCAGCGTTTCACGAGTTTTCCAACGCTAATGACTATATAAACCGCTTGGCTTTCGAAGCCTCTGGGGTACGCCGCGAACAACAGCGTTACCCCGCAGCACCAGTCGTTGCCGACCCTCTTTGTGGCGACGCGCAGGACACTCCAGGCGACCATAGTGTAGCGTCCAGGCAGCTGACGCAGTGAATGGCGGCATTATCTTTTCCCACTTTCCCCTTCCCTACCAATCCCCTACCGACCCATCTATCCATGGCAGCGCTAAAGCGCAAGAAAATGGAATAAACGTGTCTTCAATCAATCAATCAGCGTTACCCCGGGACGCCGCCTTGGTGCTCTATATGAGTGCCGTAAGTGCTCTGCACTTAAAACGTGCATAAATGGGGAAACTGTGCCCCACAGTTGTCCGACAAGAGCCGAGGGTGCCGAGCAGCTGAGTAGACAAGAGCGGACAAAAGTGGGGTCGGATATTCCAATAAGTGGGCTACTTCCAACCGGGCCTTCTCGCAGACCGACGCGAAGAGATGGGCCTGACGGTGGAGCGTCTTCAGCTGCGCGTCAAGGCCGTCGAGGTGTCGGTGAGCACCCCGCGCAGCTCCGAGCAGGAGGCCGCGCTCGACCAGGTCGAGCAGTTCCTCACTACCCTGGTGCTCAGCATGACTACCGACCCGGACCGAGCCAGGTGAGGCCGGGAATGCAAGAGGCCCTCTTTCGCGGTCCCTTCAGCAGAGGTGTTTAGTGCGAGTGCGAGAGCTCAACTATGCAACATCTTTAAAGATGATAGTCTTTCTCGGGCTACTTAAACCCAGAAATTTTTGTCTGTATGTATGTCTGTGACTCGATTCAGCCTCCCGGCCAAAGTAAAAGAAGGCCTGCGCAATAGTCTTATATAGACACAGCTAAATCCACCCAAGTCTGGTGTAATGTTCGTACTTGTCAACATTGTTGAAGAAGAACAAGACATTACGCAAATTTAAGACAACAAATAATACAGAAGTGATATTTGCAGTGTTCCTTTATAAAAAATCATACATGCTTGATCTTTGCGAAAATAAATACTTCATCAACTGCAGAAAAAAAAACACTCCGCCGTCGCCTGCTGTCGCCCGCGCCACTATAGCTTCTGGCGCCATTTTAAGAAATCAACCGGCAACAGTTGCGAAAGGTTCCACTAGATAGGTTCCACGTTCTGCTTGGAACACACGTCGAATAGGGCAACGTGGTTCTGTCAACATTTAAGTAGGGCGCCTTGATTCACGCACGTCTCCGCCGTGCGGCAGCGTTGGCATCGAGACACCCGGCCTGGAGCAGTGGAACGCGGTAAATTTAAAATGATTTAAGCAAACCTTTGGCGGCTTTACCTTGGGAGGAGTGCGACGCACGAGGAACAACATGAGAGGTGAGCGGGAAAGTGAAGGTAGGTATTTACTTGGCAAAAGTAGATATTTTGTCGACATTTGCAACGAAAGGAGCAGATACGCGGCCAATTTTTCAAGGTCATTCATCGCGCCGCAAGGGACATTCAGCCGCCGGCGAGCAAGCTCTGTCTTTCTTATTGCTTCGCTCGCTCGGCGGCTTGCCGCTGCGGTACCACGTGACTATGCGAGAGTGATATGTCTGCTTCGCCTGCGTTCGATCGCTCAGCCCCGACTTGGCCGTTTGTGCCTGAACTTCAGCGCCCTTTTGCTTTGACTACTGTAGACGGCTGCTTCGCGGGCGCTTGGTCCCTCAGTCTCACCATCGATGGCACGCCGGTTGGGCGTGCCCTTAAAGGGGCCAGGAGGACAAAATACAAGTTTGTTTTATTCGAAAGATCTCCTGTTTTATAGTGCTCCTTATAGTACTCCCAGCGCTTGTCCGGCAGCAAATGATGCCTTATTCACGGAGAAATTAATCAATTTAGGGTAACATTTTGATTCTCCCGCCATATTGTGCATTTTCTGCATGTCAGCAATCGAGTCATAAGCGCGCCTATACAAACGAACTTGGCGCAGTGGCTAAGGCGTTGCGCTACTGAGCACGAGGTCGCGGGTTCGATTCCCGGCCGCGGCGGCCGCTTTTCTGATGGAGGCGAAAAGCAAAAACGCCCGTGTGTACGAGATTTCGGCGCACGATAAAGATCCCCAGGTGGTCAAAATTAATCCGGAGCCCTCCACTACGGCGCGCCTCATCGCCTGCGTTGCGTCGGCGAGTTAAACCTTACAATTAATCAAACTTGCACTGCGTGATTCGGCTGCAACGCTGCTTGCCGTCAGTCTTCCTCCCAGATGGCGCTCCCGTACTCATCCACGGACCGTTGCCTGCCGTTGCTTTGTTTTTTGACCGTATTTGCACCTGGATTGTTTTTGTTACTAGAAAGTAGTCGTTTCGTGAAACATGGAATATCCTGGACAAACGGGGTCACGTAAGACAACGTCGCTTACGTCAATCGGCCAGTGCGTGTAAGACAACTCGAAAGCCGCGGTCTGCTGTGCAGCTAAAACAAGCGTAGTGCACGCAGTACCAACAGCAGTACGCATCGCTACTTCTATGTTTGCGTCTGCTTTCGTAACTTACACTGCTTGTCCCATTATTCTTACTGATACAATAAGAATGTGCCCAAAATTTAGGTGCAAATCGCTTGTTCGGCAAGCTTATAAGCTCTGCCTAATCTGCATTTGCTTGTTCCGGCCTCCGCCAATAGCAGAGCTGGCTGGTATGACATCATAGGTTCTGTTGTGGGAAATGAGCTAGTGGCTCGCATGGCCATTCCCTTTTCCCCTAAATATACAGCTTATTTGAGCGATGTTTACGTTCAAATTGGTGTCAGCAGGATTCTAACGAGGCAATCTTTTGCATGGACCAAACTTGCATTTTGTCTTCATGGCCCCTTTAAATATGTTTCGCCACAGAGGCCCGTATCTTGCTCCTCCAATGGCAACAGGCGAAATGAAAGAACGTGGGGGTGATGGCTGTTTCCCTTTCGTGGAACGTGCTTCGAGGCACGGGAAAAACTTTCCCTGGCTATGCGCCAAGGAGTCTCACGCAGCCAATTCCGAATTTTAACTAGCGCAACTTGACGATGTTTGCTAACTCATCTGGCTTCCTCTACCAACCTCCAGCTTATTGTTCTCCAAAAATCGCGCTGCCAGAAACCTGAACGACGCTGAGCAGTAACGGCAGCTGCGGAGCGACCGCGATGTGATCATAGCCGTACATAAATGACTACGTTCTGTCCATTGCGCGCATTGTTCTAGGTTCGACGTGTCTAACTTAGCCAAAATTAATGCACGAAATGCTTTCTGTTACAGCAGGAGCGTGCAGTGCACCCTTTACGGAAGTCGGCAATTGAGACACTGATGTACAGTGACCGAGAAATCAGGCATTGCTCCGAAACATTGCTCCGACTCTCCCCCTCGGCTCCTCTCCTTTCAAAAGCGGGAATATAAGCGGTGGAGAGCACGGCGCCGGATCAGTCCATCGCTCGCTCTCGCACTTGACTTGACTTTGCTTAACGATACCTCCGTGCAAGATCTTCCGATGAAGACGTGATGGAAGCGACAGTCCCTACAGCGAGTGGACTGACGCAATCCAATACCAGCGTCAGTCCAAACACTCCCCCGTCATGCGTCGCATCACATCACGGTTCCCTCGCGGGAAGATGGGCGTAATTTTTGTCTTCCCTTTCTTCGTCCTGTCATTCGCGCTGTTTTTCTTAGTGTAACAATGTACCAACTGGCCCGTCAGCAAACCCACCTTGGAGATTTTTCCTAAATCTGGTCGCGGTACGACGAAACCCGCCGTGGTGGCTCAGTGGCTAATGCGCTGTGCAGCTGAGCCCAAGGACGCGGGTTCGACCCCAACCACCATGGGTGCTTTTCAGATGTAAGCAAAAAGCGAAAACGCCCGTGTGTCGAGATTTCAGTGCACGTGAAAGACCCACAGTTGGTGGAAGGCGATGCAGAGCCCTCCGATACGGCGCGCTGCATTGCCCAGGTGTATAGCTTCGGTGAGTTAAACCACCATAACTTGAGGTACGATGACCTGGCCTGCATACGCAGGGCCGTTTGCCGGTCGTACCTGTGCGCGTGCTCCACGGAGGCGTCGGGCCCTGCTGACCAGCGTTTCCAGGCCGCCATCCTGGGATGCACGGCCGACGACCAGAAGAAGGCGAGGCGGCGCCTCGAGACCATCCTGTCCGCGCTGCCGCCAAGCCGGCCACGTGCAAACTCGGAGGTGCCGCGGACATGCAAGCTGTCGCCCAAACCTGGGCACAAGCAGTGAAGCCGACCGCCAACGGCAAGACCAGCGCAAGGTGACGTTCGCACGTGTGCTGCCCAGTCTTTCTAAGTCTACTTAAACACGAAAATTATGATCTGTCTGTCTGTCTGTCTGTCTGTCTGTCTGTCTGTCTGTCTGTCTGTCTGTCTGTCTGGCTATCTGTCTGTCTGGCTATCTGTCTGTCTGTCTGTCTGTCTGTCCGGCCTGTCCCTACGTCTGTCTGTCTGTCTGTCTGTCTGTCTGTCTGTCTGTCTGTCTGCCTTCATGCCTGTCTGTCTGTCTGTCCGGCCTGTCCCTACGTCTGTCTGTCTGTCTGTCTGTCTGTCTGTCTGTCTGTCTGTCTGCCTTCATGCCTGTCTGTCTGTCTGTCTGTCTCTCTGTCTGTCTGTCTGTCTGTCTGTCTGTCTTTCTGTCTGTCTGTCCCTCGATTCAGCCGAAGAACGGCCAAAAGTCACTCGAATTCTTAAACGAGACGTCTATATAAGGAAAACTTTTTCCAAAAAGTTACCGCTATATCTGGTACCATATTTCTTACTGTCAACATTGCTAAGCGAAAACAAAACATAGAAAGAGAAGACGCAGTAGGCGTTGTAGTTTGCCCGCTCGGCCATGGCTCCGGACACGATGGTGGTGGCCGTGGTCGAGAAGGACAGCTGGAAGATGAAGCTGGAGAAGACCACGCCCATGTCGTCCGGTCCGGCGTCGAATACTTGACTTAGAGCATCAATACTTAACTGGTGCACTACTGCAGGCTGTTTTCTTTTAATTGAAAATAGTTGTGCTTATTGATATTTGCGAGAGCAAATATATAAATACGCGTTCAAAAAACATTTTCACCCAAAAAGACAAAAAAAAAAGCTCGCGCCCGGGCCTCCTCGTGGGGGTAAGCTTCGGCTTGTGGAGGGGGCTGTAGCGCGGCCGGCAAAGCACATGGAGTTCTGGACTGAGGACTCCAACTGCGGAATCCTGCATTCAAATTTTATCACTACTTAACAAGTTTGTCCTAGCCGTTGTGGGGGCATTGTTCCGAGTTCAACAGTAACAAAAGGTTCCAGTAGATGGGGCGAGCAGTGGCGCGCGGGAAATTTGAGTTGACTTTCGCCGACCTTCTTTGTGTTTATTGTGGGAGGATTGAGAGGAAGAGAGAGAGGGTGAGGCGTGGGCGAGAAAGAGAAGACAGGCATTTACGTGGGAGGGGTGGGACAACACCATCGCTTTCGACAATATTTGCAGAGAATGGAGCAGATACGCGGTCAATTTTTAATGCGTAGCATTCTTGGCCGAGTACACCCTCAGGACAGGGCCGTGTAACGCTCTGCATTTCCACAAAAATGGAGGTATCCCGGAAGTTCCACGTGTAATCGTTATAATACCGTAAATGGAGATAATTGGTTGATTGAAATTTCGAAAAACTAAAAAGTAAGAAAATATAAACTAATTACGAAAACTGGCTAACCGTGCAGCGCCCTGCATTTCCACAGTAATGCAGATTTCGGGAAAGTTGCTCCTGTAATCGTTATAGTAATAGCGTAAATGGGGATAATTGGTTGAACGAAATTTTGAAAAAGAAAAAAATAAGAGAAATATAACAGAATTACGAAAACTGGGAACCGTGTAACGCCCTTCATTCCCACAATATTGCAGATTTCTGGAAAGTTCCAGATGCAATCCTAACGGAAATGGAGATCATTGGTCGAAAGAAATTTTGAAAAAATTGAAAAATAAGAAAAATATTACAGAATTACGGAAAGTGTCAAAACGTATAACGCATGGCATTTCCACAATAATGCAGATATCATGAGAGTTCCACCTGCAATCGCTATAATGCGTAAATAGAAATAACTGGTTGCACTAAATTATGAAAAAATAAAAAAATAAGACAAATACAAAAAATTACGGAAAATGCCGAAACGTGTAACGCCCTGCATTTCCACAATAATGCAGATTTCGCGAATGTTCCACTTCGAATCGTTATAATAGCGTAAATGTAGATAATTGGTCGGACAGGGTTTAGAAAAACCAAAAACATTGACTGTAAAAACTCACACTCAAGACAAGCGGCATAAGAATTCTACGCATCAGTCGACAATTCTCTGAATTTCTGCAGGAGTTTTCCCCTCTCGACACGTGTGTTGTTTCCTTCTTTCTCCGTACTGCGAAGACCTGCTCCAACAGCAGCAGCGCCATTTTCCCAAAAACCGGTTTTGCAGAAGAGAGGCGGAATTCTCTCCAGAAGCGACTTCTTACGCAGTCTCTCCCCTTGACGCCGTTTCTGTAGCGCAAAGAGATTAGAAAATCGGCTTAAGGCAACCGTCCGTTGCCCTTTACGATGTCTTCCACTAAAAAATTATTGTTAGACAAGTTTGTATTCGGCTAAACAAGGCATAACGGCGCGCACAGTTTCGTAGGCTGTGCGTTATTGTAAGTCTTCGTCAACTTTTTTCGCGCTTTAATGTCTTGTTCCCTCGCTAGAGGGAGGGCTACGCACTAGTCGCCGCCAGGCTGGAGCCTGCGGCCAACCCGGTTCCCTACTCTCTCTCTCTCTCTCTCTCTCTCTCTCTCTCTCTATGCAGCATGCGCAGCGCTTGGTTTAGTGGCAAGAGCAAAAGACACAATAATGTCAGGTAGTGGGGGCTCCGGCAGCCTGGTAATATAGCCCTTAAATGCGCGCTTCCGCGATGATCTGCAAATTCAAAGCGGTCTTATAGAGACAGGCAGACAGACAGACAGACAGACAGACAGACAGACAGACAGACAGACAGTTCCCTTTTCGCCTTTCCGCCTATTGTCAAGCACTTCTCACAGAGGGCGACCCTGACTTTGCTCACAACTCATCAAAAACTGCAATAACGCAATTTGCAGGTGACGTCACGTGCTCGGTCGGCTCGCTTCGGGGTCGACGAATGCCGGTCGCTAAATTAGGAGCACCAGGTTGAAATTTCCTCCTTCGGCCACCGCGTTCGAGATGCCGGCGCCGGCAGCTGCATTTCGAAGCTGGTCTGCAGCGAGGCCCGTCGTGGTTTGACATGTTGATCTCTGGAATTTCAAATAAATTGCTGTCTCTCATTTAACCCTACACGCTTATCAATGTTGTCTTACTGCGTCTCGTGTGCATACAGCTCTAGCATTCGAAAAAAGAATACGTACACAGTAAACCATCTGCATAACGAAGTCCCCGACGCAGCGAACTGACTTTTATAAACGATACCTCGTAGAAACCAAGGAAAACTTGTACTCCGTACACCACTGCAGGGACCATTTAGCACTTCGAACTACGCGAGATTTCCAAGAAAAAGGTTCCGTTACAACGAGAGAGGACTGTTTCTGACAGCGAAAATGTTTAGCAAATCGATAGAGTTTGTGTCCGCAGTTAAATATGCCAAAAAAATGCCGAGTGCACGTGAGCGCGTGCCTCGCGATGACCGCCGGCAGTTTAAAAAATTAGCAGTGGCTTGGCTCGGCTACGCCAGGATACACGCAGCGTGAGCTAAGGTTCAACTGGTTATCCTTAGGTTTCCTGGTTGTCTAGGATTAGCTGATTGGCATGCTTACTGCTTCTAAAACAATTTCCAATCCAATCCAATCGCGGCGGCGGCGGCTCCAGCACGCCAGCTGTGCGCCGTGACACGTCACTGCTCCCTCGCGCATGCGCAGCACGGCTCTCCAGGAGCCACGCGAAACTGCTCAACCTCGGCCAGTGTAGCTCACGCTACAAAACCAAGAAAATGCCGAGCGCTCGTGTGTTCGTGCCTAGCGGCGACCGCCCCGCATCACGGCGTACGTTTGTCAAGCCAGGCATACCCACTTAGGGAGATTGGCCATGATTGGCAACAACAACAACAACAACAACAACAACAACAACAATAAACAACAACAACTAGTGCCCTTCCAATCTGTTAAGATGGATTACCTGCAAAGCTGCATCGAAACAGTGCATGAAACAAAGGACGTTTGTTTGTAATTTGCAATTGAGAATACTTCCGAGCCAATTGGATGATTGAAAGTAGGGAGGAGCCTAACTTTATGGCGCCATATATTACACAAAAGTCAGCGCACACGCGAGATATGCGACGCATTCTTCATTCATAGCAGAGTATCGTCATACACACACCATCGGTGGCCCTGCTCGATGAAGAAATGGCTTATTTGGCGAGACAGGAGAAAGTCATGTTTCACCTAAAGACGCGTCCATGTTTGGTGCGAGATTTCACAGCTGTTTTAGCTGTTTGCCGCGTGCCCAAAATGCGCACACAGATAGCCGTGCCGGTTTTTCCCCCCATAAATATTCTTTCTTTCCAAAAATAAACAGGTCTTATTCAGCACGCGTTGTGTAACACAGCAGCCCAATCCGCGCGACTGCTGAAGACACCGGACAGGTCGCATTGGGCCGTCTGTCATCCACGTGTAAACCTCGCACCATCACAATGGAAATGTCATCAGTAAGGGCATGAAATCAATAGCTGCCCGTGCATTCCCCCCCTCTGCTCCCAACCCGTGCACGCATAAACCGGCATCCGGTTATATGCGCGTGCTTAGAAGGGAAAGACACCGTCAAAAAAGTTGCTCTAAAAGCCCTTTAAGGTGAACAAGTACGATTGGGTCACGTTGGCGTTCCAAGTGGACCGGGCTGTCAGTGAACAGGGAGAAAATCACAGCTACTCCACGAGCTGTACCTTGAGGCGGCAAACCCGGCGGTAGCGGCTTTCTGTTGTTTTCGCGACCATTCGCGCTTGTGTTCGGGTCGACGTTCCTTAAGTTCTCGCTCTTCTTCCTCCAAGCGAGCTACATATGCGTTCGTCCCATAGCTAAACACGTGGTTTGTAACAAACAAAAACGGTCGGCATCTACGCTTCCGTGGCTTAAAGAGAAAGCCAACCTTTTTTGTAGGGTATATCCTCTCGACGCCAAATGAAAAGGCATCCCTTGAAACGCCTTCAACCGAAACGGTTTTTCAGTTGGGGCGTTTTAAAGCGGAGTTTTAAGTACAGAGCACTTCAGAGGCTCGCTTTGTCGTCGTAGCCCAGATAACGGACCCATGTAGAGCCCGCCGTACCATCGTAGAGCGTCCGGCAGAGGTTTCGAAAACCAAGCGGTTTAAATGGTCATAACCGTTTGAAACTCGTGAACAAACATTGTCATGCATTGTCATTGGCGCTTGTCATACATCTCCCAGATGTTTAGCACAAACAAAACTGCAGGTGCATTTCAGGCAAAATATATGTAATTAACCGGCAGCACCCGCGTTCATTTCGTTCGGAACGCTCGTTCGGTTGCTTTTTACGATAGTAAGCGAAAAAAAGTGGCAGTGCAACGCCGGCACGTGCGAGGGGAAAAGCAAGCACAAAAAGAACAGAACTCCCGCTGGCGCTGTTTCAGGCAGGCGGTGCGCTAGCACTGAGAAGGCGGGAAATTTGAATTGCATTGTGTGGTAGCAGTGAGCGGATAGCGCCGCTACAACTCTGCACTTCCGACAGCTTTCACGTTGAGTGGAACGGCGTCATTTTTTTAGCTCTGCCAGGCAGAAGTATACTGCCAAAACGAATAGTGGAGGCTGCGCGGCCAATTGCTTTCAACTGTGCGCGGGATGAAAAGTGGAATTTAGAAAATTTAGAAACTTGTCAAAGTATGTTGCAGCGCAGTTTACTGCCGTGGTTTCCAGAATTCGTTTTGGCACAATACTTAGGGCTGGTTTCAAACGTTCTAAAGCCCCATCTGGAAACCATTTTTGTTAAGGGTCTGTTAAGTGATTTCTTTTCATTTGGGCATATACTCCACAGAAATCGGTTGGCTGCCCTTTAACTAGGTTCGTTTTTAAGAGAGAGAGAGAGAGAGAGAGAGAGAGAGAGAGAGAGAGAGAGAGAGAGAGAGAGAGAGAGAGAGAGAAATAACACCTGTTTGTCCGACATGGATCGAAGAAAAAGAGATGGAGCCCCTTCTTCCCCCCACCCAGACAGCCCTTGAACTCCGGTGGCGTCTTTAGCCATTTGGACAACCCGGACCTGGACGTTAGGGCTGCGCAGAAAGGTTTCCCACTACTCCTGAGTCTTAATTACTAAAGAAGCACATCGGCTATGTGCGGGCAGGGCGGACCTACGGCATCGAGGAGAGCCCGCGCTTCACAAGAAGGCTGAGAAGGATGTCGACTGTTATGGTAACGCGTTATCTTAAATTGGCCCCGCGTCGTAACAGGTGTCGCCGCTACACCAGAAGATTAGTGACATAGAACCAGTTGCCGCAGAACAAAGGGGTAGGGGGGGGGGGGGGCAGGCATTGGTCGGTTTAACATAGGGTTGCAGCGTATATCAACGTAGGATGTCCTCCTAGTACCACATGAAGAAATTACGAATGAACCAAGCTTGGCGCAACTCAAGGCCATACTCGCAGTTGACCTCAAGAAGGCATTAGATTGCGTGGGCCACGACGCCGTATTGTAGGAGCTACTCGCCACCAACTGTAGACCAAGCATGCACAAATAGATCAGGAATTTCTTATGAGGATGTTCCCTCGTGGTTTCCAGAGGTGAGCATGAGACACCACCTTTCCCCAATCCGCAACAAGGCATACCACAGGGAGCAGTACTATCTCCCACTCTGTTCAACCTTGCAGTCCTTAAGATTCACAGGGCGCTGGAACAGGTGGAAGACGTACAGTGCGCAATATTCTTGTCTATAACACTGAGTTCAACTTCAGCTAGTTACCTCTCAAAACTTAGGACTCAAACTTGTCACAAAAAAAGTTGAGGTCAAAACATATGGTTAAGACTTTAGAATGACATAATAGCTTTCTATATGCTTTTCGGTAGAGGCGAGATAAGGCTATAAGTACGAAACCTGTGTTTCGCACTTATAGCATTATTGTCATTAGCCTTATTATAGCCTTGGCATCTGCGTACAACGCCTTATGTACGCAGATGACATCTCCATGTGGATCAAGACTGGCTCCCCCGGACATATTCAAACACAACTACAAGAGACACTCAATATAACCCAAGAAGCAGCCAGATCTATATAGGCCTGGCATGATCAACAGGAAAAAAACGGAACAACTCATGCATGGTCACCAATGGAAAATGGAAATCACTCCCTATTCACCTTACGCTGCATGGCACGACCATTCCTACTACGCAGACTTACGAGATCCTTGGTCAAGACTTTATCAAGGAAAGTGGGGGCCACTAAAATAACTAAACAATAATAACTAACAAAATTACTAAATAACAAAAAATAACAAAACCAAACTCACTCGGGGTTGATCCAGCCTCGAAAATCACCTGCCGTCCCAAACATTTCAGGGGGGGGGAGTCATCCTTCCTGCGTACGCCATTGGGGGCTACACTGCAGTTAACTGGATTATAAAACAAGAGGAGAAATTACTCCAGGTTACGAAACGAGTCTCCAATAAGCAGAGGTTACTTGAGCAAAACTACGTACTCCGACTTAAAAAAGCGCTTATCATATCTCGCATAAGATACTCTATTCCATATGCGAACGCTAACAAGACTCAACTGCAGAAATTAGATACACTGTTAAGAAAAGCCGCAAATATATCTTATGGCCTACCGATAACCACCAGTAATAAAGCCACCGAGGATATGGGCACCACAGCCCCAATAGAGGAAATCGTCTCATTCCGCAAATACAACCACCTTGGGAGACTGAGGCAAAGCAAGGCCGGGATTCAACTCTCGCAATAGGTCGGCTATGATTCGGAAGGAACCGTGGACACATCCTCTAAGTTAGAGCCCACCGACAGACAACAGTTAAAGATAGCATCCCTTCCCGGCAACATTGACCCTAAAAGACGCGCAGAACGAAGAACCACCAGGGCTAAATACTTTAACAAGAAACCGGAACGAGAACCAAAGCAAATGTATGTACACACGAACGATGAGGGAAACGGCCCCTCGTGGGCTGTCGCTCACTAAACAGAACTTACACAGAAGGCAACAAACGGTTCAGCTCAGCAGAAGAAGCGGAGCTATACGCCATTGGCAAAGCCGTTCTCCACCTCTCCCAACCAGCCCGCCCCATGAACACAGACAGCAAGAGGACTTGTCGACTGTTACACTGCGGTTATACATCCCGCTCGGCGGCACGCCTATCCAGACATATTCAAGGAACAGTGAAGATGTACTGGATTCCTGGCCACGCCGGGTTATTGGGCAACGAAAAGGCTAACCAGCTTGCCCGAGGCGCATGTGCGTGTCTAAAAGCTAGCCGGATGTATACATCCGGGCTCCCAGCAACGGCTGCCAAAATCTGCAATTAGACGAACCGTTTCACCGTGAACTTCGCCTTACAGAATACAGGACAACTAAGTGTTACTCCCAGCCCCCCACCCTAACCGAACACTACAGCAGCAAACCCTATTCCGACAGGCACAAGCCGAAACACTCGAAACGCCGGCGAGGCTACACATCTCATCAGATATGGTAAAGGAACACCCTTTCCAACGTGGTTACAATGGAACATTGTCACTAACCAAAGCGAAATCCTTTGGGAGTTCCCCCTACACACTCGAATTAGAAAGCACCACACTAGAGCGTGGCTAAAAGAGGGGAGGAGCAACTCGACCTAATTGACTTCATTCAGGAAGCCGTCAGCAGATGCCTGGACCGAGGCGTCTGCATCTCGCAACGCTCCCTACAACTTATTTCCCCCTTTGACATCCTCATATCAGCAGTGGCGCAGGTCGTACCACACGCAACGTCGTTTTGCTCTCTGTGAAGCAAATCATTGCACCAATGAGGGGCATCCGCGTCCAATTCAGCCAGTGTACACGTTTAAAAAAATCCGTCCAGCGGCCCACGGAAGAATTTCTTCTGAACCTTTTTTGTCCCTTCGCAGAAGCGCTCGTGGCTTTTCGTCAGGACCCTGGTACGGTGATGGGATCTGACGGGAATGGAACAGACGATGGGAGTTTCTGAAAAATCGGGTGTTAATTTGAATCGCCTATCTAGGCAGGCGTCTTATATAACATCTGTCCAGACCACGCAGTTCAATTTTAGATGCGACTGCATCTCATTCACTCGCCTTGTCCCTGCATCCGGCGTCGGCGTTGTTGTCGGCGTCCGCACCTCCCCCATTCTCCTCGCCGCGTGAGCTGCACTCTCCGCCGCTCACCCCCTCTCCTCTCCGATAGCGAACACTCTCTCGCGAGGGGCATTGGATTGGATTCGATTGCATTGGCTTGGATTGGCTTGGCTTGACTTGGATTGGATTTGGATTGGATTAAAGTGGATTGTGTTGGATTGTGTTGCGTCATAGCCGCGGCAGACGCACTGGCGCCGGCGCGTCCCCTCACCGTTATGCGCGCTATAAAACGCGGTGCCTGCGCCGCTCCGCTCCATCGTTCCAGCGCCATTCCTCCGCTGTACAACGCAGCAACGTGAACCCCCTATGCGTCGCATCTACACAGGGGTTCCCGCGAGGGGAGGTGGGAGTTTTTTAAAGACGATAGTCTTTCTTGGGCTACTTAAACCCAGAAATTTTGGTCTGTCTGTATGTCTGTATGTCTGTCTGTCCGTCGGTCTGTCTGTGACTCGATTCAGCCCCCCGGCCAAAGCAAAACAATGCGTGCGCAATAGTCTTATATAGTCACAGCTAAATCTACCCGTCTATGTCCGGTGTTATGTTCATACTTGTCAACATTGTTGAAGAAGAACAAGACATTACGCAAATATGAGACAACAAATCAATACAGAAGTGATATTTGCAGTGCTCCTTTATAACCCATGCAACTCGCCAACTGGTATCCTGTAGTTGCCTCGGGGATACCGCAGCAGGGAGATTTCCCCTCATTACCAGCCCAACCCGTCCTCGCGCAGGCGCCGATTGACGACGCTCGCACGTACCAGCTACAACAGGAAAACGCACAACTCAGAAAGCAACTTGAAATGCAGGCGGCTCACAGCGAAAACCTAGAGCGTCGCATCGAGGAGTTACTAGCCCGCCTCACAGCGCTTCAGGCGCCTCCTGCACAGCAAGCCCCAGAAATAGTGACGCCCTCCAACACAGTGCAGCCAACTTTCCAGGCCCCTGAGACACCTGACCTCGTCCGTATTGAACATCTAATCAGATCCCTGAGTGAAACTATGGAACGCCGTATCACAACATTGGAGCAACGACAAGAGGCTGCAGAGTCGGTGAAAAGGAAGACCCGCAAAAAGAATAAACACCAAAGCCTCGGAAACTCGACCACTGCTCCGAACGACAACCCTGCCAACGACCCGCCCAGCCAATCGACCAGTGCCATGGCTTCAGAGGACGAATGGTAAACCTGCAATAATGGTGGTCCCTAAGTGTCCTGTGAACCCACCAACAGTTATTTGGCAGTGGAACTGTCGTTCGTTTCGCAGCAAACAAGCATCGTTGTCTTTCTACGCGTCTCAACACTCGCCCATCGCCATTGCGCTACAAGAAACAGACACGGACAAAGTGCATCTCCGAGGCTACACAACTTACACCACGGACCAACAGAGGAGGACAGCGATACTCGTACAGACGAGTAAAGCAGCGCAAGTACACTCCCTGCCCACATCTATTGACTACACTTTTATCGAGCTTCTCCCACCAAAGAAAAATCAGAATAGCCTTTTCCTTCTAAATATCTATAGCCCTCCGACGGCCGGCCTAGGGGAGATTGACCGCCTCATCAAAACGGTTAAACAGCGCACTAGGGGTCATGCTTTGGTAATAACAGGATATTTTAATGCGCAACACACAGCTTGGGGATACAATAGGGACAACAAAAAAGGACAACAACTTTACGATGCCATACGAGGTAATAGCTTGCACTTGTGCAATGCCCCGGACACTCCGACCCGGCTCGGTAATAGTGTCTCTCGAGACACTACCCCAGATCTTACTTTAACACATGGAGTTAATGATCCAACATGGGAATGTCTCTTTGAAACGCTGGGCAGTGACCATTACATTATTCAATTGCAAATTTCGAACTATCGCACTGATTCACAAAAGATCGGCACTGCCCGCATAACTGATTGGCAGAAATTCCGCGAATTGGCACCGACCGGTCCCATTCAAGACATCGAAGAATGGGCACAGAGAATGTTGGAAATTTTCCAGAAACAAACGAAACATTTGCCTCTTACGGAAGATTGCCCCGCTGTAGATGCACACCTCTTTCATCTGTGGGAGGCCCGAAGAGGGCTAACTAAGCGATAGAGCAAGCACAAAACAAATCCAAAAATACGTAACAGAATAGCTAAATTAACGCAGGAAGCAGCTGAATATGCTAAAACACTAAGCCAACAAAACTGGGCTCAATTCTGTACGCAATTGCAGGGTACACTGAGTACCCGTAGAACATGGCATCTGCTTCGATCCCTCATGGGAAACAAGGAATCTAAATCATCCATAGCCCATCAATTAAAGAGGCTTCTTCATAAATATCCCGGAACAGAGGCGGAACTCCTCGAGGAGCTACAAAAGCCATGGAAAGACAGCGCCCAACTTACGCTTCCTCTCCTACCGTACAATGGCACCCCTAACCCCGAACTGGATGCCCCCTTTACCCTTGCCGAAATAGAAGCCGCCGCACGAAACCTCACCCGGAACACTACACCTGGAAAGGACAAAATTCCGAATAAGCTCCTCCGAAATCTCGATTGTGAATCATTAGAAGCCCTTCTAGACTATATAAATAATAATTGGGTAACGGGACAAATCCCTCCACAGTGGAAACATGCTGATGTATCATTAATACCTAAACCTGGAAAGCCGTTAACAACAGGGAACTTGAGACCCATATCGCTTACATCCTGCGCAGGAAAATTATTTGAACATATGGTCCAAAATCGTCTCTCCCCATTCATTGAAGACCATGACCATTTTCCCAACACTATGTATGGGTTTCGCCCACACTTATCCACTCAGGACGTACTCATTCAAATTAAAGAAGACATTCTTGACCGGCTTCCCAAGAACCATAAGCGCTGCATCCTGGCTCTAGACATAAAAGGTGCTTTCGACAACATCAGTCACCACGCTATCCTTCAGGGCCTTTCATCCATTAATTGTGGGCAGAGAGTGTACAATTACGTCGCAGCCTTCCTCACGAAACGCACCGCGACCATTGGAATTGGACAATTACGGTCTGCTCCTTTCAAGACGATCGCTCGTGGCACCCCACAGGGGTCAGTCATCTCGCCACGTTTGTTTAACCTTTCCATGAAGGACCTCCCACCATTATTGCAAGATATTTACCTCCTTTTTCACGCCATCTACGCAGATGATCTCACCTTTTGGACGCCTACAGGATCCATGGGTGAGCAACAAGAAGCACTTCAAGCCGCTATAGACAAGGCGCAAAGATACCTTCGAGAACGAGGTCTTGAATGTGCCCCAGATAAATCGGCACTTTTGACACTTAGTGCTGGTACCCCGAAACAAAACAAGTCCACCGTCCCAGACCCGGACCTATTCATAAATGAGCAACCCGTCCCAACTGTGCCTCACTTGAGAATTATTGGACTTGTTATCCCTAAAAATGGCTCTGGGCTCCACACAATCGCTCCCCTCCAGAAGACTGTCAACCAGCTGACACACATAATTCAGCGCGTCGCACATCGACGATATGGCCTCAAAGAACCTGACACGCTCAAAATAATACAAGCAGTACTCATAAGTAGAATCACCTATGGAACACCGTACTTGGCCCTTAAAACGAACGAAAAAGCCAGATGAAATATAATTATTCGCCAAGCCTACAAGACTGCGCTCGGACTACCCTCGAAGACATCGACATCTAAATTATTACAATTAGGCGTACATATCAGTTGGGAGGAATTACAAGAAGCGCACCACACTTCTCAGATAGAGCGCCTGAAGAAAACGACGACGGGGCGCGCAACTCTTCACCGATTAGGTTATACCACTCCACCGGTTAAAGATCAGAAAACAAGCATACCTTTGAAGATTCGACAGCACATGCGAGTGGCCCCAATACCAAGAAATACGCATCCAGAGTACAACAAGGCCAGAAGAATTGCCCGAGCACGAGCCATGTCCGCCAGATATGCAAACGACCTAAATACCTGTTATGTGGATGCATCTCCTTATCCGCACCATCCGGCCCACGTAACTTGTGTAGTGAATGGACGGGGCCAAGAGATCACATCCTGCACCGTCAATACGACAGCGATTGATACTGCCGAAGAAGCCGCGATAGCCCACGCCATCATCACTGCCCAATACCCAATCACCATACTTACCGACTCTCAGGCAGCGTGCAGAAAGGTCGAATTTATAAAACGGCACTTCGTCTTCTTTTAACAAGACAGAGCATTCCCGAAGTTTATATAGTTTGGGTGCCAGGACATGAATCCCTTGAGGGGAATGAGGAGGCTCACGCCGCTGCCCGCGATTACATACACCGGGCCGTTTCTCTCACGGGGCAGTCACCACCTCCTCCACCTAATCCGCAACCTCTCTTGCGCTACACAGATATATTGGCGGACTACCGACACAAACGGCAAATTTTCCCCATTCCACACCACCAACTCACAAGGGATGAAGCAACAACGTTCAGACGACCTCAAACTAACACGTATCCACACCGTACCCTTCTTCATGCCATTTATCCGACAGACTATCCAGCCACCTGCCACTACTGCCCAGCGCCCGGTACCCTATACCATCAGGTGTGGGAGTGCCAAAAGACGCCGGACCTGCACCCAATTCCCAACCCCTCTATACAACAGTGGACGGCGCGGTTGACCAGCAAGGACCCTACGTTCCAGCTTGACCTGGTGCAAAGGGCCCGCGCAGCCAGCCGTAGCCAGGGGATCCCGGACTAGGGATCGCCTCCACCGGGTGGGTGCCCTAACAACTGCACCTGTTGTTTTAATAAAGATTTGTTCCATTCATTCCTTTATAAAAAAAATCAAACATGCTTGACTTTTGTGAAATTAAATACTTCATCAACTGCAGAAAAAGAATTCACTCCGCCGTTGCCTGCTGTCGCCCGTGCCACTATAGCTTCTGGGGCCATTTTAAGAAATCAACCGGCAACAGTTACGCAAGGTTCCACTAGATAGGTTCCACGTTCTGCTTGCAACGCACGTGGAGTAGGGAAACGCGGTTCTATAAACGTTGAAGTAGGGCGCCTCGATTAACGCGTCGCTTCACCTTATGGCAGCGTTCGCATCGAGACACGCGGTTTGGAGCAGTGGAACGCGGGAAATTTAAAATGATTTAAGCAAACCTTTCGCGTCTTTACATTCGGAGGAGCGCGACTCAAGAGGAACAACATGAGAGGTGAGCGGGAAAGCGAAGGGAGGCATTTACTTCGCAAAAGCCGATAAAGACTATCGTCTTTTGACGGCATTTGCAACGAAAGGAGCAGAAACACGGCCAATTTTTTATTACGGAGTTTTAGTATAGCGTTTGTTGCCTTCGCGTACGCTAAATTTTTTAGTCATGTTACGTAAACGCTGTGAGGGGAGTTTTAGTAGGGCGTCTCATCTGTTTAGCGTAGCGACAGGCTAATACTTACGGCTCCATCTGTAAAATGTTCTGTGAAATGACTCGCCGGTTGATCTGCCAACGGAATGCAGGGGAGCGCCTGGACATTTTGAGACTACCCAAACATCCAAACATACGAATATTCTCTTACCCGAGTACGTTTAAAAAAATAAATGTTGAAGCCCGTGGCGCCTCTTTTGTGCAATCGCACAGAACGCCGTCAACCGCATTCCCGGGTTTAACGCTTACATTTTATTCAACTTCAAAACAATCCAGAGATTCGTGTTAAACGAACACAACGTCACGACATGAGTTGCATGTCTGAACCGCGATTGACAGGCGATCGGTTGCCTCTTCCTGGCCGTCGTAAATTCGGCACTCACATCTCGAGGTTTGCGGGAACGAAGAGCGAGTCACTTAACTCTGGCGATGCGAGGTTGAGTCGTACGTCACTCGACAAAGATAATGCCGAGCATGGGAAGCACTGTCCACCTGCAGAAGTCCAACGTCGCATTTCATGGCGAAGCGAACCCGTCCACAACCAGAGCCACCTAGATTAGCTGCCACAACACACACAGCTTCGGTCGCTGGCCTGGCTACGAAGGTTCGTTCGGATAATCAGCGATGTCACGGCGATACAGAGCCCCGAGAGAGCGACGTGCTAAACATGCGACGTATTTAAAAACACCGGAGTAAAGAACTCGGTCCACCGGGAGCAAATTACTGTCCGCATAAGAGCGGAACCGTGGACGGTTGTCGCGCTGGGTGTAGCCCCAAAGAACCCATTCCCGTTTGACCCCTTCGCGTTTGAACCCATTCCCGAAACGCCCTTCCCGCTTGACCCGTCCCGTGTGCGCCCGTTCCCGAAACGACCTTCCCGTTTGGGCTCTTCCTGTTTAAGCCCGTTCCCAAAACGTCCTTCTCATTTGAACCCGCATCGTAGCAACCCATTTGAATTTCTGAAAATATGTTTTAACGTCTTCAAAACTGTTCCCCAAAATGTGTTTACAAGCAACGGGTCATGCACTAAGAACTTGTATGCACCAAATTTTCCGGAATCGACCGATATTTACGGCCGATAAAAGTTTCCGAATGCCTTAGGCCGATACTGCCCTCTTGACACAAAATTTGTAGCGGCGAAAGTGTACTACAAAGATGCCCAATATCTTAAGGAATGCACGCATTGGATTTTTCTGCAGTTGGTGTTGGTACGTGCGGCTGAAATTTATTTATCAGCCGCTCTTATGCTCATTGTTTGGAGCGGAGCTTTGTCTTCTGGTTGGAGAGATCTATAGATCAAAGATGTCCGTAGGAGAGACTTTAAAAAAGGCAAAAACGTGCAGAAATCTGAGAATTGGCTACAAATGCCTTTCCTACGTGAGTAATGGGCAGATATTTTTATTTATTTACTGATACTTCACGGCCTGGTCGGGCTCATGCAGGAGGGAACATAAAAACACATCAGTATTGGTTGGCGTAGTTTAAAAACGCCCCATACAAATAAGTAAAATAGAGAAATATGTAATAGGCTCAAAGGGTTCCGAACAAGGATATGCATTCGTAATGTATTCCAATTTTAAAATACCACGATTCAACCAGAACACATATTTACAATACGTGGGGAAAATTCTTCTAACGATACCGAGTTAACTGTTTGTTCAGTTAACTTATTCCAGTAAGAAATTGCCTGTAAGAGAACTTTCGAATAGTAATTCAGCTGATTGGCTGCCTAATAGTCTTACTATGATGTCTTCTCGCTGAACGTCTGAAAGGCCCTTGGAGGTAGTATTCCCGCGACAATTTTAAGTTTCTCTAGTAAAGAAAATTTAGGCTAGAGACGACACTGCGCTGATTAAGTTTTTGAAGGTTTGCCCTACTATGGAAATTGACTACGCCAGAGTGACGGGAATAAACAGAATCAACAAAACGCAAAACTAAGTTTATAATTTTCGCCGCTTCTCATGACTGCGATTTTTTATAGCCAGATGTGGCATATGTATCCAGATACATAGGGTTACATTATTTTTATACATCTTTTTATCTTTTATAGTTTTCATCTGTTTCTTTTCGACATTGATGTACACTTGCGCTATTATAACGATTAAATATGTTAGTCCGCCAAATACGATTTCTTTAAAAGTGAGGGTGTTTTTGCGATTTTTTATTTGTGCTTCCGCGGCGCTTTTCTGGGCTTTTTTATTTTCTCATTTTTTGGTTTGTTAGTTTAAAATACTTGTTTGTTAATTTTAAAGATTTGTTTATTAATTTGTTAATTGTTACTTTGTTTGTTAGGCTTTGTTAATTTTAAAAAATTGTTAATTGGTATGACGAATTGTAACCAGAAGTCGTCGTCTCTAGACTCAAAAAGTGAAGCCCAGGTTTGAAAAGCAGTCAAGGACTCTGGATGTACTGAGCATGCTATCGCAGCGGCTGTGAACAAACGGAAATAAATGAAAAACAATATGAAAATGTTTTTATAACCTTTCATAAACTGGGTACGTTATTCCTAGAATGGGCTAAATAGGAAAATATGAAACGGGAACGTTCTTTCGCCCCGGGTTGAAATGGGAAAGAACAAACAGTAAGGTTGAAATGGGAACGGGTTCAAACGGGAACGGCCCAAGTGGGAAAAGGCGAATCGGGAAGGTCGTTTTGCACCGGGTTGAAACGGGACGGAACAAGCGGGAAGGGTGAAATGGGAACGGGTTCAAACGGGAACCTCCCGTCGCCTACTTGCCGCCATGTTGGAAACGCAAGCCGCCTCGCGTACGCACGTTATTTTGCTGAAATAGCGTCCGCTCTAGAACTGGCCTGGCGTATGCGAACGACTCAAACAAAGCGTTCGCTAACTGCGCACGTTAGTCATGGACACGGAGCAAAAATTATTGAGGAGGCGCAACAGGGCTTGCTGCGGCAACGCGATGAAGTCAGGGCGGCAGGCAGCCTAGGCACCGACGCGCCCTCTGTCGCGAGGCGACAAAGGGAAAACGCGTGCGCCGCGCTTCCGAAAAGGCTAGGGTGCCTCGATGCGCGCCCGCTCGCGAGGCACCCTAGAAAAGGCTCGCCGGTTCAAGGTCAGTCAGCGCATAGCCGGCTGCCGTCATGGGTGTCGTTAGACGAAGGGGCTTTGATTTTTGTTTAGAACGCCAAACCTACAATAAAAAAAAAACGTGGTTGAGAAGGTAGGTATGGGGCCCTATTCTCGACTGCACAAATTGCCGGCAATTCAGGCAATTTTCCGGAAGTCTTTTCTGATTGGCTTTTAATTTTGGTCACGTTCTTCCGGTTGACAAAGCGGTTGTGTGTGCTGTCGTCATTTTGACGTTTCATGTCGTTTACGGACACCAGTTCTAAGGTTTGCCTTATTTCTCGTTACTAAGGCGCATAATTCTTGCCCGGCAATGAAAAATCAGACTAAATGCAGCGGACATGACAACGTAAGCCTGTCTTTGCTATTCAACAATACTGCTTGTAATACACACCCCCTCTGTGATTGGCTGAGAAGGCGTGACGTAATTTAAACAGTTGGCGGGAACGATTACGTCATGTATTGGCAACTTCAGCCTGCGTAAAAGTGACGTAATGCTACGTAACAGCTTAAAAATGGCGGCTGTTTTTGTCGCAAAATACAAGCAAAATAGGGCAAAAAATTGCCCCGGTTTACGGCGCCGCGAAATGTGCAGCAATTTGCAGCAGGCGCAGTTTCGCATGCGTGCTGTTTAAAGCATGTTTCCTACCGAAACAAACTATAGTTTCAACTGCTTCCAAGTCAGCGATCATGGAACATACAAATAACATGCAGTATTTTGCTTTTATGTTTGGCAATAAAATAAAAATTATTTGTTTGACGTAACCGCAAAATAAGAGGGCAGTACAAGCCTCTCCATGACAAAGAAAACCCAATCCATGGCATTTGTCCATACTTGTCCTAGTAAGCTGTTGGGTCACATGATCGAACTCAAGAGAATAATAACAATGAAAAGTGACTATTTGGTTCATTGCAGCGCTGATGGCAGTCGAGCTTGACGAATGAGTGAATCGGCGACATCGGTGCGCTCCGCGGTTATCAGGCGTAGCGCTTCGCTGCTCTTGTGTGTCATATAAGCGATGGTCGCGGCCGTCTTTTTCTGTGATCACGCCATAAACTTGTAACATAGCAGCAGACGATGGCGTGGCTGGGCGTGGCGGCGGTAGCTGCAGGGAAGGTGATAACGCAACGAAGCTTGCATTGAAGCAGAGAGCCCAGCTATGTTAATAAAAGCGATTGAAAGAAATAAATAGATACGGTAAAAAAATTTTGTGATGTTCTTAAGCTCGACATCCGCCTTTCGCTCGCTATTGGATCAACGTTACTCGGTCGCCTTGTGGTGGTGGCGCCAAATTTGACCTCCAGATATGTGTTTATCTTGTCAGCCTCAGCTACCGTCTTAATTTTTATAGTACATGCCAAGTGTTTTTATGTCTTTCTTTCACAATATTTGATACCTTGGTAGCGATCTTTATGAGTGACTCGTCAAATTACACTGCATGTAGTCATAGCTATAGGTGCAGCACGTCACTGATTGCTAACGTCGTGCTTACGCAAAAAAAAAAAAAAAAAATGGGCGAAATGCCGGCAATTTGTGCAGTTGAGAATAGGGCCCATGATGGTTCTTATCCTATCTGCCAGTAGTTCATGTTTAGACTGCCCCAACTTTCCCGCCCTGCCTGTGCAACAGGAAAAGCGCGCGCAAATCTGAGAAGCCAGCGAAAGGGGGAGCGGCGAGAGTGAACCACTTGTGGCGAGTGTAAAACGTTTTAGATGCTGAGCATCTGATTCACTCGCCTTGTCCCTCCGGCGTCGTCGTCGGCGGCGTTGTCCGCCCCTCCCCCATTCTCCTCGCCGCGCCAGCTGCGCTCTCCGCCGCTCACCCCCTCTCCTCTCCGATAGCGAACACTCTCTCGCGAGGGGCATTGGATTGAATTCGATTGGATTGGCTTGGATTTGATTAAAGTGTATTGTGTTGCATCGTAGCCGCGGCACGCTGCGTCATAACCGCGGCAGACGCGCTGGGGCCGGCGCATGAGCAGTACTCTCTTCCGCGGTTTCCTCTCCTTCGGGCGCGCTGCGCATATAACCGGTGTGCCGTTCTCCGGCGAAGCAACATCCACGCTTGGCTCAAACACCTAGAGTCCACGCCGCTTTACAAGTACGCCGAGGTCGTCATTGACTGGGACCGGCTTACGCAGTCCCTTCAACGTTATGCGCGCTATAAAACGCGGTCCCTTGGCCGGTCCGCCTATGCGTCGCATCTACACAGGGGTTCCCGCGAGGGGAGGTGGGAGTTTTTATTATTAGAGAGTTTTAGCATAGCGGCTCCCGTACGCTACGCTAAGGTTAGCGGGTAGCGGGACCGGACTGCGCATGCGCGCGCGGGGAGTGCGAGGAGGTTGCCCCTCAGCGGATGGAAAGAGCGGGCATGGAGAAGGCAGGCCGCGCGGAACTAATCCACCCCACCGTGACGAATTTGCTCTCCCCAGTCGCGCCCCGCTACCCGCCGCCGCCGTAGCGTCAGCGGACGGAGCACGCTATGCTAAAATAGCATTGCAGCCAGCGTACGCTACGGTCGGCTGGTACCGGGACCCGACTGGGCAGGTGCGAATTGTAGTTACGCGAGGACGATCGGCCCGCTTCGCAGAGCCCCTGCAATTCGTTCCGGTGAGAGGTGGCCCCCCTGGTCTTGCCCGCGCGAGCATGCGCAGTCGGGTCCCGCTAAACGCCGCCGATAGTATAGTGTAGCGTACGTAGGTTAGCCGCTGTGCTAAAATTTAAAAGCGTACGCAACTAGTCCAGACAAAGATGCCCATTGCTGCGATAAGAGGAAGAATGTAGGGCAAGCATATTTTAGTATCGGCTATCGCAGGTCTTTTTTCCTAAATGGGTTCCAAGTCTGTGGGATGGCTTCTATAAGGTACAAAGTGGTCTGCACACAAAGACACAAGGAAAAATACGTCTCTTTATTCACAAAGTGTCTAAATTCGTTACTATTCAAAATCTGAAGCTCGTGCAAACAAATACAACTCAGAATATATATTACAAAACGTTTTGCGTTCGCTGGAATGGAAAAAGCTGTACAAGAACGCTTACATCAATGCCATTGTGCCCTAAAACCCGCTGCCACAAGTTGGCAATAAAATTCCGCGCTTAGCATCAGTGACAGCAA
Source organism: Haemaphysalis longicornis (assembly GCF_048455015.1). Classification (NCBI taxonomy): domain Eukaryota; kingdom Metazoa; phylum Arthropoda; class Arachnida; order Ixodida; family Ixodidae; genus Haemaphysalis; species Haemaphysalis longicornis. The sequence continues at coordinate 41,606,141 of NW_027526204.1, forward strand.
GTTCACAGAACAAATACGAGCAAAGCACTGGGCGACATAGGAACTAATTTAAATCAAGAAAAAGAAACGCCGACAAAACATGATCGTTTCTAAGCACCGAAATGTCGCTACAAACCAAAAATGACAGCGGCATTAGGAGAAAGCCTTCTGGGACAACGGCCGTTGCTTCTCTCCGCCAGTTTGAACGTGGCGGATTTAAGCCCGTAAACCACGCCACTAGAACCTCGTATTGCACACAGCGGTGCCAAAGGGCATCGCAGGAGACAGGCGAAGGCACTAGATAGGAAACAGCCGCTGCCTTTGATCAGCGCAGCCCGCACTTGCTTGCCCTTGCGGCAAGTTTGGACAATCCCTCTTGCACATGGAGGGAACAACCACAGAAAAAAAAAAAAAAAAACATTGGACGGATTACAAAAGAGCGTCCCTGCCGCCTGCAGCCGCCTCCCGAGATGGCGTGTGAACAGGATCAATGACGCCCGCAGCACGGGATGGTCGGTTTCTCCGCCGCTTCGCCGCGGTTTCCAAACCAAATTCCACGAGCTTCTTGGTAAGCGCCTCGCTTCCGGAGGGCAATTGAGACAGCATGTCACGCAGAGGGCCCGTCCAGGCCAACTTCTCGAACATGTCGGCGCCTTCCCAGCTCGAAGTGCGACCCATGACGTGGTGAGCAGCCAGGGCGATGTCACTGATGCTCGCGCTACAGTCGGGAAGAAAGGGAATCGTACGGTAGCCTCCACGATGCGGCATAAATATCTCCACCCGCCGCAGGTTCAGCATGTTTCTCAAACCGTCCACAACCTTTTTCCAGTGGTGATTCTCGACGTGTTCGGCGAACGCAAATTTCATCTCTACTAACGCCGTATTTCGCCTCAAGGCCTTGATGAGCGCCGCCACGACACGGTCTGTGGCCGCTAGCGCGCCGCACTGGAACCGAGTCAGGCACTTGTTGTTCTCCAGTGCCTCGAGTACGTCCACGCAAACCTGCTCGGGAAGAACGGGCTTGGCCATGTAGAAACGTCTGATGGAGCTTGGGTGTTGGAGCAAAAAGATCAGCTCGCCGGCGTACTTCTTAATGTCGTGCGTCGGTTTGCACTCGAGGCTGAGCTGCTCGACCCTGCCGTTCGCGACGATGGCGTCGAACAGGCGTTGAAGGGCAGATAGCGACACGTCCCTGCCCGTGGCCAAATTCACGAAGGGCAGGAATTGTCCGGATTGCAACAGGGCCGTGAGTACATCGTAAACATTCGGTCTCCACGGGAACAGGAAACGGCTGAAGACGCTCAGGTCGCGGTCACGGACCAACCACTGGCGAAGATATACCGATTCGCTGCTTCCAAAGCTTAATTTCACATTATCGTTTGCTTCCACGGCGTCGGCGAACGCGAGAAACACTTTGCTCCTCACTTGTGCGCAGAACATCAAATTGCGCAGGCATTTGCTACGTTCAACAGCAGCGGCCAGAGCCAGCGCCTCCTCGTCCCCGACTTTCACGGCCAGGATGGAAACATCTCGCAGCGAATTGCGGGAAATCAGGTGCTCGGCAATTTCCGAAATGCACTCGTCACCCAACTCGATGCTAAGGTCCAGCGCAGTTAGGTTCGGCGGCAGCTTAATCAAGGGTACGGTGCACATCTTTTCGGGGTTTCGACGACCGGTCAGTTTGTACGACGAGACCTCCCCAGGGAGGAGTTCCTGAGGATAGTCCACGACCAGTTCTTCCAAAGGCGCGCACTCGGGAAGAACTTCGGAAACCGCATTCAGGTCTTTGAGCTCAAAGTGGACTAATTCTAGCTTCTTGAGACGACGGCAGTTGCGCAGAAAGCCCTGGAAAACCTCAGAGTTACCGTCCATCGCCTCCGTCCATTGTAGCTTCAAACACTCGAGCTGCGGCATCCCGGCGATCCCTTCTAACAGCACCTTGAAGTGTTCGGGAGGGAATTCGCTGTAATTGATCTCGATCTTCTTCAAATTAGCATGCGCCCTTAACGCTTGGGCCAGCTTGTCCATGCAGGGGAGACCGGTCACCATGAATAATCCGACGCTCTGGAGACATTTCCCCGTTTCGAGAGCCTTGGCGAGCTGGAGGGCCGGGATTTCGAACACAACCAGGTCGCGAACTCCACGCAAGTCCCATGTGGCCAATGCGGGGAGCGTGCAAAAAAGATCGTGTATGCAGCAATGTTTTTGCAGGAGCGCGTCCGCCAGGATTCCCCCGACGTTCCCCGTGTATTGGGCACGACACTCTGGGCCATGAGCGGAGAGGGACAAGCCGGTGCCGGAATCGTTGACCTTCAGCTTGAGATACTCGGGCCGCAGGATCGTGTTCACCTTGTTGACAGAGTCCCAGAGCCAGCAACGCTGGCCACCTTCGCCGGTACACGCCTTCCATAGGTCCTCCTCTTTCGGTGCCACTTTCGTGGTGCCACTTTCGGTGCCACTTTCCATAGGTCCACTTTCGTCGTCCAATAGGTCCTCTTTCGGTGCCCTGCCGTCCAACGGGGGGCTGACGCTTCGCCTGCCGTCGTCCATGCGTCCGTCTCCTGCACACAACAGCAGCGTTATTTGAACGTCGTTTGCGGGTACTAATTAAGCGAGATCGAAATAGCCAATTCAGACTGTACGCACAGCTGAACCACCGATTTTATGAAACCTTACGAACCTGCCGAATTAACGAACAAGTCTGAATTGAGCCGCCTGTGACTGGAAACATTGCATTCTAGATTTTACGAAGTCATCGATGTAACAAAACTATGTAACCGCATACATGCAGGATGCGCGCATGCGCGAAGCTTGTGACCAGTAATGGGCACGTTACCAGCAAAAAGGAAGGGCTACAGTTACAGTTACCAAAGCCAAAAAAGTAACTGATAGAGTTACAAAATTTTCAACAAAAGTAACTTTTACAGTTACTGTGGAAAGTAACGTAGTTACTTTTCCGTTGCTGTATAAAACTCAGTCATCACCAGCCTATCTACGCCCACTGCAGGGCAAAGGCCTGTCCCGTTAATCTCCAATTATCCCCGTCCCGTGCTAACTGCGACCAATCTGTGCTAACTGCGACCAACTGCCCATCTAACTTTCTGCCGCCCCCTACCACACTTGCCTTCTCTAGGGATCCACTAAGTAATAGATCGCAAAACAGATGACCGAGTTTATTTAGTATTAACATACGAAGGTCAAAAAGTCAAAAGTGCACGTGGTAAAACCCCGGACGAAGGGAACGTAAAAGGGGCGCACTCGAGCCAGCCTAACACTAACAATCGTTCTGCACGCCTCATTTTCTTGCATCCACCTCTTGCGTATGCACCCTTGGTGTCGAGGAATATTTTTTGCAAAACTCACTCTAACTTCGCACGACTTCTTTCTCAAAGTTTGCACCGACAACTTCTGTCTTTTCAAAGGTCTACATTCCAGGTTTTTTTTTTTTCCCTCGTTTTTGCTCACTCAAGACAAAGGAATAGTTTGGCATCCCCTGTAAGACCGACCTCCGACCACGGTCTTCTGCAGGAAAGGTATTCAGTTCTCGCAGCTACCTTCCCTCCTAGACTGCGAAAGCAGCCGTGTTACGGGAAAGCGAAAAGTGGAGAGAGAGAAGTACGAAAAAGAAGAAAGCGCAATCTGTACGGCGGCCTTTAATATGTGTACCTAATGGATAGTTTTGTATAAGTAACTGTATTTTCTAAACCCGCCGCGGTGGCTCAGTGGCTAAGGCGTTGCGCTGCTGAGCACGAGGTCACGGGTTCGATTCCCGGCCGCGGCGGCCGCTTTTCTGATGGAGGCGAAAAGCAAAAACGCCCGTGTGTACGAGATTTCGGCGCACGTTAAAGATCCCCAGGTGGTGGAAATTAATCCGGAGCCCTCCACTACGGCGCGCCTCATCGCCAGCGTTGCGTCGGCGCGTTAAACCCCCACAATCAATCAACTGTATTTACTATTACAGTTACTCTATAAAAAAGTAACAGTGTTAGTTACAAGTTCCTCTAACTTAAAAGTAAATAGTTACCGGTACCGCGTTACTAGTAACTAGTTACTGCCCAAGACTACTTGTGACAACACTCAGCGAGAGTCTGGCTAATGCGGTGGAGGACAAGTCAGTCTTAGTTACGTACGGTTTTTGACAGGCTTTGTCTAAAGCACAAGAGAACGCAGTGCGAAAAAAAATCTGAAAATTTAAAAAACACGTTTAAAAGAGCTTTTGAGTAAAGTGACGCCAGAAACACAATCAGAAATCAAACAGGGCACATCAAGTTCACCGAACAAAAAAAAATTCGGAGGATTGTCTGCGCTACTCGGGTTCAACTTAAAAATGAGAGATGATGAGTGATGATTGCTATTCGCTTCCCCATTTGGAGCGGGATGATGACTTGTCATCTTACCAAAAAGGACTGATTGATTGATTGATTGTAGGGTTTAACGCGCCGACGCAACGCAGGCGATGAGGCGCGCCGTAGTGGAGGGCTCCGGATTAATTTTGACCACCTGGGGATCTTTATCGTGCGCCGAAATCTCGTACACACGGGCGTTTTTGCTTTTCGCCTCCATCAGAAAAGCGGCCGCTGCGGCCGGGAATCGAACCCACGACCTCGTGCTCAGCAGCGCAACGCCTTAGCCACTGAGCCACCGCGGCGGGTTACCAAAAAGGACTAATATAGTACATGTTTTATACTCTTGGTTTAATACTAGCGCTGCTTAGGGCAGGCACAAAAAACTTATGGCAAATTTTTTTTTTCCTGTTACAGGTGGTAACTGTCCTAGGCAATATTCCCCTCTTTGCTTTTCGTCCACCAGCATTCTAATCTTTTCGTCCCCTCGACAGCCTTGAAGTTAACTTCCTCTGTGCTACCCTTAAATCCTAGGGCTTCTGGAAGCCGAATATTTTCCTCATGTAGATTTCGATGGATACCCTCACATTCTAACACTATGTGCCGCGTCGTTTGTTTCTTTCCCGAAGACCACGCATACCACATCATTTCATGAATACTTCCCTACAAAGCTCCTAGTTCGCAGGCAACCTGCTCTAGCCTCAAAAAGCAAAGCACTGCCCTGGGAATTATCGTAGAAATTTTCCTTCCTGATGTTCATTTTCTCAGCCCTGTACATCTCTAACGACGTTTTAGCTTCCATTTTTTCCCTCCATTTATTCGTTTCAATCTGCCTTGCCTCTTTGTTACCTTGGCTGTTTTGGATTCTCCACTGTTCTTTCCGTATTTCATCGTCAGCCTTCTACTTTTCCTTAACCACTGCGTGTCCACGTTTTTCAAGCAGAGGTACCTCAACACCTTAGCTGCCCACCTACGTTGATCCATTGTTCTCAGCCACCTCTGAAAACATTTTACTCTGCGCTTCTCGAACTTCAAACTACGCCCAGCCGACATCTCCCTGCACTGCTTCGTTAATTGTTTTTCCACGCGCGCCTCAGGCCACGCGGCCTTAGAAAAGTTGCCCCTCCGTCTCACGACCGCAGCCGGCTGTTCTTCCGCGCGACGCAAGAAGTGCGTTCCTGCTAGTGTTTTGCACGTGACACGAGCCGTTTCAGCGACATTTCTGGCGTAATCTGCTTATAACGGCAGTGGCGACAAACAAGCCAGCCGAGAAAAGCATACGTGAGGCGCAATCTTTCGAAAACGCGCGTTGACGTCACAAATGCGTCGCTGCGACGGAGTGACACCCTCCATGAGGTATTGCCATCCATAACTAGCACCCGAGTATAATGCGCGAGCATTCCCACGCTGCTTATTTTTCCACCAGCCTTATTTCTCTTGGAGAAATTAAAAGAACACTCATCTAATCCATTATGTAAATAAAAGTTATTTTAACACGACAGTGTTTTATTCCCGGATACACGAATATCTCGCTGACGTCATGTCCGTCACGGAAGTGACGCCAGTACAACGAAGCAGGCCGCCTGTAAAGGGTGCACCTCTGCACACAGGGTCTTCTTGCGGAGAAGACGCCTTCAGTACTAAAGAGTACATTAGGGTCGTTCGTTTTCGTGTTTTATGTTCCAACACGAAAGTGCTTTATACCGCGAAAACACAAGACTTCACAGATGTCATATCCGCTAGGGAAATGACCCCGGTACTCCATTGCCGAAGCGACCCACCAGCAGGACGTCGCTCGCCAAGCACACCCACAAGACAGCCGCCGACCCGCAAATCATGCTCAGCTGCAGATTTCGCTGCACATTTCACTGTCGTGTTTTACCGATTCCTAGGACAGAGGAACCAACCAGTTTTCTCTTTAGGGCCCTGGTTCGCAGTCGTTGCTCGTCCGGGGTCACGGTACGTAGCCGCCGTAGTCGCGGCGTCACGCGTCCAAACAGAGGCTTAGAAAAGATCACGGCTTCCCCCGATCCGCATGAAACCTGGGTCCCTCGCGTTACGAAGCTGATCTCTATCCCATTGCGCTACAGAGGCACACGTTACTCATATGCGAAGTGTTGGCGGTGATTGCTGCGCTGCGCCAGTGGCACACAGGCCGCAAATTAGTACACAGGAATATAAAATAACGACAGCATTGAACGCATTAATTACCCAGAATTAATGAATCCAGTGTATACCCAGTGTTTATAGGACTTTTCAGGGGCTGCGGCACCCTCTCGGGCATTTTGGGTATCAACGCCCGGTTGATACTGAAACTAGTCAACAGAGGCCCCTCTGGCGAATCACTGCTCCGAACTTGGCAGCTTCCGCCTTGAGTGAAACTGCTGTAGTTCTTTTTTGGTCGTATCAGAGTCTGGAACAACTCAACGACGCCGCGAGGAATTCACCCGCCAGCGCAGTTGGCGCGGGATTACCCATTTTCGCACGCGAGCAACGAGGGGCGCTGGCGCGTTGTGTGCTATACAGGCGTTCGAGTGCGGTCGTTCGTTACGGGGACTCCGACTGCGGAAATTGCAGATCGATACTCAGTTTCGATAACCTGGTGCAGTGCCACGCCAGTCGCGAGGCGTGATGAGGAGAATCCTGCGACGGGCATTAAAGGGACAGACAACCGATTTTTGTGGAGTACCCGTCCTCAATACGGCATTAGCTCTAGTGGGTAATCACAACGAATTTCCAACTAAACGGGCGGAAATAACTTTAATTTGGCACTAAACTTTCCGAGTCTGAAAGGCGGAACCATGTAACGTCTAAACGGGACACTACCATACCTGACATCCAGCGTTAGATTTGAGAAAATGCAGGGTTTAACGCGCCGACGCAACGCAGGCGATGGGGGCGCGCCGTAGTGGAGGACTCCGGATTAATTTTGAGCACCTGGTGATCTTTAAAGTACGCCGAAATCTAGTACACGAGAAAATGTAGTTACCCGCCGAACTATGGGCTGAGTACTTCAACCCGCCGCGGTGGCTCAGTGGCTAAGGCGTTGCGCTGCTGAGTACGAGGTCGCGAGTTCGATTCCCGGCCGCGGCGGCCGCTTTTCTGATGGAGGCGAAAAGCAAAAACGCCCGTGTGTACGAGATTTCGGCGCACGTTAAAGATCCCCAGGTGGTCATAATACGGAGCCCTCCACTACGGCGCGCCTCATCGCCTGCGTTGCGTCGGCGCGTTAAACCCTACAATCAATCGAATTGATCAATCAATCAAAGCTGAGTACTTCAGCCCTCCGAACGCGCGTTTCTGGAGATTAGTGGCTGCATAGCCATGCCCCCTGCTGATATCACACATCACACGTCAAACGTACGGCGCGCTATATATCAGAGCGGAGGTACGCGCTCGCACATCTCCGCTTTACCCTGGAGCGAACTTGTACTCCCGAGTACAAGTTCGCTCCAATAAACTTTACGCCTTCAAGAAGCCTGCGTCGTCCTTGACCACGCGACAGTTTTATTGCGCTGCTCTCAAACACTGCGTCAGTGTCCTCATGCAGACCGTGACAATTCGCAGCCCAAGAAGAAGGAAGGTGCAGGAGCCGGAGCCGGTAACAAGTGGGGACGTAACTGCTGAACCGGCACAATAAAAACAAACGCGCGGTTTTACGACGGAAACAAAATGCAGTAAGAATATATTTGAAGGTGATTGAGGGAGCACCGAATAGCGGGCCTTTGAAGCTGCATAGCGGCCGATTTGAGATAGTTGGATATAAGATAGCACTGCCTTCTTCCCCTCGTGGTCTCTCGCATGATACAACCCTTGACATGACGCTTCTGCTGCTCTCTGCCACTGGAGCGATCACTTTCAAATTGGTACCCGCCGGAGTGGCTCAGTGGCTAAGACGTTGCGCTGCTGAGCACGAGGTAGATTCCCGGCCGCGGCGGCCGCTTTTCTGATGGAGGCGAAAAGCAAAAACGCCCGTGTGTACGAGATTTCAGTGCACGTTAAAGATCCCCAGGTGGTCATAATTAATCCGGAGCCCTCCACTACGGCGCGCCTCATCGACTGTGTTGCGTCGGCGCGTTAAACCTTACAATCAATCAAGCGATTCAAAGTGGTCCCGACTGTTCAGTGGTGAGCTTGCTTAGGGTGAACGCGGGAGCGCGAGGCCGCCGGTACTATCAGAGCAGCCTACCGTGGGATGCGCGAAACAGCACGCATGCGCTGTACGCGTCGAGCGAGGCTATGCTTTCAGCGCGCGCATTGCTTCATCGGAGCGTCTGAAAGTCGTCTGCTAAGTTAATCTTGCTTGTAGCGGTGGAGCAATCGGCCGCTGTGTAAATTACCGGAAAGTGGAATTCGCAAGTGAGCGATTATTTGTTCATTAGCTTCATACAATGAAATCGGTCGTCACATTTCAACTCGCCCGCTTACTTCAAGCAAACTTTGTAAATAGGCGACGTTCATTTTAACAGCGCTATATATTTTAAAGTGGTTGCCACTGAAATCGAAGAAACGCGGGCGCACAATGTTTATCAGAAATCAGTTGAGAGCTTGAAGTAAGCTCGGGTACTACAACTTGAATATTCGATTTACGGTGGAGAGACGACGCGCAGGCGACGCGCAACGTAGCAGAAGACGTGCAGACGCTCCGATGACGCGATGCGCGCGCTGAAAGCAAATTCTAGCTCGACATGCACAGCGCATGCTTGATGCTTCGCGCAGCCAACGGTAGGCTGCTCTGATAGTACCGGCGCCCACGCGCTCCCGTGTACAGCCGGTAAAATGCTTGTCTATAACAGCGATTTCAACTTCAACCAGCTACGTACGAAAACTGCCGAAACATACTCGTTCCAAACATGTCGGAGGCAAAAGCGAAGGGCTAAGACTTCATAATTCCGCAGTAGTTTTATTCAAATCCCGCTCCGGCGGGGCAGGATAGGGCTGAGAGTACGAACGCTGTGTTATAGACAAGCCTTTTACCGGCTGTACACCCTAAACGAGCTCACCACTGTACAACAGAGCTAACGTGGCAGAAAAGGTGATCCGCGCAATGCTACAGCCGACACCTTCCTCGGTTCGTGAACTGCAAAGTCCTGGACAGCCCAGGTTGCAACCACAGGGTGAAAGCAGCGTGTAGAAACGACGTGCATTTGAGAGCGCGCCCTTGGCTAGCGCCGTACGAATGAGCCACTTTTGCCTGCTAGATAAGGCGAAATCTCGACAAGCGGACGGGGGAGGCCTGCCTCGTCGGGTAGCCGGCAAAACCGCCGGATTCGCCGAGGAAACCGCGAGGGGCACCCTCGAAAACACCTTTTAACTCGTCGCAGCTTTCCGTTTGCCACAACTCATTCGCGCGCAGTTCCGCGTTTTGGCAAGCCAGTCCACGACTTTGTTTAGCAGCAAGAGGTTCCGAGAGAATCAATTTGCGGCGGAAGTAGGAACTTGGTGCAGTGGGAGAGTTTCAAGGCCGAATGCTCAGCGTCGTACATTGCATGTCCTTTTAAAGTGTCGCATTCGAGGACGTCTTGAATGGATTGTAGAGCAGACGTGTCATCTGCGACGGCACGCTACGCCAATAGAGCTAAGCGAAGATTGATTTCTGTGCGGTGGTACAAGTTAAAGGCTTCGCAAACACAGCTACAACTCGAAGTTCCGCCCCTGGGCACAATGCTAATTGCTCAAGTCGACTATTCACTTACCGCTACTGGTTGGCACAGACCAGCTGTCCCCTTGGGCCTTCTTCGTGGGTGCAGCGACGCTGGGCGGCTTGTGCGCGCTCTGGGCCTTGCAGCCGCTGGTACTCGGCGCGGATTCGCTGCCTTCCGGTATGGATGCCTCTTCCGAGACAGCGGGTGCAGCCGCAGTGCTGGTGTCGGCCCCTGCGAGCCGTCCGCAAAGAGCGCCTCCGTTTGAGATGGACGGGAAGCAAAGCCAGCCGCACTGAGTGCTTGGTTGAAACCATAGAGTTTCATACCAATATATGGTAGAGGGAAATCTGTCGCTGCATTCGCGGGCCGCCGTGGGCGGCGCCGTTGTCGCTAGCGACGTTCCTCGCCTACTTGGCTTAGCTAGCCATATGGCTTTGTTTTTGTCTCGAAGCCAAAATCAAAAAGGGTAACATGTTTTTCTTGTTCATAGTGTCTGAGGAGGAGGAGGAGAAAAGCGAAAGGAAAGGCCGAGAGGTTATCCAGGCTTATAATCACTGACAAATTTATCTTTTTGGAGCTGCAATTTTATAACAAAACAAACTCAATTAATCTTCTGCAGTAATATTGTTGGTTTTTTTTTTGCAGCCAGAGAAGTTTTCAACCTGTTTATGAGCCATACCAAGGACAAGTGGAACGTGCCTGCCGGGCCCGGTACATGACGGAACGCTCGCCGAAGCGCGGCTCCCCTAAACAGTGGCGCCAAATTTCCCTCTAATATATATTAGTATCAAACTATGGTTGAAACGAAACGCGCAAAGGAAGGGCTCAAGGTGAAGTACACAATGCACAAGCGCTACTCCGCATGTCCCTTTATCGCCGCTGTAACTTGTTCGCCCACGAATGGTGGCTCGGAGGCTCCAACCGAGCGAGCGACAGAGAGCGAGAGGCCTTTCAAGCAGCTCTGCGCATGCGTGAAGGACAAAATTCAATGCCCTTATATGAAGGAGGACGTTGGCAAGCCAGTGGTGCGTAGGCATAATGTAAGGCTATGTTCAGACTACAAGCGCGAAAACCATATCGTGATCAATGGACTTAAAAAACGGCATGTCACGCAGTTCGGTTGGCTGAGACGCGGAATGAAGTCATTCTTTAATACAACAGTTGTGGCAACAGCCTGAACCCGACCTTAGAGTCGTCTTAACGGCTAATTTTATACGATTTGTTTCCCGATAGTTCCCCGTGAAGCAACACTTGCAGCAGTGTTCTGTAACCATACCCCTCCGTAGATGGCAATGCTTAACTGTGCAACAAACAATCTGGAGAAGTCAGCTAACAAAGACCAAGCTTACACCGATCCCCTTAAAGTCTGATTCACCTCTACACACGAATGCAGTGCTGGGAAGACTTTTTCAGGGCAATATAAGCCGTCTTATACCAGAATGTGAAGACCCCGGGACCTTTTTATTTTCCTATGAATTTTTTTGCATACTGCAAACCGGTTTTCCGTGGCGGATGAACTTGCTCCACAGAGCGTGACACGAGACCAGCAGAGACTAGTCGGTGCGAACCCTAGAACAGCTCCTCTATTAATAGAATGCGTGGTAACTGCTGTGGACTTGCCCAGGACTGCATCAAACGAGACTACCGCACCTTCGTGCAACCAGCGTCCACCCTAGCTGCTCTCCGGACCTGCTTTATGGACTACTTCATAGACAACGCTTGGACTTCCCACACGCAGTCAACTTGTTCTCGTACAGTGAAAAGCTTTATGACAGTAAACACGGGAGCGCGTGTTGCTCAGTACATGCAGAGAGAACTAGCGATGGCATGGCGAACTGTCGCAGTTCGTACATTTGGCGGATCCACTCCCTGACAGCGGTTGATTGCGCTGCTGAGGTAGCTACGTTAAATATTTAGAAATGATTCCAGAGAATACATGTGCCGATGAGGGGTGTTTTATCAAGCGCGAAACGGGGCGACCTGAATAAAACTTGCTTTTCGCTGTCTGATTTGGTGATAAAATATGTTATCCTCCGTGACGTAACTAATGCAGCAGGCAGCCGCGCGATAAAGCGTCCGCCAACCGCACAAACTGCAAGAGCACGCCATCTTCTCACCAGAGCGCTCTGCATGTATTGGGCGGCACGCGCTCCCGTGTTTACTGTCAAAGTTTTCGACTGTACACCCGCCCAATTTTAACACGAAAGTTATTCCCGGATACACGAATATTTCGCCGACGTCATATCCGTCACGGAAGTGACGCCAGTACAACGAAGCAGGCGGCCTGTAAAGGGTGCACCTCTACACACGGTCTTTTTGCGGGGAAGCAACGTTTAGAACTACAGAGTACGTTATAATTAGGGGTTTTCGTTCAGGTTTTATATTTCAAAACGAAAGTGTTTTGTGCCTGAATACGAAGATTTCACTAATGTCATATCCGTCATCGAAATAACGCAGGTACACATTTGCCGAAACGACCCGCCAGAAGGACGTCGCTCGCCAAGAACACCCACATGACAGCCACCGACCCGCAAATCATGCTTAGCTGCAGATTTCGCTGCACATTTCACTTTCATGTTTTACCGATTCCTATGACAGAGGAATCAACCAGTTTTTTACTATAATTATCACGCGAGCACCGACCGCTTGGTTCATTTGCGCCGCATTACAGAGCGACCCGGTAAACTCGGCGAGAGTTGCCGCATGTGCAGGCTGCGGCGGTCGTCGCCTGCTCGGCTGTTCCAAAAGCAGAGCACCGCCCACGAATTTTTTTGTTTCTTATCGCATTGCCTGGCAAACAGCCGCTAACGGCGCAAAGGGGGCAAGTGAAAGTGGCTCAGATTCGGGACGGCGTACCTGTGAACTCGTGTATCGTTAGGCCACAGGGCAACCATTCGAATTAAAATAAAAGGGGCAGTGTTCCAGGCGAAGCAGTAGCACGGTAGGCTACTTCGTAACCTCAGTCTCACCCAGTACCTCAAAGACTGACATTTCTGTCCTACTTGCACCTTATACGATGAGTGGCAATGCAGCAACACCAGCCATTCCCCTCTACGCGCTTAAACCCTGGAGCAGTGGGGAAGCCTGCCGACTAGCCCGAGCTTTAAACGGCAGAGAGGCCTGGTCGCTAGAAAGCGCCCGGTGATTGAAAATAAGAGTACAAAACAAAAAGTTTGTCATCACATTGCGGCGCCACAAAAACAAACACGCGGAGGGGGTAATGACCGCGGGTAAAACTGCTGAACTGGCAGATAACCGAACCGATGCTGCGCGCTTGCGACAGCCTACAACACCTCCGGCGGTTCTCGAACTGTAAAGAAAAAAGCTTTAACAGTAAACACGGGAGCGCGTGTCGCTTGTACGTACGTACATGCATGCCGAGCGCGCTGGTGAGAGGCTGGCTCGCTCTCAGGTTGTGCGTGTAGCGGATGCAATCCCTGAAAGTGCTTAATCGCAGTGGCTACCCGCTGGAGTAGTTACGTAACGGCATAAGTAGGACGACCTGAGGATAAAACACTAGTGCAGAGCGCATTAGGGGCTCGCCTTGTAGCTCGCTCACTGGACCCAAGTAGAGCCCCACGGCATTCCGTCGTAGCGGCCGTCGCCGCAGCGTCCCACAGAGGCGTCGAAAGCCAAGCAGTTTATAGTCATAAGCGGTCCTAACTCGTGAACCGCTGGCGCTTCTCATACATCTCCCCGTTGTTTAGCGCAAAGAAAACTGCAGGTGCATTCGAAACAAAATGCATGTATTAACCGGCAGCGTCCGCGTTCGCTAAGCTAGGAACACTCGTTGGGTTGGTTTTTGCGATAGTAAGCGAAAAAAAAGTGGCAGTACAACGCCGGCCCGTGCGGGAGGAAAAGCAAGCGCAAAACTAAGAGAACTCCCGCTGGCGCAGTTTCAGACCGGGGGCGCGCGAGCACTGCGAAGGCGGGAAATTTGAATTGAGTTGGACAAACCTTTGTTGAATTCATCGGAAGAGGAATGAGACAGTGCAGCGAAGAGTCTGATGGGTGGTAGCAGTGAGCGGACAATGGCGCCACAGCCCATTATGGCGAATCACTGCTCTGCACTTCCGACAGCTTTCACATTGAGTGGAACGGCTCTAACTTTTCTCATCACGCAGTCAGACAAAAAAAAAACGATTAAATGTGTTTGCTGTGTTTTGTCTCTTGATAAAAAAAAACCCTGCATACGCACGTGGCTTCTATGAAATCGTATTCAGATATCTGACGCAGCTACGGCAGCATATAACAAGCGCGATAAACCCTTGTCAGGGAGTGGATGTCGAAGTACGAACTATGAAAGTGTGCCACCCCATCGCTAGACCGCTGTGCATGGACTGAGCGGCACGCGCTCCCGTGTTTACCGTCATAAAGCCTTTTTTCTAAGTACAGTCCAGGACAGCCCAAGCTGAAACGGCGGCAGAAAGGCATTCGTGGCGTTTCTGGCTTGCACTGTCGCCATCTCTCCCAACGAAACCGCCGCCTGTTGTGACAGGCAGAGTGTGACAGTCCGCTCTAGCATCAGCGCTGCAGAAAGAGAGGAGAGGCGCCTAGAATCAAAATGGCTACGTCCATATGTAAACAAATATCCCGTGATGCCGACCGACCAATGAAAATCCTGGCGACACATAATGAGAGAAAAGAGTGCCGATATTCTAAAAGCCTCTAAAAAAAGTGCCGCTAGCACTACCTATCCACGAGAGGAAAGCAGCGAGGAGATGAAACATTCATTCGAGAGAGCCCTTCGCTGCTGCCGTGCAAATCATCCAGTTTCGTTAAGAAAAGCCATAGCTCATGTTATCACTCCGCCGAAACGACAGAGCCGAATGCGTGCGCGTTTTGAAAAGAGGTTGCGCTAGTGCGTGACAGTGCGCTTTTCTCGCCGATTGTTTGCCGTCACAAACAGGCTATGTATACAGTCGAACACGGATATATCGAACACGGGTATATCGAATTATTGTCTATATCGAACTCATAACTTATCCCCTTGAAAATTCTTTGTAAAAGTATAGGAATTCGTACTTCTATATCGAACCGCATTTTTCCCGACATTGGTTATATCGAACGCCGCGCGAGCTGGAAGGTGCTCTTCGGCGGTCGCTGCACCCCCGATTGAGGTTGATGACGATATAGAGGAATGCACGGGCATGACGAAGGCTGGCTCGCAAAACTAGTCCCCCCTACCGGAACGAATTTGCGCTTGCCCAGTCGGGCCCCGCTACCGGCCGCCGTAGCGTTAGCGGACGGAGCCCGGCATGCTAAATCTCTCTAGGCACACAAGCCCGAACGCTTGGAAAATGTGACAGTGCGAGGTAGGGATGCCCCGAATGCGCACGTCCTTTTTGATTATTTATTTTTTTTCGGCTGCGTACGTTCCCCGGCTTGCCGAAAAAGAGTTTTGTTTTCTCTCTCTCTGGGTCTGTCTTCCCCCGATGTCGTCTCGGGAAAGGGAAGAGGGAACGAAGGCGCTGGCGGCCTCCTCCTCCTTTTGCATTTTGCTGCTGTTGCTGCTGTTTGGCGAGTTGTCCCGCACCTTTCGGAGATCACTGTTTCTCTCGGAGATGACCATCGCGAGCGCTTGGAATTGTTACCTTCAAAGTTCTTGTGGTACGTGCGCGCTGTTCTTTTGCGTGCCTGTTGTGCGTGGTGCGCGAAGGCGCAACGTACTGCTGGAATTTTCTAGTTGTGCAGCCTGTGCAGAATTTTGTGCAGAATTTTCTAGTTGTGCAGACCAGCGTCTTTATTTCATTTCCAGGACGAAGAAGCAGGCGATTTTTTTTTTTTTTTCACGGAAATAAAGCGTCCTGTTGGGTCCTGAGTGCGGAATTAGTTGTCATTCTTGAATGCGACGATCGGAAAGTGATCGTTCGCCATAGGTGAGGTCTCATAGCCCATATTTTTTATATCGAATTTTTCATATATCGAACTATTTCGCGATCCCCTTGGAGTTCGATATATCCGTGTTCGACTGTACCAACAATCACGTGAACGACTCGCGTGGTGCTCAAAATGCTCGCAGTGACGCGCTGTTTGCGCAGCACGGAGGAACAGCCGGCCACGCTGATGAGGCGCAGAGGAAACTTGTTCGTAAGTTGTAGTTGAGTATAGAAACAGTAAAATAGTGACGAGCGTACGTGAAATCCACTCTCGTTGCCGGTGAAACCGCTCAGTTCGTTGAGAAACAGCGGTCATTCTCGACAACTTTTACCTCGTCACGGGTGAGCCGCGCCACGGGTCTCATTAGTAACCTGTCCATGACAGTGGTGAACTTCACCGCTTTGTTTAGCAGCAAGGGGCCCAATTCTCCAAAACGCCGGGCCGTCGCTTTGAAACGACGGGGTATCGCCATTGAAATGTATGAGTTCTGGCGTTGGGGCCGTCGCTTTGAGGTGCTCAGCGTGAAGTATGAGCTGCAAGAAAGGCACTGTGGCAAAGACGCGAAGCGACAAGTGAAATGACGGCGGGCAGTGGGTGTCGCTTCGCGTCCTTGCCACAGTGCTTTTCTTGCAGCTCATACTTCACGCTGAGCACCTCAAAGCGACGGCCCCAACGCCAGAACTCATACATTTCAATGGCGATACCCCGTCGTTTCAAAGCGACGCCCGTTTTTTAGAGAATTCGGCCCCAGAAGTAGATTTTCAAAAGATTCCGAGAGAACCACTTTACCGCGGAAGTACCAAGGTGCGCCGGAAGTGTTCCGGAATGGAATTCTCAGTTTTGTATGTACGCTCCAAGACCGTTTCAAAGTGTCTTGTAGCGAGCCCTGATTGGCTAAGGGCATACGACATGAATGAGACGCAAGAAAAGCAAAGCAAACTTGGTTCAAGGCCAGCGGTGCAAGTTCAAATTATGGGGTTTAACACGCCGAAGCAACATTTGAAATATGAGGGGCACCGTAGAGGGCTCCGGATGGGAATATTCAACGTGCGCCGAAATCACTTTCGCGTTTACTCTTCATCTGAGAAGCAGCGCTACGGCCGAGATAGGCCCTGCTTCCTTGGGACGAACAAAAAAAGGACTCGAAAGTGCAACTACGTCCGTCACGTCCGTTTCAATCCCTGTCTACAAGGTACGAATGTACAAGGTACGAATGTACAGTGCGCGTCAGGCTTGTCTAGGGCAAGCGAGCGCGCGGCTTCGGAGCATGCTGGCGACATCTGCTGATAGCGGCTGGGTTAGAGATAGCTTGCCATTGCGCGTGCGTGGATCTCGGACTTGGCCCTGGCCGGTCGTCGTTCAGCTTGGGCCTCTCAAATTTGCAGACGCCACCACCCGCAACGGGCGCTTCTTTTCTGCGTGCCAGCCGTAAGCGGTGACGCCGGAGATCAGTGCGTAATTTGACGCGGTGCATCATCACCCAGGGAATTACGTAATCGCACAACAGGTTCGACCGAAAGCCCTGCAGTGAATTCTTGTTGCGTGCTTTCCGTTTGGTATGCTTGAGACAATGAGATTTGAGATTAAGAAGATTGGCGCTCGTTGCTGTAGGCGATTACGTAACTGCCTGTGATAAACGTGTCAAACGGCGCGTTTATCACGCCTGTCACCGCTCATGGCTGGCAGTGGAGAAGACCAGCGCCCCTCGTGGGTGGTGGCATCTGCAAATGAGTGACCCATGCGAAATGACGACCGGCCCGACCCTGTCCGAGATAGGCGCACGCGCAATGGCAAGCTATCTCTAACCCAGCAGCTATCAGCAGATGTCGCCAGCACGCTCCGGAGCCGTGCGTTCGCTTGCCCTAGACAAGCCTGACGCGCACTGTATACCTGCGGATTAGCAGCTGCGGCGCTGCCCGTGCTGCAAACCGACCTATTTTCACAGCTGCGGCAGCAGTGGAAATACATCGTATTGCCGCATTAGCGAATTCGCTGGCAAATCCGCACCATGTGAACAGGGCTTCGGACGGACGCGAAAGGGCCATTTTTCGAAACGGACGCAACTCGCGATTCCACCCCCGGCCGTTGTTGCGCAACATGCGTGTTCACTTACCGCTACTGGGTGGCACAGTCGAGCAGTCACTGTCTTGGGCCTTGGCCGGTGCAGCGTCGCTGGCTGGCTTGTCCGCGCTCTCGGCCTCGCAGCCGCTGGTACTCGGGACGGATTCGCTACCGTCCGGTGTGGATGCCTCCTCAGTGACAGCGGCCCCTGCGAGCCGCCCGCAAAGAGTGCCTCCGATTGAGATGAACCGGAAGCCAAGCTAGCTCTGCACTGAGTGCTTGGTTGAAGTGAGGCGCATAAAGAGCTTAAGGTGAAGTACAGAATTATGCGCAAGCGCTACGGCATATCTCCCGTTATCGCCGTTGGAACTGAGATTCGGCCACGTGTTGCGGCTCGGAGGATACAACCGAGCGAGCGAGCGGGAGGGCGGGAGAAACGAGCTTTCCTCTTGGACGACACTGCGCATGCGTCGAAGCGGAGGATTTAGCGAAGGCTGAGTGACAAGACTCCAAACAACATCTAATCAAGCGAAATGCTGAGCTTAGTCGGCCGTAATCGCTATGTTATCAATTGCAAGGAAAAACCTGGTGGGAGGGTTACCACGCGGGTTAAACGGAACACGATTTGCGGTGTCACAGGAATACGCACGCGTTATGGCAGATTACAGAACTAGATTACGAAGAATTGCGTCCATTTCTTGCACAAAATTGAAGCGTTTCTTTCCTGCGCCGTGAAACTTGTGCTTATTCGCGCAGTTAAGACTGTATTTGGTCGTTTTAAAGACAATAGTCTTTCTTGGGCTACTTAAAACCAGAAATTTTGGTCTGTCTGTCTGTCTGTCTGTATGCACTGCACTGCACTGCACTGCACTAATCTTCACAGCACAAACCAACGTGTGCCAGCGTTACTCAGTCTGGACAAACTGCCTTTGAGGTTTTCATAGTAAGCGTGTATAATTCAGTAGATTCAGGCGGCACAGTAGGCTACGGTTTTAGTGACCACGGCCGCATTTTACGGCCTATTTTAACGCAATCGGACGAAAACTGTCGGAGCAAAGCGTCTCAAATACACGAGCTTGTCGAGTGACTGTATGGAATCTTTTCGCACGCGTGGTAAATGCCCACTGGCCATCTATTCAAATCAAAGCCAACGCAAATGGCGCCTACAATGAACTCCTCCGAACCATCACTACATATGCGGCTTTCCCCTTCAACGTTGTAAATACTAAGAAAAGATACGAAAACCCTCTAGTAGTGAAGTGGTACCTCCTACTAATAAAAGTGGTAATTAAAAGAAACTTTGTGAAGGTTTTTGAGGACGAGAGATGCCAGCGTGTTTCAGGCTTAAAAGAAACACCGTAGCAGGTTGAATGCACGGTAAATAAGGCCGAAACGTTTTACTACAATTACTTATTTTACGATGTCCAACACATAACCTTACCAGGTATGAAAATCCCTTAACCAGGCTTTGAATCACGCAGACGCAGAGGGAATTAAGGTTTAAAAAGGCAGCAGAAAATGAAGAAGACTACCTCTTCAACGCTCATTCCGCAAACATGGTAAAATCGTTAGGTGACTTGATGCCTACACCATGTAACTTTCGGGCCAATACAATATTTTTCCAACAAAGATCAAATCGAATTTCATCGGATATTCATTGGCCTAGTGCCTAAGGCGTGGGGCTGCTGAGCCCAAGGTCATAAATTTAATATACCTGCGGGGCGGCCGATTATTTAGCATAGACGAAAAGCGAAGACGTCCGCGCACGTGTCGAGATAGCGGCACGCGTTAAAGATCCCCAGGTGGTCCTCAGAGGCCAGTATAGCTCCGGCGTGTATAACACACTAATCTCTTTTATTCTCCTGCGTTCAGGTTTGTCCTGTAGCTTCGCCGTCCGGCTACATTAGAACAGCGCCTTTCGTTTCCTTTCGTTCCATGAGTGTTAATAGCCACCTAAATACTTTCTGCCTCCTTCAATTGCTTCTTTCGCAGCCGACACGCTCACTGTGACCCTGCCTGTTTGCGTCTTCGTTCACCATTGAGTGGTTAGTGGTGTGAACAGCGACATTCCGTTTCCAACTCACCGAAGGCCGGGCACTTCCAATGATATGCAGAACTTCAATTAAATGTGGTCATAGGCTCTTCTTCGCAACAAAACCGACTTAAAAGATACTAAACCATCCTCATTTACGGAAAGAATGCGTACAAACGATCCAAGGGAGCGTTTTTTTTTTTTCATAAAAAGGTCCCTGAAATAAAAAAGGTAGACCGTAGGTGGGGCTCAAATCCAGTACGCAAGAGTTAAAACCCGCGTCTCTAACTGCTACGCCACAAAAGCTGAACAGAAAGCCCGGTTTAGCAGTTGATCAAGAAGATTGCGGCAGTGTTACAGGAGGTGTAACAGGAAGCGGCCGGCAAACGGAGTGTCGCGTGTGAACTACGGGACACGGTGGTCATTTACACCAATGCGCAGCAGTTTGGCGATGATGATGATGAATAAATCTGTATTTATCGACCTTTTGGTGCACGGGAAGAGAACAGTTGAGTCATGAAGGAGAGATATTTCTTTTCTTCCATGATTTGAAATTAGCGTGCGCCGCTCGGACCAGGCTTTAGCGTTATATGGCGGGACGCTGAGGCAACGCACGGCCGAACCGGGATGCGCGAGAACCCTTGGGATGCAACGAAGTATGGGTCCGCTTAATTTGGCGTTGCACCCGGAGACTGCGGTCGGGTGCTCGAATCCCGTGACCACACTTCGCTGCCAACGCGATATACACGAATAGACTCTTTCCGCTTGCAAGATCCAAAGAAGCAACACGCTGACAGCTTTGGCACCAACGTATTCAATGCGCCCATTCCAAGGAAATGCGGCCATGCACTCCGTAGAGGTGGTTAACCGCCGTTGTGGTTTGAGCTCCGTTTCACGCAGTAGCGCGCTGCTGCCGCCTAAGAGGGGGAAGAGGACCGAGGAGGATCTCCAACCTCTTCCTTTTCCCACCGGGCACAAAATAAAGTTGTTCTCTCTCTCTCTCGCTGCGCGCGCGCTCTGCTAGCAGCGCCACTCTTTTTCGCTCCTTCCGATGCGTTGTTCTCCCTTGCCAGTGTCGGTGCATGCCAGAGTGTAACTACGTCACCTATAGACTCAGCCAGTCTCTCTTCCGTTACTTTTAGCTCCTCTCCAACTTTTAACACGAAATTGTTGTATTCCGGGACTCACTAAGATTTCTCTTACGTCATATCCGTCACGGAAGTGACGGAAGTACAAAGAAGCAATCGGCCTGTAAAGGGTGCACCCCTGCACACAGGGTCTTCTTGCGGGGAAGCAATTTTTAGTATTAACGAGTACGTTATACTTCGGGTTGTTTATTTCCGGGTTTTATATTTTAACGCGAACGTGTTTTACGCCGGGATGCACCAAGATTTCGCTGTCGTCATATCCGTCACAGAAATGACGCCAAGTACACCTTTGCCGAAAAGACCCGCCAGTAGGACGTCGCTCGCCAAGCACACCCACAAGAAGACAGCCGCCGACCCGCAAATCATGCTCACTTGCAGATTTCGCTGCGCTTTTCACTGTCGTGTTTTACCGATTCCTATGACAGAGGAGTCAACCACAGTTCTCTTTTTTTTTTTTTTTTGTCATGCACATGGGGTTGCGCCGTAGGTGTTTTCTGCGTACACGAGACCACCGGAGTTTCCTTCTGCCTATCCATATATGAAGCTTCCCTTTAAAAGACTGACCAGTGGTGTAGTAGGTAAGATGCCTGCATTCAAAACGGCAAATCAGGTAGGTTCGTTTTTATTACATCATTTTCCTATGCGGTGACAATGTGACACAACAAGCGTTACAGACGGTTTCCTGGTTGAGTGCCCAAAGAAATGCTTGCGCATTTAAAATGAACAAGCAGCGCCCGAAACTACTCCGAACAAATGTTCGGCGATGACAGTAAAATAACTTGCAGCGGCGCCGGTGTCGACGTCTAATTGAATTATGTTATGCTGGGGCGGTATTCTCGTGTTTGTCCGTTTTGAAAACGTCCGTTTTGCGTCCATTTTTACTGTGAAGTACTGCCAGTTGTAGGCGGCCTTTGGGTTGACTTCTGCGCAACTGTTCTTGTAAACACATTTTAAGCGTACCTTTTGTGTTTATTGTTCCGCCAGCGAACCAACAACAAGCCGACGAAAAATCGTCTGTTCCGAGAAGCCGACGAGGGCTTGCTCAAAAAACGGACTCAAAACGGACAAACCACGAGAGTACCGCACCAGGACATAATTCCGGCTTCTCAAGGTGCCTTTCCTCGCTAGGGAAAGCCTGGCGATTTGGCACCAGTAATGCCGCACTCGCACTCCGATAGCGACTCCCCCCTCCCTCTTTTCCTCCCGAAAAAAAAAAAGGACTACCATCCTTACCTCGTACCTTCTTCTCGCATCGCGTTTCACTATCCTCGCGTTCCATACTCCGCTTCTGGGGAAGCGTCATGGCGGCTTGCGCGGGGAATTTCAAAAGCGCTCAGCTCGTGAATTCCCGGCGCTTGTAATCAGGCACCCAACAGGCACGCGCAAAGAGTAAACATGGACCACGGCTCTGGCCGCTACTTCCGTCAACATTCGTGCCATCGATCGGCGCCCTGCTGCTGTACTCCGCGACGAAACCCGCAGTGCCATCTATTGGCGGTGGCGAAGACTGCCGCCGAAGGCACGTGGCAAGCGCAGCTGTGGCACGAGCGACTGGTGTAGGAACGAGTACGGCCTAGGGGAAGAAATTCTTGGGGACACTAAAAGGAACCCTGCAACATTTCTGAAATTTTTTTCGAATTCTCAACGCACGCAGAACTTGGTCAACCAACACATCCAGTACTCACATAAGGGGGTCGCAAAGTACCTCAGCCTAAAATCACTTCTCTATGCCCATCAGAAACTTCCTCAAAATATTATTCTCTCTTTCCCGGTCTTGGCGCTCTTCGACCGCAGGAGTTCCGTCATTACAGCGGTGTAGCGGCTATTGGCCGGCTTTTCTTGAGTTGCAGCAATGAACGCGTTCGATAGCCACTTTAACCCTTTCCGTACCGTGATAAAAAAAAGAGAAATGTAACAAATTTAACGCAAAATGTTTCTCTATCCATTTGTAGAGATTTCTTTTCTGAATAAAACTGCACCATTATTTCAAGAAAATAACGTTCCTTTATTTATCTAATAGAATAAAAATATTGATCTAAGATGACTTCACCGGGTACCATTGTTTCGATGAAATAACGTTGCTTTATTTCTTTGTGTATAAAGGATTCCTCGAAGATGGCTTCACCGCATAGCCGCAATGTCTTGCAAAATAGCTCCATCGGGGAAACTCGTGCCGACTATACTCGTTAGCGGAAGCGAAAGGGTTAAAGACAGTTTTTTAGGGGCAAAGCACCTTAAAGGCTCGAGCTGTCGGTGCCTCTTGTCGTTAAGTTGTCAAACAATGGTCAAAAACAAATGTATGATGACTAAAACCGATTCAAAATAAACTAACCGGATAAACAACGTGCTAAACATGGCTAACATGACAAATAAACTAGCATATTTCAGGGTAGCTTGACTCTGGCAGCACGCAAGTGCTTGTATCAGCGTGGACGAGCGTAGCAAGCCTACAGTAGGCAAAGGGTTAAAAGGGAAGCCACAAAACCAAAGCAGAAATGGTACATGCTGTGTCGAGCAAAGCACGCAGTGCCGCTCCGTTCTGGCGGTAACCACAGCTTTCGAAGTGCCTCCAGGCGCGAAGGAAAGAGTGAAAGCGTTTATCGGCAGTGTAGCAGAGTCCTCTTAAGCCTGCTTACGTGCATCGACTGCCAAAGAAGTACGGGATCTCAAAAAAAGCTAATTAAATTTACTACACTTTTTCGCTGACTCTACAAGTGTGCTGAGCTATATATAATTCATTACGATGGAGAATTAGCGAACGCAGAATTTTTGTTGATGCCATGGTACTGCCGTTTCCACAACCGCTACTGCGCCCGTTTAATAATAATAACCAAAAAGCGAATGTAAAGAAGTCTTTCTGCGAATTTACTGAAAACCAATGGCCGAGGGCTAGTCTGGGAAGATGGAACTATAACGCAGGCAAGGTTTATTAACAGATACTCTCAAACGTGTGCCAAATCGCAATATAGCAAATAAACCGGCACTATGCTGGTGCAGGCATAAATGGCCGGTGAGGATGGCAATGTGGCGGAGTGACTGCACCGGCACGGGCGCAAGGACTCCCCTATATGTGTGGACTGTCCGGAACCAGAAATGGTGGAGCACCTACTCTGCTTCTTCCCCCCCCACCCGGGGCCGAGAGTAGAGCTCCACCGAGCGCTCCAGCGTCGAGGCCTTCCCAGCGCAGGCATGGAGGACCTTCTGTTCCCGAAGGGGCCTGCGGCAACCCAACGGGAAGTCTTTGCCCATCTGCGCCATTACCTGGAGACGACCGGCCTCACGCAGCGGCTGTGGCCCGGACTGCAGTGACTGACTGATGTGCCCGGACTGACAGCTCTCTCTCTCTCTCTCTCTCTCTCTCTCTCTCTCTCTCTCTCTCTCTCTCTCTCTCTCTCTCTCTCTCTCTCTCTCTCTCTCTCTCTCTCTCTCTCCACTTTATCCTGTCACTCCCCCCCTCTACTTCCCTTCCCTGCACTGGGTTCTATGCAGGTGAGCTCCCTGCCGAGCTCAAAATATCCCCAGTGACTTTCCTTTGCTTTTCCTCTCCCGCAAACCACAACCCCCCCCGGATGGCTGGCGGGTTTAGGTCATTATAAAACAATCGTAATTAATCAATGTTCATTTTGCTGTTTTTTTTTAGTTTACGCTGTTGGGAGAGACGTATCTGTTCTTGACGTCGCTCTCCGTGGTTCTTTCGAGGCCCCAACCTTGCGGGCCTACCCATACTGGACGTGCACAAACACGAGCAAACTAGACTGCGTGAGACGTGCGAACCAGTGCTGGCCTTTACGTCTCAAGAGAGAACGTGTAAACCTGGACTTCCTGTTCCGAGCAGGCAAGCCCGTGGTGTCTGCCCCCTATGACTTTACATAACCGTTTATGTCGCTTCTTGACTACCTAAGCTTCTGTCTACTGCACATTAATCCGAAACAGTTTATGGCACCCTCTGCTTTTTTTTTTTTTAATGCAAATGCATTACTAAATGCCCCATCAGGTGAAAATGTGGCATCCCGCATCGGCGGGACATAAGGATGGCCTGAAAAATGCCCAACAGCGCACCAAAGAGCGAAAAAATTGAGTCGGCCCTGTAATGGAACATGAATCCTACAGAACACGCACCCCTGCACCATCGCCGATCCATTGCGTTAGTGAAC
This sequence comes from Haemaphysalis longicornis, assembly GCF_048455015.1. Taxonomy (NCBI): domain Eukaryota; kingdom Metazoa; phylum Arthropoda; class Arachnida; order Ixodida; family Ixodidae; genus Haemaphysalis; species Haemaphysalis longicornis. The sequence goes on from NW_027526204.1 coordinate 41,631,383, forward strand.
AAAAGCAGCTGGAACAAGTGAACGTATTGTGGCTTCTGTGTCGGAAACGTGTGTTAGGGACATGTATTGATGCGTACGGGAGTAATTTGAACCCGCTAATTGCAGTAGCGAATATGTAGGCCTGACAAGGGCGAAAGAGAGGAAACAAAATGGAGGAGAACAATCCGTGGGTACGTGCCAATATCGTCCAGGAGGAGAAGAAAACCAAAGGAGGAAACGAAACAGACGCGAAGACAACGGGACCATGAAGATTGTAATGAGAGGACACCATCGCGTATCTCGAGACCTATATAGGATCATTTTGAGCGCGCGAGTGTATTTAGAGTTTATTCAGGGGTAGGCAGGAACGGCTGGACAAGCCTTCAACAGAAAGAAGAAAACGACGCAGAGAAAAAAAGAAAGGACCACAATTGTGGTAATAACAGGGAACAAGCCCACTATTTCAGGCCTGCATGGTAATTTGAGTACGCTAATTACCAAATTAGCAAAGTACGCTTTCCCTAATGTCGTATACGTGTGATTGAAAAGGGTCATGGGTCTCAGACGTAGTAACGCAGAGAGGAAGAAATTGGAGCAATCGGAAAAGAAAAACGGCAATTGTAACAAAAAGATTATTGCACTCCTGCACTCCTACTCGCATTAAGTAGGCATATCACGCCGCCAAGCTCGGTGCAGACCGACAGCGCCCCTGACGCAAAAGTTTTTGTTTTGTCTGCGACAGACGAGACAACTGATGCTTTGCAAAATAATCTCCTAGTCCCAGCTAATGATACACCATCTACAGTTCGGTCACTATTGCCACAACGGCGTCAAGCTGGCCTTTTCGCCCACTTCGCGAGAACATGATGCAGCACTTACTGTAACTGGTTCGGTCGTTGATTGGCCAAAGTAAAAAATGAACATTTCCGGAATCAATTTGGCCGCGGTTGTTCCGGCGATTACAAGCAAGGTCGCTGTTACTCTTTTACCACTATCCAATCTTTCAAACCCGAGTAAACTAGTGGCTATTGTGACGGCTGCGGAGGCCACCTCATTAAAAAAATCCCTGTCCATCTCCCCTAACGCGAAACCTAGGGAGGGGCGAAGCATGCAGTGTATAAGTGTATTCAAGGATTGTAAATCTCTTTCTCTTGCCACACTGCTCGCGCTGATTGGGCGCCGGAGAAGCGCCGGTGGGAGGGGCAATCACGCGCTTGCTGACGCGGTGGCGCCCTCTCTTGCTTTGAACCGGATGTAAACAATTAAAGGAGAGACAGACTGGCCGCAAGTTGTCTTTGTGCCACGCGCCGCAGCACGCTGAGAAGTATGCTTTACAGGAGAAAACCTGGCACTTGAAACTAATTTCGCGACGGAATTTAACAAATTTGTTACTAATGCAATTAGACACTATTATTCGTGTATTTTACATTAGTTTAAATCATGTTAGTATATTTTGAACTGGTTTAATTCATTACACCCGTTTTCTGACCATCGTTTTACAACTTGATTTACCGTGACGACATAAGACTACGACAGGAGACGCCGACAGCCCCAACCTTTAAGGTGCTTAGCCATAAATATTGGCCGCGTATCTGCTCGCTTCGCTACAAATGCCGTCGAACGACGATAGTGTTCTGCTGCCCCAGCCACGCAAGTGCCTTTCTTCTCCCGAGCTCCCTCGGCTACCTCTCATGGTTCTCCCATGGTAAACGTAATGCAGGTTTGCTGCATTCAATTCACTTTTACCACTTTCGCGCTGTTGGCGCATCATCTGTCTGAAACCTTATTGTTTGGCTTGGCTCCGGAACCACGAGCTCCGCGTTCGAGTGCGAGTATTTTGTGGTTGAAACACTGTTTCCAACGCGTTTTTCTTCTGCCATAGAAGAAATTTCGCCTAGGTATATTTTTAAATAAATGAGAAGTGCTAGTGGCCGTTATGTATTTAACCTTTGCTTAAAAAGTGCCTACATTTTCCTTTTCGCTGAACAATCTTCACAAGTATGAAGTATGCTACTCGCTACTAGGCTGAGTAGTTCGGATAGTATTTTGCTTATTTTAGCGTTTTGTTCAATGATGCCTTTAATTTTCAGCCGGGCGGCTGAATCGAAGGACGAACGGACAGACAGACAGACATTTTAGCGATTAACTGGTTCATGAAGCATAAAAAATTAAAGCCGTTCCCCTCAATGTGAAAGCTGTCGGGAGGGCAGAGCAGTGACTCGCCATAATGGGCTGTAGCGCCGTTATCCGTTATCCACTCACTGCTACCACCCCATGCAATTCAAATTTCCCGCCTTCGCAGTGCTCGCGCGCCTCCTGTATGGAACTGCGCCAGCGGAAGTACTGTACTTTTTGTGCTTGCTTTAATTTGGTATGCTGGAGCTGTTTTGCGTCATTTTAAACGCGTAACTTTTTTTTGCGCGGCCGGAGCCTTTCTGTGTCATTTCTAACGCGCCATTTTTTTTTCTCGCGCGGGCGCTTTTCCCGCTTATTTTTGTAAAAACCAACCTAACGAGCGTTCCTAACTAAATGAACGCGGGCGCTGCCGGTTAATTACGTATATTTTGCCTCAAATGTACTTATAGTTTTCTTTGCGCTAAACAACGGGGAGATGCATGACAAACACCAGCGGTTGACGAGTTTCGAACGCTCATGACTATATAAACCGCTTGGCTTTCGAAGCCTATGGGGTACGCCGCGAACGACAGCGCTACAACGGAACGACATGTTGCTCTACTTGCGTCCAGCGAGCGAGCTACGACAAGACAAGCGCCTTAAGTGCTCTGCACTTAAAAACATTGGTTGCCGCAGTTGCTGTCAGCCCTTAGGGAACAACGAAGGAAGGGGAACTGACTTATCCAGACAGGCGCGAGAGCAGCCGAGTATATATAATTGCGGCTTGTCAAGAAAATAACTGCGATCATTCACTTACCGTCTACTTTGAGCACAAGACTGTGCTTTGGTTTCAGCTCCACGGAGGCAGACCAGCCTGGAGCGCAGCTCGTCGGGCAGCTGAAAGTTCTCCTTCGTGACCGCCGGTAACAGGCGGGAACTGGAGGTGGGCTGGGCGCTGAAAACTTGAACGGCTTGTCCTTCGAAGTGCTCGTGCCACCGAAATCGAAGCACCCCTTCTTTTGCTCGGGGCTGAGGATTGTCGCCAGAAACCTTGCGGTTGCGCTTGTGGTAGGGACCGAGGAGGGTATCGTGGGCGCAGCGATCGGTTCAGTTGCGTCGCCCGACTGGGTCGTCCCGGCATCACCGTGCTTAGCTGGCGCCGTAGACGTAGATCTGGAGACTGCTGAATCCTTGGACTTTACAGCGTCGACGTCAATCTTGGAGGGGGTGGCCGAACACTGGCTTGCGGTGTCGGGCGAAGGATCTTCTCCTGATGCTTGGATGTCACCGCCGACAGGTGAAGGCGCTGTCTTTATAGAAGTGTGCTTTGTTTCATCTGGAAGTCCAGCGCTGCTCCCGTTACCACCAGTAGAGGCTTTCACCTGCGTAGAGCTCACGTCTGTCGAGGTCCTGTCTTGAGCCGCGCTGCTACTGCTTATCGGTGTTTGCACGCTCGCATTACTTGGCTTTGCTATGTCCACCGCCGTAACCGCGCTGGTGTTGTCTGCACAAACGGTTGCTGCTGGCTCGGGGATGCGCTCTGTTACGGCAAGTGAAAGAGATGTGGCGCTGACAGAACAACGTTCCAGCTTTCTGGGCGCATGCTCTACATCCGCATCAGGTTCATCCACGCTGGTGCTTTGTCCTGCAGAAGATTCTGCTTCTTCGGTGCCAGGCTGCATCACTACTGGGTTAGCATCAGCAGTTGCGGCACCAGATTTAGTCACGCAGGGGCTAACTTCATCAGAGGACGTCGCTGGATTGAGGCTAGCGTCTGTTGCAATTGGCTGTACTGCGGTTGTGTTGACAGTGGACGGTATCTCAGGCTCTGTAGCGACGTTAACTTCAGGAGTGCTGGTGTCGTCAGCTGAAGGCGGCACCGTCTTAGCGGGGATATGCTCTGTCGTGGTCTCTAACTTCTCTACGCTGGTGTTAGATCCGTAACATGTCGCTAGCTCGGAACCAGGCTCTGTTGCGGAAGCTGGCGGTTCGGCAGAACAGGGCGACTCGGGCTTTGTAACGACCACCCATTCGGCCTGGCTTCCGCCGCTAGATGAAGAGTGTTCACTCGAGGAGCTACGCTCCGTTTCCACAACAGACTCGGCGTCACTGCCGCTATCCTCAGACGAGGACTCTGTAAGCGAGTTGTCTGGCTCCGACTCTGCGTCACTGCCGCTGTCCTCAGAAGAGGACTCTGTAACCGAGTTTCCCGCACGAACATCCAGTTTTGCTGGGCTGGCGTCCTCAGCAAAGGAGCTTTCTGTTGTGACGTCGGTGTCAACGCAAGGTACTGTTGGCAGCTCTCCAGACTTGGTTGCGGTTGCCACACCTTCTATCCTGGAACTACCCGATGGGATGTCTCCAGATGATGCAGGGGTCCTTGTCAGGTCACTGGTGCTATCACTGGATCGTTCCGCAGTGCTGGTGGCTCCACTGTCCGCTGACGAGGACGTCGACGGCGCGGTATCTGGCGTCACGGTGTCGCCTGGTTCAGTTGGACAGGTTCCACCGCTGCTTTCGCCTACAAGCAAGAAAAAGAACTTCATTTCGCCAAATCTACGAATAAGCATCTGTTCATTCCCTTGTCCATAGCACTTTTTTCGTCTATCTAAAACACGAAAGCATTTTGTTCCTGTATACACAAAAGTTTCGATGACGTCATATACGTCACGGAAATGACGCCATTAAAAGGGAGCAAGCGTCCTGTAAAGGGTGCACCCCTGCACACAGGGTCTTCTTGCGGAGAAGCAACCTTTAGTACTAAGGAGTACATTATACTTAGGGTTGTTGTTCGTTTTCGGGTTTTATATTTTAACACGAAAGTGTTTTATGCCGCAATACCCTAAGATTTCACTGACGTCATATCCGTCACGGAAATGACGCCAGTGCACATTTGCCGAAGCGACCCTCCAGCGGAACGTCGCTCGCCAAGCACACCCACAAGACAGCCACAGACCCGAAAATCATGCTCAGCTGCAGATTTCGCTGCACATTTCACTTTCGTGTTTTACTGATTCCTATGACAGCAGAAGCAACCAGTTTTTTGAAGTGATACTCATTGGACATCACCTTGGAGGGGCGTACGCTATGACGTGTCTTTGTCGTTCAGAGCAAATGTTGCTACGATTATGACGAAAGCTGGAGGTATTTTTTTCGCTATCTATACATGTTATCTCGGTAGTTTGCGCTGGTGACAATGCATCAATACAAAGCTGGTCGATAGCTCCCCGCTCAACGTGGCGGCGCTGCATCCATTTCTGCGCTAAAAGAGGAATTCGTCACGCTCCCACACTGCGACAGGAGATATTTCTTCCCCAATGGATGGAGGTTTTCAAATGACCTTGACGCGTAATTTAAATGTGTGTCAGTGCGTGATAATGACTGGCGCGTTATAATTGGCTTCGCTGGAAAAAGACGCGCTGTTCTCAGATCCACGTAACCACATAGTTAAATCAGGAGCCTGCCATCAAAATTCTCATCGGCTGTGAGGCGCCATAAAGCTACGTGCACACTAGTTGTCGAACTTGCCGTGCCGACGGCCGCCAGCGGCATCGCGCCGCGCTGCGGGTGAAGGCTGCTGCGCCACGTCCCTGGCAGCCGTCGGCTAAGGCGTTGCGCTGCTGAGCACGAGGTGGTTGCGCTGCTGAGCACGAGGCTGCTGAGCACGAGACGTTACATGGTTCCGCCTTTCAGACTTCCGAGTCTGAAAGGCGGAACCATGTAACGTCTAAACGGGACACTACCATACCTGATATCCAGTGCTAGATTTGAGAAAATGCAGGGTTTAACGCGCCGACGCAACGCAGGCGATGGGGCGCGCCGTAGTGGAGGGCTCCGGATTAATTTTGAGCATCTGGAGATCTTTAAAGTGCGCCGAAATCTCGTACACGAGAAAATGTAGTTACCCGCCGAACTATGGGCCGAGTACTTCAACCCGCCGCGGTGGCTCAGTGGCTAAGGCGTTGCGCTGCTGAGTACGAGGTCGCGAGTTCGATTCCCGGCCACGGCGGCCGCTTTTCTGATGGAGGCGAAAAGCAAAAACGCCCGTGTACGAGATTTCGGCGCACGTTAAAGATCCCCAGGTGGTCATAATACGGAGCCCTCCACTACGGCGCGCCTCATCGTCTGCGTTGCGTCGGCGCGTTAAACCCTACAATCAATCGAATTGATCAATCAATCAAAGCTGAGTACTTCAGCCCTCCGAACGCGCGTTTCTGGAGATTAGTGGCTGCATAGCCATGCCCCCTGCTGATATCACACATCACACGTCAAACGTACGGCGCGCTATATATCAGAGCGGAGGTACGCGCTCGCACATCTCCGCTTTACCCTGGAGCGAACTTGTACTCCCGAGTACAAGTTCGCTCCAATAAACTTTACGCCTTCAAGAAGCCTGCGTCGTCCTTGACCACGCGACAGTTTTATTGCGCTGCTCTCAAACACTGCGTCAGTGTCCTCATGCAGACCTTGACAATTCGCAGCCCCAGAAGAAGGCGCAGGAGCCGGAGCCGGTAACAAGTGGGGACGGAACTGCTGAACCGGCACAATAAAAACAAACGCGCGGTTTTACGACGGAAACAAAATGCAGTAAGAATATATTTGAAGGTGATTGAGGGAGCACCGAATAGCGGGCCTTTGAAGCTGCATAGCGGCCGATTTGAGATAGTTGGATATAAGATAGCACTGCCTTCTTCCCCTCGTGGTCTCTCGCATGATACAACCCTTGACATGACGCTGCTGCTGCTCTTTTTGCCACTAGAGCGATCACCTTCAAATTGGTACCCGCCGCGGTGGCTCAGTGGCTAAGGCGTTGCGCTGCTGAGCACGAGGTCGATTCCCGGCCGCGGTGGCCGCTTTTCCGATGGAGGTGAAAAGCAAAAACGCCCGGGTGTACGAGCTTTCGGCGCACGTTAAAGATCCCCAGTTGGTCAAAATTAATCCGGAGTCCTCCACTACGGCGCGCCTCATCGCCTGCGTTGCGTCGGCGCGTTAAACGCTACAATCAATCAATCAACGGAAAGTTCGACGCTAGTGTGCACGTACCTTGACGCCGCGAACGCAGGCATGTATTGGCTGCTGGCATGAATATGCGTCGGCCTGACGTGCTCATTAAAGCGGCCATGAAGTCAAAATGCAACTTCAGTTCATTAAAAAGCTGTTTTGTCCTGACAGGAACAAAAACAATTTTATCGCCAACACCAAATAAATCATAGAGATATTCAAGAAAGTATATTCAACAGTGGCGACCCCATAGCCACTTTCCGGCATTTTTCTATGACGTCACTGAATCGTGTTTGTGCGATTGCCGGCCGCCCACCTAAAGCATCGCCAAGAAACATGACTGCGAGATTGTGGTGGGGCCTCTAGTCCCGTTTGATGGTATCACCTGAATGCTGTCACGCAGTTAAATCACGGATGAAAATTCTTTTAGTGCAAGTACATAACACGTCACCCGTGCCCATATTACGTCATTATAGCGCGAAATTTGAAAGTTGATCAATATTTTTCGCGTTTCTTCGTTAAAAAAAGCGTCTTTCGGGGCTGGAATGGAACTGAGTGAGCTACCGAAATCTGGTTCTTTCAAATAGAACGAAGTGGTATTTTGTCTTTATGGCCCATTTAATGTCGGACGCGCTTATCTACCTACATGACGTCCCCATGACTTCAAACCTTGGTGCACCTTGGTTTGACTTAAATAACTGGCTGTGACGCGTCATGCGGCTGAATGAGAAAGGGTGACGGTAAAAGGTAGAGATTTAGCTAGCTCAACTGGTGGCGCAGCATGGAGGATGAATGTTCTTTGAGGTTGATAGCTACTCGCTCACTAAATGCAAATATTTGATAGAAAAAAACTAGCTTTGCAAACATCGTTACACGTGGGTATTCAAAGCTGAGGCATCCAAATGCTTCCTGTATCCAAAACGTGTTTGGGAAACTAATTTTTGTGGCGCTGTCTGCCACGTATTTTGTCCCACCGCCTTGACATCTCGCGACAATTTTTTACGGCGAAGCTGTCTGTGTCTAGGATCCAGGAGATCATCTCCGGCCAGCGACAGCGAGCGTAGACCAACGATTTTCAGTGTACGGAAAAAAAATTATAAAAATAAGAAAATGTCCTAGAAGAAGGCTGACATCGCTCCTAATTACGTCTTCCCAGCAATGCGTATGTGTTAAAAGGTGAAGCCGACTTTAAAAAGGTGTGTAATCTTGGTTATTGTAAGCCGGCTTTCCCCCATATCACGTGTTGCGCAGTGAAGCACGGTCATCTACGGAGGGTGTGTGCTTACAACCCCAATTTATTCTCTCCACCATCGCCGCCTCTTTTCCAGGTGGTATTCATTGAAAAGTTTAGCAGTCAATTGCTTCGCTTGGCAACACTGGAAACAGCCACGTACATGGCGCCGCTTGTGCCACTGCTCCCGCACGCCGAATAAAAAAAAAAACACTGGTGTGCGTCGTCTGCTCCGTTTCAACCCGATTCTCAGTGGTGGTGTCAACAGAGATGTTATTAATCACACTCACATTGGACTCTAGGCATTACTTTGCGTTCGGTGGGGTAGAGCTTGGATCGTCCAACCCATATAATGGGCTTAACACGGACAAGTACTGCCATCCCGCGGAGCCCGACCTAACCAGTGACGGCGCACTCACATGGTTACCTGCATGCGTGCCTCGCTAGTGAATACAAGCTATACTCGGTGGCGTTGATACTCGCCACTCGCGCCGCCTCTCCCCTCCCTGACATTGCGCAATGCCGCGCGCTCTTCAGCGGCCACCTGTGCGGCGCACTAGAAACTGCGCCATGATTGGCGTAGCCACGCTATAATGAAACGTCACATTCTCTGCCCACCAATCATGTTTGCTTTTAGTCTGTGACGTGGAGATAGCGCCACGTCTTTATGGTTCAACACCATAGAAAATTACCAATATAGCTCGACCCCAACATAGCAGATCCCACCAGAGCGTACGAAAAAAAATTAGCTAGTAGAAATTTAAACATTTAAATTTTTTGCTGTAAAGTTTATATTTGGCCATACACTTCAAAAAAGAAACAAAATATTAAACAGAACACTGTAGCAGTGGCGTAATCATCATCATCATCGGCCTATGTACGCCCACTGCAGGGCAAAGGCCTCTCCCGTAGATCTCCAATTATTATAACGGTCCTGTGCTAACTGCGACCAATTCGTCCCCGCAAACTTCTTGCTCTCATCTGCCCATCTAACTTTCTGCCGCCCCCTGCAAAACGCTTGCCTTCTCTAGGAATCCATTCTGTTACCCGTAATGACCAACGGTTATCTTTCCTTCGCATTACATGCCCTGCCCACGTCCACTTCTGCTTCTAAATTTCTACTAATATGTCCTTAACACGCGTTTGTTCCCGCACCCACTCCGCTCTCTTCCTGTCCCTTAATGTCACAGCTATCATCTTCCGCTCCATTGCCCGCTGAGACGTTCTCAATTTAAGTTGAACCCTCTTAGTGAGCCTCCAAGTTTTTGCCCCGTAGGTGACAGAAGATTTTCGGAGTCCTTCGATAAAATCTGGGGCGGCAAAACCACCTTGTGGCAAAGCCAACTTTATTGCGAGAGCGCAGCAGGAAACGGTTGTAACTCTCGTTTCGGCGCAACTTTCCCAGGAATAGCTATACTGAAATTGGCCGATACGACGACTCTATCATTCCGAAAAGTTGTATTTACTCGCCTTCATTAGTTAACAGCGAAGTTGTGACCACTACAGAATTCGCGTCTGTTGTCGATACACAGACATCTACGAGAGGACTACGGTATCACGAAAGTTTCCCGTTTTAGAGAAACTTTCCCAAGAACAATTACACGGCCAGTAAGCCGGGGTTTCCTTCACTTGTCCTAAATAGTCAATTTACTGTGAAGTATATGTTACAACATTATTGTCTTAAGGTAGGATTCGCGAGCTCTTTTGTGCTCTCTAGGCTTTCTTCAAAGTTACGTCGACTAGTAGGGAGCACTTTGGTAGGACAACACCGCTCTCCCACTCGGCTATAACCTGAACATTACTGTAAGGGCGGCAATCATCAACCTCCCAAATGTGTCCGCATGCCGGTTCAACTGAGTGTTTCTCTATCTCTGTGTGGGCGTGTGCATGTAAAACTCCGTAATCGCACAAAAGAAAACAACCCGCACTAAAAAAAAAAGGCCAAGTGTCTATCTGCTAGCCTCGCTGCAAATGTCGCCTAAAAACTCCCTCTCCCCTTCTTAAGCCCTTCCCCTCTCACTTACTCTTGCCATAAACGGGGTAGAGCCATTTTCCAGCGTTCACAATGCTCGCGCGCCATGAGTTGGGAGCGGGCATCTCCTCTCTCTTCAACACCATTTTTAACTATGTTCCTGTTTTTTTTTCGTATTTGCTACCACACAAACCACCCGATGTGCCTTTATCATCAAAAGAGCGATAGTATCGTCGTTTATGTACTTATACTTTGTCTTAAACATACCTGATTCTTCCCATGAGCAAAATGATGCGTACAAATGAGTCATGCCAGCAGGTCAGTTTCAGCAAAGCAAAAAATACCTGGCCAATTTTAGCTGATCGACCAGAAGTTAAAGGGGGCCAGTATTGTAGCAAGAAGTATTTTAGGGGAGTCCTTTACGCCGCCAAAAGAGAGAGAGAGAGAGAGAGAGAGAGAGAGAGAGAGAGAGAGAGAGAGAGAGAGAGAGAGAGAGAGCCTGTACCCATGCTATAATTTATTCATTTTTTTCTGGTTTAATAAAGCCTAAGGGTTAATTGCTTCATTCGCTGTAATATGTATGCTGAAAGACACGAGATAGCGCCGAATTCCGAGGGCTTCATTCAAAAACATTTATCCCCATCCCCTTCGCAAAAAAAAAACAATAATAATAATAATTCGCACGAAAAAGAGCGCGAATGTAACAGACGATTCCTGAGTAATTACTGAAACTTCAAAATGAAGGCCACTGTTTGAGATTTAACTCCAACCGCCGGGGGAAAAAAAGAAACAAGACGAATACTTACAAAATATGCCCTCGGCAATACATGTAGCGTCTGCGTTTTTGTACCAGCTGTCCGTTCACCTTGGCATGCTAACGCACAAAAAGTAACAAAAGAACGCCCAGAAAATTTCGGGGCGTTGTGACGTTGAACACAGCGCCCCCCCCCCCCCCCCTTTTCGTCTACGCCTCTGAATGTAGTTACAGACACACAAACGAATTTGCTCGTTTAGATAGCCAAGAAAAGAAAGGATTAGCGCTTTTAAAAGCGACCTTTTAAATGATTGTCCCGTTCAGCGGAAATTCAGGAATACTATTCTGACAGAGTGTGAACGTCTCGGGAGGCCTTCTTGGCTGCGCAATATTCTATTCCAAATCAGCAACACCAATCTAAAAAATTTAATTACGACAAATATGTACCAAATAAGTGCCCGATTTGGGAAAGAAATCGTTTTTGCACGCGAAAAAGAAAACGCGGGAGCAACAATAAATGGAAGCCTGCACGCTGGACGCCCGTAGTAAACAAAGAAACATTTATATAAAGACGAATATTCTTAATTACGCAGGTCACGTACGCCGCAAGTGTAGTTTGCGCCAACTGCTGTTTTCTTTAGAATCAGCATAAAAAGGAAAATTCTTCACAGAGAAGCAGGGGTTAAAAAGATTATAACTGACAGCTAAATAATGCTGCCTCTGTGAAGCAGCTTCTGTTAAAACGTGCCCGTCAAGCACATCGCCTTTGTTAAAGCAGGTTCGATAAAACAGCTTCCAAGGAAGCGTGTTCTATTAAGCGGCGTGCGATAAACTATTTAAACTGTCCGGACCCCGCAATGAGGTTATTTTGGCGTGCATCAGTTTGATGTCACAGCATTTAAATGACGTCAGAGCGGCGGTTATGCGCACCACTCCCTGCAAATGTGCACCAGGCTTGACTAGCGCCCACGTTTGTGAAAGTGCACCAAATACGATCCCAAACAAAAGCACAAAGAGCATGGCGGGAGTCGGCCTCGCTTCTATAATATTCAGCTGAATTAAGCTCACAAATATAGCGCCTGAAACTCATCCACCGCACGCAAAAAGAAAAGGACCGCGTCCCGCAGGGCGGCGAGTAGGAAGCTCCAATAACCGAGCGAAGCAGATGCAGGACACACAAAGGGCGACGTTCGTCAACTGTCCTCCGGCGGCTTCGCGCCGTTTTTGTCTCTAATCACCCCTCCCGCGCGAGCGGCCAACAACCCCCGAGGTTATAAACACCAACTAACCCAGCCGCAAATGACCGCATTCTGAGCGAACTCAGATTCTCTGCGAACCGTTGAATAAAGCGCAAAGCTCCGATGGCAACACGGAAACGAGCGCTATGCTCGTGCTTTGCCGCCTTTACCGCCACCCGATTCACTCGCGCTAGCAAAAGAAAGACTCCGCCGAATGGTCAAATGGCGTCGCACTCACCCTTATCGGGGGACTTAGCGCCCTTGCTCGGTCCAGGGCCCATGGCTCGCCGAAGGACGCGACGACGGTGCTTGCGCCTCCTTGTTGATGGCGACAAGTCAGCGTGGACCGCAAACGGGGAGAGATCGGCGCGCTGCTGCCCGCTCCCGCCGGCGCGCGCGTTGTTGTGCCGTTGAAAACGCCCGGGCCTCCCCCAGCAGGGCTTGCAACTGCTTTGTACTTTGTACCGTGCTTCGGGGCTCTTCTCTTTCTCTACTAATCCCGCCCTCCCCGGTGCAAAGCAGCTGCGTGGGGGGAGAACCGGTCCCGCTCTCCTGATTTGCAGCGAGGTCACCGGCCGTTGAGGCTTTCGGACAGGGTCGCGTTCGTCCCCATCTTCGTTTATCTTTCTCTTTCGATGCCCTCTCCCGCCACCCGTGGCAGAGAGGTCATTTTTTTTTTTTTCGCTTTTTCTTTCCTTCCCGACACAAAAAGGGCTCCCGCACGTATCCTTGCTCCAGGCGAACAGAAACGGTGGAAACGCATTCAGAGAAAGAGAGAGGGGGGAAGGGAAACTGAGAAGCAGTGCAGCAAACGTGCGTCCCTGTGTGGCAGGGCGCAGCACGCGTGGAGTTGGGGCAAAAAGGTGAAAATGAACGGAGCCAGTCCCCTCGGCGCAAATCAGCCTTCTACGTTCACTGCGGCCCGTTCCAAGTGTTGCCGACTCGTTATTTGAACGCGATTGGCACGAATAGAAGTTTCTCTTTGTGTGCGTGTGTGTGTGTGTGTGTTAACCGTTGGCTTGCGCTTAATTGTTCACATCTTAACACTTTTTGTATGAACAAGCCAATTTATTTACTTATTTATTTTTGTGCCTACGCACGCACTCAGTTGCCGTTTTCAAACATTCTTTCGAAAACTAGCGCCGAAGTTTTGTTCAAATGGAAATGTAAATATTTCTGTTGCATCTGCTCTTTGTTTTATTTTCACATTTTTGAAGTTCATTGCGCATTATTCCACGTGTCCGCTTCCCTTTCTGCCAAAGCTGATGACCCAGGGCAATCCAAGCTGTTGCGAGATTTTTTTCTTGATTGCCTGGTGTGTGTAACGCCTATTATGCAAAATGAATTGAAACTAAATTGAATTTAAAAACGCAGTCAGCGGCGCCGTGACAGTGCTGAGCGATCGCCTTACCCGTTGGAGCCACGACGAACAACAAAACTATTTCACAGACTCGCAATCCGAACACCGAAGGTATATACCCCGAAATTTTTATCCTTTGGATACCAGGCAATCTGAGGCAATGAAGGTGTTCATGCTGCGTCTCGCACAGCGAGCTACTGTGGGCGGTACACCGTAGTTTTTAACTATGATGTGCAGGGAGCCAATTGCAATCGCGGCCTTTCGAAAGTGATGATGATTTATGTTGATCGTGTCATAATGTTCACCAATTTTCACTTGCAGCCAAAGTCGCCCGCATGATTATTCAATGGTCGCCTTTCGTATCTGACCTTAATGCTGAAGCGTGTCATACTGTCAAACAATTTGTTCTAGTAGCTAAAAGCTACCCAAGCCCGTTTGTCGAGATTTCAGCGCACCTTGAAGATCCTCAGGTGGTCAAAATTAATCCGGAGTCCCCACTACGGCGCGCTTCGGCGCTTTAAATTCCACAATAAATCAGTATAAGGGTAACCCAAACACTTACTGGCTTTCGTGTGTCTGGCTTTTTTGCATTGCTTGCGTGCTGTGCAAAAAGCCAACAATAAAGCGTGTGTTACTTGGGGAAGAAATAAACGTAGAAGCCACCCAGCAAACCCACTTTTGGCATTGCCAGCAAGGCTTGGCAAAAAGGATAGAAGAATTAAGGGGTGGAGGGTGGGAGGGAGTTTTGGAAAAGGGCTTCGCGGACCCCAAAAACAGGTGCTCCGCGCACCCCACTTTGAGAGCCACTGTCCTAAATGCACACTGCAGAGCTTGTAGCACACCACGTCGAAAATTCCCGCACCCACATACGCGTCTCACGAAAGGAGAATCTACTGAGCTTAGAAGACTGCAGACGAGCGCCTACCCGCACTCAAATCGCCCTAATCTAATTTTCGACTCTCAATGTTCATCACTCTGGCATCTTCAACCCGGTATAATCTGTGGGAGTGTCAGCAAACTGCAGACCTCCCTCCAACCCCTCTATCGAGTAGTGGAAGGCTTCTCTGGCCAGTCCAGATGGTGGCATTCGTTTAAACAAATGTCAATGAATTGGATGAATGAATAACTCAATCAATCAATCAATCAATCAATCAATCAATCAATCAATCAATCAATCAATCAATCAATCAATCAATCAATCAATCAATCAATCAATCAATCAATCAATCAATCAATCAATCAGTCAGTCAGTTAGTCAGTCAGTCAGTCAGTCAGTCAGTCAGTCAGTCAACTTTATTTCTAGGCAAAACAGCAGTACTAACTTTCCCCATGCCGTACGAGTCCTTTAGTTGAAGGTCTGCCTGGCGGTGAGGGGGCAGATGTGCACAAAATAAAATAGTCGATAACACAAATACTGCAGCTATGGAGGGTAAAAAGGAGGAGGTACAAATGTTTATTGCTCAGAGAGGGAAAGGTTGTCGATCTTAAGTGGCCTCATTATCCTGAAGTCCGCTCCCGGGTCACTATTGGCCGCGCTGGTGCTCTATAGACCCGGCTGGTCAGCAGGACCTCCTACTGAAGCGCTGTCGGTACTAGAACCTCTGGCAGTTCGCCTGACGCCCCTATACCCTCATAAAATGTGGCACAAGGTATTGGGCGTCGCGCAACAAAATTTAAGCACTATAGTTCTGAAATTTTGTTGCGCGACGAAGAGTGTGGGATGTACCATGTATGTGGGAATTAGTTTGCAGTCTTCGGAGCTGTAATGCTTCTCTTCAGATAGGGTCGCGGGCATTTTCTTCGTGAGAGTTCGTAGTGGTCTACTATGCCTCTGCTGTGTATGGGGATGGACGCGTGATAGACGGTAGGGTTCCTGTCAGGGTTGAAACCCTTAGTCCGGGATGCCCTGGCCTTGGCTGACAGCTCCAGGCCCTCATCACCAGTATGCGCCGGGTCCCAGGCTCCGGACTTTAAAGGCAGGCCCCTCACTTCTCGTAAGAGGGGGAAGGGTTGAAGGGTAGGCCTGGGGTTTATAGTCCGCACTCCCATACTTTGTGGAGAAGTTTTTTGGTAGAGTCTGGTTGCACCAGTGCTAATTTATGAGTTTTCCTGATTCGTATGTGAAGCTTCCTTATTTCACCGATTTTAGCGGCGGCGCAGGAATGAGGTGCCATAAGTGATTTTGCAATTAATATCAGGGCATGTATCATTAAAATGATGTCCTTTTCTTTGAGACCGTGTTTCAACAGCCTAGCTGTAGTACAAGCCATAAATAAGTTCGGTGTTGCAGGAAAAAAATGCCAAGAAATTTCGGAGCGTTTGTGAACGCGTGCTTCGCGGCGACCGCCGAGTCTTCGGCTAGCGTAGTGGCTTTAGCAGGAAAATAAAATAAAATAAAATGACCTTCAGCTCTTTTGTCAAGCGCTATCGCGCATAATGCTCGGCATGCTGAACACGATATCGCTGCATATGGCGATAACTACTACTAGCACAGTGCAAAGTAATGATAAAAAATGTAAATAAACAATTTCAAACTTGTAGAAATGCGCGGTGGTGTGTACTTCAGTGGTGCACGTACAAAGAAATCTTGCAGCTTCGCTATGGTTCAAGCCCTGCGCGACTCGGTGCAAGCTTCGCCAGTCGAGCTATCCTAGAATGCTGAGAGTGAGGATGACTTTGCATCCACCATTCGCAGCGAATCGAAGACGACGACCTCTTCGACGCATGTGACGACTATTACTACCACCGCAACTCTGCGAATAAACAATGATACTGTAACGTAACCATGTGTCCGGCAATGTGCTAATACAACAGCTTCGCCATGAAGTCTTGCGCGTGAGCGCAAGCTTCTCTGAATTTTTTTCCCTCCACCCTCTTGATTAGGTGGATTCTTTTTGACAAGTCACTGAATCTCGGAATGTCTCGACCTTTAAAATGAAAGCGCCTTGAGGCGTCACCGCATTGTCGGGGATCTCCGCTAGAGGTCAACCTCCTGGGCACCACAAGTTCGAACTTTTCAGGGGCATTTTGAAGGCCAAATTTTTTAAAGGTACATTGCTTCCATGCATTCGACAGCTTCCTGTAGGGCGTCCTGGTCTTTGCTTGTCGGCCCTTTGGAGGTCAACAAGGTACTTCAACATGGCGTGCCTAAGACCGGGTATAGCATTTAACTTTTATCATCATCGCCAAATTGAAGAGTAAAGATGAAATGACCGAGCCTTGAGGAGTGCCGTTCGCGGTGGCCTAGAATTTGCCGCTCCACAATTTTCGTAATACCACCCTTTCCGTGCATAGAATATCTCTGCGCATTGCGTAGTCCTCGGAGATTCAAGTATGACGGCGTCCGACGCGTTGTCAAAAAATTCCCGCGCCTTCCCGCGAGGGGAACACGAGTAAATGCAGAGCATTGGGGCCTCAGTACTGATTGAAGGCAGTGTTGCTTACATCGCTTCTTCCGTGATGCTGGTGTAGCAGACACGAGTAAACGTGGGCACGAGCGTCAACCAAGGAAGGAAGGAGCAACGCAGTGACTGAAACACGAGCGACCGCTAGCCGCTATATTTGCAGCGCGCGCAGTAGAGGGAGAGCAGTACGGGGGGGAGAGCGCGCATGCGCAAGCAGCGCGCGCCCTTCCACGACCCACCGCGCTGCTATCACGCACCTGTTACGCCGAGACCGCGACGGAGCGAACGGGCTGACTACGACGCATGCGCGCGCCAGCTGCTGTTGAGAGAGAGGAGGGAAGGAGAGGCGCACCTGCTGCGGACGCGAAACTGTTGACACCGTCCGACGCAGGAAGAGGCGAGGCTAAGAAATGCTCTGCATTTAAAATTCCCTAAAAAGAATAGCGTTTTTTTGCGAGTTGCAATTTAAGCTCTCGATGACCGCTTCCAATTGATTTGCAGCAGAACGCGTTGAGCAGACAAGTTTTGGCGGAGCCCGCACGGTGCCCGTTCCTAATTTCCATCCCTTTGTTTCCCATTCTTGCTTGTGACGGGTCAGCCAGTCGGGCAAGATGTGCTCCATTAGTTTCCCCATGCACGAAGTCAAATATGCCGGCCTTAGGTATTGGATATCCCCAAGGGTTTATTAGGTTTTAGTGACGTCTGCGTGTTTTCTTTCCACACAAGGTTTTCATACATTGATACAGCAAAAGCTCATTGAGTCGAATCGCAAGGGGAAGGCGTCTTAGTTCGAATTCATGAAAGTCCGAAGTAACGAAAGTCATGATAAGACAGCGATGGCGAAGCAGAATTGGGCATATCCACAGTTTGATGCTTGATTATAATTACAGTCGAGTCCATATAACAATATTGAGGTGCCATGAAAATATTATTGTTATAACCGATTATTGTTATAAGCGGGTTATGCCGAAAATAACAAAGAAAACGTGACAAACAAGCGCAAAAACGCGCAAAAAAACGCGCGCAACGATGTCCGCGCGTGCGGGGACAGGAGGATCGAGGCGACAGTAACCACAGAACAGGAACAGTGACAACAGGCAAGGAAAACGGCGCTGGTAAGCACCAGACTCGGAACACGTGCAAACGGCGGAGCTGGAGACGTGGCCAAATTAGCGAAGAATGGGAGGTCGGCACAGTGCACACAGCGCTGCTGCTGCGGCGGCTTAGGCGCCCCGGTGCTTTTTCTACAGGCGGCGCACCCTCAGAATGGACTGCCCGTAGAGGCGCCCATCCGGTCCTCCTCCTCCTCCTCCGCGTCGCCGCGGCAGGCGAAAGCAGCGGTGGCATGCGAGCCTCTTCGGCGCGCACTCGCCGCGTGCGAGGCCAAGTGCGCTATCGCCTGGCCGCCGCGCGTATGCTCTCATGCCCTTTTGCGTAATAGGCGGGGTTGGGGTGGCATTGTCGCAGCGTTTTTGCATTTTTGTTTCGTTCAGGGTTGGTTCCAGTGCCCACATTTAATTGTTATAACCGATATTGCACCATGACAGCATTGCTATAAGCGGTTTATTTTGCCATAGAATACACTGAAAAGCTCACGGTGCCGCGGCTGTCCATTGTTATATCCGATATATTCTTAAAACCGGTATTGTTATAAGTGGACTCGACTGTATAGTTATAATTACTGCCGTCTGCCTTCCGTGCTTGAAGGGGACAGCCAGCCACTGTTGAACGAGCGAATGTGGCAGAATGTCTTGACTTTGTTCAAAACTGAAGGAGAGACGGGCGACATTCAATCCGGCCATGACTTCCGCAGCCGTGGACGGCACTGGTGCTTCTTTCCCCCCCCCCCCCTTCCGTCGTCGTCACTGCCAGAGACGTATCACGCGCTTCTGACCTGAGAAATGGTGCCCTCTTCGGTCAGCGCAACTCACCTGCATCCACAGGTTTCCCGGGAATCGAATCAAGGGGAGGGGGGGGGGGGGGTAGGATGCAGGATGCTAGATAAACTATACAAACTGTTCCTTTTTTGGTCCACTAGTTATTATAGACATCCATTAAGTAAATGCACATCCCCATGACATATGTTTCCCTTTTTCTCTATACAACTGGGGCGCGGTGTTTTTTACATAAACTTGTTTAAAAAGACATATTTTTTCGAAATTCAGTTTTTACCGAAAAAGGTGTGTTGGTTTTTAAATGTCTGATAATTTTTCAACGTATAAGGACATTTTCAAGCTTGTTGCCAGCGCTAACGATGAGATTTAATTAAAACGCAAAGATTAGCTTTCGTAGCCCTTCGCCTCGTCAAATTGCCAATTTTAAATGTAGACGTTGAAAGAGCTCTTTCAAAGATCAGAGTTGTTAACAAAAATTGGCCCCGAATGAATGAAATAACATGCACAATATTTCACTCCACCTTTTATTGGGTGGGGCTCGACCAAAGTGCCAAGAATTGACATGGGTAAAATTTTGAGATTCGAGGGGAGTGTCCAGAAAAACTAGCAGAGGTCTACACACACTCCCTAGGGCCGGGTGTGTAAGGAAATCATTGTCTGCGTCCACGGCGGCGTAGTGGCAAAGCAGGCGTCTTCCAAAACGTCCGTCATAGGTTACGCAGACTTTGATGACACGTACGTGGCTAGATTCCTTGTAGAGCGTGCATGCCGAAACCGAAGTAGAGATTGGTATTTGGTGTTGTAACCGCTGTCACTTTCTCCCAAGCAGCAAACTTTCTGTGGCCGTATGCCAGGCGTCAGCCAACGGCGTCGGTGGCGTCCAGCTCAGATAATCCGCGGCGGAGCCCACTTGCGTTTGAATTGACAGGTTTCTTTTACCTGACTTCTGTGAAGCTTGGCTGGAACAATACGCACAGTCCGAATTATCCATAAATGCGAAATGTAGAAGTTCGAATCAACGAGCTTTCACTGTATTACGTATACATTGCCCCTGGTACATTGTCTCCCTAGCAGTGCACTATTGTATGGTGTGAAGCCGACTTTAAAGAAACTCTGTGTATAGCAGCAGGGCGGCTTGAAAGAATGAGTACACGTTAGTAAACACTTCTGAAAATTTCCGTACAGTTTTCTATTTTTCCTTCGGTTAAATGCCTTTTTCATCCACTCGCGTTGCGCGGTACGCGAGTCTCAGTTAGTGCGCGTCACTAACGCATTGGGTAGGTGATTAAATGCGTGCTCGGGAACACGCATTTAATCACCTACCCAATGAATTAATCAATCAATCTCATGAAACACGCTTTGCGAATGAAGGCCAAAAAAAAAAAAAAGGCTGTTGCGATGTGCGGGATGCGCCAACCCTACTGTGTCAAGGAATTTCAGAGATTCTGTTCTTCCAAGGTGTCATGCCTGTCTACGGCTCAGCACTCCTGAGTTTCTTTCAAAATCGATAAATATTATTTCCACATGAAACTTCGCTGCTTATTCTGATGGTATTATATACCGCGCAGCGACCGCTGCGATGTTATGACGATGCCAGCTGCAGAAACTCGCCTTGCGACAAAGCTCGCTGCTAATAAGCCAGCAATGCAAACTGCGGAGGAGGCATGCAAGAACAGCTGAGAGAGGCGCACACTTCACGTTATATGCTGACGTCACGCAGCCTTAAGCGCTCGTTCCTCCAGCCGACGTGGAGCGCTAGCTGATAGATGCATGTGGTATATGACGTCCGTTTACATGCGCTCATTTGCGGCCTTGGCACGTACATGCCTGAGGAAGGGGGCGCGCTTTGCCATATCCATCGCAGAATTGTCCCTCCAGCCGCTCAATTTTATGACAATGGGATTGGCATGACTCGGTGTTTAGAGGATTAAGAGGAGAAAACGGCCATGGGAAACGTTAAACAGAGCATACCGTATTTTCGCGCGTATAACCCGCCCCTCCGTATAATCCGCAGCCCCACTTTCAGCCCGCCGGAAAAGAAAAAAAAATCCTCGTGTATTGCCCGCACATTTGATACAGGAAAGGCTAGCTGCACCAAAGCTATACTGATTAAGCAACACATCACATACTATGTAGACAGAAAAAGCGTATATTAAGCAAGTAGCATACACTGACTCCAGGGCGGAAGTCCCACTTCACTAATAAAATTCAGTTGCTAGAGTGCGCTCGTCCTTGTTTTTTCTCCCTCGAATGTTTTGCGCAATCGCGGCCATGTAAGGCTGTCAGTGTTACGGTGGAGAAGCTTCACGGCCCAACGCGAATTGCCATGAAACTGCAATAAAGGAAAAACCCCGCGTATTATCTGCACCCTTAATTTGCCGCGGAAATTTTCACATTTTTGGGGTGGGTTATACGGGCGAAAATACGCTAAATTTAAAGCAATGCAAGTTTGGTTCGTTTCAACCACTGCTAGGTATACGACTAATGCGAATGTCAAGCAGTTCAGCTAGGCAGGATACAAAAGAACAACTTCGTGAATTTCAATGCCAATGTGATGAGATTCAGCTAGGTAATAAAGACAAGAGACAAAACAAAAATTCTGAGTTTTAATGTGAATGTGAAGAAATTGAGCTAGAAAATGACAACAGAACGAAATAACAACTTTGTTAATTTTAATGCAGATACGAAACAAGTCAGCTAGAAAATAAGGACAACCGGCAAAACAATGACGATGCACAAGCCGTTTCTCACAGTGCCTCCACAACATGAGAGCAACTATAGTTTGTTATTGCAGCCTTTGACACAATCGGCCACAAATAGCCACAATTATGCAAGTAAATTGATGTCATCTCTGATTCCATTCAATCACGTTAGAATGGCAATTGTCACAACTAACAAAATGCACACCGAAGGAATTCTTTTGAACTGCACTTGGGTCAAAAGCCATTGGAAGTTTGCCCGATACCAAAATATTTGTAGAATTTAGTTTGACAACTATGTCAACTTGGCGCACATTCACTCTGAAACTTATAACATTCGATCGAGTAGAACACATACTTTTATTCTCATTTGTGAAAATATGAGAATAAATGTGGCCATTCAATCTAGTTTGAACAATAAAAAATGAGTCACAACTTCTTTTATAGCCGTGCCGCACAAAATAAGAAGATCCATTTTCCGGTTATCTGCAAAAAATAAGCACTGAACTTCAACTGCAACCTTTGAACCATGATGTCATCTTAAAGCCAGAATCACATACATTTAATGGTATGTGTGGTACAGAAGAGCCTCGATATAGTGAACTCGCATATAGTGAAAGCAAATCAAGATCCCAATTTTACATTCACCCCTCTGCGCATTTTTTCCTCTATATAGTGAAGACAAATATAGTGAAGAAACAGATAGTAATAAAATGATAAAAAATCAACAGTTCACTATATTGAGGTAAGAAATTCAGACGTGGTGTCCCCGCTAAACAAGGGTTGGACGGCACACAGCTTTGTCTGACAATCGGCACCAGGCATTTTCTGGTCCCGCAGCGAGGAGCGCTTCCCTGTTCCCGCCAAAAAGCCCCACAATCTTCACTTTTCATGCCCATGAACTGCGCCCGTGAAGCTGGTGCGGGATATGCACAAGAATTGCAGTGGCCACATGATAGGCTAAGCCTCGAGAACCGCTGCAGTGTTGAAGTGTTTGTGCAATGTGACAGCGAGGCGTTGATTGATTGAGGTTTAACGCGCCGACGCTACACAGGCGATGAGGCATGCCGTAGTGGAGGGTTCCGGATTCATTTTAACCACCTGGGCTTCTTTACCGTGCACCGAAATCTCCTGCACAAGGGCGTCTTTGCTTTTCAGTTCCACCAGAAAAGCAGTCGCCGCGGCCGGGAATCAAACCCGCGTTCTTGGGCTCAGCAGCACAATGCCTTGACCACTGAGCCACCGTGGCGGGTGGCAGCGAAGCATCAACCTCCGGTGTCTTGACAGACGATGAAATACCGTATTTACACGACCGTAGGTCATACCTTTTTTTTTCAAATTTGACAATCCCATGTTGGGGTGTCGACTTAGAATCGAAATGGATCCACATACCGCTTGTAACGGCAAGAGAAATCAGAAATTAGCAGTGCTACAAGGAGGGGACAGCTTTGCAGCCTCGTTTCGTTTCCATGGTTATGATCTAAGCGTAGCTTATTAATTTACCATTGCATACATTCTGGTGTCCATAAATGTGATGCCGACTTTGAAAGTTGCCGTTCCCGATCTGTGCCCTTTGTTCACTGTACTTAGAGCGACTAACCTCCCACCATCACATTCGGATGTGTACTGAATAATGTGATATGATTGTTGCTACGTTAGCACCGTGCATTGAATCAAGGGATTTGCTAATACTCATTTTGTATATTACAGACGAACAAAACGCTTCTTGAATGTGAGTAATGTACTCACAATAAAAGCAAATCGCAATGCAGTGGCCGCTGCTGGTTGCTTCGATGGTTGTCATCTCGCAGCGAATGTGTTCTTCCCGCTCAACCCACAGCGCATGGTTATTCCACGTGCTTATACGAAAGCTTTCCTTTTTTAACATTTACTGCACGCACCATGAGCACACAGTTCTTGTGGGAGCATCGATCATTGATGGAAGAGCCGCCATATTGGGGTATTGGTAGTTGACGGAAGAGCTTGTCTTTGTGGTACGATTTTCTAGGCGGCACTCGCAATTTTTTTTCTTTTTGAGAGATGCAATTTTGGGGGGGTCGACCTACATTCAAGTCGACTTACAATCGTGTAAATACAGTATGAAACGCCACCCTATATGAGATTTCCACACCAAGTACCACTCCTGACAAAACTTCTGATGATCAACAGGTGAAGATGCCTCCTAGTAGAGCTCGGGTCATATCGGCCCTTGGGAACATCAGAACAGCGCAGCACACACGAGTCTCACGACAGGCTGACTATTAAGCCTTCATAAACATTGAGACACTACTATTAAGAGTGCCTGATCGAGCATCTTGTGCAAACATTGATTCTGCAGCACTTTAAACTACTGATCCCACCCTTAATAAAATGGTTCTGTGTTGCGGTTTGAGTGAAAACCGACTATTTTTAAGTAGAAGGCATTTCCTTTGGAGTATTCGTGGGAAAAGAGCACATACTTGTAGTGAAGACACTGATATAGTAAACTTTTACAGCCCACGTCACTTCACTATATTGCGCTTCTACTGTAATACCAAACTGAACTCACTACTTGCCAAAAAGATTATGAAAAGTATTTAGTACACACAAATACGGGACCGGTAACTGAAGAGGATGAATTAGATGAACAGTGAATGGTCCCCGTAGAAAGCTCTGCTGTCGTTGTAGGAAGTTCACCTTTTTCCCGACTACAGTCTTTTATTCTGATCTCACATGCCTAAGCAGGTAAACGGATTCAAATCAAAACAACGAAATCACGGAGGTGTAGATACTTTTATTAGGCAATAAATTGTGGCACAAATACATATTGCAGCATGGCCTTTGTACAAAATAAGATGTGAGTGTTCCCAAAAATAGCCTCTCTTAGCTTTCTATACATTTTTAACGCTATTACCGGCTGCCCAAGTGCTGTATCTTACAAATTATTGAACGAATTTCATTTATAAACTGTGGTTTTCCTTAAACATCACCTCTTACTCAAAAATTTCACTAGTCCCTGTCTTACTGCTTCATCTCAATTATATCATGTTCACCTGTTTTGTATAAAGTGGCAATTGTGGACTAGTACTCGGATAAAAGTTCTTGCTGTTATTAATAAATGTTAATGGTTGAATCGAAAGTGCTTCTATGTGTTTGCCCATTCTGTTTGAGGGACTATTGAGTTATGTGCACCGTTGCGAGAATTCCTTTTTTTTTCGACATAAAATACTGGTTATGTAGTCCACAATTCTTTCGGAAGTTTGGAAACTCACATGTTTCACGCGGCAACAAAATATGAAGGAAAGGAAGACATAAATTTCTCGTAAATCAGGCACTCAGAATTTCAGGGGGGAACAAGGAAAGAAAGTTTGCAGCTTGTAAAAAAAAATGAACAGAAATGTGAAACTATTAAGTGGGCATTGTTGCAATAGCAACTCCATTTATGCAAAACGCACCAGGCCTTATTTATACACATTACTGCAATAGGAAACCAAAAGAGAATGTGGCTGGCCACGGTTTATCGCCATTTGAAATGTACCCTTAACGAGCATTACTAATCCCCCTCTGAAATGGAATCGCTTCAACTCTGAAAACACAAAATGTCTGAGCTACCCGCATGGCCAGCGCACAAACCAAACTTTTTGCCAGAAAGAGTATTCAAAGCATGCAGATGTACAGTGGTGAGAGTGCTTATGGTGAACACAGGATTGCATGGCCGCTGATAGTTTTAAAGCAGCCCGTTGCGGGTTTTGCAAAGCATCGCACGTGCGCAGTGCATGTTGAGTGGCACTACGCTTTCAGAGTCTGCATCATGCAATCGAAGCCCTTGTTGTGTTTCATGTTGTCTGCCAATAATTTTTTTTGAGGTTTGAATGCAAGGTACCGCAATGCTGAAACATTACAACGTTTTCTGCCACAACATGGATCAAGGTAATTGTGCTTGAGCTCCCTTCCACTGCTCCATGTATGTATGATATGTATGATAAACACTGTGCATATGCATTCCTTCCATTTCAGTGGCAATCACAAAAGTGATTTCGCTTGTGTAAAAACTGAGTGCCTGACAATCATTCGTCAATTGACCGGTTTGTCTGATATAGTACGCGTATCCACAATCAAAAGGAATTTGATATATAGCCCGTTTTACAATTGACAAATGGCTGATTGATTGATTGTAGGGTTTAACGTGCCGACACAACGCAGGCGGTGAGGCGCGCCGTAGTGGAGGGCTCCGGATTAATTTTGACCACCTGGGGATCTTTATCGTGCGCCGAAATCTCGTACACACGGGCGTTTTTGCTTTTCGCCTCCATCAGAAAAGCGGCCGCCGCGGCCGGGAATTGAACCCGCAACCTCGTGCTCAGCAGCGCAACGCCTTAGCCACTGAGCGACCCCAGTGGGTACTTGGCAAATGGGGACCTGTGCTTAACAGTACAGCTTTTCTTTTGAAC
Organism: Haemaphysalis longicornis; assembly: GCF_048455015.1. Classification (NCBI taxonomy): domain Eukaryota; kingdom Metazoa; phylum Arthropoda; class Arachnida; order Ixodida; family Ixodidae; genus Haemaphysalis; species Haemaphysalis longicornis. The sequence continues at coordinate 41,657,461 of NW_027526204.1, forward strand.
TCCCAAGATCACATTGTGCCGCTTTTCGTTCTATATGACCACATATTTTACCAACCTCATTGGGGCTCAAAAAACAACCTTTACGCCAAAACGGCCGGCCACATTTGGACGAACCCATTGGGCAAAACAGTCGGTGCATAAACGCAAGATTATTACAACACAAAAACTCGCTCAAACACAAGACATATTCACATGTTTCTAGGCATTGCTCTGAAGACAAGAGCTTTTCATCTCTTCATGATACCGCCATCCTTTCAGTTCACGGCAATCAGCTCACTAGGGAAACCATTCAGGCATTACATACAAGAAAAAGCGGCGATTTGTGCATTAGCGAGTCGTTGATAACACTGCATGAAAAATGAATTCTCGTTTTTGGATCGGTCTGTGTGTTAATGATGAGCTACTGATAATCTAGCTGTGTGTCCCGATTTGAAGCACGCGAGTTTGGCCGTAGTACTTACGCTTGTGTTGTGGTTTCAATAAAATTAGTTGCGAGTACAGCGTCGTCTTGTCATCATCATTTCCTCGTGTCTGTGCCTACTACACTGCCATTCAAGGAGCATAGACTATGTATCTGTGACAGAAATCAGAGATGAATAGGAACCTCTCAGAGGCAATAAGGCATTTGTTCGAGTTGCTACCAACCAGTATGAAAGTAGTCTGCTGTGAATGAAGAAATGACACATGACTGAGAACAAACAATCACTGTCTTACGTCCCCTCCAAGTATGCATTGGAAACCCTGAAGCGCATGATAAAAGCTTCTGTGTGTATTCAAAAGCCCTTTTGCTCATACTTAACCAAACTAAACTGCTCTTACAATCTGCCTGACCTTTTTGATAGAAGCCTGGCTACAGAAAGCTGGCTCATTACGGTGCTGTCACAAACTCCTTACATTCCACCGGAGCTAGTGTACGGATTACCGCTCACCAAGCAACATTTTCTCGCCGCTTCCAGTTTCTGCACATTCATACACCGGTTGAAAACTCTGGCACCACAAGCGATGTAGTTAGCAGACATCACAAAGACGCTCTGAAGACGCAATGTGCATGGTGCAATCACAGCACTGCTCAAAACGCACTGCACGATGCTTTGCAAGGATGGCGGTAGGCTGTTTTGATAGCACCGGTGTTTGTCATAATCACACTCACCGCTGTACCCATGTACAGTCCTTGTCAAAATTTTCAATGGCATGCAAAAAGTGGCCACAAAAAAATTCAAAGTACAAGCTTACCTCTCGACCGAGGCTGAAATGTCTTATGTCAGAAAGCTAAAGGAAACACCATTCTTTCTTGCTGTCATAAAAAAATTTGCTCAAAGGCGTTAAGCTTTTGTTAATTCCTTTTGTGGCCTAGAAACCTTTGGTGAGGCCTAAAAATTCTGAAAATGACTGCACCTACCACTGCACTATGGATGTCTTTTGGCACATGGAACGAAGGAATTTTGTTAACAAGAAAACATATAAAATCATAGACTCACTCATCACCACACAAACTCACTGCAGCCTAGTATGGCTATGGGTATTATTGCACGCACTAGAGTCATACAAGGCTCTTTTGGAATGGTGTAGGACATGCTTCACTCAGTAGGTCAGTCACACGTTAGTATTAGAATAAGATGGGAGATAAGCAAGATCACTCTCGGACACATTTGAGATGGAGCATCTTAAGGGGGGGAGGCTGGTCTTAGACAAACTTTTTTATTTTTCAAGCTATTGAGATGAAAACTTCCAAACAGATGTATTTCAGATTTCAAATATCAATTTAGATTTTGGATATCACAAGTAGTTCTAATTTCTTACAGATTTCATTGTTAAAAGCCTATCCCCAATTTAAAAAAAAATCTGCTTTAATGATGCTTCTAAACTGCACTTCATTGCATTGCTTAGCAACCAGGGAGTGCAATAAAAGTATTCCCATGCTTCTAGCCTTCCTACAACCAATTGTATGAGGGTTCAAACTACAAAGTTTGAACCCTCATACAACGAAGTTTGTTCAAACAACGAAGTTTGAACCCTCATACAATTGGTTGTAGGAAGGCTACAAGCATGGGAATACTTTTATTGCACTCTCTGGTTGCTACGCAATGCAATGAAGTGCAGTTTAGAAGCATCATTAAAGCAGATTTTTTTTTAAATTGGGGATAGGCTTTTAACAATGAAATCTGTAAGAAATTAGAACTACTTGTGATATCCAAAATCTAAATTGATATTTGAAATCTGAAATACATCTGTTTGGAAGTTTTCATCTCAATAGCTTGAAAAATAAAAAAGTTTTGTCTAAGACCAGCCTCCCCCCTTAAGAATAGTGACTGAGCCTCTGCTTCAACGGTTACAGTCTTGTCACATAAAAATTACACTTGCACTCCGACTTGGGCGCACTAACAGAGAATCAAAAGATAAAAGCGATTGCACATTTCTTCATTTGCATTTGGGCTGTTGTAAATACACAGTATACAGTGCGATATGCAACAAAATCTACCTATATGTATTTAAATGTGGCCTCTGTAAAATGCTCGACAGAGCTATAAAGTACCTAATGCGAGTGAGGTACAAAAATTTTAGCCTTTTGTTTAGCCATTTTGTTAAAAAAAAGGTACTTCAAGAAAAAAAAGACAAAAACATAGCTCTTTATAACTTATGAGCCGGCGTTAGAACACTAGAGCCGAGTGCCCACTGTTAAGTGAAGGGGCAACAAAGCATTGCACTATCCCCTCGGATGCCTATGGCAACAACCTGAATAGATTCTTGCTGCCTCTGCCTCCATGCATGTATCGCTGACTTTCACGTACACTTTCAATTTTACAAGTACTAGCCACAAGTTTCGAGCCTAGCTCAGCTAATATCCTTGCAATTTATTGTGCTGCACTTCTTTCTTTTTAAACACTAGTCACCCGTACTTTTTCCAAAAGGAGTACTCTGCCTCAGTACTTTTTAGGCCTAAAATGCTGCAGACTAAAAAATCTTGAAATCCTCGGTGGGAAAAAATGTAATTTAAGTGTGTGAAGAATGTTGTGCGTGACATTCTTTTCCAAATGCCTTTTTTTTTTTTCCGCGAGCACTGTAGGCAAACAAATATACAATAAACTATCTTTCTATCCCAGTAGAAATGATCACTGATGTGGTCACTTTTAAAAGTTGCAATTTCGTACGAAGAAAAAGCTTCACACAATTTCTGCAATGACTGTTCCCCTAAAAAGGAGTGCGACAAAAAAATTCCTACATTCCAACCCCCAAACCTGGCAATCAAGGTCCGCTACCTTATTGACATGTAATGCATATTTTAAACCACTGCAACTTCTCATAACACGCAAGAGAGGCAGCCTGCGTTACCATCTCATCCCACCCCTAAAAATCTCCCATGCTGCCCCCGCCCCTGGAAATAAAAAGAGAAAAGCAAAAAAGAATACAGAAATGTCACCCTTTTCCCAAAGGTTTTTACATAGGCATTTCCCACATTCATGCTTTTTGTCACTCGTCCCAATCTTGGAACAGATAAATGCGGCATCTTGGGTCACAACAGTCACAAACACTGAGCCCAAAAGCCCAACGTCAATTATTGCCAGTGCTTGTAACACTGCAATCAGAAATAATGAGAGGAAAACGCAAACAAACTGTGACCATCCGCCAAAGTAGGCGTGAATGTGTCAGCCCAAACGGAGACATTTACAGGAATATTGATGAAGACAACACTGTATCATACATCACATCGTTCAGGTTCTATGATGTTAAGATTCTTGAGGCATTGTGACATAATTGATGAACTGTTGTGTTATGTGGCCTCGCCAGGTTTTTACTAGGAAAAAAAAAAGGCATTTGTGACTCAGGTACTCTGGTAAAATTAACACTTTCCCTTGCGGCAGCCTCTGAAGGCATTACAAGGCAGAGAATCTTTTTTTTTCTGAGGCTTCGTTTCACAGCAGGGGACTGTAAGAGAGTAAATTTAAACTACAACGGGTTCCTCGATTGGTTCGAACTGCGATAAGCCGTTCCATTTTTCTCACCAATTTTAGGGAGATGAAAATGGCTAAAGACAGCTTCAGTGGTAACTCTGCACGTGTGACCAAATAAGTCTAAGCCTACCTTGAGCAGTTAATGTATGTAAGCCAACCAGTGTAACACAAACGCTAGTTCTCACACACATCTGTGGCCAGTAAGCACTTTCCACAGCATGTAGATTGAACGAAACACACACAGCGCGCAAAACAACAGGACGAAAGACGGAGGGATGTACAACACAAGCGTTCAAGATGATTTACCAACTCGCCCAACTTTCGATGTCGATTGAGGCACATACATATTCTGCCCCTCTGGACGGATGGGATGGCAACCTCTAGCCTCCAAGTCCACTCATGTACTGTTTCCGAATTTAAGGCAAACATGTAGCTTTATCTCCAACACACCATCATCCTTTCCATCTAAGACCGGCGCAGCCTATCCGTACCCCACAACAATACTGTTTGTACAACATGCCGGTAGTGTACAGTACCTCTAGAGTGCAGTACTGGTAATGCACAATACCAGTAGTGTACCGTATTGACAGCATACACCACTGATACTGTACTGCACCGGTAGTGTGCAGTACAGTATAATACAGTACAGTACGATATAGTACAATACAATTGTACTGTACTGTATAGTACAGTACAATGCAATACAGCACAATAGTGTACAGTACAGTACCGGTAATGCAGTATCAGTAATGTACACTACCAGTACTGTATGTTAACGGTTGTGCCCACTACCGGTAACATACAGTCCACTACCAGTAACATAGAGTAATGGTACTGCACATTACTGATACTGCACACTGATTGTACAGTGCATTACTGGTAGTGTATACTATCGGTAACATACAATACCGGTTGTGCATATTACTGATACTGCACACTGATTGTACAGTGCATTACCGGTACTGCACACTACCACTGCGGTACAGTACCAGTAGTGTACAGAAAGTTAATGGTTGAGATGGCCTTTAGACAGCCTCCTGCTTCCTGCTAAAGCTCGTCTCGCGACTTGGCGGCGTTGACGCAGCGGTCGGCGGAGCGCATGACCAGCCGGTAGAAGTTGACGAGCTGCTCGTAGTTCTCCACCGAGATGCGCTCGTTGTCGCCGTGGAAGCGTCGAAAGGCCTCCTGCGGTGTGAGCAGCGTCGGGGAGAAGCGGTACACGTTGCGCGTCAGGTCCAGGTAGTGGCGCGTGTCGGTGTTGCCGATCGACAGGGCTGCACGGGAAACGACGCTTTTTGAGTACAAAAACAAAGGGCTACGATAGCTGAGACAGACATTTCCTTAAAGGAGCACTGACACCAATTTTTGGCGTTAATATTATTGCACAGTTCGCTTCCTTCACTCAACAGAATACCCTGGCTGAAATATGAGCGGCCTGCGACGCGAAGAACTTAGTTCAAGTGGATCTCATTTATCGCGCCGACAGAGCAGCGCGCGGAGCGGTACTCAGCAAATGGACATCAGCGTGACATCACTCCAGGAGAGGAAAAAGAAGTGACGCGACAGCGCTCGTCAAAAACTCGTGACGTCACTTCACGCGAGTGGCCCCACGAGCGGCGAGCGGGCGCAACACCATCTCAAGCGGGTGCCGGTGACTTCCGCACAAAGCGGTGAGGTCAGGCAGGGAGTCTGTCATATGCGCCGTTCGGGATGAAAGCGCGGGAATTTGAAACAAACGATTTTCAGGCCGTTCAATGTAATTAACTCTCGCGTGCTGAAGTATTCGAAGTGCTGTTTCAGGTTGGCCAGACCATTAAGCATCGATAAAACTTTAAAAGCAATAAAAGTGTAACATAAAATTTTCGTGTCAGTGCTCCTTTAAGCTCTCTCGTCCAATATTTCCCTAATTTTAGAGGGACAACCAACTGCTTTTTGCGAAGTTCATGTCCTCTAGCTCTTACAAAAGCCAGTGTTTTATACAGTGGGGTAACTACAAGAAATTCCTAAATAAACTGGCGGAAATAATTTTCATTTAGCACTAAACTTTCTGAAACCTGAATGGTGGCACCACGTGGTGTCTGAATGTGACACTACCATTCATTTGAAAACACAGCTCCGTCGATTTCAATGGTGCGATCCAAAAAGGAATTGGAAAGACTGCACTTTATTGCTGCTTATCTGGGCACAAGTTTTCAAATATACCTCTTTCCACCTCACACACGGTCAGAAGTATGTTACAGCACGGCTCACTCTCACGGCTCAATGTCACTGCTGGCAGGTCTAAAAATTCCGCTTTCAAATGTTCCCGGGCCCTATCAGGAGAACAATTTCGGTTCAAGGTGTTTCAAGTGATGCCTTTTTATTTAGGATCCCTAAGAGAGCGTGCAATCCACAGAAATCAGTTGGATGACTCTTTTATGCAATTTGTGATAAACTTAACGTTTGATAAAAAACGAGGCATTCTTGTGGACTCGGTCAGTAAAACCAGCCCCAGCTCTGCCGATAAATTCTGATGGTTTTGTGCACCAGAGCTCGAAGGCTGTTTTTTATTGTTTTCAGGTACCCTAGTACTGATTTGTGAAAAAAAAAAAAAAGTGGGTGCACAACCTAAAAATGCAAAGGACAAGTTTCTTGCTGGAACTATGTACAGGTATAGAACATTTCCTTTGTCACAGATAAGATACAAACTAACTCCAAACCACATTAAACTACATGGAATAGTATATGAGCTACAGTTTTTGAAAATTCCCCGTTTCTCCAGTGAATCCTGTCAAACAGAAAGTGGGCAGCTATGGCCTTTCACACAACGCACTAAAGACCTGGCAAGGCTGAATTCCACTTCTGCCTTGTCTGCAAGTGTTTTGCGAAAAAAGACACGTATGAGAAATAGTGGATTCCCACCGTTGTGAAACGTCATCAGTTCAGCAGCAAGTAATGCTGCTTCTTTGCTGGCATTGAGTGGGCCAGTTTAACATGCAGCAAGCTGACAATAAATCAAGCTCACATAATAACACGCATCAGTAAACGTACACCACGGCATACGCCACTAAAATAAAGGGAAGCATAGAGAAAGAAAGACTTTTTCTTTGCATCCTGATAACCTGGTTGCGCTCCAGCTGGCCTACCCAACACCCTTTCGATAAGAAAGCTCCGCTGTGTACTAACATGAACTCCGGTCAGCTGAAGTTTTTTTTTTAAACCTGCGAGGTTTCTTTTCTTTTCATTAGGGTCAAATTTTGTCTTCCTCTATGAGAGGAAACACGAGGCTGGACTTGGCCCAAGGCCAAAGAGGACCCCCGAAAATGCATCGCTCTTGACGTTCGGCTGCACGTCACCGAAGCAGTGCGCGAAAGATCGTCACTGCAAGCGGAGAACATAGTAGATGTTTTGAAACTCAGAAATACTCGCAAATTTATTTGAAATTTTCAAGTATAGTGCTGTTTGATTCGAAGCCAAATCGAACTTTCAAATCATAGGTGATACCCTCTTGCTACTGCCGCGTGAAAGCGGCGCCGTTGTTCTGTTAGGAGCCGTTGTTCTGTTCAAAACACCTACGCCGGATGGTGGCTTTTTGCGACATTAGCCGTATAAGGCTTTCGCCTCAAAGGAGCCATGCACACAAAATACAACCTCATTCAACTAGAAAAAACAAGCCCTTGGTAACTCCCTAAGCTCCATTTTAGCCACGAAATGCACTTTTTTTTTTAACTGAAAAAGCTCAAGAAATATTGAGGAACTTTCAAATTCTGCATTACAACAGCACTAAAAACGTAGTTCTCAGTGTAATAGCAGCACTGATGTGATGAAACGGAAACAGAGGCCCCACTACAACAGTCCAGCCATTTTTTTTGGCGGTGGGCTTAGGCTGGCCGTACCAATCGCATGAACATTACCCTACGACGTCATAGAGAAATTGCTGGAAAGGGGCTGGTGAGTGGACGCTACTGCTTCGCCTGTTTTGCCTGGTATCTGGACAACCCTAAAACCTCATTACAAGAGACACTGTGTCCCAAGAGACACTTGGTTGTGAGAGACATTTGAATGAACGTCGTTTGGTTGGTCTTTCTATGTTCGTCAAGTTACACAGAGACCTTGGTTACAAGAGACACGTTTTCTGGGTCCCTTGAGTGTCCCTTGTAATGACTGATTGATTGATTGTGGGGTTTAACGCGCCGACGCAACGCAGGCGATGAGGCGCGCCGTAGTGGAGGGCTCCGGGTTAATTTTGACCACCTGGGGATCTTTATCATGCGCCGAAATCTCGCACACACGGGCGTTTTTGCTTTTCGCCTCCATCAGAAAAGCGGCCGCCGCGGCCGGGAATCGAACCCGCGACCTCGTGCTCAGCAGCGCAACGCCTTAGCCACTGAGCCACCGCGGCGGGTCCCTTGTAATGAGGCTTCACTGCATTTGCATGAAGTTTCCGACAGAATTGGTGTCGCTGTTATCAGGCCAAAGCAGCCTTTTAGTGAAGTAAGCTTGTACGTTGCCTTCATGACCCTTTAAAAAGAAGGGCTGTGGGGAACGGACCGGGCACGGGCAGCGCGTCGGGGAAGATCCTGCGGACTGAGCAGGCAATGGCATTGAACCCCAGGTCCTGGTGACTGTGCGGTGAGACCGGGTGGGCCTCCATGGAGCGGATCACCTCCAGGGTCACGTTGGGCCGGCCCCCCAGCAGCTCACGGTCTCGGGCCAACACCTGGCGGGAAGAGAGGGAGAGAGGGAAGGGAGGGGTGGCAGATTCCGACGAGGCTTTCAACGTTAAACCCCGCCGGTAAAGAAATTTAAAAAAGATAGCCTGTGCCCAAGCAATATCTTATGTTCATTTTATTAGCTTATTCTCGTTTTTACATTTAAATTTATGGATGAAGTCTGTGAAAAGCACAGGCGGAAAAAAGGCGATAAGGAGGAGTGAGGGGAAGGGGGGTGCACAACTTAATTTTTTTTTTTTGGGGGGGGGGCACTGTAACACCGAAACAAAGCACCCCCTCCTGGCTATTCCCATGATTGTTACCAACATAACAGCACCCAACAAGCAAACTTGTGCTGTCAAGCTAAAACGGAACACTGAGTGAGTGTGACCGAAATGGCAGCTTGCCGCTTGCTTGCACTTGGTTTGACTATGGCATCAGATATAGTACTAGTGCGTGCAAAAGTACTCTCTAGCAGAGCTTCGAGCGCCGATATCTGCCTTACTTTTTTGGGGTTTGACAAGTACTCTGCCCATTTTAATATAAATTTGCCTCGGTTATTGCTGCAAAATCTATGTGACCACCTGTCATCATGATTAATTTTTTCATGCTTTCATACGACGTACTGCATCCAAGTGGAATCGCCTCCCTTCAGATGCAATAGCAGTAGCTAATAAAGAATTAGAATTATAATTAGAATTAAGAATTAGAATTAGCTAAGAAAGAATGAGAAGGATAAGAGTGGCGTGGAGTGCATACGGCAGACGTTTGCAGATAATGAATGGCAGCCTAACATTGTCCCTGAAAAAGAAAGTGTAAGACAGCTGCATCTTACCCAGTACTCACCTACGGGGCATAAACTTGGAGGCTCACTAAGAGGGTTCAACTTAAATTGAGGATGACTAGTCGGGCAGTGGAACAGAAGATGCATGGCGTAACATCGAGTTGCAAGAAGAGAGCGGAGTGGGTTAGGGAAGAAACGCGTGTTGAGGACATATTAGAAGAAATTAAGAAGAAGAAATTGATGTGGGAAGGGCATGTAATGCGAAGGCAAGATAACCGTTGCTCATTAAGGGTAACAGAGTGGATCGCTAGAGAAGGCAAGTGTGGCAGGGGGCGGCAGAAAGATAGATAGGCAGATGAGACCAAGAAGTTTGCGGGGATAAAATGGTCGCAGTTAGCACAGGACCAGGGTAATTGGAGGTCATTGGGAGAGGCCTTTGCCCTGCAGTGGGCGTAGATAGGCTGATGATGATGATGGTGAATAAAGAATTACTTCCCGCTGAGCTGTCGGATTGTGTTCTCCGCCAGGTTGTGTAGATTATAGTTTTATCCTGCTTGAGCGATGTTTTACAGTCAAACCCCGTGATAATGAAATTACATAAGTACAAAATTCTCGTGGCACCGAAATAAGTTCAGATCCACGGTGAACATCCATAGAAGCCCATGCATTTCATATCTCCTGGTAACGAAATGTTTTTGGAAAGCAATCCCGCATTAACGAAGTTCGCTGCACGTCCGGTCGGCATTTTATCTACTCAACTGAGGCTAACAGTGTCCAAAAAGTGCTCAAGTGCATTTTTTTCAGACTGAAAGTGCGTAAACTGGCATAGCACGATTGCATGGCCACCGCCATGTTTGTTGACAAAAAAGACTGCAGCAGGTGGCCACGGAGGGAGCTTCGCAGCAACATTATCAGGGGGCGACACATGGTGATTCGTGGCTTTGGCTTGGGCTCGGCCAATGGCTATGCTAGCCGGCTACCGCTGAACAGCACGCAAGCTTGCCTGCGTTCGTTGTGTGCGTGTCGATTAGCACGTTTGTTCCCAATAAGATACCTCCGCTAGCCCGAAAGTGGAAGTTTTTATTGGTACAGGATAAAGCAGGCATTATTTCCCAAGCGAGTGGCGAAGTGCAAGAATTTAGGACAGTGCTGACCAGTTTGGAACTGCCTGCAGCATGCTCTACCATTTTAAAAAGCACGGATGCCACTCCTATAACGGATGTTCCCAAAACAAAACAGTGATGGCTGCTGTGGCCTTTCTGGACATCAACAAAGCAGTGCCCACTTAGCTTTCTGGACAGCATTGGAACAGCGATGTGCCTGGAAAAGTTTGTCAACAGAAGAAGGAAGCTGGACTTTGCTTGCATGCTCGGACATACTCGGTGCCGAGGACCAGGGCGAAAAACGTGCAGAAAAGGCGAACCCGCAGGATGTTTCGGATGCAAATGACACGATTCGGTCGTTCTTAAGCCCGCAAGACGCCTAGCAATGAACCACTTCTAGTTCTGTGAGAGCTGAGCTGTGAAGTTGCTGCAAGGTAAGGTTCGAAAAGTGATAAAACTGACTTCCTAAACCAAATTCTTTCCGATAATTTTCCTGTCATTCATGTTTCATTCTGACGGCAACAAAATTCCCGCAAAAGCAAATTTTTTGGCTTTCCCCCACGGTTTCGTTATTGCGGGGTTCAACTGTATTTGTTCTTCACTAGGATTTCTAGATTGTACAATTATTATGCTGCTTTTCTCCTGTTTCGCTTTCGTGTTTATTTAGATACTGTATTGTTGATGCTGTCTACCATAGCTTTGTTTGGCAAGAACCTGCCACAGATTGTACTCTCATCCTATAGGTTCATAGTTTTGTATCAAGGCTTCAATTTTTTGTAGTTCCCTTCCCCACGACCATGCAATGCGACTGCATTTGAGGGTCTCATAAATGAAATAAAATGACATAAGCCCTCCAATGTAAGCCAACCCCTGAATTTCACATTCCACTCGTTAAAAGAAAGTATCAGCTTAGAATCTAAACTAAGGCGTATGCCTTGAAAATAGGTACGCAATCAGAATTGAGTAAACATGGCCATCCCCACTCCACTCACAAGAGAGAGCACACCCACCTGTTGCTTTTAACTAAGTGGTTCCCAGTGCTTACTTGTTCCTGTGCATTACTCACAGTCTCTCCCGCTGAACATCAACAGGAGACGTTCTTCAAAAAAGGTTTTCCGTGCTGTTTATGCGCCCCATGCCATCATTAACAAGAACTGCACCTCGACCACCACGGTCACTTGAAAACACATCTTTCCATTCAAGGAGCTGCTTATTCAAGCAACACCAGCTAAGTTCTCCAGCGTCCATTCACACAATTTCTGCATGAGTTCTTGAGCACTGTCCGACCACGTAACTGGAAGCAAGTGGAACAATGCACTGTCAACACTACCGCCCCACTTGTCCTTTTCTGACAATGCTGGATGGCTCCCGAAAAGCTCAATGCTTGCCTAGAGCCAGAACACACAGACTTTGAGCACATGCATCTACATGGTTTGTAACTAAGAGTGGGAACTAGAGGCCACGTGGTGATATAAACAACCAAGACCGTTGTTATGTACTGAGCAATCATCGCAACTTTTTCTGGTGCGATGATCTTATTTAAGGCTGACCTCATTAAGAGTGGGAACTAGAGGCCACGTGGTGATATAAACAACCAAGAACATTGTTACGTACTGAGCAATCATCACAGCTTTTTGTGGTGCGATGATCTTATTTAAGGCTGACCTTGTTCGCACTTATCACCAGCTATACCTGTTGCGAATAAGAATATCTGAAAGACTGCCCTTTGGCCTCTGTCCTGTCCAAGTTTCTTAGGAGGCCACATAGTATTTGCAGCACTGGCCAGTCTTCTCATTTCACTGTCCTTGTAGCACATGGCCTACTGTTCGTCTGTTCTTTGCTCCCACAGACACAGGCCTCCATGAGGTAAGCTCCTGCTCCAAGGGAGTGCGTGCAGAACACCAGCAACCAGTCTTCATGTGGTTCCTTAGTCGAGGTGCAGTCATTAACACCACAAAGAGGCAGTTCCGCCAGTCTAAGCTGGAGTTCGTTGGCTACATGATGATTGCTATAACAGAATTTCCATTGTTCACCAACAAGCTGCATGCCATAGAAAAGTACCCCCACAAACATCCTCTGTCACAAAACTGGGACAGTTGATCGGCTTTGTCCTTTGCTACGGACTGCATGCAGCTGGTCACATTATGGGACTCCACGCTTGATGGCAAGAGCACTGATGCCTCTCTCATGTAGACTGACGATGACACAATCACGGCATTTCAAGTCACCCCTTGATCTGAAAACACTGCTGCAACATCCCAGACCTGGCACACGTACCTATGGACATTGTATGGACATACATAGTACTGACCGACAGCGCTTTTTGGTTCATAGTCTACGCTAAAAATCACACAGCTCAACCTGAGAGATGCGTGCCAATAGGTAGTCATGTTGGAAATTGGGCCTAGTTGGTTCATAACCTGAAGACATTTGAAGCAGCATTTAAAAAGATGCAGACATGAGAACAGCGTAGGCCGGGCGATGCCAGCATTGTCGTGTTCACTCTGTTTAGCCGAATCAGATTTCTCCAACAAGTGGCTGCCGGGGAGAGGTCCAGAGAGCACCGCCAACTGCACTCACCTCAGCCACTGTCTGGGAGGGATTCACCCTGTGGTTGATCATGGCGTGCGCCTCTGCCGGAACCACGTTGTCCTGCGAGGACGGGAAAACTGGATCGCTTATCTCACACACCCAAAGGCCTGCACAACATGCCTCGAGTGATGTGTGCCCTTGAGCACAAAACGTGTTTCCCCATACAGTGTGTGTGAAGAAACTGGCGCGGAACGGAAATTTTTGATCTTCACAGCTAGAATTTTGTATTGTGTTCTTGAAGGCCTGGAGCGACGTTTTGGCTGGTGTCTTGCCCACCTAAGCACGTGCACATCACCGGCCGCGCCATTATGTGTGCATGCACAGCCAGGCTTCACGCACTCGCTGACGACATGCCAGTTGTGCGACCTGACGGCTGTCCTCGAGTGGTTTGGGTTGGGGTGTTGCACAGACAGTGAGATGCCTACGACATGGGGGAAATGTACAGCCCCAGGTTTGTCTGCCAGAATAAAAGCCTGGTCGGTCAAAGTTTCATTCAGCCAATTAGGTAGGAAGGAGGTGTGCTCCATCGCAAATTACAAACAAATGCGCTTTGTTTCATGCACTCCTTGGACTGAGCCCAGCTTTGCTGGTCATCCTTCTTTACAGAGTGGAAGGGCACTGAATTTCTTAGTTTCTTCGCGGCCGTGGCCGCCGCCTGCACAGCGACCGTGCGACTCCCTCAGTGCACTTTTTGTGTCCGGTGTCCCCGGCGCGTTTTCGTGTCCAGTGTAATAAAAAGCAATAAAAATAGAGTGCCTGGAATCACTGTAGAACTTAGGTCGCAGCCAGCTGCCCGATAAGCCAACGAAATCCCAGCGCCTCCGCCACCAACGATCGGATCGTTCCTTGCTCAAGAGCAAAAGAGCATCGAGCAAAAGAGCAAAAGAGCAAAAGAGCAAAACAGCAAGAGCAAAAGAGCACCGACCTCCGATCGGAGCGGCAAGTCGGTGAGAAATGCCGGCAGTGCGGAAGCGGCCAGCACAAACTCGTGACGTGTTTGGATGTTGTTTATTTACTTTACATCCAGGGAATGTCGATTGCGCGAGGTCCTCCGCCGGCTGCTCAGTTGCATTTCGCACACTTTAAAATTGATTGTAAATATGGTCTAGGCTGTATTGGCCGCTGATATTTTGCAGACGATGTATGTGTGTTCACACCAATGTATCTCCGAAGTTATATTGCCTTCAATATTTTGTGTCAATACTCCTTTGATAACTTGGAAAAAAAAAAAAAGACTTCTTTTTTATTTGAAGAAAAAAGCAGAGCATCACTGTTTTTGGTGACAAAACTAGACATCAAAAGCTGAGACAAGTTAGCAATGAATCCATATTTGCGTAGCAGCAACAATGTGGATATTTACGAAGGTGTAAAACATCCTTCAGGGAAGCATACTGATTTGCTGATAGTTTTTTGATGAAGTGTCCTTCAGTTTGTTTTAAACTTCCTTGTTTAGTGACGGGCAACTGCTGTTGAAGCTACTCATTTAGTTCAGAAGCTAATACGAATGTGTTCCCCGAACTTATTCACTCACTGAATGCCATTTGCTTCGAATATCATTCAGTATTTTGATGTACAGTCGAACCCCGCAATAACGAAACCGCCGGGGAAAGCCAGAAAATTCGCTTTTGCGGGAATTTCGTTGCCGCGAGAATGAAACATAAATGATCGGAAAATCGGCTACAAACCAAAAATTTATTTCCTTAAGTCGGTTATAGTGCTTCGTGAGCCTTACCTTGCAGCCAACGTCACAGTTCAGGTCTCACTGTACAAGTGGTTCATTACTAGTCGTCGCGCGCGCCTAAGAACGACGAGATTGTGTCAAACGCATCCAAAACACTTCGTGGGTTCACCTTCTCTGCACATTTTTCGCCCTGGCCCTCAGCATCGAGTATGTCCGATCATGCAAGTGAAGCCCAGCTTCTTCTGTTTACGAACTTTGCCAGAAACAGTGGCACCTCGTTGCAGCAATACTGTTTAGAAAACTAAGTGAGCACCGCTTTGTTGACGTCCAGAAAGGCCACAGCCGTCGCTGTTTTGTTTTGCGCACGTGAGAACTGGAATGGTTCAGCGAGCTGCAGGCGTTTCCAAACTCGTCGGCGCTATCCTCCCTTTATACTCCCTTCCTCCACTTGGGCCACTGACTTCGACGATGGTGGCTGCTTTATCTCGTAGCGATAAAAACTTCCACTTTTGGGCTGGCGAAAGCATCTTACCGTGAGCAAACACGCCGATCGCCGCACACACAACAAACGCACGCGCGCTGTTTAGCGGTAGCGGGCTACGTAGCCCAAGCCAAAGCCGCGACTTGAGTCACCATGTGTCGCCCCCTGGTGGTGCCGCTGCGAGGCTGCCTCCACGGCCGCCGGCTGCGCGGTCTTTTGTAAACAATTATGGCGGCGGCCATGCAAAAGTGCTGTGGCAGAAGTTTACGCACTTTGAGTCCGAAAGAAATATATTTGAGCACTTTTTGGACACAGTTAACCTTCAGAGGGTAGGTGAAATGCCGACCCAGCTTGCAGAGAATTTCGTTAGCGCGGGATCAGTTTCCAAAAACGTTTCGTTGCCGCGAGATATAAAATACATGGGCGTCTATGGACGTTCGCCGGGGATGCGAAAATATTTCGTTGCCGCGGGAATTTCGTACGCGCGGGATTTCGTTATCGCGGGGTTTGACTGTAGTACCAAAGAAATGCCACTCACAGATAATCTAATTTGTTGTAAATGCCATTACATTCGCCACGTAATAAAGGTATTACTTTGTTTGGTGCACATTTCCTGTTTTTGCCCCCAATCGCAAAGGAGCCAGAAAATAAAAGCAGTTCTCAAGCAAACTTCTCCAGCTGTCAGGTGTTACGAAATGTGTGATACCCTCACTACTGAATCTTTCAACTGTTTTTTTTTCCCCCTCAGAAAGTGAGACAGGGGTCGAGGGTCACTGACCTTGATGCCCCCCTTGATCCTGGTGACGGCGGTGGTGGTGCGAATGAGGGGGTCCATCTGCGGTGACCGAGACATGTACCTGCGGCATTCGACAACCAAAAGACATCACCACAGGGAAGGCAGGGAGCATTCCAGCACGAACAAGAGCTCACACGCTATCATCTGGCCAAGGCAGCAGGGCTAACAGATTGCAAGAACAGAATGGTTGAAGCAAAATGAGGCTATTGACGAGAATGTTGATAAGCGAGACTACCGTGGAAACTGCTTGTATCTGCGAATCATGTTGACAACATGCTTGCAGTCTAGCACAATGTTGTTAGGCTTCATAAAAAAAAAAAAGAATTCGAAAGAGAATGGGAGGCTTAGCGCAAAAAGATGAGGACGGTGGCAGACACGACAGGCGTCCTCGTCTTTTTTGCACTAAGCCTCCCATTCAGTATGTACCTGGTAAACTAGCCCACCAGCACATTTTCTTGAATTCGAAACATAAGTACACATTCGTGTGTGAATGCATACACCTGCACATACACACTACACACATGAGCACAGACTTGGACAAGACAATCGTTTACGTGCATATTTCGCTCCTTAAGGGGGCCATGAAGACAAAATGCAAGTTTAGTTCATCAAAAAAACTACATTCAGGGGTGGAACAGGGTACATGGGTTTGGGAGCACTTCCGGGAGCAGGCAAAAGTGCCTTTTGGAGCAGGTTTGGAGCAGCCAGAAATGCCACTTGGAGCAGATGTAACACCCTTTCACAGCATGATGGTGACTCCATAAGGCCGCTGTGCGAGCCCCCTACCATTTACGCTTTATCTACCCACTATATATCAGGCACTCTGCCGTGCACTAGAACCTACTTCAAACCAGTAAACACATTTTTCGCACTATGTCAGGAGGTTTACAACCTGCGGCCCCATCAAATATGCTGTGTTATCAACATTTAAAGGTCAAATCTCGCTTGCAGAGTCGAAACGAATCAAGTAACAGGTGTTGCTTCACAATAGTCAGTGTTTAAGTGGAGTCACGGCAGCCTTGCATAGAACAAGGTGTTCGCTTTAATTTTTTTCGATGAAACGGCGGTTTTAGTGCGAGCAAAGTTGAACATAGCTTTGTCTCCGTCGCGGTCACACAGTTGCGAGTGTCGGGGAACATATGCCGTACACTACTTTACTACAGCGCGTTAGGAAGCATGATTAATGTTGGCTGGGGCCTAGCAGGCGTGCAGCTACGGAAAGTTGCAGTCAGCAAAGCTAGGATTGGCAAAAATGGGCGACTAGATTGCTGTTTACCTCCAGTAAACTACAACCTTTCATGCGAATACTCTTACGTTCTTGCGATGAGACACAAGAATTTTACTTCTGCTCATTTTCCATCGATTGTGGAGCAGCAGCCGACACCGGCAAATGAAATCGTGCAAATGCGACATAAAGAAACCCAAAGAGAAGATGGAGAAGGCACGTAGTGCCTGCGGCCTTACGGCTAAGCCAAAGCCAACTTCCATAGCCGTTCACAGCATTGATGAAACCGAAACCATAACCGCCGTGATGAAACTGAAAAGGCAATGTTTCAGCCAAGTTTCCGGCACGGAGCATCATGGCGGTTGTATCTTGCTGGTCGATTCAGGTGCCGTGGCACAGGACACGGCTCTGATAATTGAGGTTGGCGCAAAGAGGATAGTTTGGTGCACGATGGTGCGGCTGTTCCACCCCTGTAGCAGCATCGTCCCGATAACAGTGCCACCAACTTTATCGCAACCTTTAACTCTTTCGGGACCGCTCCATAGGCCATCGATCACATATGATCGATGGTTTCGCGAGCCTGCAGAATACAAATTTTCGCTCGATGGAACACCTAGCGACATCTAGGAGATAGTTTGAAAACTGGAGTTTTCTCTTTTATGAAGTTTCTTTTTTTATCGCCAGGCGGCAACGCATCAGATATTTTATTCTGACGGGCAGTGGTTTCGAATGTAAACAAACATGGCCTCATACACGCGCGAGCGCGATAAGAAATCTGCCTCGTCTCGTCTCTCATATCTTCGCCTTCTACTGTGGATTTTAACGATGAGAGTGGCAGTGAAGAGTCGGAATGCGGCTTTAGAGATCGGATTTCAGCTCGAGTGAGGATTCAGGTGTCTGGAACATCAAATCGCGCTCAAAGGTGGGTGTTGGTTTTGGTTTCAATTGGCTATGGAGTAGGTATGTGCGCTCGAAATATGTTCTGGCTGGTTTATATTTGTTCGCTAGGGTGTTAACTACCTATGGTGGTGATCTCCTGCCACCAGCGCAGAAACAGATCAAGTTTTCGCCGAGATGAGAGCCCAGCGTGTACCTGGGCGACGACGTAGCCATGGCCCTAGTGCCAAAGAGATCACACACAAAACAAAAAACCAGTTACACCTAGCCGCATCAAACTTTCATGATGAAGAAACAAAGCATTGTGTTAAATTTTGTATATCCTGAAATAATTTTATTACTTTTTAATACTTTTATATTT
The DNA here is from genome assembly GCF_048455015.1 of Haemaphysalis longicornis. Taxonomy (NCBI): domain Eukaryota; kingdom Metazoa; phylum Arthropoda; class Arachnida; order Ixodida; family Ixodidae; genus Haemaphysalis; species Haemaphysalis longicornis. The sequence continues at coordinate 41,676,022 of NW_027526204.1, forward strand.
ACACTTTTTTCTATATTTTTCTTTAGTTTTTAACGAAGTTCTTACTTTCAGATTTTTTCATGGTTCTATCGTCAGTGTTGAAGTAAACCTTGGTATTGTATGTCAAAGAACATATAATTAGCTGCATTTTGGTATATGCTAAGGCAGGATGGTGCCTTTGCTTTATGTAGTGAAAAATTTGTACCGAGACCTCCCTTTGTCATCCCTTTTTCCGGCGGTCCCGAAAGAGTTAAATAACCAATGAAGATGTCAGGTAAACAGGTGCAGCAGTGGTGACTCCCCAGCCATGCTTACTGGTGATTTCTCTATGGCACCAGAGAATCTTGTTTGCGAGGTTGGCGGCCTTCAACAAAATCCACCATCAAGTAACATGGCTGGGTGACTGCAGTGGGGCCTCTAGTGACACTCGATCGTGTCACTTGAACGGTAGTGTACAGCTAACACAGTGATAAATGCGTTCCTCTATAGCAATCCCTCTTGACATCACACGGCGCGAAATCCCGAGTTTTTTAAATACTTGCAAACGTCTTTCGTGGCTGGAATGGAGCTGAGGGAGTCACCAAGAGCTAGTTATTGCAGAGGAAACAATGTTATGCTTTCTCTTCATGTACATTTGAAAAAAAAAGAAAAAGAAAAAAAGAAAGATGATGAAATGAAAAATATGTCCCACTGAGGTGGCTCAGTGGCTATGTCGTTGTGCTGCTGAGCCCAAAGACGTGGGTTCGATCTTGGCCGTGGTGGCTGCTTTTTTCATGGAGGCGAAAAGCGAAAACGCCCGTGTGTCGACATTCTGGCGCACCTTAGAGGGTCGAAATTAATCCAGAGCCCCGCACTACGGCACGCCTCACAGACCTTCAGTGCGTTAGAACCTCCCAATTTTTAAAGTGAAAGCTTTCTCACTGGGACAAATGGTGTTCTGCAAAAAAACCACTGCATTTCCTCAAAGACAGCTTGGTTGGCCGAAATGCTCTGATAAGATCTCTGGACACACGGTGCGTGCGTGAAGCCAGGCTTCGATCATCTCAAAACAGTTACTTGAAAATTGTGAAAAAAGAACGGTCATAGATGAGGCAATACACACATCAATGATGAAGAAGGAGTACAATGGTGTCCCTTTTTCTCATAAACCATGTAACGGTATTGGTTTAGATCATTTGTAGATGCATTTACTTATTGTGCAAAAAAATCTTCCACGGGTTCGTCCTTCGTTTTTTATAAAGGACTTTGAAGGCTTGACGATCGACTGAATGCACTTTTCTTGGATTGGACGAGGCTTTGGCACTGCTCGCAACTTTATTTACGAAGAGATGATAAAGTGTTTATTTAAAAAACAAAAACAAAAACAAAAAAAAGGCTGTGTATCTGCTCTTTTCGTTGCAACTGTCGATGAAAGATGATAGTCTTTCCTCGACATTTGCCAAGTAAACGCCTTTGCTTTCCTGCTCACACCTCATACTGTTCCTCTACCGTCACGCTCTTCCGAAACTAAAAGTTTGCTCAAGTCAATTTAAATTTACCATGTTCCACTGCTCCAGGCTGGGTGCCTCGATGCCAGTGCTGCCATAAGGCCGAGACGTGTGCGAATTGAGTCGCCTTACTACAATGTTTATAGAACCACGTTGCCCTACTCCACGTGCGTTCCAAGAGGAACGTGGAACAAGAGGAAGAGGAACATTTTGTTGCTGTTGCCATTTGATTTTTTAAGTGCCGCCAGAAGCTATAGTAGCGTGGGCAACAGTAGGTGTGTTTTCTGCAGTTGGTGTATTTCATTTACTATCGCCAAAACTGAGCATTTGGGAATTTTTTAATAAAGGACCACTGCAAATGTCACTTATGTATTGATTTCCTGCCTAATATTTGCGTAATATCCCGTTCTTGTTCAACAATGTTGACAAGTATGAACATATAAACAGGACTTAGACGTTTTGATTTGGCTGTGGGTAAAAAAGATTATTGCGCAGCTTGTTTCACTTTGGCCGGGACACTGAATCGAGTCACAGACAGACAGGCAGACAGACAGACCAAAATTTCTGTGTTTAAGTAGCCCAAGAAAGACAATCGTCTTTAAAAACAAACGGACAGACATCTGCAGCCACTCACCAGCTGACGGCAGGCTCCATGATCCACAAGTTGGCCAGCGCCATGCGAAGATGGAAGGGCACCTGCACAGGGAAGCACACGAGACAAGCTTAGGAGAAAGTCGGCCAAGAAAGGCGTGCTGCAGCACCGTGGGTTAGGCAGCGCTCTCATCACTCAACATGCTCTGAGGACGATGCAGTGTGCTCTTTCCTCTTGTCCCCTTCATCTCCGTGTTCCCTCATCCAATCCATGACGGTCGCTCCTCACCCCCCTCATCCTTGTATTCCTTATTGATCCCGAATACAGCCACTGTTTGCCCTCAATGCAGTGATTTCCGTACATACCCACCCCCCTCGTATATTTGTAACGAGTTCCAAAAAACTAGGTACAGCTGTCACAAATTCATAACATGGTAAGGTTTATTGCTAGTAGTAGTCCGCATTGCGGTGTGCGTGTGCCTGGTTGTTTAGCTTTGTGTGTTTGGGAGTTAGACTTTTGTCCCTGTGTAAAGTGAAGTAAATATTCACAACCTTTGCCATGAGGGTTGGCGTTCAAAGGACACACATAAAAACATCAGATAAACTAGCACTTGCTGTTTATCTGTACTCGGTAGCTTGAAATCAGTTGCCCCTGCCTCAGTGGCAGGGGCTGCCTCAGTGGCAGGGGCAGTTTTCATCCATGAATGCAGCGACCATGGTGGCACGTCAACTCTTGGTTACTTTTTTTGCACCCTGTTACTTTTCTTTTTTTGCACCCTGTTGCACCCTGTTTTTGCACCCTGTTACTTTTTGTTTTGAACCGTGTTACTTTTGCACCCGGTTACTTTTTTTTGCACCCTGCTCTTTCTGTCTTTCCGTTTAAAAAAAGAAGTCGCACCTGGAAAGGCATTCTTTATGCCAGGTTCTGACTCCTGGCTATGAGCGTAGCAAGAACATAGCAAATAAAAAAAAATAAAAAAATTGCGGCTTTTTGTTGGAGAAGGCCGTAAAAGGTTGAACGTCCCTTAGTGTAGCCGCGGATGCAGAATGTGAACACGCACTCTTTAATAAACACGCAAAGTTAAAAAAAAAAAAATGGCCACATATCTGCACGCATCACTGCAATTTGTTGAAAGATGATGTACAGTTCAGCCACTCACAAATTTGGTATGGTGTAAACATTGCAACATGTCTTTCCACAGTGTTGTCGTCCTGCTCGGGGAGTCACGTTTTGCCCAACATTGAACAAAACTGATAGTGGCCTTTTTTTGTGTTATGATTTTTAAATTCATGATCTTCAAAAAAAGCGTGAAACTAGTTTATACCTATTACCTTTTTCGTATATTTAAATTTTCCTAGATAAGCCATCTTTTAGAGGTGTGTTTAGAACTGCACGGTCCACAATACCTATCACATGAAAGTTGCTCGCTACTGCAGATACGAAGTCAGAAGGAGGGGAGGGGGGGGGGGGGGGGGGTAGGGCACAAATGTAAGCAAGAATCTGGCATGCAGAACGATTTCATGATTTTATAAAAAAATTCTTCCATTGCAGAATACAAATTGGCTTTAAGCTCACTGCCAGTCTCGTGTGGTTTTTTTCTTTTAATTATATTTTAAATTACACCTGCAGAGTGCTTATATCTGCCCTTCGCCTATCCAGGGCCGATTATGGGGGCCATGACGACAAAAGGCAGCTATGTTCAGTTTCAAAAAACTAGCCTTTGGTACCTTACACAGCTTCATTTTAGCCACATAAGGCGCTTTTTAACTGGAAAAAAAAAAGCAAGAGAAACTTTTAAACTCCATGCTGCAGTGATAGTAACATGAGCAGAAGCGATGCAGTACAGAACACCACTAAAGGCGTAATTATCATGGTGTCAAGTGCACATCAGCTTTCAAGCAATATGATCAGATGGAACTAAGGGCGCCCCTAAATCGCTTAGTCAGGTTTATTCGTGGTGGCGTAGGTCAGCGGCCGCAAATCGCACAAACGAGAGTCCGTCACGCCATAGTGAACTCGCTTCAAAGTGCCCAGGGCGTCACCACAACTTAATTAGTTGTTTACCTCTGTTATTTATTCGAGGTTTGGAATAAAATTGGTGTCACTGTGATCAGTACAAAGAAATCTTCCAAATGAACCGAACTTGTATTCTGTCCTTCAAGTATGCAACAGCGCAGCTCCTGCCGAACAAGCTGATGCGGACCATCTAATAAGGGCGTGCCCTTCACTGGACTCAGCCCGAAAGCGACACCTGAGAGGCACAGGCCTCCACCCTGGAATACCCCCCGACCTGTAGCGGTGGCTCTGCGGACCCCACCATTGCTCCCTTCTTGCCTTCCTCCGAGAGAAAGATGGGTGCCCAACTCTACCTGAAAATAGGTTACTTTAATGCCAATGGGCATTCTACCGCAAAAACAAAAAGTATGCAACAGCAGAGTGGTTTTCCCATTTCTCCTTGTACGTTTGCTCACACGCTCTCTTTCCAATTTGGCCAGGCACGAGAAAAGGTCAGGAAAAAAAAAAAAAAAAAGGCTGCGTATCTGCTGCTTTCGTTGCAAATGCCGTCAAAAGACGATAGTCTTTGTCGGCTTTTGCAACGTAAATGCCTCCCTTGTTGTTGTACCTCTCATGTTGTTCCTCATGCGTCGCGCTCCCCCCAAGGTAAAGACGCCAAAGGTTTGCTTAAATCATTTTAAATTTCCCGCGTTCCACTGCTCCAAACCGGGTGTCTCGATGCGAACGCTGCCGTACGGCAAAGACGCGCGTTAATCGAGGCGCCCCCCTTCAACGTTTAGAGAACCGCGTTTCCCTACTCCACGTGCGTTGCAAGCAGAACGCGGAACCTATCTAGTGGAACCTTTCGTAATGTTGCCGGTTGATTTCCTAAAATGGCGCCAGAAGCTGTAGTGGCGCGGGCGACAGCAGGCGACGGCGGTGTGAATTCTTTTTTCTGGAGTTGATGAAGTATTTAATTTCGCAAAAGTCATGCATGTTTGATTTTTTTATAAAGGAACACTGCAAATATCACTTCTGTATTGATTTGTTGTCTCATATTTGCGTAATGTCTTGTTCTTCTTCAACAATGTTAACAAGTATGAACATTACACCAGACATAGCACGTGTTTTCCACACGCCATCTAGTGTGACCATTAGTTAGTTTTCAATTGACTTTTTGGAATGCTGCCAGGAGGGCTAGTGTTTTGGGAGGCTGTGCTTCGGATTTTTATGAGTACATTTTTTCATTTAATCAGGCGGCTATGTATTTTTTATTAAAGGAACAATGCAGATATCACTTATGTTTTGTGTCAAATATGCCTAATGTTTTCCTTTTAGTCAACAATTTTCACAACTATGAACACTGCTACCAGATTTAGAAGTTCACAGACAGAAAGACAGACAGGCCGAAATTTCCGCATTTATGTACCTGAAAAAAAACTATTGACAAAAAAAAAAAAGTAAATCAGCAGTGTGTGGCTTGATGCCAAACCATGCCACGTACAATGTAATATACTGTGATAGGATGTCATCAGGCATGCTTTCCTAACAACGCTGCACCATTCTTCAAGTTGTCACAGGAAGTGTGTCACTGTACGTAGACCAAAGCGAAGCGTTGAAGCTTTTTTTGAGCTTTAAAGGGACCCAGAAAAGCCTTTTGTAAAAGTTACAAAAGGCCTTTATTGTCGCGTAGTACCAATATAGCGATGCAATGCCGTTGGAATTATTGATCTACATTCAGTATTAGCTGCGCCAGAAGCAATTACCGTATTTACCCGATTCTAACGCGCACCTTTTTTCCGAAAAAAATAGGTCGAAAAATCGCATGCGCGTTAGAATCGGATACAAAACCGAAACTGCCGATACAGCGGAAATTTCGTCCCACCCATCGCCATCGCCATCGCAAGATGGCGCCAAAGCTTTTAGCAACGATTTTTCGGACGCAGCAAGCCTAGGCGCCTAGGCTTTTCTATCGGCATTCACACAAATCGTCAAGTCGTTTCACTTGTGCGCTTGATAACAGCAATGGCAGCAGCAGCTCCCACGCATTCAAAACGAGCGGTCGGCTGAAGCGTGCAACTCTGGAGAAGCTCTCGGGATGGACGTGCGAGGCGTGGGCCACGATCCCATCGACCATGGTTGAACCTTCGTTCAGAAGTGTGGCATCGCGAACGCGCTTGAAGGCACCGAGGCCGAGATGTTGTGGTCAGCGGAGATCGACGAGGAGCGAGATGAGTGAGATTACTTCGGGAAATAAATCGCCCGTTTCTCTCGCATTCGTTTGTCTGGGTCACGAATTCCCGTGCGCATTACAACCGGAGGTGCAAGTCTTTTTCGTTTTTTTTGCCAGGAAAATCGGGTGCGCGTTAGAATCGGGGGCGTGTTAGAATCGGGTAAATACGGTAAGTGCACCTCTCCCCCCTTGCCGATCGATTCCTCCTCCCTCCCTGCTTCTTTCAAAGCAGCTGGAAACACTGGGAATAGCCATGTGACGTCGCAACGCTCGACTTCCGTTCTCCGCTAGCTACATACCTGCGCTACAGTGGCTAGAATATTCTAGCCACTGTACCTGCGTCTAGGCACGCGTCAGTCGCTGCAGACTCGCCTTTGCCTTGGGATCGCGCAGGAAGGAGGAAGAGCAACCAGAAGCTAATGGCATTGACGTTGCCGGCGACCGACGATCGGCCGAATCAGGGGGGCGCCTCGCCGTTGCGTCAGCCGTGGTCGGCGTTTCATCAGCCGCGTTCGGCTCGCAGCGGCGGCGTGCTCATCGGCTGAGAAAGGCGATCTTAAAAAATTGTTTACAAATTATCTGTACAATGCATGGGGCTCGCACTTGGCTCAAAAATCCCCCGTTGTGTGTTCTATCACCTGAATGCATTTGATTGCCACCTTCACAAAGCTTTTCTGGGTCCTTTTAAATGGGACGTGGCAATCAACACTAACTTTTTATTTACGCACTGATTGTAACTAAACTTGGTGCACAAGTAGAGTGAACTGTCAGAATGGCAAAACATAAATCAATTTGTAGCTATCTTGTATAGCTTCAGAGTTATAAGTTCATGCTACTAATGAGTTCAGCCCTTAATTTGTGCCACTGTATTCACGAAAGTTTATTGTGCACATTTGTTATTAGGTGTTACTAGGTTGTGCTATTAGGTAAATGTTTAGCAAAGTTCAGTTTTTTGTGCCCTCGGTGCAGTGCCAGTACGCTTGTCCCTGAGCTTCAACGAAGTAGGGGTGCTTGTACAGCCCGGATTGTGAAACTGAGTTCCGCAGCTTGTGTGCACTGAAGAACTCCGGCTGTTACTTGGATGGCGATGTCGATGATGATGATGCCCTGAACAACAATCTCATTTCTCCTGTCCATGCCAAGCTTGGCTGTCCCATTTTCTCTTACTTCCAAGTGCAAGGCATGCCAGCCAGCTGCAAACACCTACACCACTTTCTGTTGGAACTAAGGGAACTTCGGTCTCCGAAGGAGGTTGACAGTGTTTCGAATGCATTCGCTTTCTTCATGCATCCCCCACCAGCTCTCTCACCTCAGGCGCCAGCGCGGTGAGCATCTCAGCTGCTACCGACCCTCCAAGCTGTGCCGGGTGGCACTGGCCATGGAACCTAGCGGGAAATGGGAAAGAAAGTTGCACAGCTCAAGCACATACACGGGCGCACAATTTCGGAAAATGTCGAACACTGGATGGTCAAGCTTAAGGGGGGGGGGGACACTGCTCTTAAAACAGCTTCCGTTAATTGTTAATTAAACTCCGTGAAACTTGCCCCTCCCGCTGCTTTTTTCCCACTGCTTTCAAATGTGCCATTATTTTTTGAGTCAGTCAAGTATGTAGTTACCAGGATAATTAGAGATGATTGGTCATTGTTGGAGGAACAATGGACAAGACAGTGTTAGTCATAAAACTGTAATCTTTACATCTTCCAATACTATGAACCGTGGTGAGTTCAATAAGAGAATCGGTTTTTTGATGCACCACTCGGAACTAATTTGACATCTCATTAAACTTTTGTGTTTGAAATGGGCATTCGAAATGGTTATTTGTTACTGGAGTCACAAAGGTTTAATGAGCTGTCAAATTAGTTCCAAGCGGTGCATCAAAAAACCGATTCTCTTATTGAACTCACCACGGTTCATAGTATTGGAAGATGTAAAGATTACAGTTTTATGACTACCTAACACTGTCTTGTCCATTGTTCCTCCAACAATGACCAATCATCTCTAATTATCCTGGTAACTACATACTTGACTGACTCAAAAAATAATGGCACATTTGAAATCAGTGGGAAAAAAGCAGCGGGAGGGGCAAGTTTCACGGAGTTTAATTAACAATTAACGGAAGCTGTTTTAAGAGCAGTGTCCCCCTGTTAAGGCACAAGGCTCTCAGCACAATCCTCAACACACCACTGTCAACACATGCACTAACCCCCCCCCCCCAAATTGTGTGAACTAAAAAGGCTCCGCTTTTAAGCAGAGCAGAAACCAGAGCCTGCGTTTTTTTTAACTCTAACCTTAGCTTGCACCATGGAACAGATTCTGCACAGAAAAATTTTTCTTAGCCCATAACTGCAGACCCCAAATGCACGCGACTGCTAAATCATGGTGCACACTTCACAGCGAGTATCCACTCCAGCGTATATATGCGGGCGATTCCACGAGAGAACGAACATGCGTGTACACGACCATTTTTTGTTCATTCTTGTTTTTTTATTATATATGCGCACAATATGGAAACCCCCGAAAATCAAGTTTGTTTTCTCCTGAGGTGCGTAGTTCGGGAGAAAAAAATGTTTGAATGTGCCCGGAGCGCCGCGCTGATTTCGGCAACTGCAGATTTTTCCAAGTTTGCGTCTCTGTGTACGTCGAGGAGTACAAGGGGTGTGTATAAAATGTTTTGGGCCATAAACTAGACCAGAATGCTAATCCGTGTAACGCAAAATCAGCATCCTGCAGCGAACAAAAAATTAAAAAAAAAAATCGTGAAATCGGCCCAGACGATAATTTGTTACTGTTTTTGACGCTCCCTATCTACATTTCTTCTTTTCTTAAAAACTTGGAAGTCGGCCATTTTATTGGCAATACGTATCTAAATGCATAAGCAAAAGATGGTGTTTGTAGAAAATTTAGAAGTACTAAAAAAAATTGAATAACTTCGGCTCTTTTTCAGAAATTGCGCAAATTCAAAACTCAATATAAAAAAAACCCCATACTCGATTTTCTTCAAAATTGCGAAAATAAGACTCCTTTACTTGGACAACAAAACTGTGGAAAAACATGTTGCATCATTTTGTTGAGAACAAAGTTATAAGGGGCCAAACTTGGGGCTCGCGCGACGCGTCTTGGCGCGCCGCGGTAAGTTCCGGCCGCTGTTGCCGGACGTTGCGCGGGTGTACACGGGCGGTAATTCACATTCCACTGCCACATGCCGGCACGGTGAATCTCTTTCCAGTATTCCCAAACGAAAAAAACTATTCTGGAGATTCTTCTGTTTTTTTTTTTTTTAATTTTTTTTCCCCCGCCTGTTTCCCTAATGTGTTCTTTAACGAGCTAACTTTCTGGCCGATATCAGCTCGAAAGCGCTCCTTTGCGGCGCCAGTGTTTTGCGGGATGCAAAACAAAAAAACAAAGGTTCCTCCGATGCGCAGGCAACTGAAACAGATGGCGCTCGGGCAGTTACAAGGGGGGGAATGGATTGACCTTCAGACCCTAATCAGTTCCCCACCACGACGGGCGCATTTCCGCTGGTGGTGCATGGTGCGCTGGCGTCAGTACAGGGTATCGCACCGCTTTCTTTGAGGCAAACATGAAAGAACGACCTTAAAAATAACTAACCAGGAATCAAACACCTGCACCACGGCTTACGAGGCCGTAGGAGGCTTTTCGGAGACGCCACGTTCACGTGAATCTATTTTACTGGAATGAGAATCAGGTGCGGTCGGGTACCTGGCTTCTTGACGTATTATTAAATTCCGGTCTGTTGTCATATTATTGCCGTATATCTATTGTTTAGTCACATATCACAAAGGCGAAGCGTACATTACAGTATTACTAGCGATTTTGATACGCTTGCGTACGAAAATTGCAGTAAGGGGAGGCTACTGCCCCGTCCTTTTCTGTCCTTCAACTAAATGGTTGATGGGCTCTCAACGGATGCTTCCCTTTGCTTTACTCTTGCCATATTTTTGTTTGCTTTTGACTCCTCCCCTTAAAAGGTTTTTTTTTTTTTTCATGGGTGGATGCTTTCGTTTGTGCCTAAGTGTTTGCACGTGCATTTGTGCGCGTGTTTGCTTGCTCGACTACCCGCACAATCTTATCCTGATAGATGTGGCAGGGGAAGCCTAGCGGATGTTGTTCTGAAAAAAAAAAGTGTGACCCGTTCACCCACCCACAGTTCATTCCCGCCCAAGTCTTGCACTCACCCCAGCATGAAGTGTGCGTCTGCGTTTATTGTGCGAATGCCAACCTGTCTGCTTTGGCCCTGCAAAATGTTACAGGGGTTGACCGAAGAATGAGCAACTTAAAGGAGCTTTGTCTTTGCACCTCACCATCGACGCAGTGTTTCTTGGGCGCGTGCCGGCAATTCCCAATGGCCGACAACCTTACCATGTCCGCTTTGGGCGTTTCGGACGAAGAAGACGTCACATACGCTGTATGGGAAATTGGTTCTCTGATAAAAAAGACTGTACCGCCAGCTGCATTCGTGAAGAAACTAAGAAAATGGGTCACCAAGTGGATTTCCCATGACTCTATTAGGCGGACCCAGGCCATTGCCATAAACGAAGCAAAAAGATGCGAACGGCGATCAAGCATTGTACTGCACTTCGACTTCTCTGAAAATTGGACAGTTATTCTGCCAAATGAAGTCCAGTCGTACCACTGGCACAAAACACAGGTTTCACTGTTTACATGCGTTGTAACTACAAGAAAATCAGTTCAGAGCTTCGCAGTAGTTAGCGAATACATGCAACACGATACCGCACGTGCATGCTATGCGCTCGCTCCACAAGGTGCACGAATGCCTGGAAGAAAGTGCCCCTGTGTACAGCTACGTTGTTTACGTTAGTGACGGTGCAGCCAGCCATTTCAAGAAGAAATATCAGCTGTACGAACGTTCCAGAGCAAACTACACGTCTGCGAAGTGGCTGTGCTTGACTGTATGAGCGCCCGAGGAAGCTGTGGTGCAGATATTATAAATATTTTACTTGAGTTGTATTCCCACACGTATGCCTTTTGCTGTGTTCCTGACTGTAAATAATTAATCACGATAGTCTGACAGCCAATTTCCAAACTTGTGTCTTTTTGCTTGAATTCTTGCGAAAAAAACTGAAATCCCTTCAGTAATTTACTCGTGCTGTGACCGAAGCGCCATAATAATAGAAAATTTCGACCACTCCTACCACTTCTACCCGATATAACCACCGGAAAAACTTTTCCTGTTGTTTCGAATCCTTCTTTCCTTTCCCTATAAGAAGAGTGGCGTTCGCAAAGGAGCGCTTTCGAGCTGGTATCGGCCAGAAAGTTAGCTCGTTAAAGAACACATTAGGGAAACAGGCGGGGAAAAAAAAATAAAAAAAAAAAAAAACAGAAGAATCTCCAGAATAGTTTTTTTCGTTTGGGAATACTGGAAAGAGATTCACCGTGCCGGCATGTGGCAGTGGAATGTGAATTACCGCCCGTGTACACCCGCACAACGTCCGGCAACAGCGGCCGGAACTTACCGCGGCGCGCCAAGACGCGTCGCGCGAGCCCCAAGTTTGGCCCCTTATAACTTTGTTCTCAACAAAATGATGCAACATGTTTTTCCACAGTTTTGTTGTCCAAGTAAAGGAGTCTTATTTTCGCAATTTTGAAGAAAATCGAGTATGGGTTTTTTTTTATATTGAGTTTTGAATTTGCGCAATTTCTGAAAAAGAGCCGAAGTTATTCAATTTTTTTTAGTACTTCTAAATTTTCTACAAACACCATCTTTTGCTTATGCGTTCAGATACGTATGGCCAATAAAATGGCCGACTTACAAGTTTTTCAGAAAAGAAGAAATGTAGATAGGGGGCGTCAAAAACACTAACAAATGGTCGTCTAGGCCGATTTCACGATTTTTTTTAAAATTTTTTGTTTGCTGCAGGACGCTGATTTTGCGTTACAAAGATTAGCATTCTGGTCTAGTTTATGGCCCAAAACATTTTATACACACCCCTTGTACTCCTTGACGTACACAGAGACGCAAACTTGGAAAAATCTGCAGTTGCCGAAACCACCGCTGCGATCCGGGCACATTCAAACATTTTTTTCTCCCGAACTACGCACCTCAGGAGAAAACAAACTTGATTTTCGGGGGTTTCCATATTGCGCGCATATATAATAAAAAAACAAGAATGAACAAAAAATGGTCGTGTACACGCATGTTCGTTCTCTCGTGGAATCGCCCATGCAGGTCATACAGGATAAGTATGTCAAAGAAGTGTTACGACTTCTATCGGCACACTTGCGAATGTGTTGCCAGAGCTGATGCCACTATTTCTACGATATAGGGAGGGAAATGGCACTTCTTGCCAGAAACAACTCAGAACTTAGCTTACACATTCTAGACTTCATTCTAGAAGGGTAATCACACCATTAGCAACACAGTTCTCCGCCCGTTTAACTTTAAATCCACCTTGGCGTGCTTAATGGGTACTGAAATATCATGCACGGGTGTTTTTGATCTTCACCGCGATCATAAAAGCAGCCTCTGCGGGTGCCAATCAAACGCGTGACCTTTTGCACACCCTTGTGCACATGAGCTGCACAAAAAACGCTGAACAGTCACCAGGCCTGACAAGTGCTAACACTGACCGCAGCCCAAACAGCAGCAAAACAAAGCACAGTACTGTATCTTTCTGTAAAGACACAGAGTGATTAGGGAGACTGAATGCCACTCAAAGATGGCATCACAACCAACTAGATTTAAAACAACCTCGAAACAACTCGCAATCAGTTACTATGCAGCAGCAGTGCCGACAAAGGTTGGGGTATGCGGGGTGCCCATAAAACATGAAAGGTCCACCTCCTCCTACGAGTGGCAGCCATTTTGGTTCTCACTGCCAGTTTCAACCCAAGTACACGTTTCCTCACTGTCATTGCTGCAAATATATAGGGTCCTGCAACTAGGAACGAAATGCCTCGATACTCGTGCTGCCTCATTAGCTCAGCTTTTTTTGGGCATAACTATCCCATCCTGTATATATGCTGCTGCTGCGCTTCTGAGAGCACTTTGAGCCATATCTCCAAGCCCGTGACACCAAAAATGGTTTTCATTTCAAAATGAAGGTGAAACTTTTCTTTCTGTTTAATGCCTAAAAAAATAGAACGAAAATCTAACAGCTTCCTTGCACAGGATATACCTATCTGGTCACACTGACATGATCATTTGGCAGAAGTGTGCTCTGGAAGAAACCGTAGGCTCGCCGTGCCTATCCAGCATTCGCGTTTTACATACAGAATACACCTTTCTGGTCACAAAGACATAAATGTCTTTTTTCCTACCTAACTATACCTAATGTGGAGGTGACAGTTCAAAAAGTAGTTAGTCTAGCAACTCCAACGTATAACATATCCTTAAACTGATTAATTTTTGTTATTATGACGGTAAACTACACAAAAGCTCTGAGTTTAGTAAATTAGGCCCATAAACAGAAAAAAATGTCCTTATTTACCATTCCTTCCCGTAACCAAAGGTTAACTGGGCCTAATGGCTCAACCGGAAGTTATGCCGCCTAGTCGCCAGTTTCTATCCCTTCTGACCGCAGAATTGTGAATGCATTGCTGTCGACGGTGTGTCACAATTGAGTGAATGTAGTTTGATCCATGCTCGTCACGGTGCCGTGCAACGGAAAAGTGTCGGGAGAGCTGCTCACCCCGTGAGCACCTGTGCCAAGGTGACGATGGCGCTGTAGACCGGCGGGGCCGACGAGTGACCGCTGGTCCCCCGCGCCGACACCCGGGCCATGATCATGCCCTTCTCGGTCACCGCCACACTGCCGTGACAAGAAGCTGGAGTCATGCAAAGCAGGTTTTACAACGCTGCACCGTGCAAACCACGGCAGGTGCACGAAATGAGCGTAGATTTCACAGATTTCTGCCACTACGGCCGTTAAAGGAGCCATGAGGACAAAACAAAAGTTCGGTTCATTCGAAAGATTGCCTCGAAAGAATCATACTGACACCACTGTTAACGCACACTTCGCTCAAATAAGCTACATAACTAGGAAAAAACGGAATGGCCGTGCGACCCACTAGCTCATTTCCCGCAACTGAACCTGTGATGTCACATGAGCTTAGCTGTGCGATTGGCTGAGGACGGAAAAAGCAAACGCAAATTAGGCACGGCTTGCAGGCTTTCCGAACGAACAATTTGCGCTCAAGCGTAATGCATATTCATTTCACAGCAGTAAGAATGGTGCGGTAAACAATGAAAGTTACGAAAACGCACGTAAGCATAGAAGTACCGATGCGCACTGCTGCTGGTACTGGGCGCACTATGCTTGTTTTAGCTGCACAGCACTCTGCCGCTTTGAAGTTGTTTTACAGGACACTGGTCGATTGCCGTAAGCGGCGTTGTCTTACGTGACCCGGTTTGTCGAGGATACCCCAGGTTTCACGAGACGATCACTTTTTACATTAACAAAAACAAGCCAGGTGCAAATACGCTCAAAAACAAAGCAACGGCGGACAATGGTTGGTGGATGACTATAGCAGCGCCATTTGGGAGGGCTGACGGACAGCAAGGCCGTAAATCTGAATGATGCAGTGGAATTGAATAGACGCGCTTCTGGTGTCATTGCTGACATTACGAAAACCCACGAGTTGGCGGGAGAATAAAAATTTTAACCTAAATTGATCAATTTCTCAGTGAATACGGCATCGTTTGCAGCCGGACAAGTGCGGGGGGCACTATAAAACCCGAAATTTTTCGAATAAAACAAACTTGTATTCTGTCTTCATGGCTCCTTTAACGGGGGACACTGGTCTCGAAACGACTTCTTTGAATTTTCAAGTAAACTTTCTGAAACTTGTCAGCCTTGCCGCTTTTCTCCCACTGATTTCGGATATGCCAGTATTTTTTCAGCTGGTCAATTAGTTCCCAAGATAATTAGAGATAATTGGCCATTTTTCGGCAAACAAAAACCCAAGCAGTACTTATGACAATACCGTTCGTTCGTTACAGCGGATCTGGCAACAATGAACTCCCGTTTACAATAGACCATTTCTGTTGGTTTGTTTGGTCTCTATGCATTTTAAGTGGAGTCCACTTCACACATAATGGACCCGGCTAGAGCAGACTATCGGCTGCACCAGACAATTTTTGGCGGAAATTGTTTTGGCTGAATGATTATAGCGAACTTCCGCGGTGCCGGCACCCGGTATGCTTTTTTTTTTGTTTATTTTGGTGAGGAAACTGCTACATCTGGCAACACTGTTAGTGTAGAACGGGTCGTTGGCGGAGCCAAGCCAAGCCAATGCCAGTGGCCATTCTTTCTTTTTTTTTTTGTGCGACAAGGTATCTGATTTCACTCTAGGATAAATTAAGCATAATTAACGCTGTCTAACATGGTGAAAAACAGGCAGACATCGCCAGAAGTATGTTCCCGTCTAAGCAGGTGGTCTGCTCGACCACCAAGAATAAGACCACTACCGAAAAACACGACTCCGGTGAGATTGAAGAACAGAGCTTTTGAATACACAAAGGCATGCACCCGGTGGTTGAGTCTGCCCTAGACAGTTTTTTTTCCATAATAAAGAACTCAGGTTCAGAGAAGTTCAGCATTCATTAATCCCATGCATGCGTCGCTCTCGTTCCGTTCGACGAAAAAGGTGAGAAATGCCTCAAGCAGGGGGATCGTTTCCATCCACTGCGTGCAACCTGCCACTGGCCGTATGGAGTCCAACTGGTCTAACTTTCGATTTCACAGCTGACTACCAGATAATTTCATACCAGCTGTTTTACTGATCCGACTAAGATCCTTAAAACAGCAGAAGCTGCCTTGGGGGAGCATCAGGCAGCGATCCGAATTAAACGTTTGATTTGATTGATTGATTTGATTGTAGGGTTTAATGCACCAACACAACGCAGGCGATGAGGTGCGTCGTAGTGGAGGGCTCCGGATTGATTTTGACCACCTGGGGATCTTCAACATGCGCCAAAATCTCGTACACACAGGCGTTTTTCGCCTCCATCAGAAAAGCGGCCGCCACAGCCGGGAATCGAACCCACGACCTTGTGCTCAGCAGTGCACCGCCTTAGCCACTGAGCCACCGCGGCAGGTGACTTAAACATTTGACGAACAGTTTCGGGTAAACCAGCTGTGTCACTAATTTTTTGAAAAGAGCCTGAATTATTCTGCTGGCTTTGACCGATTTTTACAACTGAAAAATAACTGTTCCTAGTTCTATTCCCGCTATATTTGCTCAGCTTAGCGTGCCCTTCTACGCACTCGGCCGCATGTTCTATGCCTTTGCCAAGCGTCTTGGCTAAGCTTTGAAAACAGCCCTATGCAATTTTTTTACCCTGCCTGAGCACTGTGCAGATTTGTCACAGGCGTGTAGGAAGTACGAATTCTCTGCAGCATTTATATGCAATACTGGTCAAAGTTCTCACTTTATGCACATACACCACCCCATCAGACGCTGCATGCTTAGGATACAGCGGACATTTTTTTCTGGATTAAGAAGGTCTGCTGTAATCGGTGTAGACTGTATAACAATATATTAAACATGACGATGAACAACTATGGCACTGTCCAATTTTGTATGCATTCTATGGTAAAATATACCGCTTATTACAATCCTCCAGTGCCGCGATATCGGATATAACAATGCAATCCGGTTACGCCGTGCACTGAAAATGCGAGCTACCATTGGCTCTCCGTGCCGCGAGCTGCGATGTGCCTCGCATGACTGCCACCCCTCAAAAAACGAGCCGACTGCGTCGCTTACAAAGAAGGGAGGGGAGGAGGAGGAAAGTTTTTCTTCCGAAGCCCCGCCCTGGTGCCGTCGCCTTGGCATTGTCCCCGCACCCGCTCGCTTGCTTGCGCATTCAACGTGTGCGCCACTTTGAATTTGACTGGGTGCCCCTTCAAATGCCTCCGTTTTTCTACGGAAGGGACGTCAAGGCCGATGTTTTGGAAACGTCCGAGTGCCTCACTGAAGAAGCGATTATTGCAAGAGTACCATGATACAGTTGCTCAAGGACTTCGTTTCCGCCAAGAATCTTTCGCTCAGCTCCGTGAAGCACCTATTAATGATCTTGAAAAAGATTTGTGCCAGCTTCGTGAGCAGCAAACAAAGCTGACCGGCTACGACTCTTTTTCTGAAAACAAGTAGTAGTACGATTTTGCTTGCATGCGAATAAAATGTTTTGAGCTGTGTTTCGGCTTTTTTTTTTTCTTGCAACCCGCTTACAACAATCATCAGTTATAATAATGAAATTTTCCTGGCACTTGGATATTGTTACAATTGGACTCGACTGTACATAATCTCGAATTCTTTAAATGTTTCTGCAGTTGCGACTAATACTGGTTCTCTTCACCTAAAAACAGTTCCCCAACGGGTGAGAGCCTGCCCCACTCACAGTGCCACAGGCCTCTTGAGGCCCGGCAGGAGGTTCTCCAGGACCATCATGCCCTCGTCCAAGATGAATTCCAGCTGCTGAACATTGCGGGCGCGCAGCGCCTGCCTGATTGCCGCCGCTCCGTGAGTGCCTCCGACTTCCTCGTCATGCCCCAGGGCCACAAACAGGCTCCTGCGGGGCCGGTCCCCCTGCTCCAGGCGGTACTCCAGGGCCTCCAGAATTCCCTGCACCAGTGGCACACCAGTGGCACACTCAGCATCCTTGCGCACCCTGCAGGCACTTGTAAGCACCACAGTCACACCAGTGTCACTCCTCAGGGAAAATCTGCGCACCCTGTGGGCACACATTAGCACCAGGGTCACATCAGTGTCACCCTCAAGGCAACTTCGTGCACCCTGCAGGCACTAGCGGGCACCAGTGTCACACCAGTGATTCACTCAGGGCAACTCCATGCGTCCTGCAGGCACTTGTGGGTAATGTTTTTTCTACCCATGTGAACCGACTTGTAATTCGCCAAGACGGGTTTTCAAGCTTGACAGATCATCGTGAAATGTTGGCAGCTGAATCAGGCAGATAATCTTCCTATCACATAAACCTAACAGGTTCCATATTATCTCGTTCAAAAATTTCGCGGCAAGAAGCCAGTCTTCTCAAGTTATCCATTTCTCCCACTAGCAACGAGTACCCCCTGTGTGGCCTACACTAAAGGGTAGCCATAATCTTCTGCCACAGCCAGAAGCCAATCTGCTGTGCACTCCGGTTCTTTGGTTAGTGGCTTTAGCATACAATAGTACAAATCAACAAACAGCATGGGACCCACCAGTGCGAAGAAACATTTTTGAATTCTAAAATCAAGTAATCTCCGCAGATAGCCAGATGGATAGCAGCACGGTAGGCTGCCTTACAGCTTTTGTGTACCCCTATTGGAGACTACCCCAGTGGGTCGTGATGCGAGTGCTGTGGCGAGAAAGAAAACGTGTGTATTTACCATAGAGATAATATACTGACTCTAGAGGGAAAGCACGCCGCTGAGCCAATGCATTGGAACCGTACGACACACAGTGGCAGACATGATACAACGATTTGAAGGTTGCCAGCTGAGCTTTTGCTTACTAAAAACGGAGAAAGCGATGGGTTGTAATCTGGCAACGTGCTACTGTGGTGCTTCCGCATCCGGCTAGCGAAGCATGCCGGGATTAATTGTAACATGGCGGCCCGCTGGCCAGGCGAATTTTGTGTGGGCGGCGTCGACAGCATTGCGTAGTTTATCTCCTGTGGGTAGGTAGGTAACCAACACGTTTTCGGTTTAACGTGTGGCTTATATGTAGTACTGAGACTATTTGAGCAATATGTGGCAACGCTCACGCAACACTTGCGCGCAAGCTCAAATGCGACTGATCGCATGCGCGAGGACGCCAAGGAATCAGCTGATCCGTACTGGGCCGCACAGAAAAATGAATCTCCGTCATGATCTCGGTGCATTTTTGCGCTGTGGTGCTTTATTTGCCCTTATGTGAAAATTTGCGAGTCGCTCAATGCTTTTCAAAGGAAGTGAAGTGAACTGTAGCTTTAGCTGAATGTGAAACCTCTATTGACACACACACACACACACACACGCACACACACACACACACACACACAAAAATGTTGCTTTATTTGCCCTTCTGTGAAAATTTGCGAGTCGCTCAATGCTTTTCAAAGGAAGTGAAGTGAACTGTAGCTTTAGCTGAATGTGAAACCTCTATTGACACACACACACACACACACACACACACACACACAAAAATGTTATCGCATGGGCCAACGCTGATATTGCCGGTGAGTCGCGGCCCTTTGAAGCACAAGAACGAAAGAGTGCGGTCGATCGCAGGCCAACGGAGTGGCAGAATGCATGCCAAGGGAATTTGCGAAATACAGTCAGCGGCGTGTCCCGTTTATTTTTTTCTGTCTGTATTCGCCAAGTTCTAGCTGCTTTCCACCACTTCAAAGGGAAAGCTTGCGGGAATGAACGGGCAGTATTGAATGGGCAGTAATTTACCGCACAGAGCGCGCGAGGAGAGAAAACTGACGTATTGTGACTGATTAAAAAAGAAATCACATTTCGTTACCCATTTTTTCGTTCTACCTTCGCGAACGTTTGTGCGAAAGTTCGAAGCACGGAGAGCTGTATGAAGTTCCATGAACAAAGCAACTTAAACAAAACGATTGTAAAAGCTGCTTTTATTTCTTTTTCCAACGGGAACGATCGCTGGCTGCCAGTCCGTAGCCTGTAGTAAACTTGAGGTAGTCAAGGTCAGATCGGAATCGCTATTCCGGCGTCAGTTCAGGGGCAATAGATAAGGCGCTTAACGTGAAGAAACGAATGACAGCCTCGCAGGTGCCTGGGGAGGCAGATGCTCAGCGCGTGCATCCGAGTTGTACCAGTTGCACATGTTTTGCACGCACGCAGACCTTAGCTCGAGACTGCACACACACACTGCGCAATATAGGCGCAAGGGCTTCGCCACTTCCTAGCGCACTTAAAGAAAATGGAAACCACAACTGAACTACACATTCACTCTTTGTTTAATAATTAGAGCTTAATTACACTAAAAGTTTTTTAAAGAGCTAGTTTTAATTACTGAAGCAATTACTTGTAACTATTGTTTCAGTTCTTTGTTTTAGGTAAATAATTACGGAACAACTTTTTGGAGATCTGAATACAATTGCTCAGGTTACCATGGAAATTGTATCATGTCAGCGCCCACGATTTGTACGGTCTCGGAGCTCGCTTTACCCCCCTGGTATTTACGTCTGCAGTAATATTGTTCTGAGAACGTTCAAAAGAGCCTGCTTGGTGTCATTATTGTCAGCTGCTCCCGCAACCCGCAATGTTTACGGCAGTTTCCATGTCAGTCACACATGCTTTAGAATGAGTTCTACGTGTTCTTGTCGTGATAGCATAACATATATTTTTTTAAATGCCAATGCTGGAAGCACGAAGGAAGTTTTACTAGAAAAAGAACAGCTGCACTAAATGAAATCACATCATCACTCGCTGCAAGTGTGAACACTGCCTGATCGTACGGCACGCTTTGCACGCCGTCGCGCGACTTGCCCAAGTTGCAAGTGGGAACGTGCCTTTACGTTCTGACCAAGAGTGAAAGAGATCAGCGAAGTCTATGTGGAACACCAGCTCGGCAGCCATTATTGATGGACCCACTAAAGTTCTTTACACATTGTCACAAAGCACGTGCTCTTATCCCATAGCTTAATTCGAGCGTGGCTGTGTACGGCTAGAATTTGATGCATTTTTTGATGCATTTGTTCGGAGCAAAAAACACAACGTTAACGTTCCCTTGGCGACCAATCTTTTTCAGGCGTTGACAGACGTTATTATTGTAAGGGATAACTACAACCTTTCTGCTATCTTTCACACTAGGATTCTTATCATGCTTTGAAGAAATCTTGCCATCATTCCATGAACACTAGCCTCAACGAGCAAGGAAACCGCCTGTCGGCTGCTGGGCATCGGCCCCATTAGGTAGTGTCAGTTGCGGATCGATTAATAAAGCATCTGTCTAATGCACGAACTAATAAGTATCCTAGTGTGAAAGACAGCAAAAAGGTTGTAGTTATGCTTTACATTCACAACGTGTCTCAACGCCTGAAAAAGATCGGTCACCGAGGGGATGTTAACATTGTGTTTTCGGCTCCGAACAAATTGCAGACCTTGTGCAAGCGGGTCAACGATGGCACAAAGAAGGAATCTGCCTGTTTTAAGAACCACAGAAACTGCTTTCTAGACTGCAGCGAAGGTGTTGCCTACACAATCCCCTTAACTAGTTGCGATAATGAGTATGTAGGTCGAACAGGCAGATGCTGTAACGATAGGCTTCGCGAACACAATGATAACATCCATAATGCAGTAAGTGGACACCTTGGTATCCGTTGCCGCGACTGCGATTGCACCACCCCTCAGTTCGTGCGCACTAGGATCCTCTTAGACACCCCAATAAGGTAGTTCGGGAAATAATGGGGGCAACCGAGATCGCCAGGCTGCAAAATCACTGCGTTACTGCCCCATTCATAGCACTATCAGAAAAAGAATGGAAGTTTCTACAGGGACCCTGCACGCATCCATGATTATCTTTGCTAATGCTCACAGCTTACTCAGGTGTTTTCTTGGATTTTTCCTAGATTATATGCTTTTTTCCTTGCAATAAGAATTGTTGAAAGCCAGTGCTTCTGGTGTAATGTTCTTCTCCATCCTTCATGTGTCTGCGCTGTAAACATTTGAAACGTGAACCAACACGCCGGACTGGTTCTCAAAAATTCCTCGCCCCTCACGTTACCCGTACTGCATAGAACTGCAGTGGGATATTACTACCACAGTAAGCTCAACGTATAGATGAAGATGCAAGGAGTGAGAAATGCAAATTTAAATGACGATTTCAGTTGTAATGCAGACCCTTGTGAATAACCAACAGTATGAATAGCTTCTCTCTCTCCTCCTTCTTTTTCTGTGATGTTATATATAAAAGAAGAGACAATGCTTTGCTACATCAACACTTCGCAAGCGAATGGCACCTTACTTGCTGCAGTTCTGGTAAACACTGGAAGAACGAATGTGCCCAGTGATAAACCCGATTTAAGCTTTCATTCTCACCACCTTTGGCAAGACAAATACCGGAATAAAGGCCTCAAGAGTCGCGTTTTGATTCCAAGTAAGGCTTCTGCAATGAAAACATGGCAAGCAGTTGCGAGACTTGTCTGTCTTCCAATACAAAGCACCCATTAATATCAGGTTGTGGCTTGCTCACACAGCCACCTGGTGTTTTAAATACGTATTTTATACGCATTTAACTAAAATTCTGTCAGACGCTGTGCGGTGAAACTCTAAAAAAAGTCTAGTTAAGGGTAAAAAAATCTGTCTGTTGCATCACCAGTAAGCCTGGTTTCAGTTTTGATTTCGTTTGATGCCTTACTGTTACACTAGAAACAAGCTTGAATATTCATGGTTCAAGAAAGTTATTACTTGCTCCACATACAAATTTAAGAAAAAAAGACACCAACTGAAAGTTGTGAGCATATTGATGCAGAGACACTGAAAAAACAAAGAAAAAAATCCCAAGCCATCTCCACTAGCATGAAACTTGGGGGGAGGGGGGTGGGTGGGTGTGTGATGCATGCAGTGTATAAGCATATTCAAAGACTGTAAGCCTCTCGCCACATGGCGCGCGCTGATCAGGCACTGGGGAAGGGCCAGTGTGAGGAGCAATCATGGCACCCTCTCTTGCGTTAAAATGGACTTAAGCAATTAATTGAGACACACTGGCCATAAGTTGTCTTCATGTCACACTCCGTAGCCTGCTAAGAACTATGGTAAGAAGTAACGCGAGGCATTGGAAAACAAGTGTCCTGGTGTGTTCTTTTAGTATGCGTTTTTGCCCATGGAGCTGAAACGTTCTAGCGCGAGACATTGCAAAACAAGTGTCCCAGTGTGTTCTTGTAGTACGTATTATGTTCTTGCACGACGCGTTGCAAAACGCCTGTCGCGGTGCGTTCTTTTAGTACGCATTATGTTCTAGCGTGCGGCGCTGGAAAACGAGTGCTTCAGTGTTTTAGTACCGTGACTACATCAGACGACAGGAGACGCCAGCAGCCCGAGCCCCTAAGGTACTTGCCCCTAAAACAACTCTGACTCACTGGGTTACCTGTTCACCTAACCATACGCGACTTTCAGAGCATCCTCCTGATTCGACTAAACGATTGTGGAACTAAATGTTGCGCATTCAATTTACCAACTTTGCACCACTTCTTTGTTGCTTACCGTATTTTCTGGTTTATAAGTAGCACCCCCCTAAAACGTCAGTTTTTCCGAAAAAAAAAAAAAAAAAACGTATACAAGTCGCATTGGTGTATAAGACGCACCAGTGTACAAAACACACTTGTCAATTAGGTAAACTCATAGAGGATCAGTTCGTTACAAAGTGCGGCGAAAGTGCATGGTTGCGGCAGCCGCCACCTCTGAACACATCCCCCGGTAAGCAGTGCTAGACACGTGCATCTACCGTCCAAAGTTTAGACAGAACTTCTCAAAAAGGGTTTATTGATACACAAAGATGGCATGTACTTACAGACGGCGTTTAGGCAAAACTATCGAAGCATTCTTCCTTTGACGTGGTAACAAATAATTGATTCATTTAGACCATAGAGCTGTGTCTCTTAATGTGAGCTGACATCACGCAGCACACAGACACCTTTTCGAGCGCGGACCCTGTGAAGCTTGCCGTCACGTACTGGATTTATTCCATACATAAGTTGCACCGGTGGATAAGACACACCAACAAAAATTTCAGAAAAAAGCCGCGACTTATACACCGGAAAATACGCTATTTTCTTGCCCCTTGTTCACGAGCACCCCTGAAACCTTCATTCGCAGCTGTACTCATGACAACAATGATCAAGAGAGACAGCCAACAAAGCAGGCTTCCGCACCATGACGATGTTCTTGGCATCGATTGCACCACGGCCCCAGATCTCGCCGTCCACCACTTTGCCCCCAAACGGCGGCTGCTTCCACCTGGACGCCACAGCTGGAACCACGTCCAAGTGGCCGCACAGCATGTACGCCGTCAGGTTTGGGTCCGAACCTCGTATCTCGAACAGCAGGCTGTGATTGGCCACCACTTCGCGCGTGACCAGCTCGGATGAATGGATCTGCGGAAAAGCTGTACGTTCGAAATGTTCACATTAATAAATAGTAGAGCCTCATTGCAAGAGGTGCTCAGTTATAAGATATTTGAAAATGGCTTGGGTGGTTTTCCTCTGTTTGCCATGTTAGCAACATCACATACATGAGACATAATCACAAGCAACACTCCG
This sequence comes from Haemaphysalis longicornis, assembly GCF_048455015.1. Classification (NCBI taxonomy): domain Eukaryota; kingdom Metazoa; phylum Arthropoda; class Arachnida; order Ixodida; family Ixodidae; genus Haemaphysalis; species Haemaphysalis longicornis. The sequence continues at coordinate 41,700,558 of NW_027526204.1, forward strand.
CTACTAAGGACAACATTGTTCGGTCCCTAGAGTAAATTCTGTACTATTTAGAAGAGTCATGATGCAAGAGGGGCCTTATATGGAAGGCCCCGTTGAAAACTCCCTAGATGATAGAACTGGAGCCTGCATCCGAGAAACCCCCAAAGGCTCTGGAATCTTTTGAGAAGTTTGTGCCTGCAGATGTGAGGGCTCCAAGGAGCTTGTAAATCATGTCGTCCTCATGCAAGTAAATGGTGCCCTATAGGATGAACCAGAGGACGATGATAACTACCATGAAAGACTTTTTGCCGTCATACTGAGCAATTTCCTGTACAGTAATCCATGTACAGACATGTACAGTAATCCCTTGTTATAGCAAAATAGCTTTACTCGAACTTTCTTCTGGTGCCAACCCAGACACATGCATTTTTGGCCGCATTACTCGAAGCACATGAAGAGCTTGACCCGCTTAGAGCGAAGTGGTGAGCGGAGGCGTCGCCGAGCCGCGGCGACACAGTGGCAAGCCAGGCTGTCAACATGGCGGGTCAACACAAGCTGGTGTTTCCCCAGCGATTTTCTTGAGCCAGTCAAGCTCAATTCGCCCAATCCGACTTTAAACAAACGAGCCAAATGCGTGGTAGGGCCACTGAATTTTGTTCCTAGACATTGGTCAATGGCGTGGACGAGATGGTGCGCGAACACCGACACTCTTTCCATAGACTCAGCAGTGTCATCGGCAATAGAGCGCAAAAAAGTCTCGTGTCGCAAACTTAACGGCTGCACAGCTTGGGAAAAAATGGCTCAGTGATCATGCCAAGCCCCTAGTGCAAAACCAGTCAGAATTCATGATTGCACTCTGTACCCACAATGAGCGGTTAATCATTTCTTTACCTCAGCAAACACAACCTGAAACTTGAGCCGTTGCGTTTGCGACGCTTTCCAGTGTGAGACTGTCGTAGCGTTCCGTGGCGCCCGCGCGCCCCCTATAAAAGTGGCCACTGCCGCAGTCACTTTTATGTGCGGCGACCGCAGCGTCATGCAATGGTTCGCTAAATTGGAGCAGGGGTGGTTTGTGCCCAGCAAGACCTTGAAACAGCCAAAGCTCCCTGCCTTTTTTGCACCTGAATAAAGTTTTGCTTCACTGAATACATTGTACTTTGATTCCTCACAGTTAAGGCAGAAAGTTGGGCTAGTTGGTTATCTGACTGCAGTTTACTAGCAGAAAAGAGACGTGGACGAAGAAGTTCTCAATGGCTAAAGCGCTGTGCTGCTGAGCACAAGATTTCTGGCCGCGGCGGCCACTTTTGAGATGGAGGCGAAAGGCAAAAATAACTGTCTGTTGAGATTTCACCAGTTGTTATAGGTCTCCGGGTGGTCAAAATTAATCCCGAGCCCTCCACCACGGTGCACCGCACCTCATAGCGCGGGTTAAACCCCCATAAATAAAAAAAAATTATTGTCTGCATGACGCCTTATTTTTATTGTTCGCACGCCAGATAGGACTCTTGAACAGAAACCTGAGAAACAGAAACCTGAGAAACTTTCTCGGGCAGATGTCGCATTGGGATCTGCACATTAACGAACTGGCTGTGTTTGGAAAGTGTAGTGGGCACCGTTGGCACCATGCACTGAAGATGACGTAGACAAAAAATATCTTGTACAGCGCTTTGTGTACAACTTATATGTTACAAGCTAAGAATATTATATCATATTATATTATATTATTATTATTATATCAGATTATTATATCATTATAACATAATATAATATATATTATAGGATGCACCTGGTTGGCCAAGGCAGCTGTTGTTCTAACCGCTGAAAAATCATCTCTTCAACACTTCATAACCATGCACTTTGCCGCGTACATAAAAACTTCTTGCATCTCTGCGAGTTGTGTTGCCCTTTATTGGAACGTGACAGTATAGTACTCCATAATGTCACGTGCTAATAAGTGTCAAAACCAATGATAGAAAGACCAAGGCACATGCCAAGTAAATAGGCATAAGCTTTCCGTTGAAAAAACATAACAAAAAACTGATATCATCAATGTTTCTGAAGAATAGTGGAAAAAATAGGAGCTAGAACTTTAAGCATGTGATTCGAATGGGTGATGCAGCACAGCTTCAGTCCCATAAGTTTCGTAACCAAATCATTTACAAACTAAAACAAGAGGTTAGAATCAGTATTAGCATTATTTAAGATTGATTTTTTAGAAATGCAAAAGGAATATATTACCTAGCAAAACATCTCATACAGTTCTGGCAATCCATGTGTGTCATAAAAGTTCCTTTTATTTTTATTCCTTGAGGCCAGATTGGCTTGTTTAAACCTAGAACACAGGATTTCAGTGGTATGCTACACTGAAACCCCATTACAGCGAGCTTCAATGCAGCAAAACTATTGATATAACGAAGTAATCTGATTTACTTGAGTTTATGCAAATTGAACTACGTGTACTAAGCCTAGATATACTGAAACATGTTTTTGTAATTTCAACACAAAGCCATCAGAAGTAAAATTAAAATAAGCACGAAGGAAATTTCCGATCCACTAAGGCACTACCGCAAGCGAATAAGGCCTCCCAAGGCATCGCCGTTGGCAGTGGAGGTTATCAACAATGCGAGCAGTCGCCGAAGATACCGGAATGCTTGCCTGGGCAAGCAGTTTACACTGTTTGTTGCTGGATTCCTTATCTTTCTGCTTACAGTCTGTTTATCTGTGCTTGCAGTAACTATGTCACATTGCTGTGTTGCTTTTTCTTTCCTCCTGCCACCTCCACTGCGGCATTCACAATTTCTCCTCAGCCTCTTATCTAGGCTGTACGGATCACAATTTTTACAACAGGAAGGGTGGGAGAGAGAGAGAGAGAGAGAGAGAGAGAGAGAGAGAGAGAGAGAGAGAGAGAGAGAGAGAGAGAGAGAGAGAGAGAGAGAGAGAGAGAGAGAGAGAGAGAGAGAGAGAGAGAGAGAGTACTACCAAACACTGCCATGATACAGTAATCTTTTCACCAGCACTACGTGCAATGCTCAATGACACTTGCTTAAATCAACTGCTAGCTGCTGTGTCAGGAGCAGAGCATGAGACTTGCTATCTGCCAGAGTTATGTGACCTCTGACTAGTGCAAACATTGCGCGAAGGGCTTGAGTCTTCACACCAACTGCCTTTTTGCACTTAACTAACCGAAAACAACAGGGAATCAGAAGAGTGGCTATGTTAGTACTGTGCAGCAGCAACTTTTTGCACCTTTGAAGGTGCAAGGGAAAGCAATGCAAGCAAAAACAAGATCACCAGTCTGCAGTTCACGCACGTGCGCATCGATGGTTTGCATCTGTACATTGGTACGAGTTCAATGGTCCACAGAATACTGTGCAATACACCTGCCTTTAAAGAGTGTGTGGCACAGACTTTAGCTGTGAATCAGGTGTAAAAATAAACAAACAAACAGATATGGATCAATGCCAAAGCTGCTGTGAGCGAGCGCTAGCAACTGGAAAGTCAAGTGGCATTGGCAATGCATGCTCCACACTAGTTCATAATTTAAAAAATTGAATGCAATGAAATTAGGCATTGAATTAAATGATGAGCAGAAAAAAAAAGAAGTTGTTTCTGCAAGATGTGAAGAGAAATGAATAGCCTTACAAGTTTCACTCTAGCAGAGGTAATACTTAGAGGAGTCGAAATGAAATAGCAGCATACAAGTACGCAAACCAACCAGGTATTGCAAGCTATAAAACTAGAACACAGCAACCCAGACGGTTACTTCACGGCCCTGACTCGTAAAGTAACCGTACCTTCAGGAACACGAAAAGCAACACTCAGTTTACTTCACAGAACTATTTTGAGAAGCTGGGATGGGGAGGTACCTTTTAGGTCGCTGTCTAGACAGAGTGCATATAGCCATTCAAATAGGATTCATATTTACTCGCATAATGAACGCACTTTTTTCTCCCTAAAACAGAAGCAATGTTAAGGGTGCGTTTATTACCCGGGGTAATTTTCTGAAAAATTTTAAGGAGTGACGAAAGAAGGCCGCCACTAAACAAAATAATGTATTAGATAACCTACCATTCACAGTAAACATGCACGTGCACAATTCGCATGCACACCGCGCTTTTATTGAACTAAGCTCCTCTTGGTTTGTCAAGGCTCCCGTTCGTCAATTCCAAAATGTCTACCGGCAGCACGGTTACCATGCTCGACTGCGTACTCCACACCGTTTAACGTGAAACTTGATGTGTAATTGACATTTCGGACCATCGCCGACGGATACGTGGAAGACTAGCACAAAGCAATCAAGTAACAAAGCTATCCCAAAAAAAAGTAAGCCTGAGACGGTCGTTGTGATTAGCTGTGCAACGACGCCACGCTGGAGTTTTTATTCGTTTTTCACTCCGAGAGATGGCTCTAGGCTTCATGCGCGATCATCATCAGTGGGAGCGAGTGAAGCGGGAAAGCTACAGCGAAGCCATTCATCGGACTGCAGGGTTGGGAAGTTGGGGTTGCGGGGGAAAAAAAGCAACCTAATTTTGACGAGTAAACTTACAGGTGCGTTCATTATGCGAGTGCGTTCGTTACTTCACAAAACTATTTTGAGAAGCTGGGATGGAGAGGTACCTTTTAGGTGGCTGTCTAGACAGAGTGCATATAGCCATTCAAATAGGATTGCCTGATAGGTGCAGCCATTAAAAATTGACTATCCCTTCCTAAAGAAAGATGAAAAAGTGGGAAAGCTAAAGGTGCGGCCAAATTTCGCTGAAAGTGAATCCAGATTGATTGTAGCATTTAACGCACCGACGCAATGCAGGCGATGAGGCGCGCCATAGTGGAGGGCTCCGGATTAATTTGGACCACCTGGGGATCTTTAACGTGCACCGAAATCTCGTACACACGGGCATTTTTGCTTTTCGCCTCCATCAGAAAAGCGGTCGCCACAGCCGGGAATTGAACCCGCGTTTTTCGTGCTCAGCATGAAAGTGAATCCAATCAATCGTGAAAAATTCACCAACCCAAATCACAAATGAAAAACGAACCCATGCGACGATTTTCCCCGCACTCAGCAAACGCATCTACGAACGGTCTAAATGCACACCAATACGTGGTTTATGAGATGGAGGTATACTATTGCACTCCCTCTTCATAACTGATGCGTGTACGGTCTTCTCTACAACCATTCCTTTCTCGCGATGTTCACGTAATAGTTTTGGCTCAATGGAAACCCGGTCTCACACGCGCCATGCAAGGGTTTATCCAGGATTTCGATTTTGGAGGAGTGTATAAATTCTCCTGGGGGGTGTTGGATGTTAAGGGGGGTATAAATTCCTGGGGGGGTGCCTGGGGTTGTGAATCTTTTTTGAAGGTTTGGGGGGGAAGGGGGGGGGGGTGTATCAATCCCTGGCGCCATGTATTCAGAGACTTCATCAGGACTTTTCGGACTACCAACCGATCTATGGAAAACTGCACGAGTTTTTTGACAAGACGCCATCAGTTCAACTACGAAAGCTTTTGCTCTAATAATGCCAGTACCAGCCACGAAACAGGTCTAAATCAAAATTTTGACAGCTCACACAGCACGAAGCCACGTAAGTAATCCCCGATGGAAATTAAAAAAAACGTTCTTGCCTTTCTCTATGTAGTCGATGAAACCCGCCAGGGCTGTGCTGTTATACACGCCCTTTTCTGAGCTCACTGTAGGGAACTGCAGGGCCGCAGCCAACCTTTGAGACAGGTTCCGGTCTTGTTCCCTAATCACCAGCTCCTGCAGAGGGAATAAGCACCAGTCACCAAGTGGCTCAGAGCAACAAAGACGGCACTTGCTCTGCCCAGAGAAAGTGGTCATCTTCAGAACATTCATCTGCCTTCCAAGAGTCATTTTTCTGCCAAACTATCAAAGAGCGGAACGCCCAACACCCAATACTGTTGTTACTGCCCCCACTGAAATATTTTGCGCCGCGGTCTGGCAGCACTTGCAACACGAGCGCAGCATGAACTGTTTTCACTCAGTGTTCCACTGCCATATGCTGGCTCCGCTATAATCACACCATTCAGGTGACATTTTTGTGTTCATTCATATCTAACACCCTACAAAAGTGCTTCAGGGCGAATGTAGGTATGTTAACAAAAACAAATAATAAATCAATAAATTACATGCGGAAATAGACCCTTTGACTGAGCCTACCTGAAAAGCTGGAAAGATAGGAAGCAAGCAAGAACCTGTGGCACGGTGAATAGAAGACACGACTATTGTGTATGCACTGTGTGTTGGTATGCAAAAGGGCACATGGTCAGTATTATTCACGTGAAACCAGGTGACCACACTAAGTTCATCTAGCAATGGCCTGTATTTTTACCGTCACCAGTTTCATGCGAGGCAAAGTCCCTACCCCAAGCGTTTCTTTGCCGCCATCTAAATCTGGGTAGAAGACAAGCAGATTTCGTTACTGGTTTCTTGCTTAGTCATCAGACCTAGTACCAGAGAGTTAAATTGTATTAGCGGTATTATGGTGTTTAGAAAAATGATATGGAACTCCCACCAACAGCAGCTGTCTCCTCGTTTAACATGTAACTTAAATATCAAAATGCCAGCCAATCTTGCATGCAATTCTGTGGCTATAGATCCTTCCATTCTGAAAAGGAAAGCGCTTCAAGACACCAAAAGGTGCCCCTACTTTTGACATAGCCGCATGACTTCATGCAAGCTTTTGGGTTTGCTGCAGCTAGCTTTCCGTGCAGGTCCCATTTCGACGCAAGTTTCTTACACACGCGTGATACAGAAAGAATGCAGTCTTTGTTCCTCAATGCCTTCAGCCCCTTCCCCCATCTCCCCCCCCCCCCCCCCCCCGAATCGCACTCCCCAAGGCTGAAATTTAGATAAACAGAAACATTGCACCCCGGTGACTGCAGTTACCGCAGCAACTCTAGAACCACACCATCCACTTGTTCTTTCCAAAACTCTTTTTACGGATTCTGGTTAAATGGCAATCTGGAAATTTTCACGTACACCCGAGCAAATGTTCATGGGCTGTATTCGAAGTAATACCGCGACTCCCCCCCTCCACACGCACACACACACATTTGCGCGTTCGCGTTCAAAGCTGGGACCGTCATTCGCAGTCCCGCGTCGACCTTTGGCATTACCCTTCGACCCTCGATCCGCTCCCATCCCAACACGAAGAAAGCTCAAAACAACCAGAAGACGCGGCGTCGTCGCGGCGCTGTGATGAGCGAAGCATACCTGTTCGTCGTCCGACCAAGAGCAAGGCATCTGGGGAGTGGTGATCAGCAATGCGCGCACCACCATCACCGACAGCACAACCAGCAGAACCGTCAGCACGAGAAGTAAGAAAATAATCGCCACACATTTGCAACGCAGCGACGAAATTCCCCTTCTTGGGCTGCGCGTAGGATCTTTGAGACTCGCCATAGTGGTCCGATAGGTGTCCCGGGAGTTGACGGAAAAGCGCAGCAACGACTCCAGTCATTCCCTCCGAAACTTGATGACCTTGCGCGTCGCCTAGGAGTAGCGCGCTCGTCGACACTGCTCCCGGAACCACATTATGAGGGGAGCAGAAACAGCTGATAACAGCTGATTCTCAGTCATCGGAAGCTCCGGCTGGAGCAATTTTTTTCAGTCGAACTCGCGCCTTGACGCAACCATGACGCAACTTTTGTCGTTTCCAGGTTTTCCGTCAGGGGCCGCCGCCTGTCACAAAAACACAAAAAAACATCAGTGTGAAGTCTGTGCTGTCTGTGCGGGCCTCAGTGCAAAACAACACGTACTACGGCTGTTAGTGAGTCAGTGACCGCGAACATGGTAACTCGTGTGGTTTTTGTAACGGGAAACAGCAACAAACTCCGAGAGGTAGTGGCGATTTTGGGCAAGATACCTGGATTCGAAGTAAGTGTCCTTTTCGTCCGCCCCGTTCACGCATGTTTTCACGGTTCACGTGCCGGCATGAATGTTCTGCTCCGCCCCATTCACTGGAGTCAACTTTGAGCATTTCTTTACCTGCGTGCATGATAGGAGACTGAAGGGATAATCAGATAATCATCTCAGTAAGTAGAAATGTTGTTTGTAAACGAATTTGCCGGTCTGCTGTCAACGAGTTTTCCGTTGTGCAACATGGCAGTTTTTTTATGAAGGGAGCGGGGGGCGCTGTGGACAATTGGCGTGTGTGGTGTGCGTTTTGTCGTCTGCTCGCGAATTGCGGCGGGGCTTGACCGGAAGGCAGTGTGTTTGTCATTTTAGCGAGACCTGATTCTTTAAACGTATTTCTCGGCGCAATGGCCTAAATAGTGTTGCATCATGTCAGTGTTGCATCTTGTTTCGGACTAAAATTTTATCGGTAGTTTTGTTTTTTGTGTATAATAAGCGAACCAAATCACTACGCAAGTGGTCAGTGCGACCGAAAGTAGTTGGCTTTGGTTGTGAAGCAACACCGAAAGTTGGGCTAGTTGGCACGTACTAGAAAACGAGAAGCGCTCAGTAAGAGAGAACACAAAGAAGGAACACGAACAAGCGCTTGCTCTGAGGTGTGAGATTTACTGAAACACACAAAATTTACGCAAAAACCACAAACCATATGTTATGCGAACGTTGAACGCACGCTCCATTTCATGCTTTAGCGGCAGGGGCCTTGCTGACGCAACTCTTACATTATAGATTGATGGGGAAGGTCTCTACTAAATTGAACATGGGTGACAGCCACATTTCTTGCAGTGAGTGCGAAGGTTGGCTCTTGTAACATATGGTATCGAGTTCTACGAAGGATACATTGAAACACCGTCCCATCTGACCTACGTACGCATGCCCGTGGGCCAGTGGAATACTACAGAATTCAATTGCCCCCGGCCTGGCACGATCTAAACCAAAACTCATGGTTGCAATAGATTGTGCTAAGTTATTTATCGTGTCACGTGTGCTTGTGTCTTTGAAGTGCTATTTTATGGTAATAGACCCGTAATTGTCGATTTAAGCGATAAAAAGAATACAAAAGTGCTATTTTTAGGCCACTTAAAGGAATTCACGCCTCGTGATGCCAGTGGAAGCGCTGTTAAATAAAGTACTAATACAGTTTTTTTGTGCCTCACATATCGGGAATTTTTTGGCAAGTTAACCTCACAACTTTAGAGAGGGAGATGATCAATATGTATATTTTCAGCAGCAGCCCCTCTTCATGTGATACAATCATCACGTAACGTGCTATAAGTTTTTGAAGTTTATTGCAGTTGGCAGCAGTGACCATTACTATCTACGTAAAAAGGAAATTGCTACCACTCAACTTCTTGTGAATACCCACAGGACTTCCATTTGGCTGGGATGTGAGACGCGGAACGTCGGTACAGCGCCACATGTGGTATAAATGTTATTTTAAAGAAGTTACTCAAGGCAGAAAGTGACACTGTTAACAGGGGACAAGAAAATAAACAAGAAATGTAGACAGGGCACAGCCTACAACTAAAGCAGATACAACGGTCATCTGACACAAGCGAATTTGGGTCCATGCCTACGAGCACTAGAATGTGTCTGCCACCTGATACTGCCGGCCAACTTTTGTGCAATAACGAGAGAGTGATGTTTTATTCAAACTGTGTCGAACGATAGAACAAGAACACAAAACTTAGGTTTTTTTTTTTTTTTTTTTTTTTGCCCACACCCACGGAGCAAGAACAATATAAGAGGAGAAACAAGCTTCCTAACGCGGCCAGGTAATGTCACAAGCGCTCGTCATACGTTAAGCTAGTGGCATCTGCCGCAGGTGCTAAAACTGTGGGGCTGCCGCTTTCGGCATTGCACTGTACAGCCACGGAAAGAAGTGCGGCCGCTATCATTTCGTTGAATAGGTGCCGCTACCCTCTCTTCATCGTCGCAACGACGAAGCTTTGCAGTCCGCCTTGGTTTTCGTTGTGACATTATCGGGTCGCTCGCCCGCGCTTATCGCGATGGGCCGTTTCGCCTCCTATATATCCTTGCTCCGTGGCCACACTATTTAGTACAGAACAGCCCCCTAGAGATGACGAAGCCACTGTAAAAAAAAAACAAAAACAACAACAATAAAAAAACAGCAGCCGTGCCTATCGTGTAAACTGCACTGAAAAATCCATCAAGTTGAGGTGAGGCAGCGTGCCATCCACACCCCAAACCGCCAGTCAAATGGAGGATGCAGAAATTCCTAAGGGCACCATATTGAGATCCCAGAATATGACCCGTCATGTATCGATTTCAGCTGCATCAGTGGTACGGCGGTGAGGGCAGCAATTAACCCACTAAACACAACTTTGTAACACAATTGAGTTTCTACGCTAACTGTGCAAAAATAAAAGCGATCGTTAAAGCTGTAATAGAACACTTCCACTTGACCATAACTATGTGCAGACAGCCAAGCAGCACTACTTATAATGTACTATACAAGCGTGACACATTGGCAGCAGCATTACATAAACTCAACTAAGCAGATGCCCACCCAAGCCTGAGTGTCAAACCTGAGGGGTCGCAAGGTGCCAATGGGAATGAGCAAGGAAACATGCCAGCTTGATGCTCGAATACACGAGGCATTCTTGCCCGCTGAGTTGCCAGATGACTACGACCCCAGGTGACAAGAGCACTGCACCACCACTAAGAAAGAGGAACACGCTTATGACAACCAACATCCAACAAGGGCACCGTTTTGCGATACATACCCAGCCTTCTCGCTCAAACTTCCGACCTCTCAGGAACCTAGCAAAACCACTTCATGAAAGTGATATTTGGCATAAAGCAAGGTGTCAACGTGTACATCAAAATACTAAAAGAACATTCCAGGATTCTGAATATTTTGTGTGTAATTCTGTGTCAAATCTTACTCCCCATGCATTTCTATGGGACAGTTTACATGGCTCCTAGTCGCGCAATGTGCGAGACTTGAAACTGCGCACAAAGCAAGTTTTCTCCCCCAATGTTAGCTGTGCAAAATAACTTTACATTTCGCTGAAGAACTACGGAGTAATCGCTGAAGAACTACGGAGCTGCACATGTACCTGCTACAAAGAGAATCCGCTGCCAGAACAGTGCAAACACAGGCAGACTCATTTTTATGCTATATGCACTCCATCCCACAATCAATCAGACACGCTAAGAATCTCTTATGACGTGAATATTCCCAGACTGCACCATCAACCCGCCACCTCTCTTTCCTGGAAGGGCCAATTTTGTCCGACCGGCTGAGAGCATGCCACGACGCTGTGGGAAGATCTCCCCTATCAACTTCATTCGAAGCACTCTGGAATCGGATGCTTCACAAATTTGTTTTTCTGGGACCGCTGGTACTAGAAACGCTTGCAAACCAATTTGTCAGTTGAGGCCCCTAAAGACCAGTTTGTTCTTCTTTGGTAACCGAAGAGGTGTTCTGTTCGCAAAACGCAGTTGGAGAACCATGCCGTGGACGTGCCTGAACTCCAGGGCGACAGCGACGCCATTTGTCGAGCCAAGTGCGAGGCCGCATCACAGCAGGTTGGCGGAGCCGTGCTCATTGAAGACACATCGCTGGGATTCGATGCCTTGGGTGGTCTGCCTGGGCCATATGTCAAGTGGTTCCTCCACAACATCGGCTCAGACGGGCTGCACAGAATGCTCACGGTGGGTCTTCCGCTGTTGGATTTTGCATTAAATGGGTTTCAGTTTTGAGTTTTATACCCTGGCTACACTAGGGTTTGAATGTCATTTGAAGCAAATGTCATTTGACTCAAATGGGAACTTTGAATGCCATTCATAATCTGTTGGGCTCCACTACAATTTAGATAGCATTTGAAAGCTTTAACAATTGTCCACCGTGCTGCATGGCGCTGCTGCTGTCAAGTTCTGTTTTACACAATAGTGCAACAATCAAATTTAGCAGCAGTCTTTGGCATGAAAATGGTACCGAATTGTAAATAACGCAAGCATTAGCACGGTTTTTGCTGAATTCTGAATTGCAATCGTGGTTTTTTGTGCTGCTTTGTGCTGTCTGGCCACTGGTTTGTTGCTTGCTCGCACTAGTGCTGAGAGTATGGAACTATTACATCTTGATATCATGATTTAAGCGAATGAGAAGTAAACAAAGTCCCACAATTAAGAATATTTTGTTTGTTTTATGTACGCCAGTAATGTATTTGTTTTGCTGACTTGGAGCGCTGTGCGTGAGAGTGCTAGAAATGGCATTTGAGAGCCTCAAATGGCTCTCTAGGTGCACATTTGACTCCAATGTCATTTTAGCCGAATGGCATTTCCAAACCCACTGGAGCAGCACAACGTCGCATTTGAGTCAAATGACATTTGGTTCAAATGACATTCGGACAATAGTGTAGCAGGGGTATAATATTGCAGAGTTATACAGGTTATACATTGCGCGGCGGTGTCGTTGCCACGACGTAATGTCAGCCGGAATGGTGAAGCCAGAGCATGCTAGATTCAGAAACACCTAGGCTACTCGATATAGGCTTAGTGGGAATCGGTCTGATTTTACGGCCGTGTTGTCTTCCAAGCCTATACGATGGCGCCGTCAGCAGCATTGCTTGTAACACAGTGGGAACTCTTGGTAGGGTGGCCCCTTGCTGGTGGCAGTTGGAAGAAAACTTAAACTAATGCCAAATATAAGTGGTGAGTTTTTGTTTGGGGCAGAATACTACTTGAGGGCATCAGATTCTACTTTGCTGGGAAAAAAATCCGGTTAATAAACTACTACACACGTTTGGCCCATATGGTGACGTCCAGCTAGCAGTCTGCCGCACTATTTGGCCCACTGGGGTGCGCTATTTATCCATCAGTGTTTCATAAAAGGGATTTCAGCGAGTTCTGACTAAAAGCTTGCCTCCCACCGTGGCCCTAAAAGTCAGTTTCCTTTTAACTCTCCTCTAAATATGTGTTACTTCTTTGTGTGAGCATTTACTTTCTTGTTCCTATACTCCGGTACAAGTTAAGAATGGCAACGGAAGTTGCCGCTGTGCATCATCACCGCAGCCAGATGTTACTTTGCGCGGTGCAAGTAGTGTGTTACTGGGAATATTTTGATCATGGAACCAGCCGTTTCCCTGATTTCTTGCACCTAATTTGCTTATAAACTACCGCAGCAACCACAAACAAACTATGTGAGAAAAGGCAGACGATATCGCGCATTCATAGCAATCTCCTTTCAAAACATGTGCGCCTGTTGACATTCGGTTCCGTCGCTTTGGTGGAGTGATACCGTACATGAGCTATTGCCATTCTTATTAACTTGTTCCCGAGTATACCACAATGCGCATTTTTGTGATGGTGTGGGAAAGAGCTGCCCTTGTATGCATGCCACTTTAGGCACGTATGAGAGCTTTGGAACTACCGCATACTTAACCCCTGATAAAGGCAGTTTCACTGCCGACGCTATAGGATTAATTCCTAGTAAAAGTGTTAACTGCAAAGTTGTATATTTTTCACTTCCGAGTTTTATCTTGCCTTTTGCTCAACTCCGTCTTGATTATATATATATATAATATAGGAAATGAGGGGCTCGTTGAAAGTAAGACAGAAATAAGGGTTCGCAGTCAAGAAAATCTCGGAATGCAAAGGGGAGGATGTGGTAGGTAGTTGAAACAGATAAAGAATTTGGAAAGAAAGTGGAGAAAAAATGTCCGCCAGGTGGGATCCGAACCCACGACCTCCAGAATACCGGTTTGGTGCGATAACCACTACGCTACCGGCGGGGCTATATTCCCCTCCACTTTCTCGGTATTTATGTTAGGTATTTTTGTTTCCTGCGCTTGGGGGGGGGGGGTAGCCAGCGCCACTCTGACTACTCGGGGTGAAGGGGATCTTCTTTTTAACCCCCGGGACGTGACTCGAGTGTCTACGACATGTCAAGAGTGGTCTACCAGCGTTGAACCCTCTTAAGCTCCCTATGGCACCAAGACTGCCAGAACCGAGGCCCTCATGCGTGTAGCGAATCAGAGTAGGAAATGAGGGGCTCGTTGAAAGTAAGACAAAAATAAGGGTTGGCAGTCAAGAAAACCTCGGAATGCAAAGGGGAGGATGTGGTAGGTAATTGAAATAGATAAAGAATTTGGAAAGAAAGAAAGAAAGTGGAGAAAAAATCCCAGGTGGGATCTGAACCCACGACCTCCAGAATACCGGTCTGGTGCGATAACCACTACGCTACCGGCGAGGGTTCAACGCTGGTAGACCACTCTCGACATGTCGTAGACACTCGAGTCACGACCAGGCGGTTAAAAAGAAGGTCCCCTTCACCCCGAGTAGTCAGAGTGGCGCTGGCTACCACCCCCAAGCGCAGGAAACAAAAATACCTAACATAAATACCCAGAAAGTGGAGGGGAAATATAGCCCCGCCGGTAGTGTAGTGGTTATCGCACCAGACCGGTATTCTGGAGGTCGTGGGTTTGGGTCCCACCTGGCGGCCATTTTTTCTCCACTTTCTTTCTTTCTTTCCAAATTGTTTATCTGTTTCAATTACCTACCACATCCTCCCCTTTGCATTCCGAGGTTTGCTTGACTGCCAACCCTTATTTCTGTCTTTATATATATATATATATATATATATATATATATATATATATATATATATATATATATATAGAATGTATAGTAAAAGAAGTGTTGCAAATTCTGGAAGATGAAGCTCCTGGCACATACCGCCACACGCGCACACTATCATGGTCATCGAAAACCATTTAGTCATCGCCATTAAAGGGATTCAATCTGGGTCTCGCGACTCGGTTCCCTGGCAGCTCATCTGCCACGAGAGCTGGCCGCTCCACGACAAGGGGTATATGCTTCTAACAAAGCTTTTTTTTGTCGATGTTTTGGTCAGATGCCAACCTTTCTCAAGACCAAGCATGCACCCATCACCCACCCATCCCCTACCCAGAATGTGCCCACCTGTTCCGTTGTGGGTGATTCACAGACGACACATCTTCACACTCATTTCGACCCTTCAAGCCCGGTCTCCCCAGCATTTATCTCGCAACCTGGTGCCCGAATAGACGACATCAGGGGACTGCTGGGCTTGGTGCCGCGAGAGGTGTCTCTCTCATCCTTCCCATGGGTACCAACGACATCACGAGGACGAGCGCTGAGATCGCAACAGAAAGGTGCCGTGCACTTTTTCACCACATCAAGGCCGAGAGATCGGACATTGCCACCATCTTCATGTCTTTTGTGCTGCCCCGGGGCCCTAACAAGCGACTACGCCAGCCCAACTTGAGAAAAGTAGGAATGATGAATAAAGAGGCTCGAATATTAAACTGCCGGCTCGTGGATCTGTGCAACCAGATATCTGGCCTACCTTCCTGTACTACTCTATGCAGCACTCCTGCCCGCGGATGGTGCTGGCGACCGATGGGTTGCACGCAAATTTCGCGGGAGTATCATTGCTCTCCTGGAACATGTACAACCTACTGTTGCGAACCCAGAAACCCCATACGGGGATTTGAGCGACTATGCTCTCCCCCGTGCCACCAGCCGCCTACTGCCGGCTACGCCATCATTTTCTCACACACCACGTCCGAACGTCCCTTACACGATCAGCCAACACATAGGTGCACATACCGCACATGCCCCAGTGCAATCAGCCAGCTGCAGCCAGTGACGCCTTCCTTCGCACAGGCGTTCAGCTTTAACCTTCACTCCGGCAACAGTAAAGAAAGGACGCTCAGCCCGGTTGCTCGTCCGAACGCCCACCGAACGCTTACGACCAGGAGTGCACAGACAACAGTGACCCCCCCAAAACAGTGACGCAGAGTCTTCAGACTCCACGCACAAACCTATGGAAAACACCTCGGAGCGTTCCTTCTGGGACTACCACCAAAAAAGCCCAAACACCTAGTGCACCGCGAACATCCAAACCAATTGCCGGAGCAAACAGCACACCTGAGCATCCCCTAACCCGGACCCCAGGTTCTCAGCCACAAACGCACCCCAGTCGGAAAGCCTACTAGGGATCAAGCCCTAGCCCAGGAAATCGGAACCAACACACGAACCTCAACGAGCTCACAATCACCTGCCCCCCCAGCCAATCGCGAAAGACTTCGAATCCAATTTAGAAAATGAGAAAAATCCTGCCACCCCTTCCGGCGAAAGGTATGATCTCCAAACACATTGTGACTCTGCTCGTCGTATTTGCATGAATCGACATCCTGGCCACGCAAATGCTACAACCACCTCTCCTTCAGATAACACGCGTGATCAGCTCGTGACGCCTAATTTTTTTAAGCTAAGGAAAACTATTGATAAGCGGGTGTGCCATGCGCTACATGTGCCTACACTCAAAATATACTAAAGGCTGGGATCGCCTCCAGGGGCCTTTTCCTATCATTAACACCACCAATGCATACCTTTAACAAACGTGAAACACAAAATAGGAACGACATTCTTAAATCTGCATCACTTCAGCTAACTGCAGTCGTAGTGTATCACTGTGATAATACACTCACGTCTCTGAGGGCAGAGGAGTTTTGTGTGCGTGTGTGTGTATATATATATATATATGTATGTATATATATATATATATATATATATATATATATATATATATATATATATATATATATATATATGTGTGTGTGTGTGTATGTATCTGATATGTATATGGGTATCTGACGAAGGCCGGTCCCTCGGCCGAAACGTTATTAAATCTGTTGTCTTTTTTTACCGTGGTCGAAACAATTTTTGTGTATATATATATATATATATATATATATATATATATATATATATATATATATATATATATATATATATATATAGTCTGAAAAGATAAAAACTCACACAGAGCGCGAAAAAAATAAGGTTAGTAGAGACAGAGACAAACGAGAAAGACGTAGAAAATTCTGAAGAAAGGGAGTCCTCTCCCTGAAACGTCAGTAAACTTATTTTTATTTTCTACGTCTGTACTCCGAAGAAAGGGAGTCCTCTTCCTGAAACGTCAGTAAACTTATTTTTATTTTCTACGTCTTTTTGTCTCTGTCTCTACTAACCTTATATATATATATATATATATATATATATATATATATATATATATATATATATATATATATATATATATATATATATATATATATATATATATATATATATATATATATATATATATATATATATATATATATATATATATATATATATATATATATATATATATATATATATAGAGAGAGAGAGAGAGAGAGAGAGAGAGAGAGAGAGAGAGAGAGAAAATAAGGGTTGGCAGTCAAGAAAACCTCGGAAAGCAAAGGGGAGGTTGTGGTGGGTCATAGAAAGAGAATGACGAGTCACGGCCCGGGGTTTAAAAAGAAGGTCCCCTTCACCCCGAGTAGTCCGAGTGGCGCTGGCTACCACCCCCAAGTGCAGGAAACAAAAATACCTTAACATAAATACCCGAGAAAGTGCTGGGGAAACAGCCCCGCCGGTAGCGTAGTGGTTATCGCACCAGACCGGTATTCTAGAGGTCGTGGGCTCGGATCCCACCTGGCGGGCATTTTTTCACCACTTTCTTTTCGACTAAAAAAATTCTTCATCTCTTTATATGACCCACCACAACCTCCCCTTTGCTTTCCGAGGTTTTCTTGACTGCCAACCCTTATTTTCTGTCTTATTTCACAGAGCCCCTCATTTTCCATTTTCTGATTCGCTACATGCTTAGCGAGGGCCTCTGTTCTGGCAGTCTTGGTGCCGAAGGAGCTTAAGAGGGTTCAACGCTGGGCGACCACTCTCGACATGTCGTAGACACTCGAGTCACGGCCCGGGGTTTAAAAAGAAGGTCCCCTTCACCCCGAGTAGTCCTAGTGGCGCTGGCTACCACCCCCAAGTGCAGGAAACAAAAAATATCTAACATAAATACCCGAGAAACTTGTGGGGAAAGAGTCACGCCGGTAGCGTAGTGGTTATCGCACCAGACCGGTATTCTGGAGGTCGTGGGTTCGGATCCCACCCGGCGGGAATTTTTTCACCAGTTTCTTTTCGACTCAAAAAATTCATCTCTTTCATGACCCACCACAACCTCCCCTTTGCTGTCCGAGGTTTTCTTGACTGCCAACCCTTATTTTCTGTCTTATTTCACGGAGCCCCTCATTTTCCATTTTCTGATTCGCTATATATATATATATATATATATATATATATATATATATATATATATATATATATATATATATATATATATATATATAACCGTAAGAACAGACAATTCCTGCGCAGAAAAAAGGTACAGAATATTCCTGTAAGACCAGGAATTTCGTAAGAACACACAAAAAAGCGTGATTTGTGTGTGTCTGTGTGTGTGTGTGTCTAAATAATATTTTTCAAAGCTCCCACTATGCACGCATGTGTCTTTAGAGTAGGAACTTTGCAAGAAACGTGCCTCAAAGGGGTTCTAAACAGGTTTCCAGAGTTGCGATTTTACGAGTGCAATCGCCGGAGTACTATCTAAGGAACGTCCTACAGAAAAGTGGTTAAGAAGCGTTGAGTATTAGCTGAGTTATCATTCATTAAAAAATCACGCCATATCCACGGAATGAATGATGATAAGTGGGGCGAAGCTCGAGAGGGGGAGATCATCGGTAACCGTAACTCTCCCGTGAAAGTTCGCCCATTGCATCATTAAGAAAGACGTAAGACTCTGTGCGTACATTGTACAAATCAACTTTATTTTCGGAGTCAATGCTCCCAGAGGACTACCCCGCACCTTCACCACAATTTGTCACGTAGGATGGGACACAACGGTAAAGAAAGAACTTTTATTTAGGGCGAACTTGTGCCCGAACAAGACGAGAGGAAACGAGCAAAGGTCCTTGCGTCTCGTTCGATCTCCGAGAACTACTGCCTGCGTTCGTGGCGTGATCTCCCCCTCGCAGTGCACGTGCGCTCGCGCCTCCGTTGGCGAACACAGACAAGCTCGCGCTCCCGGTGCCGAGTTCGCGCTGCCGGTTGCAGCCGGTTCTTGCGCGTGCAACGCGGCCCACTTTGCGACATCTCCGAAAGCATGCGGCGGTCACGTACCACGAGACACAAGGGATGGACAGACCCATGGCTTTAGGAGCTTCGCCCCTAAAAGGCCCGGCAATAAGGCATGGAGCTTTCGCCCTCTCATTGCGCCTCCAAAGCACTGTGGAAGCTATGACGTCACCGACCATGGGCAAGGCCACCTAGAGAAACAGGACAAGGCCCGTGTGGGTAAGAGATGTGCGCAGCCATTGGCTCCACTCGGCGGTGCGTCACGCTTTTTTTTTATAGCAGCACGCGCATACACCGCCTACCACTGCTGAGTGGAGCCGGTCGGCGGTCGTCCCGCTCAATTGCCGTGCACCGTGCTCCTCGCGTCAGCCGTGCACGCGTCTGTACGCCAGTTTTAGAATTGGCAGTGAGCGCGACCACGGGCGGCGCTGCAAAGCGCGCCTCCGTGACGTCGGCTTAGGGATTCTTGCATTTGTCGTCTGCTTCACTCGGGCTCGCTCTCCCCGCTGTTTCTTCGCGCTCGGTTGACGTCTGATGCTTGTCCGCACCAGATTTTTCGTGTGCGCAACTGTTTATTATCATATTAGACTTAAAATTGCATACACTAGCTCAAGGCGCGAGTTAGAGTAGAGTTTTGGATACTGCTACGGAAGAAACATTGCTGGAAGAAACATTGCCCTATTCCTTGCGAAGCCGGTCCTGTGCGGAGCGCGAAGAGCCGGAGCTAGGCGTCAGCTTCTGTATTAAGCAATCTTTCAAACGAAGGGAACAGCCAGCTGCTAGTAACCGACAACAGCGGAAATACAAGACCAAAACGAATTCCAGGCCTTCGGGGCTGTTGGCTTTCGCAGAAGGCATTACGATTCCCGGTAATCATATGCAAGGTAAAACAGTTTTTGCAACCTTGCCGAACGTTCGAAAATGTTGTATTGTATCGCTTTACGTTGTCATCGCGTGAAAGTATGCCGACTTGCACTATGGGTTGCAAAAACTGTAGATTGAATTCCAAATAACCCACTGTGTGTATAGGCGCGTGCTGGATTATACCAGACTTCTAACCAGTATGGAGGTTACGTCTACGGTAAAGATACAGTAACACTGGTTGTCCAGACCTGTAGGGATATTTTGGTACATTTCCCACAGCCATATCTTCCAAATATTCAGATATGCGTTGTAGGGAAAATGCACTCAAGAGGAGAAGGATGAGGAGGATGAGAAAACCTAATTTAACAGTAAAATCGGGCTGATTAGTGGACCGGGTCCTCAGTCCACGACAAGAGTGTAAGAGTAATTTTCTTCAATTCATAGAACGCTGTTCTGAGTAGTCCAGGATTGGTTCTTTACGCCTGGAAGGGTTGGAAAACAATAAAGAGCTGCTTGGGAATATTCATCGGTTTCGATTTTTGTAGTATATGCACGTATACTTGATATACTGGCTAGTGAACGCAGTAAACTGCGTTCACTAGCAAGTATATCAAGCTTTCAACACCGTAATCATGTCATAATTGTTTGGGTTGAGAGCCAGTTCGTTATAACTATGGTTACGATAGACATTCAGAGCCCAAAAGCCGCCTTCGGGTTCTCTGGACAATGTTGTCTGGGGGCGCGATCACAGTGGCGTAGCACAAGCCATCTCATTGAAATTTCATGTGAATAAACAACGCACTCGGCGGATGTGCAGCTTCTTAACGAAAGCGGATGTGCAGCTTCTTAACGCAGCCATAACGAAAGCCAATTTGTGAAGAAGGGAATGTATGCCATACAGCCTGAAGAAAATATCCACATTATCTTTGTGAGCCTCCCAAACATCCCCAAACCTAATAATAAGACGTTTGTGACTGTGCAGAGAAATTAATGCGTTGGACACAGAAAAAAAAAACGTTTTTTTTTTGTACCAGACGAATATTCGTCTGGAACAAGTCAACAACAACAAAACAAATAGGAGACATCCGCTTTATTTCCTGGGGTGCGATGCTAGTGTAGGGGCCCACTGCTTGGTACGTAGCATTGGACTGCTGAGTCTTCATATAAGCATATCTCAAAATTAATAATAATACTTTATTAGCATACATATTCTGGGAGACCCAAGCCTGCAAGGGCCGCAGAAGGCAGTGTGCCCATACCAATAGGCCTGCGAGCCCAGCCTGGGTCCGGTAGGGAAGAAAGCCTACGCATGTTGAATACTTATCGAGGAGCTCTGAGCGCTGCACCTAGCGAATAAGCCAGAAAGGACGAGTTACACTCGATATTCTGACCGATGCTGTGAAGAAAGTTGTTCTCTCTCTCCTCGTGTGTTGTAAACCTCTGCGGGATACAGCTTGATATTATTCACGAGATGTGTCAGAAGCTGGCAAAAATAACTTAATTAACAGAAATACGCTTTTTGATGCACTGCAGCATCAAACAGGCATTTTCTTGCACGGGCACTGCTTCCCCCCACAAGCGGAGTGTAGCAGTCTAGCAGACGACATCGGCGCGAGTCTTTTTTTTTTTATTGCGCCATTTTGCCCCAGGGCATCAGAGGAATGGAAAAAAAAAAAAACCGAAAGTGGCGGGAGGCAAGCGGCTGCATGGACTACAGAATGCCGTATAGGCCAGTTTCAGCGAGAAAGTCCAAGAGCTGCCTGTAAAGAGGACCATGCGTCCACCGATGAATATCGGGCGGGCGGCCTGGTCGGTGTCCTGGGGCTGCCATGTGCGGGATTCGGGCTCGTTGGAGTCCTGGACACGTCCCCAGGAGGTGGGCTAATGTCGCCTCCGAAGCGGAAACATGGCAGTAGGGGCAGGTCGCATAGGTAACCGCAAGGCCAGAAGTCCATGTTGCACGAACAGCAGTCGTGAGTGCAACGCCCAGGCGAATTCTCCGGAGCGTGACCTCCTCACGGTGGGTTAAGCCGCCAGGAAGGTCAGTTCCACGCGGAGGAAGAAGGGCACGCGTGGAGCGCCGAAGAGACCCTTTCCTATTCTTTCCTCCATGGCCTAAGCCGACGTCAGAGCCAGGGGGCGCCACTCGAACATCTCGCCGCCAATAGGGGAAACGAGCGTTTGAAGGCCAGATAGGGGGCTTCCAAACACAAGACGCTCTCTCACGACAGTAATTGAAGATTTCCACCGACGACTACCAGCCCGTTAGCGTTTCCGCATGCGGCGCTCTCGCGGGGCGCAGCCCTGAAGCAAAAAAGGCTTAGCGTCGCTGCAGCTGTCCAGTCACCACTTTGACGATGATCACCAGCGCTATCTTTCACCGCACTATCACCCCCATTCGCGCATTTATAAACCGATTTTTCGGCAGTAATTCTGCTTTGGCGGGCGGTGACAAGTTTTAGCTGCTGCGGTGTACGCCCAATCGTGCATACAGCGTGCACAGTGGACTCCTTGTCGACTGTGCGGGCAGGTGCTTGGCACGGTCGCGCTTGTAGCGGTGGTTTCGTCGGCAGAGACTCTACGTGTCTTGCAGCGTTATTCATACCTTGTAAACGATGCGCTATATCTACAAACTCAGCTAAGCTTGTGTGACAGATGGCGACGATCGACATTCGTTCCTTCAAAGATACGCCATGTTGGAGTTCCGCTCTCCGGAACCGCGCTGAAACGTGCACTCGCGTTTCCCCCAGAGCCGGAAACGCCGATTGTCTACAGCAGCCGACCAATAGCGGCGCCATACTGTTCACGGCTTCGTGCATCATGGGTCTAGGAGAACTCCGTCACAGCCAACTCGTCATAGGTGAATTCGTCACATACGGCAAGTCGTCATACACTCTTAATAAAAAAGGTCGTGAAAGGGTAGTAACGGTCGTCTTTACTAACTCCTTACGAACCTTACTGCCCGCGATACGGTAGGCAGGCTCTGCCACTAACAACTGCATGGTTAGCAAATTAACTGAGTATAGGAAGTAGTATCCACTAGATTAAGATCGTGCTTACTAGGTTATGCATGACCAGTTAGTAAACGCATGTAGCTCAGAAGAGTGTTATCGCTAGGACTTAATAGTGGGGTTAGTGGTGCTTACTGTCTAGTGCTACATTTACTACCGTCCAGTTACTAAGTACCTAGAGTATACTGGGACAAGTATACCTTGTCAATATTCCATTAGTGAATGCCCCGACCTTTTTTTAAAGAGTGTAGGCCATCTCGCACTAGGGAAACTGGTAACCTAGGGCAACTGGACACTTGGCAAACTGCTGGAAGGGATTCGCAGAAAAAAAGACAGCACCAGCAGGGATCAAAGAGCTGACTTGCGCAACAGTACGTTACCACTAGGCCACTTCTGCCAGACAAGAGTTTTGTTAGAAAATGTGCGGTGAAGTGTAGAGTGTGCAGTTCTGTGCACGAGGCGACGATTCATTGCAACCATGCATGGTGTCTGAATTTCTACCCTTGAAAGCGATCGTGACCGCGATTTGAGCTTTGCGCTTTGCTTGCGTTAGGGACTATTGCTCAATTTGATTCTATATGTAAGTAGAGCTTCAAAACCATAGTTTTTTCTCGTAAAGAACCATCAACTCGTCGCCTAGTTGAGACGGGTGGCTGGGTAATCGAACGACTCATTTGTTCTCGCACAAATTAGCGCAAATTAAGTATATTCCTAGTGTTCGCTACATACGTGAAGTGCGCTGGGTATCGAATGGGAAAGCGGTCGTCTGCGTGAGTGTCAGAATAGGGAAACACACTATAGTTTAGGCGAAGCCAAATTCGGTGTTGCTTAGGCTAAACTCAAGTTCGCACTGCTCTACTTGGGTACAAGTTAAGAACGGCAATAGCTCATGTAGTGTATTACTTTGCCGAAGCGACGGACCCTGATGTGAACGAACTCGTGCGCGTTTGAAACGAGATTGCACTTGAATGCGTAGCGTCGTCCTCTTTTTCTCACCTAGATTTTTCGCAGCCACTGCAGGAATTTAAAAGTATACGAAGTGCAAGAAATCACAAAAGCGCCATCGTGTCACCTTCGAAATACTCGCAGAAAGGCACTTGTTGCGCCGCGCGGAGTATCAGCCGGCTGCTGTGATCGAGGTGCAGGGGACTGCAGGGGACGATCGGGACTGGGAGATGCAGCCGGGTCTTACAGCAGTTGCACCATTATCATAGCTTTGGTGCACAAGGCAATTATGTACCGAGGGTAAAAGCTAACTTCAACACGCTTAGCTGTAGCGACCATTTTTAACTTGCGGTTGTTATCATCAGCAACTAGTGCGTTTTCCTCGCCTGTTAAACATATAGTACAAATTCATTACGCTTATGGATCAACGTTTTCTATTTTCACTAATATTTGTCTTATAGTTGACGCGCTTGAAATCTTTCGTTGGCCGTTATTACCTCTCGGAATCCTATGCAACAGAGCGTACTAACATAACCTCACGGAGAAGCATTTGTGCGCCGCACTTTGCCGCTCCTCGCCATTACCCGCCGCCTGATTAACCTTAGGCGCTTTTCTTATAATTAGCATCTCCCGTGGCACCATGTAAAAGACCCACTGACTGCAATGACTTGTGTTTGGAAATCTAAAACTGTCCACAGACATATGCGCGAAATGGCAACGACGGCGCCATTACAGGGGATGAACGACGCAGCAACGAGGCTAAATGTTGCGTTTCGGCTTCTCTTTACTCTTTATAGATTGGCGGAGACGAATATTTATTCCGAATTTGTGCACGCGGCACGCACTCTGCTACAGTTACTCCACTTGATGAACGGTTGCCCGCGAAGACTAATGGCTGTATTTATGTGGTCCCTATTTCTCCATTTTGCCTACGAGACTAGGTAGAAAATAAAATAAAGGAAGATCTTTTTTCGCATGTTTGTGCGGCCCCTGCTTTACGCAGAGGTGTAATTTTCGGTATACATTGTCGTGAAGGGGTCCTCTATCGATTGCGCGATTGAAATGGCTAACTTCGGAAGCCTGTTTAGGGCCTCTTTAAAGATTGCCAACTATTTCCAAGTGAGGAAAATTTCTCAAAAAAAGTTAGAAGTAATTTGAGTCGGTGAAGGTAACTACCAGCAGAGCTGTATGAAATACGCGTCACGCACATTTAGAGAATGTACTTGTGTTTGTTTTTCTCATCATTTGATAATGGTAGTGACCATGGCTTCGGGATTTAATGAAGTTTGGAAGGACCGGAGGTTTAGCCTATGAGACACACATCGGGCTGTTGGTTCTTTTACTGTAGAAGCCCATGTATTGCAGAAGGCGGGAATTTTGTCACTAGTATAAATGTCTGATTACGGCCTGTTGTCTTCTTTTTGGTGGTAACGTTTGGATAAAACAAGAGCTACAGCCGTTTTCTGGTGGTCATTTGCAGTTAAGTTGGGTTTGCTACAAGGTGTTTTTGCTCGCGCACACGAAAAATGCACGAGGCTGTATCCATGTAAATCTTCATTTCAAATTTGATTAAAATCGAGCAGCTGGTGCACTGTTAAGGGCGGACGTGGCTTTCAATAATGATGCTGAAAACCTTGGTCGCCTTATTAGGTTCTTCATAACCGTCTTGAGCGTTATTTTTGAAGGCTTTTGTTCAACGTTTAGGCAGGGTGAACCGAAAGGTCGGGTAACCGCCTTTTTATCACATCATTTTTTAATGAGTGGGTTGACGTTGTCTGGCTTGCATCATCACCGCATTTGATTTGAACGACGGAGTCACCCCTACAGGCCTCATGCGCTGTCTGCAGGCGGGGGCATAGAGGAGGCCTTGGTACAGTGAACTAGGAGGTAAGGTGTGTCATCTGGAGGGGAAAACCAATGCAGAGCGCGGGTCCCTTTTGCGATGAAAAAATTGTATAGAGCGCAGGCGTTCTCCAGAGAACTCGTATTGTAGCCAGCGCCACCTATAAGTGTTCAAATAAAACAAAACAGTTATTTTGCGGTTTTTATAAAACTTTATATCATAAAACAAAGGAATGAAATATATAGGTTGATAGATAAGGATTAATTCAACAAACAAAAGTGCTGAAACCAACTGGTAAGCAGCGGCCGCCAGGGGCGCTGCTTACAACAGGAGTTCCTCAGCAGAAATTTTCATCGCAAAAGGGGCCCCCCCTAATCGGCCCTGAATGACACACCTCTCTCTTCTAGTACACTGTAGCCTTGGGTAGCACATGCCCCCGCGTTAATGTTCATGAGCGCGGATCTTTCGATATTCTTGTGGCACGGGGTCCAGCCTGGCACCAGAATAAAAGTAAACTTGGGCACTCCATTTGGAAGTAAAGAAATATGATTTCGCGCGCAAATTGTTTTGCAGCGGTTGAGCTGCTGAGCTCCTTCGCTCGCAGGTGCACCGGTGGCCATATATGGAAATACAGTTTGATGGAAATAGTTGTTTTAGTTTTGAAGCCACTGATGCCTTATGTATACAGTGATTTTCAGTTGGCATGCATCGTTCTAAAGAATAAATTTCACGGCTGATGATCCAGTGATCCATATAAGTCCTCAAGTTTCCCCTTCTACGGCTTACATGACCGCGTGGCTCTGAGGGCTGCTATAAGAAAGGAGGCAGATTAGTACTCTAATGAGTGCGGCTCTGCGCAAAGCAGTTCGTGCGCATTTAAAAAGCTGATGCTGTAAAAGCGAATGCCGAAGTAGAGATTTGACCCGTTTGGCTCTTCTGACAGCGCGCCACGCATTCTACTGTCTCTGAAATTGAACTTGGACGACGGTGTTCTCAGCAAAAATACAGCGTCTAAAGCTACGACCTGAGTGCACAAAATTACGGTATAGTTCAGGTCTCCTTGCGAATGCGGTTAGAAACGCCAGCTGTGCCACGATTAGGCTGCTTCTGTATTATTAAGTTCTGCTTGTTATATCGTACGCCTCCGAAGCACCTGTTTTCGGCTATCTCGAGTGATGACAGCAGGGTTCCATGGAGAAGGAGCGGTTTGAAAGTACCGAGCGAATGTACATTCCACCACGGAACCGCACGTCAACAGTGCTCGTGGGAGCTCGTTGTGCCGTTTAGTCGAGCAAAAAGCAACCCGGAGCTTTTGTGCTTTGATAAGTGTAGCCAATTGGCGTGATACTTTAACCATTGTTACACCGATAAAGCTCTCTTAACTACATTATAAATCAATGAAATTCGACCGCCTGTTTGCTCTTTAATGCAAACTCTTGTTCTACCCACGGCAGCAGGTCACGTGAGGGCGCTGCATGTCCGCCAAACTCCGGTGCAGGAGGCCTACAAGCAGGGCACAGTTGTTCAGAGCTGGCTGGCCTCCTCGTGATGGGTAAAATGCGCGAAAAGTATTGTCTGAACCGATAGAAGACACAGCAAAGCGAAGAATACCAAACTGAGTTCATTTTTTTTATGCGCAAATTTATTACTGCCCCTTCAAAACGAACAGAAATATCACATTCAACGTAACGCCGTAACGCGCCCGCAGCTTCCAGCCGGCGAGCCCCATCAAGAAATGACATTCTTTATAAGATAAAGAGAGCGAGGCAACACTTACGCACACATAAGCCATCCGCACGATTTCCGGTACTTCTATTATTTCAGTAAGAAGGTCCTGGTTTTTGCCGAGCACCTCAGATCTCTTAATCTCGTAAAGGAATCATTTCTTGATGGGTATTGACCGGCTGGAAGCTGCTTGCGTGTTACCGTAAATGTGTTTTTTCTGTTTGTTTCCACGTGTCAATAATACATTAGTATATATGCTCATGGAAATACAAACCGTTAGTCTGCACTGTGTGGTATGTTCTGTATGTTTGTCCTGGCCTATTTGCATTGTACCCATCATGTCAAGTACCAACTAGCCGCCCTCACACTGCTTCCATGGCCTCTTCCCTTTTGTCGAACAGGGCTTCGAGGACAAGCGTGCCGAGGCCCTGTGCACGCTGGCGTACAGTTCGGGTCCGGGTCACGACGTGAAACTATTCCACGGCCGCACCCGTGGAACCATCGTGGCACCTCGAGGCAGCAACAACTTCGGCTGGGATTCGTGCTTCCAACCCGAGGGTTACGACCGGACGTATGCTGAAATGGGCGCCGAGGAGAAGAACACTATTTCGCACCGGTACCGAGCTGTCGAGGCCTTCCGGAGCTTCCTCCTAGCTGGAGGTCACTAGCTGGGTTCACCTTTAGCCATGTTCATCTGTCAGTGCGGATTGTTGATTATCACTGGCTGTACGCCGAGAGTAAGGCGCACGAGGCGAAGAGGGAAGGCAGAGTGACTGTGCTTCGTTGTGTGTAAGCCCAGTTGTTGCGCCCTCTATCTTGATGTTGTATATCGTTCTTGTGGTTTGAAGTTATTCGTAATGAATTTCTGTTGTCCAACCTGACTCTGTTTTCCACAAGACGCTGAGGTGGTGCCCAGCATTTGTGTTCCAAGAGTGCAGTGCGATTGGGACTAACACTAGCTGAAGCTCTCGCATGGTGATGGAGAAACTGTCGCCTAAATTAATAGTAACACGCATATACTAGTGAAATAAAGATTTCATACTCCATTTGTATGGAATTTATTGCACTGGGGTGCAAAGTGTGCTTAGACTTAGTGTGTCACAGCCCTTTGGTGCAGTTATGCAAATGCATAATCGCCACTGTCCCATTACCCAACGCTCGAGTTCGCGTGGTCTGTCTGGATGAAGGCCTGTGTTTTAAAGGTGCCATGGTGTTTGCTGCTCCACTAATTGTAAGGTTCCGACAGGCATATGGTGGGGGCATGTCGGGCTGGGGCTGTAGAAGGAGGACATGCATCATCAACTGGACCTCGAAAGCACCAAGGTGAGTCCAGAGTAGCCGCTTGCAGTAGGGCCAGGCCTCCTGGAAGCCTCGTCAGCGGGACATGCCAGTGATAAAGCACGGCCGCTGGATGAGAGCGCACGCGCGCCTTTCATCCAGCGGCCGTGGATAAAGCCACTTGAGAGCTCAGTTCAGCTACGTAAGGAACCAGGCCAACCTTTTATACCAGTAGTTCTTGTTGTGGCGCTGGCGGCAGGGGATTGCCAGTTATGTTGTGCTATTCCGTCGCTAAAAGTGAGTAGGCAAAATGTTCGGGCAGTACAGTAGTGCGACTTGAAATTGGTATGGATAATTATACAAAGGTCGGTGGTATACGCAAAACACTAGATAAAGTGTTGCCGTTGAGTGTGCATGAATTTCGACACTTCACTTATACATACAGGAATAATCGTAAAATAAGCAGGGAAAGGCGCCATGTACATGCGGCAGCGCGCGCACACAGGAATTGAGTTCAGTAGCGAGACAAAAGTAACGAAAGGTTTATTGGTGGCAGCATCGAGGGGCGGCACGCACAAAAAATTACACCGTCTTCCCGTAGGGGAACCCTGAATAGTATGCGAAGCAGCCATGGGGTCGACTCAAGCTCCCATTAGTTTTCAGTCCGTCGTTTCCTTTGACGTTCAGCTTCGCGTGCCTTCGTTGTATCGGTAGCTTCTTGACGTAGTTTGAATGAGTGAAGGACATAAGGCGCGTTCGTAGCCCATGCTCCCGTCTCGGTTCGTAGCGCAGTGGGAAGAGCGCCACGTACCTCCCGTTGCGGCCAGAGTCGTGGGATCGAAACCGGGTGCCGCCTATTTGTATAGTGGACTGCACTGACGTCAGCCCAAACGCTGACGGGGCTGAAGAGACGCGCATGCGCAGTAGAGTGCGGACGGCGGACGACAAGGAAGGGAGGGATACAGCCCCGAACATAAGATGCTCCGCATCTAAAACTGGCGCCCGATAGTCGGCAGCTTATCAGCTGAGCGTTCGCCGCTGTCGCCGCTTCCGCAACCGCCGATGCTCAGTGGAGCAGAACTAACTAAATACGGGGTCTTGTGCGCAGCACTGAAAGCGGGCTTTCCTGTCTAACTGGAACCCGCGGCATGTGGCAAT
This sequence comes from Haemaphysalis longicornis, assembly GCF_048455015.1. Lineage (NCBI taxonomy): Eukaryota > Metazoa > Arthropoda > Arachnida > Ixodida > Ixodidae > Haemaphysalis > Haemaphysalis longicornis. Next base: position 41,730,316 of record NW_027526204.1, read on the forward strand.
CAGACGCGCAACTCTTCCGGTACGCGTAACAGCGGCAAAAAGGCGGCGCCACTACAGCCAACGCCGCCGCCACATCCGCGTGACGTCACCTCTGCCTGCGCGCAACTGACTGTCGGCCGCTCATTCACGGGGAGGTTCCCGTTTGAACCCATTCCTATTTCACCCTTCCCGCTTGTTCCGTCCCGTTTCAACCCGTCGCAAAACGACCTTCCCGTTTCGCCCTTTCCCACTTCGCCCGTTCCCGTTTGAACCCGCTCCCATTTCGACCTTCCCGTTTCTTCCTTCCCATTTCAACCCGGGGCGAAAGAACCTTCCTGTTTCGTATTTTCCTATTTAGCCCGTCCCCGGAATAACGTACCCAGTTTATGAAACGTTATAAAAACATTTTCGTATTGTTTTTTCATTTATTTCCGTTTGTTCACAGCCGCTGCGATAGCGTGCTCAGTACATCCAGAGTCCTTGACTGCTTTTCAAACCTGGGCTTCACTTTTGGAATCTAGAGACGACGAAATTTGGTTACAATTCAAGTCGTACCAATTAACAAATCTTTTAATCTTTTAAATTAACAAAGCCTAACAAACAAATTACCAATTAACAAATTAACAAACAAATCTTTTAGATGAACAAACCAGTTAAATTAACAACAAATTAACAAACACGTCGCTTATGAAAACGTCTGCCCTCGTTTGCTCTTGTTCGGTCGACTGACTCTCGTCTCTAGCTTCTTTAGATCCACCCCCAAAACACCACGCACTTAAGTTTTATTACATTAAAACGACGTCATCATGGACCTGTCCCAAAAGAGTGTGAGGAGGAGCTACTAACACACACGATCAACCAAAGGTTTATACAGAAACGTATATTTTATCCACACTCTAGAGCTAACTTTAACTCAAGCTTCAAGATATTCCTCAAAGGACGAGTAAATAACTAATAAAAACCAACCGACCCATAGCAACTCCGAGCGCTGGCCATCGACCCTCGGGCGGCCTCTATAAGTATTTCCTACAACGCGCGCCGAAAATATGCTCAGCGCCGTAGGAATTTCGGCCTTTGTCATCAGTCCCTCGTCACATATATCCATCGTATATACTGGTAGCACTGTAGACCTGTTACGAAATCGAACCTCACTGCGTACCTTGGCAGGTGCAACTTCGCTAAGCGCCGCGGCGGGTTTTACTCTATTCATTTCTCGCCTTAGGAATGACGCCGCGTTGAGGGTAACCCCACCGACCAGGACGCACCCGGTCTGTGCATGTTGTAATGCGGTAATTACCCCAGGCAACTAGAGAGACCTTCCGCCGGGGTCACAAGGTACCCTCGGCGCGGAGTGACTCGAACGCGCAGCTTTGATTTAGGGCAGGGTAGGAGGGACACGTCAAGGCCGTGGTGACGAAGCAGTCGTATGCCCCGGCGTCCACAAAAGCCTGGACAACCAGCGGTTGCGTCTCAGGCGCCCAGTCAGGGACATGAAGGACGGCATCTGGAGGCTGGTGAAGGCCCGAGGTACGGGCGTGTAGCCTTGTCAGAGGCTTGTTGTCCGTCATTTGATGGAACAGCCAGGGCGGCCTTGCGGCGGAAAAGGCTGGCATCGTATTCGGCGACTGGCCCATGTACGCGGCGAAAGCTGCTGCCTCTGGAACCAGTCCACGTTTCAGCAGGCGTGCGGAACGACGCTCATGAATGAGTTCATCAAGCGTGTTTAACTGGGTATACCGACAGAACAGCACGCGACGAAAGGGCACGCGACAGAAGAGCACCGTCATAACAGCACGGCGTCAAAAGGGCACGCGACAAAACAGCACGCGACAGAACAGCACAGCGTCAGAAGGGCACAGCGTCAAAAACGCACACGTCAAAAAAGCACAGCGACAAAACAGCACAGCGACAAAAGCGCACGCGACAGAATAGCACGGCGACAAAACAGCACACGACAAAACAGCACACCGCAAGGGCACAGCCCTGAAACAGTTGTATGCGGTGGCGTAGCTATGTAGTCTGACGAAGTGCACTGGCGGGGCGGGCTCGGGCCGGGTAGCACGCATTTTCTCGGGCCCGGGCCGGGCTCGGGCTTGAACCAAAATTTTCGGGCCGTGCCATTCGAGGTCCGGCAATCCTGTGCCACAAATCATGTGCAGCTTTCCTGCTCATGGCAGTCCTTTCAACAATGATTACTCTGCAATTTTTTAGCGAAATCAAAATGTTCTTTTGCACAGCTAATATTTGAGGTGAATACTTGCTTTGTGCACAGTTTCAAGTCGCGCACGTTGCGCGGCTGGGTTCCTGAGCCATGGGAACTATCCCATAGAAATGCATGGGGAGTTAGATTTGACAGCGAATTACACAAAAAAATATTCAGAAACCTGAAATGTTCTTTTAGCGTTTTAATCCTCACGTTGACTTCTAGCTTTATGCCAAATATCATTTTCCTAAAGTGGTTTTTCTAGGTTCCCGAGAGGTTGTAATTTTGAGCGAGAAAGCTGGGTATGTATAAATTGTTGACAACAAAAAGATTTTTGTTGATCTTTCAGGTTAAATGAGAACAAAAGGAAGTGAAGTGTAAATTCATTACGGTGCTGTTAACAGATATGATAAAAGATAATTGCGGTTAGGAAGCTTTTACATAATAAAAAAAAGTACCTGGGACCCATCAGCATAGTGGGAGAGAGTGGGCCAGAAAACGATGGCACTCTAGTCACACAGGACAACATAATTGTCTTTTCCCTTTTCCTTTCAAACAAACAAAAACAGAACAAACGTGACGTGGACTTTGGACTATATGCAGAGTTTGAAGGACCAATTTTTGAAGCAGAGCCCATGATTTCTTCTGGGAAGAATTTTTTCAAATCCATGAAAAGGGGCAAAAATGAACAGAAGCGCCGATAAAATATTGCTGCTAACGTAACTAGAGGAAAATACTAAAATGAAGTGGTGAAACCGGACGCATCATCTGCTCAAATTTCGGCAAGTAATGGAACAGCGAAAGCTGCAGTATCTGCTGAAGAATTGCAATATTACAAAAAATTATCCACTTGCAAAGTATCCTCGGTGTGTCTTGATTTCGAGAACTGGCAAACGAAGTGGCAAATGGAGTTCACGACTACTGAAAGAACAGTTTCTAAGTGAGGATACTGAAGTTGTACAAAGTTAGGTCCAAGTTCAATGGAAATTTAAATCCAAATTAGTCGTGTTCGCTTTGTGCTTACGCTTTTTAAGCTAACAGCAAACTTCTTCTAGTTCATGTTCATAGCCTGTCGGACTAGGGAGGGCATTTAACAATTCTTGCGGGCTCGGGCTTATTTTATCAAATTTTGCCGGGCTCGGGTCTCGCTCGGGCCCACATTTCAGAAGTTTGCCAGGCCCGGGCCGGGCCCAGGCCCGGGCCGTGTCTCTATCGGGCAGGTTCGGGCCGGGCCTAGAAGTGGCGGACCGGGTAGTGCTCTAGTTAGGGCACAGCTCGGGCCCGGGACGGTCCAAAAGGACGAGCCCGGCTCGGCCCTACCCGTGGGCCGTGCTCGGGTCGGGTAGCACGCATTTTTTCGGGCCCGGACGGGGCTTGGACTTGAACGAAAACACTTTTCGGGCCGAGCCGGCCCGGGCAGACCCTCAATCCCGGCAGTCGTGTCCGCAAATTTAGAATGTTGACAACAAAAATTCGGCTCATTATCGCTTGGGTGAAATGAAAATAAAAAAAAGCGAAGTGCTGTCATTCTGTCACTGTGGTGACGCTAAAAAAATAACAATGACGCATTGCACTTAGAAAGCCGTCAAGGCTACAAAAGAAAACGTATGGACTTCTTCAGCATAGTGGGGAGAACGGGTCAGAAAACGAGAGCACTCTGGTAGTAGAGTACATAATTGTCTCTTTCCTCTGTTTTTCAAACTAAAAAAAGAATAAATGTGACCTGGACATTGCACTTTGTGCAGACCATACCACCAAAAATTATCTAACGTACCCTTGGGTCTTTCTTACAGCTTTTTATACACATACCTTTTTGCCCATAAAGCGACTTTTTCAGTAGGAAACTTTGCGATCATGGAAGAACTTAAGTCTACTTGGATAGACACCTGGTGCAAACCGACAATGAACCTTGGCAAATTAAATTGAGAGAAGTACAAGTTATAAACTACCTCTCGGCAGAGTGTGCTAGCGTCAAAAACAAGTAGGAAAGATAGTTCTTTGGGAAACGAATTGAATGAAATAACGAAACGTGGAATATCTGTCCAAGAAATGCATAAAAAATATCCACTTTTCTCAGCATCATCAAAGCGATCCTCATTGTGCTTTAAGTTTGAAGACTGTCGCAGCTGCAGCACCTGTTTTGCCAAAACTTTAAAGATACCTTTTTTGGGGTCAGGATATTTATGTTGTACAGATATAGGTCTAAGTATTGAACAAGTGTAAATTCAATATACTCCCTCTATGCTTATTTTAGGCTAAAAAGACCAAACTTTGAGGGCTCATGTTTGGAGTCTGGCGGACGCGGGCTTAGCTTAAAAAACATTGCGGGGGCTCGGGTTTCTTTTATTAAATGCTGTCGGTGTCGGGCCGGGCTCGGGCTATTATCTTAATGTTTTGTCGGGCTCGGGCCTGGCTTTGGCCATGTCTCTACCAGGCGAGGCCGGGCCGGGCCTAGAAATTCTGGCCCCGGCACTGCTCTAGTCTCTGTCATCCAACGATTGCTGCCCTCTGCCACTCGCCCCGCGAATTACGCGGTCGTTTGAGGCACGCGTTCATCAATTTGTTTTTTTTTTTTTTCCAACACTTGAATTCACGGTTATGATAGGGGCACGCGCGTCGGCTCAAACAGCGGCCGTGTTGGTTTTCTCGCACCATACGTTCACCGGTGCTACACCACGCCCTGTCGCAGAAAAAATGGCCCCGGAACAAATGACCCCGGAACTAATGGTCCCGGAACAAATAGTCCAGGAACAAATGGTCCCAACTTCAAAGTAGGAAAAAATGGCCCCACCACTACTGCACCTATGCATGAGCGCCTCTATGAGAAGGAGGGAGGAGGTCAACGTATTTATATATATATGTCTGTATTTGTGCACAATGTATTTTGCATCTGTCTATATACAGGGTGATCAAAGTTAGGTCGACATTTATTTTTAAAATTAGACGCTTAGATGTACGCGAAGACCACCGCTGCAGTGAGGTTATGCGCCAAGGGGGACACACAGTGAGGTGGTAACTATAGATGCCCGTTGCTTAATTAACCTAAATTGATTAATTACCTTTTTAGCGGCTGCAGTAAGCAGGCATGTTTGTATTGAACATTTAGTGGCAATCGTGTTTCCACGCAGTTCTATTTGCCAGAATTCTTTTAGCTCATTCGTGCTCTGAGATGTCCAACGTGAAGTCGTGAAGTTTATTTGTCGTTCGCATTATTACGCATGCAAGACAGTGAAGAACAGCGCAAAGCTCCTCCCTTTTGTGACGCGCCTGCTGTGTACGGTGTTTAGTTCGATAACGAGGAGGAGGCATAAGAAAAAAGTGATAACTGGCAGCCTTTCAGTCTTGGCTGGCGTTATCGCAATCTGCAGTACTTTGAACTGCTATCGAAACACAGAACAAAGGGGAGGAGCTTTGCACCGGTCTTCACTGTCTGGCATGCGTAATCATGCGAACGGTAATTAAACTTCGCAGTTCGATATCTCGGAGTACGGATGCGCTAGAAGAATTCTGCCAAATGAAACTACTTGTAACTTCTCAATACAAACATGCCTGCTTACTGCAGCCACAAAAAAAGTTAATTATTCAATTTTAGTTAATTAAGCCACCGACATCAATATTTAGCACCTCATTCTGTGTCCCTCTGGACGCATAACCTCACTGTAGAGGTTGTCTTCAAGTAATATAAACGCCTAATTAAAAAAAAAACCTTTCGACTTAACTTTGATCACCCTGTATAATATACTTGCTAAGGCTGAATTTATTTGAGTTAAATGTTGCATATAAATTTGTCGTCATAAGTGTGAGTTCTCCCGTGCTTCCTTGGCATTGTTCTTCTGTTAAAGCTTGTGAAGCGAGTCCCACTTGAGCCTGTGCGGGGAGCCTATTTAAAGTGGCAGTATTATTTAGGTTATGTGAAGTATAGAAAATGTGAGTGCACTCACATTTTCTATACTCACATTTTCTATACTTCAGCAGTACCGGCCCATGGGCCGGTACTGCTTAATATCAGTCAACTGTACTAGTCAACTGTACTAGTCAACTGTATCAGTCAGAGCTGTACTAGTGCATCACGCTCGCCGATTTATCGCTATTTCAAAGAAGAATTTTACACGATGAATAGTATATTTCGTTAGCTAAGCTTCGTTACGGCGCTCTCCATCTGAAAGGCTTGGATACCTGCAGTTCAGAGCAAGCGAAGCGACGATCATAAAGATTTTGGACCTTGATAATTTGGCAGCTTGCAGCTTAGATTGATTAGATCCCCAGTTAAATTTAGGCTGACCAGTATTTAATCAATTATGATCCAACTAGCTCAGATTCTGCCTATTCCAGCTTAGATACTTTTGTTTTTCTATAAAAATATGCAATGTTGCTAGTAATTTTCCTCATATCTTGCTGCAAGGTTTAGAAGACTGCTGCTAACATGATTTGTTAATTTTGCCGGCGTGTTGCGGGAGCGTAACAATTGCTAAGGGCAGCAGGCGAGCTCATCGAAACTGGTCACCCACCATCAACAACAAACTTTATTGTTCGTAATTGCATTTGAGCACAAATATATGCAGTTTATTTGCGCAAATACGAAAACATGTTTTCGCTCGTCTTTCTGATGGCTTTGCTATCCCAGAAAGTGCGAGAACCAAAGACAGTCATTTGTCATGGTTCAATGAAAAGCCAACGATTGATGCAAGTTGATGCACCACGCCGCCAGACTTGCCTTTTTGGGACGCCCCTTAGAAAGTGATATCAAACAGGAAGGAGAGGGCGGGGGGGAGTGTAGGTGGTTCGCTTCGGTACAATACTTGTTTTGTTTGAGCTGGCCCTCGTGGCCCTCTTTAGAAGAAATTTTCTATGGTGCTGAATGTCTGATAACCACGCTGGACCAGCGGCCCAGCCGATGGTGCGCGAGCTAGTCGTAATCAGGCATGCCCACGTCTCGGAACCCTGCCTGCCACCAACCTCTCTTCCTCGCGGCGGCTCCTCGCGACAGGTGCGCTTTCCTGGAACACGGCAGCACTCAAAAACTATATTCCTGAGCAGGAAGGGGGCGTAGTCTGGTCGTGCCTGGACTTAGTTGCTGTTAGCATAGTTGCTGTGGCAAGGAAAACCTCGGAGACCAGACAAGACTGCGATATTGTCGTTGAGGAAGAACCGACCTTTTTGAAAGCACGTGCACGCATTGTACGTCCCCGCGCACGCCCTGTAATATCCCTTTGTTGCTGTTGTGCCGGAGGGTGGGGGGAGGCCATTGTATAGTTCCGCGCAGGGATGGTACTGCCCCTTGTTCCTCTTGGGTGCAACAAAACCCGACCCCCCCCCCCCCCCCCCTCCTTGTTTTCACTGAGGAGAGGACGCAGTCGAGGTTACACGGACGGGGGCAAAGGGGGATGTGTCTATTTGAGAGGAGGGATGGTGAACACGAGTGCAAATAGCGCGGTTATTTTCAGAGGGGGATTCTTAGCCTGGCAAAGGGCGTTCGGGATGTTTCGTGGTCCACCCACTGCAATGTCCGTGCACCGAAATGCCCGCACCGAAACGTCCTGCACCGACATGTCCTACACCGAAATGTCCGGGTACTGGCTGGAGGGCCCCCTTCTTGCTTGTTTTTCCAGTCATTTTCATCCCTTTAATTAGCGGGCACGACATACCAATGTTCGCCAGCTCAAGCAGCGGCTGTGTTGATTTACTCGCGTCATATCGTTCACGTTCTTTTTTTGTGCGGATTCCGTGACCCCCGAGGGGTCACTGGGACTCGTTGCGGCTGCACCGACGATACAGACGAGATTGAACTCTCCGGCTCATTATATCATGATTGCTTGTGCCATCACTCGTTTATTACAACTTTATATTGCAAGGCGATAACTACTCTATGGCAACCCGCCAGCTATCGGCTCAAGCCGGCCGGCCTTTCTGGTGAACGTCTTTGTCTACACTCCCGTTTTCCCGCCCTATCAGGTTTTTCCCCTCCAAAAGATGACGACCGTCAGTGGCCCGCGGGGCGCCCGGAACTACTTCCTTGGAATTTGGTTTCGTCGACCTTTCCCCCGCGAGCCAAGGCACGCACGTGAAGTTGGCGAGTCTAAAGTGTCCTATACAATAGCGTCTCAATTATTTCTCTCGGGCTCTTCGGCCGCCAACTGCACTCCCCTCCCCCCATCTCATCTGCGGCATTCCTGGCATAAAAGCCTAGGGAGACTTTCGCAGGTACAGTCGAGTCCACTTACAACGATACCGTTTATAACAATATATCGGATATAGCAATGAACAGCTATGGCCCCGTCAACTTTTGTATTCTTTCTATTGTGAAAAAACGCTTATTGCAATGCTAGAGTGCCACGATATCGGATATAACGATTGAATCCGGTTATATTCTGAACCAAGAATGCAGCAGTGACGACTCTAATGACGCGGTTGCGCAGCCTACACAGGTAGTGTCTTCGTAGGAGGCCCAATGCGTGACACAGTCCCTCGGGGACTTTGTTTCCGCCAAGGACATTTACCTCAGCCAGGTGAAGCACCTATATGCTCTTGGAAAGCATTTGCGCTAGTTTCACACGCGGCAAACAAAAGTGACCGTTTGTGGCTTCTCCTCAAATTAGTAGTAGTACTACCTTGCTGGCAGGCGAATAAAATGTTTTTAAATCTGTTCCGTCTTTATATTTACTTGGATATTATTATAAGTGGACTGGACTGTACAACGAAAGCATACGCGCAGACTAAGGCAAAACAAGCTGACACATTTCATCTTTATAACAGCGTGACTGCAGGAAGTTGGTCCAATAAAGTTTTCAACGCCCAAGAATAGAAAGAACAAACTTGCAAAAATTACTTAACCATATAAAAAGTGTGCATCTTATAGATATTTTAAATGTAACAAAGACTGCAACTGAAACAAGGCGTACATTTTTGCCATGTTAAAAAAAGTGCATCCAACTATCCCGCAGAAGCCCAAAGAGCTAAGACCTTCCTAGTTATAAATTTGTTTGGAAAGAAATAAATGAGCGGCATGGATACCTACAGTGTGATACCTATGGATACCTACATGGATACCTACAGCGGGGGTGATACGGGAATTTTTCTTCTTTCGCAAACACTGTTCACTATTATGTTCAAACTTTGTGTGTTGGTTGCTATAACTTCTTATCTTGGTATCTAGCGAATTTCAATTTTTCAATTTTTTACAAGGTACACATTCCAGGGAACATCGTATTGTTTATATTGTAAATATTTCGACACTGTAGGTTTATGCAGTGTAAGCCATGCCATGTATTGAATCCTTGGTCCCAGTAAAGCTATGTTTAAAGCTTTTTGCCCTAAGTACCCATCTAGGTCTCTTAGAAAATATGTAGGTAGCAGGGTTACCTGGTTTATTCAGAGGGAGGGTTGGAAGCCAGTAAAACCCGGCTACTCCATTTCGCTGAACGAAAGGCCATAGGCCCAATTAAAGAAATCCCAAGTACACGAAAACGTCCACAAGGTTCCCGAGGTTTAGTTGGTCCTTCTGGGTTCGTATTCACGAATTCGCGGTGAAAGGCTTAAACTATCCGTCATTAGTTGGAAGGGATACCTGTTTAGTTAAAGAATGCATTGAAAGCACGGACAACCTTACTTTGACGTTCAGCGTCAGGCCATATACCTAATAGTTTTTGGACCCACCATAATATGGTTAGCTACTGCTATTGTTTGTGCCACAGTTAACATTTTAGCCTGGAATATATTGCGCCGTCTAAAATAACACGCTGGAATCATCTTCCTTGTGGTCTCCGCATGCGCGGGATGGTGAATTTTCACAGTCATTTTAACAGAAGAACTGGTTAGGCCCAGCTTTGTCCGTCAGTCTCACCAAAAAGCCTCGACGACTGAGAAATAACCGTAGTTCGGGAGGGCATGAAACCACAAACCAGAAACGCCATGAAACCGGAAACCTAACACTGTGCCACCCCAAAGGACTGAGGGTGGCACGGTTGAAGCGGCGGCAGTGAACAACACAATAACAATAATTGGAAAGAAAAAAATCATGGGCCATCTCCACTAACGTGAAAACTGAGGTGGGGCAACGCATGCAGTGTATAAGTGTATTCTTCGCGACTTGGCGTTTTTGCCCACGGAGATGAAACCACTGGGGGTAGAGGAATACAGCTTTGCTGTACAAGTCTCTCGTCTTTGAAGAACAAAGCTCACTTGCGTGGGGCGTAAACTAGTGTCCCGGTGTTTTTTTAGTAATCGTTACGAAGCGCTCCAGCGCGAGGGGTAAACGAGTGTCCCGGTTTTTTTATTACGCGTTACGTTCTAGCGCGAGGCGTAAACGACTTTTCCTGTGTTTGAGCACCATGACTACGTAAAACGACGATTACGTCGACGAAGTCGACGACGAAGACGATGACAGGAGACGCCAACATCTCCAGCCCCTAAGGGGCTCTGCCCCCGCGGTCGGCATCGAACCTGGGATCCTCGCGTTATGGATACTGATTGAGCATCGCATTCCGGGAGCACTGCATTTCCTTTGGGTTCGTAGCGCGGTTGTTGACTCTAGACTCGGCCGCCAGTTCTAGCGTGGGCGGCCCACTTTGGGAAAGATGTGGAAGCCTGCAGACGAAGCGATCCGGGCCTGGCAGTCTTGGAGACCTTTCAGCGGCAAGTTTGGAAATAAATGTGAGATTCAATAGCCTGGTCTCCGACGAAGGGAGCGGACCGCCAGCTCTGCTTTTTTCCTTGCAGTGCAAGCTGCGCCATTTTTAAAACAAGAAAAAATTTGTAGGCAACGCCGAGTCGCATAAGGTGGAAGAGAGCTTCCACATATTGTGGCACCTCTTCATTCAATCGGAACTGCAAGGCTGGAAAATATTTGAATAGAATCGAAATAACTGCGATACGCAGAGACTTTCAAAAAGTTTTGTAAGGGGGTCTCAAGGCAATACCTTGTTATTATTATTATTTTTATTATTTTATACTCTGTTATTACCCCAAAAAATTGACGGGCTACTTAAAAAACGATTAGTGTAGCAGATCGTTTCTATAAACCTTGATGTTGCAAAGGAAACAAAAGCCATTTTGAGTTTCATATAGCCCAACCTTTCGTCTTTCCTTTTTGAATTTTTTTGTTCTACACAAGTTTGTTTTCTCTCGGTGTCTGAATAGTTTTACCAAATGACAGCCCTGGCTTTTGCCGCTTTCATTTCAAACATCCTACATAGTGTAAAAATTAAATCCGGAACATATTATTCGAGAAATAGTAGCGGAACGTGAAGAGAAACTCGTACTGAGAATCTTCCACCCTCTATAATGTTTGTATACGCTTTAAAATCTAACCAATTGCCCAGTTAAGCGTTCCATAAAATCGTGCCCTTCTGTCGCTGTGCTGTTTTGACGCTGTGCTGTTTTGTCAATGTGCTCTTCCGTCACGTGCGCTTTTGACGCCGTGCTGTTTTGTCGCGTGCTGTTTTGTCGCGTGCCCTTTTGACGCCGTGCTGTTATTTCGGGGCTCTTCTGTCGCGTGCCCTTTCGTCGTGTGCTGTTTTGACGGCGCCCCGTTTAACTGGGCTTCTGCTTGGAGCTGTGGAATTGGTGTTAGTCGGGGGAGTCCACTAATAGTGCGCATGGCGGCCCTGTTAATAGCCTCCAGCCGGTTCCAGTCCCCTTGCGTCATGTGCTGGAAATCGCTTTGGCTTTCACTCAACCAGGGTTTCGGAAGGTTGTCACCAATTCCCAACAAGCCTACCGGAATCACCAGTCTGTGTGGGTGCCCCGAGCTGCACTGCGTGTGCTAAAGAACCGCTCCTCTACCGGTTCCATCCAGCTCATCTGGACGCCCGCTCACGCGTCCATGGAGGGCAACGAATACGCCCACCAAGAAGCCGGCGCCTTTACCCCACAGGCTACGGAGCTGCGCGAGGACAGTCACCAGCTCTTGACATTCATAACCCAGCATTATCGCCTTCAGAGGCAGACCCTACCCCCGCCCCACTCTGACCATCCAGGGAACGACAAATTACTTTACGGCTAATACAATCCGACACCTTCCCACTCTAGACGCGTCTTCACTAAATGTACCAAAATCGCTACGACTCTGAATATAAATTTTGCTCAGAAGTAGTTACATTCCGCCACATAATCGGAGCAGGAGTGTGCCCTGAGCACCCTACTCTATTTCCGTCAACTACCCAACTAGAGCAGTGGGAGATCTTGCTATCCAGCCCCTCTCTGCCTACCCAGCTTCAGCTAATGGCCAGTGCACAGGCGGCACGGAGTGACGAAGAAACCACTCCCCTGGGCCCCCTGGACCGTTCAGAATTGTAAATAAAAGTATTTCCCTCTCCTGCTATTCCTCCTGCCTCAGTAAGACCCCCAGGTTTATTAAGTCGTCGCCGAGAAAACACACGGCTTTTAAATCTTCCTCTTTAGCGGCAAAGTTAGCCTTCCGTTCATTACGCAAAGTGCAGGATTGGGCGAGTTAGTAATCCGTCTTAATACCCTTCGATGAAACGTAAGAGTGATATTTACAGGAGTAAACGTCCGTTCATTACCTTGGAGTGCTTGCCGAATGTTGTCCAGCCCATAGTACATCAACGCCCGAGTTTCTTTTCGTAATTTGCATCGGCAGTTTAACTATTCCGGAATAGTAATAGTTACTAATCTTTACCAGTACCATATTGCTGAAATTGATGGGCCAAATATTGCTTTTAGAGCCATTAATCTTATATGCTACAGTCTCGCAAATGCACGATTCGTAATCATAAGAGAGAGAGACAGAGAGAGAAATAACGTTTTACTGGAGAATGGGACGTACAAAGCGAAAAAAAGTAGAATAGAGCAGTAAATCACAAAAAGGACCAAAGGCGTCAAAACACCCCGGAAGGCAGGAAAGAACGGATGAAGCTACAAAGGAGGATATCTACGATTTTTCAAGGCGATCGAGGAGAAGTGACGGGTGGTACAGAGCAGGAATACATTCAGGAGATGAAACAACCGTGACGGCATTCACGGGCGAATGACCACATAGTGTAACTAGGAAAACTAACACGGACTACCAAGCTTGGCGGCTGCGACGGCGAAGGAGCTGATGGTGATAGTGGCCACATTCACTAAGTAGCCTGCCATGTTTTGTCTGCATGCGCAGCGCATTGCCGATCGCGGTGGCTGCGCAGTTTCATCACCCGAAACTTACGCCGCTAGCTTAACCTGCGCCAAGATCGTGTGGCGTTCTCTAGCCGCACCAGGAAGCTTCGTTTCCCCTCCGGTCCCATTCACGTATTTTTTCCAAAGGCTTGGCAGGACAGCGCCACCGACGTGACATGTGTGATGTCCCTTCGCGCGATCGAGAACGCTGATTAAACATGGCACAGACTGCGCACCGAACCTAAAGCGACCTAGACGCTACAAATCACCATTGCTACGAAAAACAACGCATAGAATTGATCATAGAAAACGTTCGTGCAGCAAAAATATTATTTCAACATGTGGTTCGTGCATCTTTCATAGGAATCGGTAAAACACGAAAGTGAAATGTGGCTTCACAGGAGAGTTTAAATGTTTGTTGCGCATCCGTATGAACTTGCACATCGCTATTTATATTACGTCGGTATGGCACCGTTATACGCATCAACGTTAGATGATACTGGATTGCACGTGCCGGAAAATTGTTCTTGTCTTGTTCAACAATGTTGACAAGTATGAACATTAACACCGGACTTAGACGTTTAGATTTGTCGGTGAGTATATAAGACTTGCGCAGCACCCGTGTTGCTTTGGCCGGCTGGATGAATCGAGTGACAGACATACAGAAGAACATACAGAGAGGCAGACCAAAATTTTCCCGTTCAAGTAGCCCAAGAAAGACTATCGTCTTTAAAAAAGAGAGAAAATTCCGGTTAGGGCACCTTCCAGGTTAAGTTGCGTCCGCGAGCATCGTTTAGCTGTTTCAGACATGCGCGGTCAAAGCTGACATGGGCATCACACGCTTACTTAACGGAAAACACGATGCTGATTTTATTGGTGTGCCTTGTTTGATAAAAAATAGAAAGCTCTCCGAGGTGGCGATGATCGCGAATCTCGAGATTTTGTACCACATCACCGCACCTGAGCAGCCGGCACAATTGAAATACCCGTTATTCGACACCGCTTTGCCTTCGGATCATCCCTAGCAGGTAAACTTCACCACACCCTGTAGCGGGGCTGCGGTCTTTGCCATTCAAAACTACTAGGTGCACGCAGTTTTTGGGCAAAAGACTAATCGAAACTGATTCATTCCCAATTCATTGTTTTTTTTTGTTTCTTTTTTCTTATTCTTTTAGGACAAACGCCCTTTTTCTGCGTGTGCCCGGCTTTGACATGGTCCATGAAGTTGGCCTTTTAGCCTGCGATATAAATGCTGATTAGATAAATTATTTAGTGTGCTTGTAGTGTGCGACCCTTTACTCGCTAGAGCATACTTCGGTTTGCTTAAGCGAAAGCTGCTTTTTTAGTCCTCATCTTGTGTAATAGATGGACCCGCCAGGCTTACACCAGGTAGCTATAGGTGGTTTACAAATGAAGAATGTACCAGTGGAAAAATGCAGCATGCACCACCTTAAATTGTTCTGTTCTGCGCAATTAGCGACAAAGTAGATTAAACAAATTTTAATTAAACAAATGGAGAGCCTGAATGAGCAGCAGCACACGCGTCTCATGGTGGGAAAAATAAGCGAGCACAGGATAAAAGCGGATGGATTATTTAGGAACCTATATTCAGAGAACGAGGATGTAGCAGGGCAGTTTAATTGGCCCAGAAGGCAGTGGGCAACGAATCATTGTACGCTGTTATGACTCACTGGCGCCATGTTTGCGCGGGTCAGTCGCCCGCCGGTCGACCACCCCACCGCTTGTCGACGGAAACGAAAGGAGGCCGACACGATGCCGCGGCGGCCACTGATTGACAGCGGCTTTTGAGCGGCGTTGAGTGTTGTTACCCCAAAAGGGATTAAGGAGCAGCCGGTCTTCCCCCGGCCTGAGCAACTGAACGCGTGTGCGCGTGAAAGCCCAGACGGCGACGACCGGACAATGGGACCCAGTGGCGGCGGCAGCATAGCGAAGAAGGCAGTGGCAATGGTCAAGCCATTAACCCTTCCCGGAGTGATTCCCCGAACCTTGTTAATCTGTGCTGTTAGGCTCCCTGGGAACGCAGCGCGCGGCAGACACCAAAAGGATACGCGGCGCCCGCGCGTCTTCCGTTCTTCCCCTCTACTCCTGGCTCCTGACGAGTGGCAAGGGTGTGTGTGTGTGCGTGGGCTGTGCATCTGCCGACATACCTGAAAGGCGTGTCCCTACCCGAGGGCGGTGCTTCACAGCGAGGAACGTACACATCACCATTGGTCCGCATTGTTTTGTATGGGGATCCCTAACCTAGGGAACTAGGGATCGGGGGTCAACAAAAAGGGCGAGCTGCGGCCCGCCAGGATCTGTCTTCTGTCTTCATCTCGACAACTCACTGTAAAAATGTAAATAAACCCGTTGAGTTTGCTCTAAGCTCTCCCCTAGTCCTGGCTCGACGGAGAGACGGCGACCGGCCCCACTACCAGCAGACTGCGGTCGCTACAACTCGCTACAACTCGCGACAACTGGATGGCAAGCGGTGGGATCTGAGCCTGGAGGACGGAGAATTGTCAACACGCCGAGATCACAGAGACTGACAGCTGTGAACTGGTGAGTGCTGGCTTTGGGTTTTTTGGTTGCCAGGCTGATAAGATAGAAGTGCAATCTTTTCGCTGGTAGAGGCTACCACAGAAGCAGTTGTTTCCGGAACTTCTGGGTAGAGAGTGAGCCGCACCACACTAGTTCTCTGTCATGGATTGGAAGCGTTTGCTGAAGAATCAGCTGCTGATTCTGGGGGAGGAGCTGGGAGCAGAAGTTGATTCGGGCATGAAGAAGGACGAAATTGTTCGCGCTATCGAGGGCTTGAATCTCACCAGTGAAGATATTACAGAAACATGGAATGAGATTCAAAAGCAACAGGAACGGGAGCGCGAGCAAAAGCGGGAGCAACAGGAGTGCCAGCTAAAGCAACAGGAGTGCCAGCTAAAGCAAAAAGAACTGGAAGTAGAACAGCTGCGCCTGGAAGTGGAAGTGAGGAAGATGGCTGAGGTTCAAGGAGTAGAGGTAGCAGGAAGACAAAATCTTTGTGATTTATCTAAGCTAATGCAACCCTTCAAAGTAGGGCAAGATGTGGGCCTCTTTCTTGTGAACTTCGAGAGAACCTGTGAAAAAGCGAAGCTTGGCCGTAGCACATGGGCTCGAAATTTGTTAAGTTTGCTGCCATGTGAAGCAGCGGATGTGATCGCGCGGCTTCCGGTGGAGGATGCGGACAATTACGACAAAGTGAAGGATAGCCTTCTAAAGAGGTTCCGACTTTCGTCAGATGCGTTCCGGCAGCGGTTTCGCAATCTGACAAAGAAGCAGGGCAGCACGTATTCTGAGTTTGCCTATGAGTTGAAGGTAAACTTGGTAGAATGGATGAAGGGAGCCAGCGCTTTTGGGAACTTCGAAAAGGCTCATGAAGTAGTGGCTCTCGAACAGTTCTTTTCTAAGCTTTCCGAGGCAATGAAGCTCTGGATCCAAGACAGGGCCGGAGTAGTAACAGTGCAGGCAGCTGCCGACTTGGCTGATGAGTACGCGTCACGCCGGGGAGAAAGGGACGAGGTTCCTCCAGCAAAAGCGGGAGATAGAGGAAAACCTTGGACGGGAAAGCAGGGGGCTGGCGCAGGTATGACGGCACAGAAAAAGGCGGACTTCGCTGCAAGTAGTCAAGGATCACAAAACAAACAGGAGGGAAAGGCTTCGGAGAGTTCTCCCAAAAAGAGTCCGTTTGACGCTAGGCAACCACCTACCTGCTACAAATGCAAGGAGGTCGGTCACATTGCCATAGGCTGTCGTAGGCCCAGGCCAGCCCTTTCGTATACTTGTGACTCTGCTACTATCCAGGAGCTACTTAGTCCATACCTTTTTAACCTAACAGTGAACGGAAAGCCAAGCCGAGTCTTACGAGACAGTGGGGCAACCATTGATCTGGTGCACCCGGACTATGTGGCACAAGCAGATTACAACGGCAAGTGCGCATGGATTAAACCGGTTTTGCAAGAGGGAAGCATTTGTCTCCCGGTAGCTCGAGTAGTCATCACTGGGCTGTTCGGAGAAGTAGAGACGGAAGCGGCGGTGTCAGACAAGCTGCCCTCGCAGTACTCGTACTTGTTCTCGAATCAGACCGACCGTCTGCTTAGAGAACAAGGGAAAAGTTTTCAGGAGGGAACAGTCCAAGCCTTGACTAGAGCTAAAGCACGCACGCCAGCAGCCGAACTAGAGCGGAAAGAACCGAGTTTCACAGGTAGTACAGCAACACCAGCTGGAGTCAGCACAGCGGAGTCTACTATCCCGTCGCCTACTGAAAAAAAGAGAGAGGGGTCAGAGGAGGAGACTAGCGCTGATATAGCTGAAGGGGAATCGGAAGAGGGGCTGCTCGTGTTGCCTGTATCCAAATCACTAGACAATGTACGGGAGAAAGTGACAAGAGACGAGCTCATCGAGCAGCAGAAAAGCGATCCCAGCCTTAAGGAGATTTGGAACACCGTCAGGGAAGGGGTGGCGAGGAAGAATGTCAGTTTTCCCGTCAAAAACGGCATCTTGTACCGCCACTACCAGGATGCAAAAGGTCGCACGTTTGACCAGATTGTAGTTCCGACTAAGTATCGGCATTACATTGTTGATCTCTGTCACGGAGTTTGTCGGTTGGGGCATTTAGGAGCTCGGAAGAGCAAAGATAGGCTCCTAACGGAGTTTTATTGGCCAGGATGCTTCACCGAGGTTGAGAACCACGTAAGAGCGTGTGAAACCTGTCAGAGAGTGGGAAAACCGCACGAGAAGGGAAAGGCGCCACTTGAGCTCCTTCCGCTCATTTCAGGGCCCTTTCGCCGGCTGGTAATAGACGTTGTGGGACCACTCCCAGCGACAAAATCAGGCTACCGGTATTGGCTTACCGCTGTTTGTCCACCAGCCAAATTTACAGAGGCGATCCCAATGAAGGAGCAGAGCTCGGTAGAAGTAGTCAACGCACTACTGTCTATTTTTTCTAGAGTGGCCTTACCTAAGGAGATACAGTGCTACCAGGGTTCAGTGTTCAGCAGCGTTCTGACTGCGGGCTTCCTGGAGAAGTGCGGGATAAGGCTGATGAACCGAGTTCTGCAGGGGGCTGAAGAATACGCTGTTCCCTACTTAGACGACATTGCTATTTACTCAAATACATGGGAAGACCACCTGTGCCATCTTAACGATGTCCTTAGACGTTTGACGCACGCTGGACTGACAGCGAAGCCGGCTAAGTGCCAGCTAGCTCGCGCTGAAGTACGGTACCTAGGGCACGTGGTAGGGCAGGGCAGGAGGCGACCTGACGAGTTGAAAGTAGAGGCGGTTAGCGAATTCCCGCAGCCAGAAATCAAGACTGCTATCTGCTCCTTTTTGGGACTGACGGGGTATTATCAGCGCTACATTCCTCAGTACTCGGAAGTAGCCGCTCCGTTAACGGATGCACTGCGCAAGAAGGCCCCAGAAAAGGTAGTTTGGAGCCCGGAAATGGAGTGTGCATTCCAAGGCCTCAAAGCGGCTCTTGTTAGCTCACCCGTACTGCATGCACCGAACTATGATCGTCCCTTTATTGTGCAGTGCGATGCCAGCAACAGAGGCTTAGGAGTAATACTCTGCCAGGAGGATGAGAACGGGAACGAGCACCCAGTGCTGTACGCCAGCAGGAAACTCTCAGTTCGCGAGGAGGCCTACAGTGCGTCAGAAAAAGAATGTGCCTGCATTGTGTGGGCCACCCAAAAATTGGCCTGCTACCTTTACGGAACTTCTTTTGTCTTCGTCACTGACCACTGCCCACTTTCGTGGCTGTCGCAAATGTCGGGAAAGAATCCGCGACTACTACGCTGGAGCCTTGCGCTTCAGGAGCTTAACTTCACTGTGAAGTATAAGAAGGGTTCCGCCAACGCCAATGTTGACACATTAAGCAGAGCCTTTTAGCTTTTTCGCTTTTGCTCTCTATTGTTTTCAGTTGAGGAACGTTTTTCTGTAGTGATTTTGAGTAGTGTTTTAAGTAATTCAGTCTAAGTTTTTAGCTGTGAGCAAGAGTATTAGTGTGGTTGCCATATGTAAAAAAAAAGCGTAGGTGCACTGTAGCACCTTTGAAAGAGCAGCCTGGTTGCCGAAAACTCATTGCCGGCGCTGGCTGGTTCGGGGAGGTTGGTCTCTGTGGTTTCAATGGTGCTGGAAGAATGCTGATACTGTGATCTCTCCCGTCGAGCAGCTGATACTACACGACGTCCGAGATCTTCCCGTCGGCGGAGGAGCTGTTATGACTCACTGGCGCCATGTTTGCGCGGGTCAGTCGCCCGCCGGTCGACCACCCCACCGCTTGTCGACGGAAACAAAAGGAGGCCGACACGATGCCGCGGCGGCCACTGATTGACAGCGGCTTTTGAGCGGCGTTGAGTGTTGTTGCCCCAAAAGGGATTAGGGACCCGCCGGTCTTCCCCCGGCCTGAGCAACTGAACGCGTGTGCGCGTGAAAGCTCAGACGGCGACGACCGGACAATGGGACCCAGTGGCGGCGGCAGCATAGCGAAGAAGGCAGTGGCAATGGTCAAGCCATTAACCCTTCCCGGAGTGATTCCCCGAACCTTGTTAATCTGTGCTGTTAGGCTCCCTGGGAACGCAGCGCGCGGCAGACACCAAAAGGATACGCGGCGCCCGCGCGTCTTCCGTTCTTCCCCTCTACTCCTGGCTCCTGACGAGTGGCAAGGGTGTGTATGTGTGCGTGTGCTGTGCATCTGCCGACATACCTGAAAGGCGTGTCCCTACCCGAGGGCGGTGCTTCACAGCGAGGAACGTACACATCACCATTGGTCCGCATTGTTTTGTATGGGGATCCCTAACCTAGGGAACTAGGGATCGGGGGTCAACAAAAAGGGCGAGCTGCGGCCCGCCAGGATCTGTCTTCTGTCTTCATCTCGACAACTCACTGTAAAAATGTAAATAAACCCGTTGAGTTTGCTCTAAGCTCTCCCCTAGTCCTGGCTCGACGGAGAGACGGCGACCGCCCCGCTACCAGCAGACTGCGGTCGCTACAACTCGCTACAACTCGCGACAACGCCACATATGCACTGGCTAAACATACCCGCCGTGGTGGCTCAGTGGCTAAGGCGTTGCGCTACTGAGCACGAGGTCGCGGATTCGATTCCCGGCCGCGGCGGCCGCTTTTCTGATGGAGGCGAAAAGCAAAAACGCCCGTGTGTTCGGGATTTCGGCGCACGTTAAACATCCCCAGGTGGTCAACATTAACCCGGAGCCCTCCACTACGGCGCCCCTCATCGCCTGCGTTGCGTCGGCGCGTTAAACACTCTGTAACCCCGTAAAAACCGTAGCATCTTCATCCCTCGTACTCTCTGCCATCATCAAAGGAAAAAAATTGGCCGCGTATCTGCTCCTTTCGTTGCAAATGTCGTCAAAAGACGATAGTCCTTGTATACATTTCCCATAAAATGCCCCCCTTTGCTTTCCCGCTCACCTCTCATGCTGTTCCTGTACCGTCGCGCTCATCCCAAGGTAAACACACTAAAGGTTTGCGCAAGGCGATTTGAATTTACCGCGTTCCACTGCTACAGGCCGGGTTCCTCGATGCCAGCGCTGCAGTACGGCGGAGACGCGCGTGAATGAAGGCGGCCGACTAGAAGGTTTATAGAGCCGCGTGGCCGTGCTCCACGTGCGTTCCAAGCAGAACGTGGTACCTAGCTAGTGCAACCTTTCGTTGCTGTTACCGCGTGATTTTTCATATGTCGCCAGGAGGCGGCGGTTTTCTGCAGTAGATGTAGAATATCATTTTCTATCAAAAAACCAAGCATCCATACATTTTTTAATAAAGGAAAACTGTAAATATCCCTTGTGTACTAATTTCCTGTCTTATATTTGTGTAATGTCTTGTTCTTGTTCAACAAAGTTGACAAGTATGTACATATAAACCGGGCTTAAACGTTTACATGTGGCTGTGAGTATATAAGACTATTGCGCAATATCAATTTTACTTTGACCGGGTGGCTGAATCGAGTTACAAACAGACAGACAGGCCAAAATTTCTGGATTTAACTAGCCCAAGAAAGACTACCGTCTTTAAGAAATTGGAGACCCCCTCCTTCACCTCCTCCATTAGCTTTACTTTTATTGCATCACCCAATGACACTGAGACAACCAGCATGATTCCAGGGCGAACCTATTCGAGACAGTCAACAAATACCGCCATTTCGATAACTTCAACTGTGAAGCTGAACTTTGGAAAGCCGGACTTGAATGGATACCCGATAGATGTGTATTCGCTGAAGGGATCAATCTCACTATCAGTCGAGCTCTCCAAAGGGCCACCATATTCCCCACGATAGCACGTAGTATCGGTCAAGCGTTTGTTTAGTGCGATTACGCGTCTGACAACGTGGCTTCGATTGACGATGTTTAAAAGCCGTCTGTCTGGGCGCGGTATGCTTTCGTTGCATTGTTAAAGAATGAAAGAATAAAAAAAGGAGGGGCAAAGAACGTTCACATAGACAATTACTTTACGATGCTGGCCCTTGTACACCGCGTAGTGCTTTTACGAATGAGTGAGTGTAACAATGGAGCGGCCAAAAGCATACAGAAATAATCCGTAATCTTGCTTAGCAACATCGTGGAACTTTACACCACATTTCGTCGGCGCAAGACAACTGTTTAGGAAACCAGCTCCACCGTTATGCAACGGATGTCACCCTTATGCAAC
Organism: Haemaphysalis longicornis; assembly: GCF_048455015.1. Lineage (NCBI taxonomy): Eukaryota > Metazoa > Arthropoda > Arachnida > Ixodida > Ixodidae > Haemaphysalis > Haemaphysalis longicornis. The sequence goes on from NW_027526204.1 coordinate 41,752,313, forward strand.
GGAGCAGTTTCTCGCGATGTATGCGCGTTAATAAACACTGCAACTTGCAATCCTTAAAACAGAAGAAGAAATGGCGTTCTTCTTTTCTACATAATATCTTGATGTCGTGGAATGTCGCTTAATATTTACCCCCCCTCCCCCCTCCCCAAATCCTACCACGGTGAAACCAGTTTGCCTCCCTCAAGACAAAATCCGGCCGACGTCCATGTTTCGAGCTGAAACTTTGGACCTAACAAAATCCTAGGGCACGTTACCAAAGTAGCCTACGAAGTCTTTGTGGATGGTTTCGGCTCGACCCGCCACGCCCCCCCCACCCCCCTTCCCAATGTTGGGAATGTCCTTATGACACCCTCCACTGTGGCTCAATGGCTAAAGCACTGTGCTGCTGAGCTCAAGGACACAGGTTCGACTCCTGGCAGCGGTGATGGCCACTTCTGAGATGGAGGCGAAACGAAAAAAATGCTCAACTGATGAATGAATGAATGAATGAATGAATGAATGAATGAATGAATGAATGAGTGAATGAATGAATGAATGAATGAATGAAATCTTTATTGACGACAACAGGTGAAGTTTTTAGGGACCCCGCCCGGTGGAGGGATCCCTAGTCCGGGATCCCCTGGCTGCGGCTGGCTGAGCGGGCCCTTTGCACCTGGTCAAGCTAGAACGTAGGTTACTTGCTGGTCAACCGCGCCGTTTACTGTTGTATGGAGGCGTTGATGAGATTTCAGCACTTTTTAGAGATTCCAAGGCGGTCAAGATTAATCATACGCCCTCATAGCCCCGATGTTGCTTCGGCGCGTTGAACCTTTAAACAAAAAAAAAATTATTGTCGGCTTGTCGCCTTACTTTTATCGTTCGCACCGCAGATATGCCTCTCGAACGAACACATGAGCGCACTGTAGAGTTCCCTGTGCTTTTGTGAGCATCGACACAAAGCTTTCACGGAAGGGGCAGATGTCACGTGGGGAATGTGCACATTCAACGAACAATGCCCTGAGCTACTTGCTACGTTTCGAAGATATAGTGGGTGTGTTTTGTGGCGCCATTGTCACCATGCTCTGAAGGTGATATAGACAAAAAAAGAACACCCACAGAGGGCTTCGTTTACAACGTATATGCTGCAGGCAAAGAAAATTCAATAATATTTATTTGTAATATAATGTATGTTATGGGTGGCACCGGGTTGGTCGAGGCAGCTGTTGCTATAACCGTTAAAAACATAAAAAATCAGCACTTTGCCGCATAAATACAAACGTTTTGCATCTTTGCGAGTTGTGTGACCCTTTGCGAGTGTGTGACTGGTACGTGACAGATACATACTTCATAATCACACTTGCTCATGAGTGCCAAAACCAGTGATTGAAAGCACAGGACACAATGCGATGGAAATAAGCTGACCTTTCGGCGGGGAAAAAAGAAAGAGCTGATCAATGCTTCAATATAGGTTAGTTCGTTGGAGAAGTGAAACATGGTAAAAACAGCGCAGTTAGAGACGGGACGCAAAGGAACAAAGGAAAAGGGCCCAGCGCTAGTCCTGCGCCTTTCTTACTTTGCGTCCTGTCTTTAACTGCGCTGTTCTTACCATAAAAAAAGCTGATGACATCATTGTTTTGAAAGAATAGTGGAATAGACAGAAGCAAGAATTCTAAGTATGTGATTTCAATGGATGATGAAGCGGTGCTTCATTCCCATAAATTTCCTAGCCAAACCACTTGCAAAATAATATACATGGCTTGCACTGACGTCACGGCGAGGAACCCTGGGATACCATTCCGCCATGCCGGTGCAGTGGTGCAGTCAGCCGTAGCGATCGTGCGTTCACTGCCAGCGCGTCGCAATGGTGATCTGTGCAATTGTTAACTACGCTCGAACCGTACATGTTGTACCAAATCAACCAACAAAAACTTTTTTGGCCTTCCGAAGGTAATCGAGCATCAGGGCGACCGCACGAAAGAGCTATGTGTGAAATGACGCAGTCTGTGGCTGGCGTGGATAAACCGCGCCGATCTCAACACCAAGAGGACTGGCATACGTGTTTTGGCGCACACTTTGTAAAAGGTAAGTCATCGGCGTGTGCGCGATAATTACTTATCTGTGAGACTTGGAAGCACTACGGAGAATCTTGTTTTTAAACATGCCCTTGCGTCCGTAGGCAGACCGTCACAGCTGTTGGAGGAGGCGGACCCCGACTGGGCCCCGACGCTGTTACTCGGCTACAGCGCGAAACAGGGAGATCCCGAACGCCACGCTCGCGCAAAAAGACGACGGAACCAGGCCCGTGCAGCTGACGCCGAGCGTAGAGCCGAGGCAATGGCAACAACACAGACGACGCATCCGGACGCAGCTGCCTTTCTTCGTCGTCGCCGGCGCCAGCGGAAGACAGAGTCGGGGTAGAGAACAGTGACGAAACAGGTGAGCGTTTTTAGGGGCGAAGCTCCTAAAGCCATGGGTCTGTCCATCCCTTGTGTCTCGTGGTACGTGACCGCCGCATGCTTTCGGAGATGTCGCAAAGTGGGCCGCGTTGCACGCGCAAGAACCGGCTGCAACCGGCAGCGCAAACTCGGCACCGGGAGCGCGAGCTTGTCTGTGTTCGCCAACGGAGGCGCGAGCGCACGTGCACTGCGAGGGGGAGATCACGCAAGAGATCACGCCACGAACGCAGGCAGTCGTTCTCGGAGATCGAACGAGACGCAAAAACCTTTGCTCGTTTCCTCTCGTCTTGTTCGGGTACAAGTTCGCCCTAAATAAAAGTTCTTTCTTTACCGTTGTGTCCCATCCTACGTGACAAATTGTGGTGGAGGTGCGAGGTAGTCCTCGATGGCGCGGGGTCTTTCACCAGGTCTGGGCGTGGGAGCATTGACTCCGAAAATAAAAGTTGATTTGTACAATGTACGTACACAGTCTTACGTCTTTCTTAATGATGTAATGGGCGAACTTTCACGGGAGAGTTACGGTTACCGATGATCTCCCCCTCTCGAGCTTCGCCCCACTTATCATCATTCATTCCGTGGATATGGCGTGATTTTTTTTCGTCAACACGTAAATGTGGGCTTGTTGGTTCGAACTGTGAAACATGGTTAAGTAGCGCGATAAAAACGGGACAAAATTAGATAACACAGGACTAGCGCTAGTCCTGTGTTCTCTACTTTCGTCGTCGTGGTTTGAAACCGAGCGTGTCAAAGGTGGAGAGAAAGTTTTTTTTTTTATCCGGCGCAGTACCTCAGATGTTGAATCTCCGCATGCTTATTTGCCAGTCCCGTCACCAATAACTCCTCTCCGCATCTCAAGTGAATTTTTCGCGCGGCTTGATCATCCATGCAACAACTTAATTTTGTTCCAGGGATGGCAGTCCAGACAGACCTGACAATGAGTGACATTGAAGCCTTGGAGATGGAGTGCTTATCCCTAAACGAGCGCCTCTACGCTGCGCGAAATGAAAACAAGCTGCTGGAGCTGACTGAAGAAGCCCTGAAATGTAGCGACACCAAAGTTGTGTACTACACCGGCATGGTGAATTTTCAGATCCTTTACGCACTGTTCAACGTTGTAGCGGGGTTTGTGTCGCATAACGCTAACAACAGCTTGCTGAAGTTTCAGGAGTTCCTGCTTTTCTTGATGAAGTTAAAGCTACATTTGCACATCATTGACCTTGCTTTTAGGTTTAACGTGTCAGAGGCCACAGTGTCGCGCATATTCGACAAATGGCTGCATGCTGCCTACTGCCGCCTTAAGTCTCAGATATTGTGGCCGCCTAGAAGTGTTTTGCAATGCACAATGCCTCAAGCCTTCTACGATTCTTTTGGGGAAAATGTTGCAGTCATCATTGACTGCTTTGAGATAAAGATAGAAAGGCCTTCATCATATTTGCCCCAAAGTGAGACATGGTCTCAGTACAAAGGCAGCAATACGGCAAACTATTTGATTGGCATTGCACCTCAAGGCATTGTTAACTTCATCTCTGAAGGCTGGGGAGGGCGTGCTAGCGATAGACACATAACAGAGGACTGCGGTCTTTTGGACGACTTACTTCCGGGTGACGCAGTTCTTGCAGACCGAGGGTTCAATGTGTCTGAAAGTGTGGGCTTCTACTGTGCGAGACTTCACGTGCCAGCGTTCACCAAGGGCAAGAAGCAACTGTCGGCAGCAGACGTGCTAAGCACCAGGAAACTAACCAATGTCAGGATTCATGTCTAGAGGGTGATAGGGCTGATCAGAAATAAGTATGTAATCCTGAAGGCCACGCTGCCCATCGACTATGTGGTTTGCCGACCTGGAGATAATTTGACTCCACTTGACAAAATTGTTACTGTTTGCTGTGCCCTTTCTAATCTCTGCCCTTCAATAGTAGTACCACTAAAACAGTCTGCTAATTGAGCAAGTGCTTTCCGTTGACGAATGACATTATATCGTCAGCTGTGATTGGAAACATTCTTTTTAAGCGAAAACGTCCGTGTGTACGAGATTTCGGCGCACGTTAAAGATCCCCAGGTGGTCAAAATTAATCCGGAGATCTCCAGTATGGTGTGCCTGATCGCCTGCGTAGCGTCGGCTCGTTAGACTTCATAATCAATGGAAACTTTTTTTACTCCAGTTATTTCACTTATAATTTGAATGCAATGAAACATGTTGTACCGACTATGATTTCAAACAGCAGCAAAGTTATGGTTCATGTCAAAGAAAGGAAGATATATCCCACGTGATTGTGCGTTTGAAAATTAGTTGGACACTAGTTAGTTTTCAGCTGTAGAAACCTCGTCTGTATATTATTATTGCACTACTTTGTTGTGACACTACAACACAAACTGGAATTTCTACAGTGACACTGTGGTTACGCTCGAATTTTTTAGTTCTGTTTCTGCTGTTTGTTTTGTTCGAAATGTGTAGAGCAGCATTCTCGGCAGAATGCTCTTTTGCCGACTCTAAACTCTAAAGTGGCAAGGTGACCATTTACCTTTTTGTTTAGATCTTATGCGCTGCTGTGCTTCAGGCGTACCATATTCTGTGTGTCGTGCATTACATTTACAACTCTTTTAATTTACAAATTTGTGCAACTGCCCTTGCCACTGCACGTGATGTGACTTCTTGAGATTCATTACTTCGGTGTTGTTTGTAGGTTGGCAGTAATACAATTATTGTAAAATGCAGTTTCAACACATTTTTGTATTCTGATGCTACGTGTGTTCAATGTTGTCTGGTGGTCATGTGCAGAGTGTTCGTTTTGAAAGAAACATGACACTGAGGGCTTAATAAAGAAGTCAGTGTATGAAGGGGTGTCGGCAACAGCTCGTCGCTCGTATTAGCCCACCGAATCCATTCAGTTACACTTGAGCGACAATTGTCGCTGTCGCTCCACGTGGTCCTTTATTTTAAGACTGCAAGCTCGTTCTAAATTCCCGTTACAAGAAACATTAGCGTGCTCTTTTAGCACATTTCATCAAGGTAGTCTGTTGCTTCACACTGGCAGGCACAGCTGTGGTGAAATAAACTGTGGAAGCCTGACATTAGTCCTTGTCTTATTTGCACTCGGGACAAAACCATTTCCTCTCTTTTGGTGCCCGTTTCAGTCCTACACAGGAGAAATGAAACCACTTGCAGCTGCACGCCTCGTTGTCGCAAGCTACCATCTTGCCTGTGTCCGGTCCACGACAGAAGCAGTACTCTACTGTGTCTGCTGGCTGTTCTTCACGACTTGTCTTGCCTCGTGTAGTATCGGCTGAGCAACTCGGGCAGAATGACGTTCCGGAAAAACTGTCTTGCGGAAGAAAAAATGTTTCTGCAAAACTGATCATTGCGTCTCACTCTCTCGATGTGCAGCACATTTGGTCCCCACACCACAAAGTCGCAAAAGTCAACATGGCACACCGTCATCTGAGTCTGAATTTGGTAGTAGTACGCATGATTGTCCAAAAGCTGAAGTTTTCCGCCAGTGTACTCAGACATGAAATGCTGGTGGTGATATCTTGAGCATCTCTTAGCAAAAATGGGCACTTAAATTCCACAACACCTCTCACGCAGCAGCTGCACGAGGTGATGGCATCCAGTGTTGCACCGATGAACGGGAAAGCAGCACTCAGGTGGAGTCCAGACTTGTGGCACTCAAAGTTCTGGTTCTTTGTAGCTTATTTGGCTTTGTAAGCCTCGAAAGCATCTTGCTCATGTTTTAAGCCCCACATGACGGCAGGAACTCTGAGGGAATTTTTTTCAGGGTAGCAAATCGATTTTACCAGTGATAAGCTAGGACTCTGCACACTCTTGTGGCACACACTTTTAATCACTGACGCAGTCACTCTGCCAGCACGGTAAAGGAACCAGTCTGGCGAGTTACTTTGTTGCCTTGTTGCAGCCTCAACTGTCTTCACTGTGTCGTCCCTGATGGAAAAAGTGGCAAGAAAGTCGTCAGCCTTCTTCAAAAGCGCGTCGAGGTTGTCTTCCAAGTTCTCTTCGAGATACAGCTTCCTCAAGTAGGCAGGCTGAGTTTTTACAGGCTCCTGAAAGCTTTCGCAATACTCTGGAAGCATAGAAAATACTGCAGGTGTGACACCTGTGCTCTGAAATGCTCTGTACAGGTCGCCAAGCTCATCTTGGGTTGCTGGTGGGATGTCCATTCGTTTTTTTGATTCGTTCACTGCTGAACTGCTTCTGTTAATGATGTCGTCCAGTTTTCGCTTCTTCCCTCTCGACGCAGTGAAGTCGATGTTCTTTAGCCTCTTGAACTCCACCTTCTCCACGTACGCAGGAAGCCAGATGTTCGTTTTTGAGGTGCAGCTTGTAGCGTTTTTCATCTTCCCACCTGTTTCAACTGCATGCAGGCAGGCTCCAACATGAGAACAGGCGTCACCTGCTCCTGCCATACAGGTGCAATGAGCAGTGAGCATGACCCTGCTTTTCTGGCACAAAATCCACACATGCAGAGGCTGGTCCCGCAACCTTTGCGAATGGTTCACCTGCGAGAGAAACAAATGCACTGTACAAGTTTTTCTTGCCCACATCTCTGCGCGAGCGCTCGTCACTGTTGATCGTGTCTGAAAACATAACCGGCAACAGCGAAGAGTTGTTCTAGCGCGACCGTTTCTATTTCGAGCATTCCGTGCAAGATTTCCGAACCGACGAAATAGTAAAAAAGATCCCGGCTGCTTACCTCTCCGAGCAGAAGCACTTTGCCGTCTTGTAGCTGTTTAGCCGACAGGGACTTCACCCACCCGCTAGTGAAGTAATTATGTGCTTCGGTAGACTTGAATGCCTTCATCTCTTCTAGTGTGAGGAAGTTGTCAGAAAACACGAGGTAGTTGAGGATGTCGCCGTAACTTATCTCCGGAAACAAGTCCACATCGCTGGCCGTGTCCATGCCCGGTGCGGGCCGCCGAGGAGGCGGAACGCAACATCGTAGTTCGAGCCGGGGACGGGACACCCGTCCCGCACGTCCAGGGTCTGCGGATCCTGGGGATGTACGTGGACGCCCACCGCACCAACGGCACGGCTGCCCGACACATAACGACGAAGATGGGGATTGCGACGCGCCTGATAAAGCGCGTGGCGTCCTGTTCGAGGGAAATGCGAGAGGCGAGCCTCCTGCGTATGCTGCAGGCCTTCGTGGTCAGTCACACAGCGTACGCGGGAGCATTCCACTGCTGGACGGAAGCGGAGCGGCAGCGGATCGACGCGGCCATCCGCAAGGCGTACTCGGGAGCCCTGGGCCTGCTGAACGGGACCAGGACGTCGGCCTTGCTGTCTCTGGGGGTGCACAACACACTCTCGGAGATCAGTGAGGCCCAGAGAACAGCCCAACTGGCGCGCCTGGGCCGCTCCGCGGTCGGGCGCCGCATCCTGGACCGAGTGGGCATGGGCGCCCCAGAAGCGCCGGACCCCGAGTCAACGCCGCTGCGGGACGAGACGACCAGACACCTGATGGTGTATCCGCTACCCAAGAACGTGGACCCCACCAACAACGCGGAGAGGCGAGCGGCGCGGGCAAAGGCGCTGCTACGCAAGTATCGCGACGAGGACGGGGCGGTGTACGTGGACGCCGCCAGGAGCAGGAGCCGTCCGAACACCTTCGCGGCGGTGGCGGTGACCGCCGCCACGGGGGAGCTGAAGACCGCGTGCAGCGTGTGCGTCCCGGGAGCGAGCCAGGCGGAGGAGGTGGCAATCGCCCTGGCCCTGAGCGCCCCGGGTGTGCACACGATCCTGAGCGACAGCAAGACTGCAATCCGCAACTTCGCCAGAGGAGCGGTGTGCGAGGCTGCAGCGAGGATCCTGAGAGAGGACCGGGGGACGACGCCGGTCACGCTCAAGTGGTTCCCGGCCCACGCGGGCCGAGACCGGACACCAGACGCACCGAACCGCAACGAGGAGGCGGACGCCGCGGCCCGTGGTCTCGCCACGTGCCGGGACGCGGCGGCCCTCGCTTCCGAAGAGGCGGCGACAGTAACGGCAGAAGAGGATCCCCTGAAGGACTACGGCGGAATCCTCAAGTGGCACCGCGAACAGCGACGCGGCTTCCCGCCCCCACACCGGGACTTAACCAGGTGGGAGGCGGTGAGGCTGCGCCAGCTACAAACAGAGACGGTGTTGACCCCGGCGCTCGCGCGCCACTTGTGCCCGGAACTCTTCGAGAGTGAGGTGTGCGCGGGCGACGGCTACCTTGGCCCACATCATGTGGGGCTGTGACAGTGTTGAGGACGGTGCGTACCCGCCGCGTGTGAGACAGTGTGTGGGCTCTGCGGAGCCGAAGGACCAGAGATGGGCCGTCCAGCAGCTCGAGGCAGCTCTGGCCCTGCAGAGGCGAAAGGGAACCCCTAGAGGGAGCCCGAGTAGTCCGAGCGGGGCCGGGGCACGGTAGCCTCGGGATCTAGGCCCGACACACGCCTATAGGACTGTAGACGTAGTGTAAGACGGGGGAGCACCGCGCCCTCCCTGCGTGGCCGGATTTGCTCCCTCCCATGCCGGACGCTTTGAATAAAGTCTTTTCTCTCTCTCTCCATGCCCGGTCGTAGCATGAATGGGTCCTCGTTGTCGCACAGCCGCACCTTTTCCGCATACCGCACGCGTGCAGGCCCCGTAAGGTCCGAGTGGTAGGTCGCGTTTAAAGGTTTTTTGCTCGCTACCAGCGGCATGCCGCAGGAAAAGCGCGAAAAGCGACTAGCTCAGCAGCAAACGCGTGCGCTCCCCGAACTGCTCACGCCGCAATGCCGGCACCACTGCACTAATATGGCTACCGCCGCGCGAGCGCTCGAGCGTGACGTCACGTGCAAGCATGTATATGACGTTAGAATAAGTGTTACTAATATTTATTATTGACATATTACAAATACAAAATCAATATCGCTCATTGGTTACCTAGCAAGACATCCCATACAGTCCTGGCCATCCATGTGTCAGATGAGTGCCGTTTATTTGTATTCGTTGTGGCAGGACTTGCTGATATTAGAGCCTAGAACACAGGAGTTCACCGGTATGCTACACTGAAGCCCCATTACAGCGAACTTCAATGCAACAAAAATGGTGACATAACGAAGAAATGCGATTTATGCAACTTCGCGCAAATTGAACAAAATGTATGTGTACTACGCCTAAATATACTGAAAAAAACATTTTTTTGTAATTTCTCCACAACAACGCCCCCAGCAGTAACATTAAAATAAAGAGCAAGGGTAATTTCCGATCCACAATGGGGTGTAAAAGGCACTAAGGCCTCCCACGGCAGTTACAACAAACTTGCACAAAGCCTGCTGGCAGTGGAGGTTATCGACAATGCAAACAGTCGTCGAAGATGCCGGAATGCTTGCCTGGGCAAAAAGTTTCCACTGTTGGTTTCTGTCTTCCTAATCTTTCTGCTTACAAGCTGCTTATCTGTGTTTGCGTCAACTGTGTCATATTCTCACGTGGCTTTATCCTGCCTCCTGCCACCTCCATTGAGTTGTCTACGGTTTCTCCTCAGCCTTATATCTAAGCCCCGAGGACAACAATTTTTAAAATGAGATAGAGACAGACAGATAGACAGGTAGGCAGGCAGGCAAGAGAGAGAGAGAGAGAGAGAGAGAGAGAGAGAGAGAGAGATAGAGAGAGAGAGATAGAGAGAGAGAGAGAGAGAGAGAGAGAGAGAGAGAAGGTATTACCAAAGATCTGCACTGTTTTCATTGAGTCCTTCACGGCTTCCCCTCAGCCTAGTAAGGCCACACGAACGATAGATAAAGGTAGAGAGTACCACCGAAGACTTAAATGCAACACCAATATTTTCAGTAGCATTACACGTGAGGCGGAATGGCACTTGCTTAACGTTCAGCTGCTGTGCCAGGAGCAGAGCATGACACCTGTTATCTGCCAGAGTTCTGTGCCCCTTGACTCGTGCAAGCAGCCCTCAGCCTTTGCACTAACCAGTGTTGCGCATAACTAGCAGAAAACGAGGGGGAATCAGGTGAGTGGTTAAGTTAGTATTGTGCAGCAGCTACCTTTTGCACAACATTTAAACGTGCAAGTGAAAGCAACGCAAGCAGTAACAAGACCACCAGTGTTTGGTTCACGCACGTGCGCATCGGTGGTTTGCATTTGTACGCTGGTACGAGTTCATTGGGCCACAGAATGCCGTGCAATCTAGCTGTCTTTGAAGACGGTGTGGCACCGATTTTAGCTGTGAGTCAGGTGTAAAAAATAAATGCACAAATAAAAAGATCTCGCTTACTACCAAAGTTGTTCTTAGTGTTGATGATTAGCAGCCAAGCTGGCATTGCGCATGATCCACATGAGTTCTTAATTTTATAAAAAAATGAATGCATTGAAATTAGGTACGATTTTAATTACTTCATTAAATTAAGGGTTGTCTGCATATAATTGTAATAACTTATGAATACCAAAAAAGGTTGTTTATGGATGATGTAAACAGAAATGAAGAATGTCTTACGAGTACAGCGAATTGGGCGAGTTGGTATTGATCCCTAATATAACTGCGTGGTAACACGAGGACACACTTTGAACTTTATTTTTTTTTTAGTGTACGACGCGGTGACTGCGCAGGCGCGAAGATTTGGCTGTTCCTATGAATTACGTTTCCTGAATAAAAAATCAGTTGTAAGCCTGCGCCGCGTCCTGTATTATTTGTGCTTCTTTCTGTGTACTCGTGGTACCGCGCAGTTATATTATGAATGTCTTACTAGTTTCACTCTAGCTGTGGTAATAGTGGTAATTGTTACAGGAGTCGAAATGAAAGGAAAGCATACAAGTACTGAAACCAACCAGGTAGTGCAAACTAGAACGCAGCTATACGGACGGTCAACTCACGGCCCTGACTTGTAAACGAAATGTACCTCCAGGAATGCGAAAAGCGCCTACAACACGTGCTAAGAAGCTGTTTGGATACAAAGCATTGAAAGCAATGCAGTGTATTTGGCTACTCACAGCACACTGCAAGGAAATTAAGTAACATCCCTCAAGTGCCACCACAAGAGACATTTCGCCCATGTCTGCAAAAAAGGAATACGTACGAGTCCGCAAGATCGTTCGTGGCAACGATGAATTGACTCCCCTCATCCAGCACAGTGGAAAGTGGACCCCAATGGGCCGCATGTCGACTTCAAAGGAAACAACGGAGCTGATGTGATTGTGATTCGTCTTTAAACACGTAAGGGATATTTTAAGAAACTGCTTCTCCAAAAGCCCGCAAAATCACGCAAAAATCACAGCAGAGCGATTCGAACTATTAATACGCACACTGACGTGTACCGGTATTCTTTTTTTCCGGATGTCATTGAAATATGAAATAAACTACCAAACGATGTTGTGGAGTGCTCGGGTGTACAACAATTTGAATTAGCTATAGATATGTTTTTAGAAATAGTGCGTCATCCCAAATCTGTTCATGACTGTGCGCTATTGCAGTATTTTGTTTTGCTCCCTTGCCGTTTTGTTCCTTTGCCGTATTTTGTTCCCTTGTTTTGTTCCCTTGCAGTATTTTGCAGTGTTTTTTCACGACTGTGTGGTATTGCAGTGTTTGTTGCCTCCCTGTAACGACCCTCACAAGAGGGTCAACAGTATTACTAAATAAATAAATAAACAAATAAATAAATAGAAAGCCAACAAAGGAGTGAATAAACCAAATCAGGGGGAAATTCCTGTTTCTAGCATCATAATGTCAGACATATCCCACTCGAACCAATAAGCTATATGCCAAGTCAAGATGACGAAGTGCAGGCAGAAAAAAATGAACCCCGAAAAACTCATCTGCCCAGCAGAGACATTGTACACGTATCAGAGCCTTCTCAATGGTTTTGAAATGAAGGTTGCGAGGGGGAGATGTGTTTTGTGTTTACAGCTGAGACGCAAGGGAAATCTGAGCTGACGAAATGACCGTACAACGTGTGGGTAGTGGGGCTGTTTTAAAAGAACACCGGGTTTTTAGTTACCACTGGCATGAGAGCTGCAGTGATTTGCCCGACTAGTTTTGTTCCTTGCATTACATGCGAGCCACACTCACGCATCTTTTTTTTAGGAGGTTATCAGGGGTAATTACTGAGAGTACAAGCACAACTTGCGATGTCCTTCTAGTAACTAAATAGGAAATTGAAAAGGCTCTCAAAAGCATGAAAATAGGAAAAGCTGCAGATGACGATGGCATAACTGTAGATCTTTTGGAGGATGGAGATATTGTACTGGAAAAGCTTTCTGTACTGTTTTCGGAACGCTTGAAGACTCAAAAAGGGCCTATAGCATTGGAAAATGCCAACATTATTCTGATTCATAAGAGGGGAGATCCCAAGGGCCTAAAGAGTTACAGAACCATCAGCATACTCTCAGTTGTTTACAAGCTGTTTACCAAAGAGTTAGCCGCAAGGTGACAGCATGGATTCCCCATCCACCCAGAGAGCAGGCTGGGTTTAGGAAAAGGTATTCAACCTTGGATCACATCCATGTCGTCAACCAAGTGACAAAAAAATCTGCAGAGTACACTAAACCACTCTATATCGCTTTTATAAATTACGATAAAGCGTTTTACTCCGAACTCACCACTGTCTTTTAGAAGTAGTAAAAGACCACGGAATATAGGAAACGTACATAAGACTTCTTGAAGAGATATATAAGGTATGCACGGGCAGAAAAGATAAAATTCCGATCCGAAAGAGCGTAAGACAGGGAGATACTATCTCTCTAAAAGTATTAACCGCATGTCGGGTCGGGAGGGGGTATTAAGAAATCTTAACTGGGGAAACATAGGATTAAGGTTAAACGGGGCACACTTGAGCCATTTTAGGTCTGCGGATCACATGTAGTCTTGGTGAGTGAGACTGCAGAAGACATGAAAATAATGCTTGAGGAACTACAATCAGAAAGCACGGCCGAGGGGCTAAAAATAAATATAAATAAATCCAAAGTAATGAGGAATAAGCATGCCAAGAACGTCTTCTTCAGCTTAGGAAAAAGAATGTAACTACCTCGGACAGATGGTTAGTGCTGACCCCAACCACGACAGTGAAATCCGGCGCAGAATAGGAATGGGTTGGGGAGCACTCAGCAAGCCCTCCAAAATAATAAAAAGTATGCTACCTCTGTCACTCAAAAGAAAAATCTACAACCAGGGCATACTGCCGGTGATGACGTACGGAGCTGAAACTTGGCACCTTACTAAACAACTAGAAAGCAAACTTAGGTCGGCTCAACGGGCCATAGAACGAATAATGTTAGGAATAACACTCAAAGACAAAAAAACGAGCTACTTGGATCAGAGAACAAACTAGAGTTGACGATATCATAGTTCAAAAAAGAAAAAGAAATGGACTTGGGATTGCCATGTAGTGAGACGAACAGACAACCAGTGGACAATTAGGGTAACAGAGGGGATATCAAAAGAAGGGTGTAGAAGAAGGGGAAGGCCATGGAGGAAAGAATAGGGAAGGCCAATAACACGATGGAGGGATGAAATACGGAACTTCGGCGGTAAACTCCAGACGCGAGCAGCACAAGACGGGAGCGGTTGGGGGTCAGTGGTAGAGGCCTTCGTCCTGCACTGAATATGAGGCGGCTGATGAATGATAATGATGATGATAACAACTAAAACGAGCATCCACCTGAAAAAAGTAAAGAAGGCAGGGTTAAATGGACACTGAAGTAAAACGGTAAAAATATCATAATAATTGTGTTGTGTTGTTAAACTATGGTAGCCCTTCAGTAAACTGTAAAGCTCAGGTCTAGAGAAAGTTTATTTGTAGAGTTCACGAACAGAAACTGAACATCAAATGCCGTTTGATGCCGCTGATTCATTGACTGCAATACGTCACACAGGTTTGCAACAGGCAGTTGAGGTGACCTATGCTAGAACGGCATAGTTGCAACCCTTCACTCGATGAATTGCAAGCCTTTTTAACTTTTACAAAAGAGTAATGATATACGCACGGCATTGTGTGTCCTCCGGACGACGTGTACGTCGTCTTCTGCACCAGGAACAAATAGTTGAATTGCTTTCATTGTAACAACATAGTGCCGTCGACTTCTGCTCAGTGACTATGGGTTCAAATACCACCTCTTCCGTGCTTTTTTAAAAGGTTAGCTTTCTGGCAATTTGTTGATTCGAAACTCATATTAACAGTATAAATAAAAAAAAAAACACCGCCACCACCAGGATTTGAACCTGTGCCTGGTTGATCAACGGAGCTATAGTCAGTTGTCTTACGCACTCGGCTACGACTTTTTTTTTAATGCATGTAAATTATAGAAAACTTTAGAAGAAGACACTTAACACGCAATAGAAACACTAACAGACAGCAAAGGGCAAAGACATCAGTCGAACAAAGATCAAAACTCAGGCAAGCAAACGCACGCATCCAAAAGAGGCAGCCACTCCGGTGGACCACTCACTGCAGCATAAACGCCCCGCACCAACGCCGCCTGTTCCCGAAAAATACATGTGGTCGGCCTAGGGGGTTCCGCATGCCGATCAGTCATGCAGCACTTCCACAAGCTAAACAATCCTAGGAGAACAAAAACGTCATGTGTCACTTGATTAACGTCTTCAAATGGCAAGAAGCGAATGTTGGACGGGGCGATGTCAATGTCTTTTTTTAGTGTCCGCTGCACAAAGTCCCAGAAAAACACCGCTTCACGGCACAGCACAGCACAATGGTCAATAGACTCTGGTTGATTGCACAAGCGGCAGTCGTCTGACCAATAAGGGATCGACATTCCTTTTTCGCGCAGGCATGTTTTGACTGGAAGCATTTGTTAATGAAGCTTAAAGAAAAACATTTTGGCATTTGACGGCACGCACATATGGCTGACATGGTTTAACGCATTATTCTTATTGTTCCGCAAGTATGGCTGGCGATAAAAAGGCACGGGGAATAGATTATGAATCAGACTGTTCGTCATAGCCTTCCTTGAAAGACTAAACAGGTACTACAGAGAAAACCACGCAGTAGGAAAATGAAAAGTATTCACAACTTCTTTTAGAAAATTCCATGGCGGCTTCTTGTTAACCTCATCCGTAGAAACAAGGAGAGGGAGAGAGAGAGATAGACAAATGTGGGTATGTTAGTAAAAAATGGCAGCATCTCCACTCCGTGGATGATGGCGAGGGTGAGGAGTACGGGGACTCGAAATGACATCCAAGTTGCGCCCCGAGGGACATCCGATTTGCGCCCCGACCATCATTCGATTTGATCCGTGAGTTGCACCTTGTTTATTCCCTAAATGAAACTGCAACTCACGGCTCAAATCATATTTTGCTTGATTTTCGCTTGATGGTAGTGTGCGCATGGATGGACGCGGATGGACATTGGGAGGTCCCAAGGTACTCCGCACCGCTACAGGCGAGGGAGTAAGCCGTTTGACGCTCGGGTACTGATTTACGGTCATAGCCTAATGGGTAATACGACTGACACTAACTCTGTCTGCTCTACCAGACACAGGCTCGAATCCTGCCGGTGCCTGTGTGACTTTTTTGTGATTGTAAATGCTATGCGCACGGACGCGGACGGACATTGTGCGTTCCTAAGGTACTCCGCACCTAAAATGATAAATCAGTAAATTACATGTGGAAGTAAACCCTTTGACAGAGCTTACATGAAAAGCTGCTGAGATAGGAAGCAAGCCAGCACCTGTGGCACAGTGAATAGAAGACGGGACTATTCTGTATTCACCGTGTGTTGATATGCAAAAGGGCACATGGCCAGTATTATTGACGTCACACTACACTAAACTCATCCAGAAATGGCCTCTATTTCTGCTGTTGCCAGCTGCACGTGAGGCAAAGTCCACACCCGAAACAGTTTCTTGGCTGCCATCTTAGTTTGCACAGAAGGCAAGCAGACTGCCTTACTGTTCCTTTGGTTGCTCGTAAGACCTAACAGAAGACTAAGTACCAGCAAGCTAATTCGTATCATCGGTATCGAAAGTAATAATATGGAGCTGCCTACCAGTCCCGTTCGTGTACTCTGTGCCTCTAAACAACCCCATTCTGAATGTGAAAGTGCTTCAAGATAACAAAAAGTGCCCCTACTTTTAGCATAGCCGTACGTGCCTTCCTGCCTGTTTGGTTACGGTGGAAGTCACATTTCGATATAAATTTCTTACACACCGCGATGCAGAAAGGATGGAATCTTTGTTCTTAAAGTCCTTCACCCCCCAAATCGATATGATCAAAGATGGAGTTAAGATGATTAGAAACACTGCACCCCAGTGACTGCAGTTACCGCAGTAAGTCTAGAACCACGTCAACCGCTTATTCATTTTTACCTCTTTTTATGGATGATTGGTAAAAGCCAAGGGGAACACTTTTGCGGACACTAAAGCTAATGCCCACGCTACAATTAAGTGGTACTTCACTTCCCCCTCCATTCGCGATGCCGAGTCAAGTTTCGGCTTACGTGAACGCTCAGTGTTCGCGTTGGAAAGATGGAACGTCATTTGCAGTCGTGCGTCGACCTTTGAAATGAACCTTGGAGCCTCCATCCGCTCCCAAATAAAAAAAAAGCTCAAAACAACCAGAAGAAGCGGCATTTTCGCGAAGCGTACCTGTGCGTCGTCCAGCCAAGAGCAACGTATCTCGGGAGTGGTGATAAGCAAAGGCCATCGCCGACGACAGAACCAGATGAATCGCCAGCACGTGAAGTAAGAAAACAATTAGCACACATTTGTAACGGGGTGTCAAATTTCCGTTTTCGGGCAGTGCGTATTTATTTATTGGCACCACCAGGACCACATGGTATTACAGAGGGGAGTGGTTTACAAATAGAATAGAACAGAAGTAGTGCAAATATTCTGCCAATAGTGCAAAAAGAAGATTACAGAGGGGAACAGAAGTAGTGCAAATATTCTGCAAATAGTGCAAAAAAGAAGATAAAGAAACTATTCCTGCTAATACAATATATTTGCTAAGGCTTTTGTGAATAGTTGGCGATCTTGAATGGTGGCCGTCAGTGCGGGAAGGTGGTTCCATTCAATGAATGTACGAGGTATGTACGCCTGGAAGAAAAACTGTTGGTTCGGTATGACGGCACTGCTACTTTGTGAACATGATCTAAACGACGTGATCTATACTCTGGAGGTAAAATGAGCTCATCACGTAGGATTGGATGGTGAAATATTTTATGAAACAGGCTGAGGCGAATAATCTGGCGTCGAGATGCTAAAGATGACACGTTAAGACTCTCAATTGTCGTCCGATGGGTTTTCCTGAGTTAACGGGAAACCGCAGCAACGACTCCAGTAGTTAGCACTTCGGAGCTTGATGACCTTGCGGTGCTTGCCCGTGGTCTACGAGTAGCGCGCTCGTAGACACTGCTCCCGCCCGTCATCATATTGAGAACTTTAATGTACCTATAACTTTAAATGAGATATAACTTTAAATGCATCGCCGCACAGTTCTAGGCCAGAAAAAATAATTGAAGCCGGTATTTGCTCGTTGTTAAAAAAAGATATCCTCTGCATCCGATAGCTTGGGATTCAAACAAACTTCGTAAAATACATCGTGCATTAATTCTATAATTTTAAGCTCGCTTTTTTCCCAATCAATATCGCATGGTTCAATTCCTGATTATTGGTGTATCGCTAAGGTTGTCCCATTTTTCAAATCAGGCGATCGCGCATCACCGTTAAAGTACCGGTCCATTTCATTACCTAACACGATCTGTAAACAATTAGGACACAAAATACATTCCAAAGTCATCCGAGGCCTTGTAGAATACAACATGATTTACAAATATCAGCACGTTTTTCGCAGGGGTCACTCATGTGACACACAGCTCGTCAGTTTCACTTATGACACACTCATCTCGTGACGATAGTAATGAGGTTGACTCTGTTTTTCTGGATTTTTTGAAGCTTTTGACCGTGTTCCTCACCAGCGAATTCTACTCAAATAAAGACGTTTTAGTACGCATACTAACGCTCTTGCAAGGGCGACAGATTTTCTATCCTCCCAAACTCAGTTTACATTCGTTAACAGCTCCATTTCTTCTTTTCGTTACGTCTGAGGTGCCCAAAGCAGTGTGCTTGACCCTTTTCTCTTTCTAACTTATATCAATGACTTATTTAATGACCTAACATCTTCAGTAAGGCTCTTTGCAGATGATTGCGAAACATATCGTAACGTTTTAAATGACACAATAAGCACATGGTGTTCTGATTGGCTACCGACTCTTAGACTATTTAAAACAAAGCGCGTGTCATTCAACTGTTCTTCATCTAGAATTTTAACTACATATTTGCTTAACAACACTACTATGAAACCAGATCCTACTTAAAGGTACCTTGAAAGTGCATTTTCAATCGCATTGAACATGGCATAACGAGACTAATCACATGCTTGCATTTGCCAGTCGTACGCTCGGTGTAATAAAATATAACGTAAAGCTGGTACCATCGTACATTGGAAACCTTGCATATCTCACTCCTATCCACCCTAAAATTGAATATGCATCTATCATCTGATATCCAAGTCAAGAATACATTATAAGCGATATGGAATCCCTGCAAAACCGTGCTGTTCGTTTAATTTTTTCTGATTATCCACTCTATGCAAGCGTCACAACACTAAAAAATCGTGCCGAGTTGATTTCACCATCACTTCACCACCTGCATGCTCGTTTAATAGTTTTTCATAAATTATATCACCATGACCATCTTCGCGACGACTTCTTTCACTCACCCACTGATACATTTGCACGGCGCGATCATTCCTACAAAGTTAAGGGTATCACTTGCCATTCGTTTAAGTTCGCACACTCATTCATTCCACGCACAGTAATAGAATTGAATAACCTACCACAGCACATTGCCACAGAAGCTAACACAACAAAATTTCAAGACTCGTTAAGGAATGAATATCCCAATTCTGTTTTTGTTGGCGTATCTTCTTATGGCTAGTCCTTTTGAAAAATTCTTATTGCTTGTGTTTTCTACATTTGTAATTTGTGATTTTCTTAGCTCCCATTGACGTTTTGCTTATTTGATGTGTGCGGATGCTCCCCCTATGTAGACCCCTATGTAGGGGTACCTGAATAAATAACTAGAAATTAATGTTATGAGGGGAGAGCAGATCACGGCTGATGGTCCGCTTTCGAAAGCTCCGAGAGGGGCAATTTTGTTCAGTCGAACTCGCGCGTCGGCGCAACTTTTATCGTTTCCCGGTTCTCCGTCAGGGGCCGCCACCTGTCACAATAGCACAAAAAGCATCATTGAGGTGTTCGTATGTGCGACTGTACAAGATAGCACGTGCGGCCGCCGGTACGTCAGTGGTCGTGAACATGGTTACCCATGTAGTTTTTGTAACTGGCAACAGCAACAAACTCCGAGAGGTGGTGGCAATCCTGGGAAAGATACCTGGATTTGAAGTAAGTGGCCTTTTCGACCGCCCGGTTCTCGCATCATTCCATGGTTCGAGTGCCGTGAGGGCCGCCGCCCCAGCCACTCTAGCCGCCTTTGAGTGTTCTGCAGCTTCCTGCGCGCATGCCGAGAGGCCGAAGGGACAACAGATAATGATCCCAGAAAGCCGAAATCAGCCGAAGTGTTGTTCGTAAAAAGGTTTGCTGGCCTGCCGTCCGCGGGCTACCAACATGTTGGTTCTTGTATGGAAGCGCCTGGGAACCCTGCCGACAATCTGCGTGTGAGGTGTCCGTTTTGTCGTCTGCTCAAAAGTTGTTGCGAGGCTGGTGAGGAAACGCTCGCTTGAAATACCTCGTAGACCGGAAGGCGGTGCGCTTATCATTTCAGTGACAATTGAATTCTGAAACATGGTGTACGGACTGTGCAATTTCAGCGCTGTTATTTATTTTAGTTATAACATGCGCGCCAAATCTCCCCGGAAATCGTCAGGGGTTGGTTCTGAAATAATACCGAAGACTGGGATGGTTGGTACATATTGGAAAATGAAAAGTGGACAGTTACAAAGGACCGACGGAAGAAACACAAACAAGCGCTTTATTTAGCTCCGAGATTTATTGACACAAACAAAATTTGACACAAGGGCAAACCAAAGGTTACATGAACATGGAACTGAATAGCGCACGCTCGTCCTTGTCATGCCGAGTGTTGGAGGTTTCGCTGACGCAACTGTTATGTTCTAAATTGGTATAGAAGGCCTCTACTAGTTCCCTTCTGGTTACTATGACGTGACAGCACTTCAATATGTTTGAAAAATCGACCAATCATTGAGAACGTACATATAAACACCGTGTCGTCTGACCCAAGTGCACAAACCCGCGGTACAGTACTACATTAAATATCACAAAATTCAATTTCTCCGGTCTCGCAGTGATCGAAACCCAAGCTCATGATTTACAATAGATTGTAATGAATTATCGTACGCTCATGTACTTGAGGTGCTGTTTCATGGTGACAGGGCAGTAAGAGCCGATGAAAAAAAAGTAATACAAAAGAAGCGCTCTAGCGTGAGGCGTAAACGAGTGCCCCGGTTTTTTTTGTATACCCGTTACGTTCTAGCGCGAGGCGTAAACGAGTTTCCGAGTATTTTTTGAAGACTATAGTCCTTCTTAGGCTACTTAAACCCCAAAATTTTGGTCTGTCCGTATGTCTGTCTATCTGTCTGTGACTCTATGCAGCCACCCAGCCATAGTGAATTAAAATCTGCACAATAGTCTTGTATAATCACAGCCAAATCTACAGTCTGAATTCGATGTAAATGTTCATACTTGTCAACATTGTTGAGCAAGAACGAAACATTACGCAAATGTGAGGGAGAAAATCAATGCATAAGTGATATTTTCAGTGTCCCTTTATTAAAAAGTCAAAACATTCCCCTCGCGAGGGGCACGATCAAATGCAGAGCATTTCCGCGGGGGGCGTGCCTGCAAGTCTTATGGATTACGTATTGGTTGTTGTTGATGTAATTGTTGTCTTCCAGCGTAGACATTGTCGATGAAGTCGATGGTGAAACGTGAAATGTGCCGTGAACTTCCTGCCGCGGCTATTACGCAACGTGGAGAGGCTACGACGCAACGTGGCGCGGCTATGACGCAACACAATCCAACACAATCCACTTTAATCCAACCCAATCCAAATCCAATCCAAGCCAAGCCAAGCCAAGCCAATCCAATCCAATCCAATCGAATCCAATCCAATGCCCTTCGCGAGAGAGTGTTATAGCGCCGAAATCGCGCCACCACATGAACGCGAACCGAACGCGGCGAGAGAGGGTGTTGCGAGCGGAGAGAAGGCGAGGAGGACGCAGGGGAGAGGGCGCACCTGTGGCCGACGGTTGAATGAGTCAAGGATATAAGGCGCGTGCGTAACCTTCCATTCTGTGTCGGCTCCGTGGAGCAGTCGGTAAAGTGCCGTGTACCTTGCGTTCCGCCCGCAGAGTCGTGGGATCGAAACCTGGCGCCGGAAGGTATTATTTCTTTATATAGTGTAGGGTGCGGACTACGTAGTGATGCGGACTACGGACGCCAACGCGGGTGACATCGTGAGTTACTAAAATGCTCTGCATTTAAAAAATCATGAATGCTTGGTTTTTGCGAAAGCAAATGAAATTTTCATTAACTGCAGAAAACCGTCGCCTGTTGTTGCCCGCACTAATGGCGGCAATTGAGAAATCAAACGGCAACAGCAACAAAAGGTTACACTAGATAGGTTCCACGTTCCACTTGGAACGCTCATGGAACGCAACGTGGTTGTATAAACGTTGTAGTAGGGTGACTCGAGTCACGCGCGTCTCCGCCGTATGGCAGCGCTGGCATCGAGGCGCTTGTCCTGGAGCAGTAGGACGCGGTAAATTTATATTGACTTGAGCAAACCTTTAGTGTGCTTACCTTTGAAGGAACGCGACGGAAAAGGAACAGCATGAGAGGTGCGCGGGAAAGCAAAGGGAGGCGTTTACTTCGCAAATGTTGACAAACACTATCGCCTTTCGTCGACATTTGCAACGAGAGGAGCAGATACGAGGCCAATTTTTAGTACGCATTACGAAGGGCTCTAGCGCGAGCCGTAAACGAGTTTCCCGGTGGTTTAGTACGGTGACTATATGAGACGACGATTACGACGACGACGACGACAGGAGATGCCAGAAGCCCCAGCCCCTGAGGGGCTTCACCCATAAACAATGCCAAAATTGCTATAGAACACCCCCACAACTTTCATTACGTGGAGACAACCAAGAGAGAGAGAAACAGCTTTATTGACAGTCCGGCATGGGATGGGGGGTGGGGTGAGACGAGCGTGCTAGACAGCCTGGGGCGGCAGCCTACTCATTCCAACCCGTGAGGGTGACGTTTTCGGCTGCTGTCTCGCCAGGATGTCCAGCACGTGCTGGACCACGTCTCTTTGGTCTCCAGGGTCTTGGCTTGTGATCTTGCTGCGCATGGCAGGAGGCATTGCTTCGTCTAGGCGGTCTGGGGGGGTGCAGTTCCAGAGGTAGGTAGGTAGGTAGGTAGGTAGGTAGGTAAGTTTTCGGTAGGAAGGATGCTAGGTAGGTAGGTATGTTTTGGGTAGGTAGGTAGCTAATTAGGTTTTAGGTAGGTAGTTAGGTAGGTAGGTAGGTAGGTAGGTAGGTTTTAGGTAGGTAAGTAGGTAGGTAGGTAGGAAGGTTTTAGGTAGGTAGGAAGCGATAGTACACGAACATGGCAAATGCGCTACAGCAATACTCAAAAATGCAGACGCCCAACCAAGCCTAAAAGCCAATCTGGAATGGACCAACGGGAATGGTCAAGCAAATGCGCTAGCTTGAGACTACAATAGACTAGGATTTTCACTGAGTGGCCAGATGACTACGGTCCCAGGTGACATGCACCACTAAGAATTATGCACACGCCTATGACAACTGACATCTAACAACTGCACCGATTTGCACTACCGTATCTGCTCCAAAGACAAGAACGTTCGCAACCATAATAGGGCAAACAACAGCGGACTTGCTTTTATGGGGCCTGTATATGCACTACATTCCACCATCAATCATAGAATGCAGGAATTTTCTATAATGCGAACGTTGGCATAGAACCTCACAAACCCTCCACCTTTATCCTTTCCTTAAATGGCTGGCTTATCCCAACGGTTGAATGCATGAGAAGAAAGTGTAGGAAAACTTTACCTACCATATCAAATTCATCTGATGATGTCTGGAATTGGAGGCTTAGAAAATTATTTTTTTTTTACATTTTTTTCTATTAGACCGTTGTTTCTGAAGATATTCGCACATGCATTCGTCAATTGTGGCCCACAGTTACCATTGCGTTCTCATTTGGTAATCAGGGAGGGGTTTTGTTGGCGTAACGCAGTTCGAGAATCGCGCCACGGAAGTTCCTGAACTTCAGGGCGACAGCGACTTCATCTGTCGAGCCAAGTGTGAGGCCGCATCTCAGGCAGTTGGTGGTGCTGTGCTCGTCGAAGACAGCTCGCTATGGTTGGATGCCTTGGGTGGTCTGCCTGGGCCATACGTCAAGTGGTTCCTCGACAACATTGGCCCAGATGGGCTGTACAAAATGATTCTGGTGGGTGCTCCGCTTTTGGATTTTGCATTAAATGCGTTGCATAAGATTTTAAGATACGATAAGATAATATAAGTATTGCAGATTTTACAGAACTTTACACAGAGGCATGTCCTGGTTTCGCCATCACAGCTGAGGTCGTCGCGCCGTTGCCACCGTGCGATGACCTCAACACAATTGGACTGCCCGATATAGGCTATGTCGAGATAGGCTTGAGATAGCCTACGCAGCGGCACTGTCAACCCTGCTGCTTGTCTGGACTGGAGTTGGAACTCTTCGGTGGGTGACCCCTGCTGGTGGCAGTGGGAAGAAACAAGTTTTTCGTGGTGGAACGCAGTTAAACCAAGTTTGTTGAGCGGTAGCTCAGTTTTCGAACTGACAGCATGGAACGCATACGCAAATGCATTGGAGCACAAGACACAGGCGCTTCTCGACGCAGTCGCCAAACTAGACGCAAATGCGTCGTGAACTTTCATGCAATCGGCGCCTCCTTGTATCATTTTTCTGATGGCTCGCGCCCTTGCTCTTTCTACCTATACCCCTCTCTGCACCCCTCCCCTTGGTACAAACGAGCGATTAGGCTCTTTCACTGCGCAATCACGTGATGTGTTGGCTTGAACTTCGCTGAGCTTTAAGGTCAGATTGACGCTCCGAGGAACTGATGGAGCAACGCATTTTCTTGGTTTGTAGCTGAAGCAATAGAACTCTCTCTCTAAAAATGAAGAATAAATAAAGCACAAAAAAAGTGACCAGTGTTCTGTTATGGCTAATTACTACACCAATGCATCAAACCTTACTCTGGTAAGAAATCTCCATATTAATACACTGCTGCACACTGTTGGCCCACTTGGGCGAAGCCGTTTCAGCCACCAGTGTTTCAAGAGAGTGATTGGGATGGGAATTAAATGGCAGTTGTTGCACTGGAGTGCAGCTATTTTAGCCACCATTGTTTCTAAATATAGCAGTGAGTTGTGACTAACAGCCATGGCCTCTCTTTGGCCCTAAACTATACTGCAGTTACGTTCCTTGTAGTTCCCCCATGAATATACTTTGGCCCTTAAGGGGAACTCACTTGATCACATTCTTATGGGACTTCCTAATTCACGGCCCACGGGATTAAAATAAATGATGTAAAATAACAAAAGACTCTGCAAATCCATCAAAACGTTTTTAACGGAATAGATTGCTTTGTTTGGACATACAGCACATCTTTACGGAAATAAAAAATAAACAAGAAATGCATTTTAGTTTACAACTTTTCATTATATAGCGCAAACGGTCTAGCATGCGTGAGTTTAATTTTTTTATTTCAGTACAGAAGTGTGATATTTATAAAATAGGCAAACGAGGCCGTTGTGCACTCTTCTATGTATTTGTAAAACCTTTCTTACTGGTGCACATGGTTTTTAATTGCATGGGTCATGAAGTAGTAAACCACATGCGAATGTTAACACGTGAGTGCCCCTTCACATGTGGCCCACTAGTATGACGACATCAAGTCATATAGGAGCGACCACCTCCCTACATATATCTTGCTGGATGGCCCATGTGTAGGGCCATTCAACCGAGAAATTCGTTGCCCGTATTGGACACACTACTCTGCGCTAATTGAGGAGCTAGATGGGAATTTCGAATCGTGCCGGAACCTAATATATACGCCTCGAGCGCGGCCTGTAGGGGCGCCACTGAAATCCCCCTACCGGCCCGTTTCGAAAGCAGCCGCGGGAGTCTCCGGCCCGTTCCCCTCTGTCGCCGTTGCTTTTGCGGCTCGTTAAAGACTGCGATTTACTGTTTTTACGCGTTCGAAATACGGAATAATGTGGAGCAGGCACTCTGTCTGCAAGCGTGGTGTGTTTACGAGAGTGTAAACGTTTATGACGCGATCTTAGTGCGGTAAATTCGGTCTGTATGAGCGCCAGTTGTATGTCACAGGCCGGCGTCCCGAAGCCGGCGTATGCATGCAGTTGATTGCAATTCCGCTGCCCTGAAATTTAGTGGCAGTGTCTTCGTATACAGTGCTTCCTCCGATGGTCATGTTGCGGCCATACAATATGATGTAAATCGGCTTTGTGCGCTTAGATAATCTAGCGGAGCACTCATACCTGACAGCACGCAAGTTACGCTTATATTGATCACTACCCTGAACAAGCCAATGCGGCATAAATTTCACAAACATTTTACGAAAGAAGTACGATGGATAATGCAAAATTGTACGATCGGGAGTCAGCACACGACGACAAATTTTAATGCTGGGTCCTCTTGTCCCGAGGTGAGCGCTGGCAAAGATAAATCTGTTACACTTATCCTCAACGAGAAGCGCAGAGACGGGCTTATAGAGCAATCCGCTTCCGCGACTTAACACTTCTTCGAAATATCGTTATATGACACGGGGAGACTGCAGAACCTAGCATAAACCGAAATCAGATAGCTTTATCAGATACCACACTCTTCAACGAGCCCGTGTGTACAAGATTTCGGCGCACGTTAAGGATCTCCAGGTGGTCAAAATTAATCCGGAGCCCTGCACTACGGCGCGCCTCATCGCCTCCGTTGCGTCGGCGCGTTAAAACCTACAACCAATCAGTCAACTCTTCCAACGACACCTCGTATAGCTTGTGAACTGCCTACCCTGTATTCAAAAAATGCGTCCGCCGAGTGATCAGCCGTTCGTTGAAGGCGAAAAACAAACGAAAAGTGAACAGGCAGCTTATGTGTGTGTGTGATTACTAAAACGTTCGTTCGTTGATTTCGCTCCGCATTTGTAAACGATAGTTCAGCGTCCCCCCCCCCCCACACACACACAAGGTCTTGCGAAATATCAGTGCATTTCGCATCTTGTTGGTCTGAATACTACCTTGCTTAAACGAACGTCTTTAGCATTTTAGAAGCTGCACTGGGTTTTTTTCATTCCCGTACGACTATTCTATTTATTCCTGACTTGCAGACCATTCATTTTCCCGTGGTTTCATTAACTTATACCTTGGTGCTTGCTATAAAGCTTAATTGGGCACATATTTGACAGCGCACAGCCTTTGCGTGTACTTAACATTTTCGCGTGGCTTATATTCCCATAAAAGGCACAAGTTATTGTCAGCTATTGGGTTATCACATCCCAGAAACATATTTTTCTACGACGTACATATTCGAAGCAAAACCGCATTTGTTGTCTGCTCTACAAAACGCACCAACCTCTTACAGTGCCAATATCAGGTCTAAACGAGGCGACAATAAATAGAATTCACTTGTGCTGACGTGTTCGAAGGTGACAGTGGTGATATGCTGCTGCCGTCACCGACGCCCGCAAGAGCGGCCAAGAAGCGCGAAGAACCGCCTCCCCGGGTAGCTCTCGTTGGCGTTCGAGCGCTCTACCAAGACGCAGCTGTTTTTTTAAGTGCCTTAAACGTGCAGTTTGCTTACAGAC
Source organism: Haemaphysalis longicornis (assembly GCF_048455015.1). NCBI lineage: Eukaryota > Metazoa > Arthropoda > Arachnida > Ixodida > Ixodidae > Haemaphysalis > Haemaphysalis longicornis. The sequence goes on from NW_027526204.1 coordinate 41,779,661, forward strand.
GTCACCATAACAAGTTGTTTAGTGCGCGGAAAGGCAAAGAGAAGCGAAAGAGAACCAAAACACTGCATGACCACCTATCAGTTACGCAGCGCTAATCCCGCAAACGCCGCAGAGAAGCGGCGGCAGGCGGCGCAGCGATCGCGAATCTCGAGGCGTATAGATTGATTGATTATAGGGTTTAACGCGCCGACGCAACGCAGGCGATGAGGCGCGCCGTAGTGGAGGGCTCCGGATTAATTTCGACCACCTGGGGATCTTTAACGTGCACCGAAATCTCGTACACACAGGCGTTTTTGCTTTTAGCCTCCATCAGAAAAGTCACCGCCTCGGCCGGGAATCGAACCCGCGACCTCGTGCTCAGCAGCGCAAATCCTTAGCCACTGAGCCACTGCGGCGGGTGCAGGAACCTAACAGACACCATGACACGGGCGAGAGCTTCCTGTACGAAGGCTTTCAAATTACCCTAGAAATTCTCCGTGGCCGATGCGGAGTACCAAAGGTTCCGCGCAGTGCGTCGCAGAGCTGAAAGGCGTGTTCGCAAAACTCGTACAACCGAAGATATACGAGTCGCTAGAAGCGCGCATAAAAAATTGGCTCTGCGGGAATGGCAGTCGTTCTGCTCAAAATTAAAACCGCGAAAACTTCACACCACTATTTGGAGCTTATTGCTGTCGTATACGCTTCAGCGCCCCTCGCAGAGAGCTCTCTCCCCCCGCCGTCCTCGCCTGCCAGGCGGCCACCGCCCGCGGGACGAAGGGACGCCGTCTTCCGAGAGATGACGCCAGGTGCGCGGGTTGGGCGGTGCGTGGTGGTATGTGGAGGCAGGCGGGCAGACTCTATGGTCTTGGACTCCTAGATAGTGAGTAAGGGTGAGGTGTCGAGGATGGGCTATTAGTGGCATCAGGGACATTTCATTTCGACTAAGCGATGTGAATAAAGAGTTGTTTTCGCAGGACCACAGTGCGGTCACTTTTTGGCATGCCGTAGGGAGCAAGTACACAACTGGCGCCAAACGTGGGGCTAATTTCAAGCCCAACTGTGGACATTTGCTCTCTTCTGCTGCTGAGGAGGGGCCCACTGCGGTTTGCGCCGGCATTGCTCTGTTCTGGTAAGGAAGCGTAGGCTACCAGGAGCTTTCAGCCGTATAGAGGCAAGCTTTTTAGACTAATTTTGATGTCAGTATTTCAGCTTGCTTAGTTTTACGGTGGCTGAAGATGCCAACATAAGTTTTTTTGTTGCTTATTTTTGTTTGTGAAGTGGCCTAAACGGTTACATTGAGAGTGTTTGTAGCGTTCATAAGAATATTATTCACCCGTGTATTTTGATGTGTCTCTACTGCAGTTTTTCGTATTTTGATGTGTCTGTTGTTCCGCCCTTTTAGTCGTTTGTATTGTCTAAATGGCTCTTTGTTTCCGTTGTAGATTTTTGAGTGGGGTTTGTCTGTCGTGTTGTGAATTTAGCTAGCTCTGCGTGCTTTGTACCGGCGTGTGTACGGCAGGACACGAGGAGGGGCCGCAGGGCTCGAGAGGAGACGCAGCGGCGGACGCGAGGTATTTTCACGCGGTCGTCCAATTTTATTTTTCGCGGATTCTGCACGCGTAGACGACGTACCGAAGCCTCGGCGCAGCTCAGATGTAAAGCACTGCCAGACCGTGAAGTCGTGCTCATGGTAGAGGAACTATGTCTTCGTTACTAAGTCGAGGCAAAAGGAGACGTTCCGCAGCTTACCACCCCAGTGCAGAAAAACAAAACCTTAATAACATAAATACCCAAGAAAGTGGTGGGGAAACCACACCGCCGGTAGCGTAGTGGTTATCGCACAAGACCGGTATTCTGGAGGTCGTGAGTTCGGATCCCACTCGGCGGGCATTTTTTCACCACTTTTATTCTGACTCAAAAAATTCTTCATCTGTTTCTATGACCCACCACAACCTCCACTTTGCTTTCCAAGGTTTTCTTGACTGCCAACCCTTATTTTCTGTTTTATTTACCGTACCCCTTCATTTCGGATTTTTTGATTCGCTACATGTTTAGCGAGGGCCTCTGTTCTGGCAGTCTTGATGCCAGAGGAAGCTTAAGAGGGTTCAACGCTGGTCGACCACTCTCGACATGTCGTAGACACTCGAGTCACGGCCCGGGGGTTAAAAAGAAGGTCCGCTTCACCCCGAGTAGTCCGAGTGGCAGTGGCTGCCAACCCCAAGTGCAGAAAAAAAACCTTAACATAAATACCCAAGAAAGTGCTGGGGAAAACACCCCGCCGGTAGCGTAGTGGTCATCGCACCAGACCGGTATTCTGGAGGTCGTGGGTTCGGATCCCACCCGGCGGGCATTTTTTCATCACTTTCTTTCTTTCTAAATTATTTACCTGTTTCTATGACCTACTATATCCTCCCCTTTGCTTTCCGATGTTTTCTTGACTGCCAACCCTTATTGTCTGTCTTATTTCAACGAGCCCCTCATTTCCTATTCTGATTCGCTATATATATATATATATATATATATATATATATATATATATATATATATATATATATATATATATATATATATATATATATATATAGTAAGGAAATGAGGGGCTCGTTGAGGAAATACAGAAAGATAGGTCAGCAGTCTACGACGCCAAAGGAGGCATAGGGGTGTGGTTAGGCTCTTTTCTTTTTCACTACGGTTAATGAAGTAAACATTTTTTTTAAATGTACAGAAGAAAGAAAGAAAGAAAAACACGCGCCCAGAGTGGGGACCGAACCCACGCCTTTCGATTACATGTCGAATGCCTTACCAATTCGGCTATCTGGGCGACTGTGTTCTCCTTCACTTTCTGGGCTATTTATATTTACTAGAAGTGTATCTGACACTTGAGGGTGATAGCCAGCGCCACTCTGACTACACGGGGAGAAGGGGACCTTCTTTTCAACCCCCGGGGCGTGACTCGAACGTCTACAGCCTGTCATGAGCGGGTAACTGGCGGGAAGCCCTCTTATGCTACCTAGGCATCAAGGCTGCCAGAACCGAGACCCTCGCTAGGCTTTCGCAGAATAATATAGTAAGGAAATGAGGGGCTCGTTGAGGAAATACAGAAAGATAGGTCAGCAGTCTACAACGCCAAAGGAGGCATAGGGGTGTGGTTAGGCTCTTTTCTTTTTCACTACGGTTAATGAAGTAAACATTTTTTTTAAATGTACAGAAGAAAAAAAGAAAAACACGCACCCAGAGTGGGGACCGAACCCATGCCTTTCGATTACATGTCGAATGCCTTACCAATTCGGCTATCTGGGCGACTGTGTTCTCCTTCACTTTCTGGGCTATTTATATTTACTAGAAGTGTATCTGACACTTGAGGGTGGTAGCCAGCGCCACTCTGACTACACGGGGAGAAGGGGACCTTCTTTGCAACCCCGGGGCGTGACTCGAACGTCTACAGCCTGTCATGAGCGGGTAACTGGCGGGAAGCCCTCTTATGCTACCTAGGCATCAAGGCTGCCAGAACCGAGACCCTCGCTAGGCTTTCGCAGAATAATATAGTAAGGAAATGAGGGGCTCGTTGAGGAAATACAGAAAGATAGGTCAGCAGTCTACAACGCCAAAGGAGGCATAGGGGTGTGGTTAGGCTCTTTTCTTTTTCACTACGGTTAATGAAGTAAACATTTTTTTTAAATGTACAGAAGAAAAAAAGAAAAACACGCGCCCAGAGTGGGGACCGAACCCACGCCTTTCCCGCCAGTTACCCGCTCATGACAGGCTGTAGACGTTCGAGTCACGCCCCGGGGGTTGAAAAGAAGGTCCCCTTCTCCCCGTGTAGTCCGAGTGGTGCTGGCTACCACCCTCAAGTGTCAGATACACTTCTAGTAAATATAAATAGCCCAGAAAGTGAAGGAGAACACAGTCGCCCAGATAGCCGAATTGGTAAGGCATTCGACATGTAATCGAAAGGCGTGGGTTCGGTCCCCACTCTGGGCGCGTGTTTTTCTTTCTTTCTTTCTTCTGTACATTAAAAAAATGTTTACTTCATTAACCGTAGTGAAAAAGAAAAGAGCCTAACCACACCCCTATGCCTCCTTTGGCATTGTAGACTGCTGACCTATCTTTCTGTACTTCCTCAATGAGCCCCTCATTTCCTTACTATATAATTCTGCGAAAGCCTAGCGAGGGTCTCGGTTCTGGCAGCCTTGATGCCTAGGTAGCATAAGAGGGCTTCCCGCCAGTTACCCGCTCATGACAGGCTGTAGACGTTCGAGTCACGCCCCGGGGGTTGAAAAGAAGATCCCCTTCTCCCCGTGTAGTCAGAGTGGCGCTGGCTACCACCCTCAAGTGTCAGATACACTTCTAGTAAATATAAATAGCCGAGAAAGTGAAGGAGAACACAGTCGCCCAGATAGCCGAATTGGTAAGGCATTCGACATGTAATCGAAAGGCGTGGGTTCGGTCCCCACTCTGAGCGCGCGTTTTTCTTTTTTTCTTTCTTCTGTACATCAACAAAAAATGTTTACTTCATTAACCGTAGTGAAAAAGAAAAGAGCCTAACCACACCCCTATGCCTCCTTTGGCGCTGTAGACTGCTGACCTATCTTTCTGTATTTCCTCAAGGAGCCCCTCATTTCCTTACTATATTATTCTGCGAAAGCCTAGCGAGGGTCTCGGTTCTGGCAGCCTTGATGCCTAGGTAGCATAAGAGGGCTTCCCGCCAGTTACCCGCTCATGACAGGCTGTAGACGTTCGAGTCACGCCCCGGGAATTGAAAAGAAGGTCCCCTTCTCCCCGTGTAGTCAGAGTGGCGCTGGCTACCACCCTCAAGTGTCAGATACACTTCTAGTAAATATAAATAGCCCAGAAAGTGAAGGAGAACACAGTCGCCCAGATAGCCGAATTGGTAAGGCATTCGACATGTAATCGAAAGGCATGGGTTCGGTCCCCACTCTGGGCGCGTGTTCTTCTTTCTTTCTTTCTTCTGTACATTTAAAAAAAAAGTTTACTTCATTAACCGTAGTGAAAAAGAAAAGAGCCTAACCACACCCCTATGCCTCCTTTGGCGTTGTAGACTGCTGACCTATCTTTCCATATTTCCTCAACGAGCCCCTCATTTCCTTACTATATTATTCTGCGAAAGCCTAGCCAGGGTCTCGGTTCTGGCAGCCTTGATGCCTAGGTAGCATAAGAGGGCTTCCCGCCAGTTACCCGCTCATGACAGGCTGTAGGCGTTCGAGTCACGCCCTGGGGGTTGAAAAGAAGGTCCCCTTCTCCCCGTGTAGTCAGAGTGGCGCTGGCTACCACCCTCAAGTGTCAGATACACTTCTAGTAAATATAAATAGCCCAGAAAGTGAAGGATAACACAGTCGCCCAGATAGCCGAATTGGTAAGGCATTCGACATGTAATCGAAAGGCGTGGGTTCGGTCCCCACTCTGGGCGCGTGTTCTTCTTTCTTTCTTTCTTCTGTACATTTAAAAAAAAAGTTTACTTCATTAACCGTAGTGAAAAAGAAAAGAGCCTAACCACACCCCTATGCCTCCTTTGGCGTTGTAGACTGCTGACCTATCTTTCTATATTTCCTCAACGAGCCCCTCATTTCCTTACTATATTATTCTGCGAAAGCCTAGCGAGGGTCTCGGTTCTGGCAGCCTTGATGCCTAGGTAGCATAAGAGGGCTTCCCGCCAGTTACCCGCTCATGACAGGCTGTAGGCGTTCGAGTCATGCCCCGGGGGTTGGAAAGAAGGTCCCCTTCTCCCCGTGTAGTCAGAGTGGCGCTGGCTACCACCCTCAAGTGTCAGATACACTTCTAGTAAATATAAATAGCCCAGAAAGTGAAGGAGAACACAGTCGCCCAGATAGCCGAATTGGTAAGGCATTCGACATGTAATCGAAAGGCGTGGGTTCGGTCCCAACTCTGGGCGCGTTTTTCTTTCTTTCTTTCTTCTGTACATTAAAAAAAATGTTTACTTCATTAACCGTAGTGAAAAAGAAAAGAGCCTAACCACACCCCTATGCCTCCTTTGGCGTTGTAGACTGCTGACCTATCTTTCTGTATATATATATATATATATACATATATATATATATATATATATATATATATATATATAGAATCCTTTTATATTTTCCCGGGCTTTACGGCGGACCAGACGAGTCCTCGCGAAGTCCCAGTAAAAACATTGCATAAAAAAACCTGGCGCGATTTCGTGCTTGACCCGCATTATCTGACGACCTGCGCGAAGCGCACGAGCGACTGGCGGACGAAATTAAACTGCCGCAGGCCTGTTCGGCGGACATCGAGCCCGCTTAATACGTTCTCTCTGGAATAGCCGTTTTCTTCGTCTTATCTTTCGTTTCTGATCCCTCCAGCAGCCGCCCGCTCCTCGCGCAATCGCTTTCACGTTTTCGCTGGCGTCTCTTGCACAGTGTGTCTGAACTGTGTGGTATCTCTGTGGGTTCATGCTGTCCTTTTTGCATTGTACCAATCATGTGAAATACCAACTAACCCGTCAGGCGGCTTTGATGACCTCCTCCGCTTTTTTAACCAGGGCTTCGAGGACAAGAGTGCCGAGTCGCTGTGCACGCTGGCGTACAGTTCGGGTCCCGGCCACGAGGTGAAACTATTCCACGGCCGCAGCCGTGGAACCATCGTACCACCTCGAGGCGGCAACAAAAACGGCTGGGACACGTGCTTCCAACCGGAGGGTTACGACCAAACGTATGGAGAGATGTGCGCCGAGAAGAAGAACACTTTCTCGCACCGGTACCGAGCCGTCGAAGCCTTCCGGAGCTTCCTCCTCGCTCAAGTTCACTAGTTGGCCGGATGTGTCGACGTTTAGTACGTGCATCCGTTCCACTTAAGTGGGAGACGCTGATTTTTCTCGACAAAAACAACGCGGAGCGGAGAAGAAAGACACAAGGGTTTACATAGGGCTTAACTGCGTGTGAGTGCAGTCGTTGCACTTTCCTGCTGCACATTTTGCAGCCTTCTGGCGTGGAACCATTCATGATAAATTGACTTCAGGCAGTTCCACGCTCAGTTCTCCACATGACATAGAGGTTATAATCGACATTTGTGTTGCAGAGTGTAGTGCGATTGGGATGGGGTGTGAACCACTGCAATAAAAAATGTGGCAAATATTGGCGCAATAAACATAAAGTATTTGAAATGCGAAATATTCGCGCACAGAGTCATGTAGGCTGGTGTAAAGGGTGCTGAGACGTAAAGTTTTTCACCCATTTTGTGGAGATACGCATGTGGGAAATAAATCGCTGCTGTCCCAAAATGTGGCGCTTGCACTGGGGATGAGTCTGGATGAAGACGTGACCCGGATGTGTTGCATGCTTGTTTGCACTAATTTCTGAGTATGCCCCTAACAGTTGGTAGGTGTGTGCCTCTTCGGCGTGGGTCGTAGAAAAAGGATATGTCTGCTTGAAAAGGACTGGAGCATGAAAACAGCCAGAGGAAGCCGAAGTCACCGCTTCAGTTAGGGCCATGCTTTCTGGAAGCTGCTGCAGCAAGATCTCCCTGCAAGAGAGATCACTTGAGCGATCAGCTCCGAAATGTGGGGAAGTATGCCATGTTTTTGCTCCAGTTATTATGCTGGCCCTGACAGCAACGGAGTGTCTGTGCGCAGGGTTTAACCGGTCACTATATTATCAGGCAACATTTCCTGGTGAATTCGCAAAATGCGGGCAGGCTGGATGATTTTAGAGAGACCGGTGGTAAGCGTGATTCACTGTGTTTGCATAATTTTAGACGATACCAAAAGACATCGTGGACATCAGTGTGCAGCGCAAACTCAGAAACGTAGTTCAGTATAGGAAATAATGGCAGCTTCATTGTGGGTCCTCACTAATTCGTTAGTGTCACATCCCTCTTCCTCGAAAACTCGGAAATCGGCCCGATGCACAAACCTTGCCCCAGCTGCAGATGCTCACTACATGGCGTTTTTCGCACTCTGGTGAGTCGCATCTGCACACGATTCTAACAGTGCCTCGCATTCCTCCCGTCTCAAGGGTCATGCTTGCTTACTTTTCCAAAGTGTTGGCTGCCATCGCCCCTAGGATTTATGAAGTCTGGCTTCCGTCGCAATCATTCAATTCCGTTTTCATTTGCAACCTACTCTGCCCTGCACTCGATTCACACTTTTTTTTATTTTCTGAAACACCATTTCAGTTTTGGTCTAATCCAGGTATCGTATATAATGCAATATAACAGCTATTGTTTTTTGCTTGAGACAAAACAATCGTACCCTATATGTGGCACTCAAAATGGACTTTCAAATGTCCTGGCTTGATACAATCGACGCCCTGAATAAAATTGTGGAGGAAAATTTTTTACTCCCCCTTACAAAACAGCGGAACTTTAATAGTAGTAATGTGTCTCTAAAAATTATGAAATGAAAACAAAAAAGCAAGGCGAATGAGGATGCAGTGGGTTCTGGGAAAGCAGTGGGTTCTGGGAAAACGAGTCAGTCGTAGTGAGTCTTATGCCTTAAAGCCTGCTAGAGCGTCGAATTTTACGCAGAATACTGCAGTCGCAAATTTGAGACCCGGAACCGTTGCTCCTCTCCGCATTCCTCTCACTACTTCATATTTGTTATACTTCCAAAGAGCTCTATGCTTCATTTTAGCTGCGTTTCGCTTTCCCTTACCCTTAAGGTGCTCTTTGTGAGTTCTTAAGCAGTTATCCCCTTCGGTTATCCACACTCTCAAATGTTTATATTCCTTGACTCTGGGTAATTAGATATGCTGGATTGACACTCCGTCAGTGCTAGTATCACTGAACGCCATTATTGCAAATTTTCGTGCGCTAAAATTTAACCCGAGGTCGGTGCCTTCCTGACCTCTAATGTTTATAAGCTGTTGCATGTCGGTCTGGTTATCAGCCAAAAGAACATGGTCGTCTGCATATAACATTCCCAGAATACGCTGTTGTACCATTTCGCCTTGCAACATATGCGTTAGGTTGAACCCTAATTGGGTTTCTTCTAGTTTCTTTTCTAACCCTGCCATGTAGAGCATAAGCAGTATTGGGCTCAAAGGGCATCCCTGTTTTAGTACCCGACGGGTGTTCACCCGCTGTGCGCATTTCTGCCCTTCACATGCCAGGCGCAGTCTAATATCCTTATAGATCGCCATAGGGAACTGTATTAACTCGTCATGTAATCCCTGAAGTTTCAGCGTTCTTTACAGTAGTTCTCTGTTTACGTTGTCATGTGCCCCTTAAATGTCCAAGAACATAATCCATAGTGGACTTTTCTGTGCTTTCGCAATTTGAATGCACTGTGTTATCACAAATAAATTATCATCCAATCGCCTGTCTTGTCTAAGTCCATTCTACAGTTCCTCAAAGATTTCTTTTTATTCCGTCCATGCTTGAATTTCTTTTATCGCCTGCATTACGTATCTATATAGCACTGATGTTATTGTGAGTGGTGTGCATGAATGAATACTGGCTTTGTTGCCTCTGCCTTTATAGATTACATTCATCCCACTGTCTAGGCAATCCTGTGCTATTTGTTTGGTTTGTATCACCTTATCTATTCACCTCATTAACGATGCCTTACTTTCAGGTCCAAGCAAGTTTATCAGCTTCATTTATATTACGTCCGGGCCCATTGAGGGGAATTTTTCCAATCAATGTAGCTCAAACTTACATCCCTTTCTGCAGTCTTCTGTGGCGCTGATGTTATCGGTGCAGGCTTCCATACCTCTATTTCCCTAAACGTTTCACTAACCACTCGAGGATTGTGCGGTAACGCGTGCTCTCCTTCTGAATGATTCCTATCCGCATCAATCATGAACTTTGGTAGATATTGGCTGAAAAGACTTCAACCACGACGACGAATTGTGCCCGACCTTCAACACGCTCAAGCCGAGATACGACGGCCCGACGCACCCGGAACTCGAGGAAGACGGCATCCGACGTCCAGCTGTCCATCGACGGCTTTGATGTAGTCACCCTCATAGACACGGGAGCTGACTACTCAGTAATGAGCGGATCATTTCTGTCTAAGATGAGGAACGTTACGACCAGATGGGACGGTTCACACAAATGCACAGCAGGAGGCTATCTCGGAACGGCAAGTGAAACGTGCACATCGCGCGTCACCATAGACGGTACCACGTAGCCCACTGCGTTCGTTATTTTGCCCAACTGCTCCCGCGACGTAATTCTTGGAATAGACTGTTTTACGGACAACGGTGGAATAATTGATCAGCAGACCAAGTCAATAACTTTTTCTTCTGAACGCTCCATCACGCCGGAGCCGAAACACCATGCTGCTGTGAGGATCGCCGATGATTACGTCACCCTGCCACCCCGCGCAAGCTTCATGATCACAGTCTACTGTGAAGATGCTGCTCCTGACTTCGAAGCTGTTGTAGAGAGCGACCAAGGTTTGCTTCTCGACCTCAGTGTTTCCATCGCAAGGGGCATTGAGCGCTTTAACCAACGGCAATCCCATGTTTTTTCCACTAATTTCACCGAAATGTACCAGCATTTAAACAAGGGCGTTGCAATTGTGCTCCTCGAAGAAACGAAAGAAAGAAGTGGCCTAATAGGGGTCGCCAACTTTGAACGCGCACCCGAAGATGCCTTCAAGCTTCCGCATCCCTTCGACGTAAACCCGACGCTACCGCGAGAGAACTGGAACAAATTAATGGCGTTGCTGCGCCACTAGAGCGAGTGCTTTTGTCGAACTCGAAACTACGTCAGACACCTCTATTGAAGCACTGAATATGAACCAAAGATGGAGCCCAACCTCCCGGCAGTCACCGTTCCGCGTGTCTTCACATAAGCGGGAATCCATCCAGACTCAGTCGACGACATGCTCAGTGACGACATTATACAGCCATCGAAAAGCCCCTGGGCTGCGCCGGTCGTACTCGTGAAGAAAAAGGATGGCACATTATGGTTCTGCGTTGCCTACCGGCTACTGCACAAGATCACCAAAAGGGATGTGTACCCCCTGCCACGAATCGACGACGCCCTCGACTACCTCTGCCACGCTAAGTACTGCTCTTCGATGGATTTGAAGACAGGCTACTGGCAGATTGAAGTAGACGAGAAAGACCGAAAGAAAACTGCATCCATAACCCCGGACGGCCTGTACGAGTTCAAGGTGATGCCGCTTGGGCTGTGCACGGCACCAGCAACGTTTCAAAAAGTCATGGACATTGTGCTAGCTGGCCTGAAGTGGCACACCTATCTCGTATACCTCCACGACGTTGTGGTATTCGCCCGAACTTTCGACGAACACCTCGCAGGATTGGAGTCTCTACTCGAGGCTATTCACACGTCGGGGTTAACGCTGAAGCCTGCAACGTGCCGCTTCGCGTACGAGGAACTCAAGGTTTTGGGCCTTGTCGTCAATGCCGCGGGGGTCCTACTTGACCCGGCGAGAACTTCAGCCATAGCGAAATTCCCAAAACCGAAAGACAAGAATGGCGTGCGAAGATTTTTCGGACTTTGCGCATACTACCGGCGCTTCATCGCAAACTTCGCACTCATTGCAGGGCTCTAACATGCTGGACGAAAGATAGTATTCTTTTCAGCTGGGAAAACGCCCAAGAAAAAGCATTCTGGGAGTTGCAACTACGCCTTTAGAACTCGCCCGTGCTCACTCATTTCGACGAAAACGCGAAACTGAAATGCACACGGATGCCAGTGATATAGGCTTGGGTGCCGTCCACGTCGAAAAGCAAAGCGGGTGCGAGGAGTAATAGCTTATGCCAGCCGTGGTCTGTCTAAGTTAGAGAAGAACTACTCAGCCTCTGAGAAAGAGTGCCTCGCGGTTATATGGGCCATTTCAAAATTTCGCCCATGCTTGTATTGCAGACCATTCAAGGTTGTGACAGAGCACCATGCGCTGTGTGGGCTCGCCAATTGGAACGACCATTGTGGTCGGCTTGGGTGGTGGGGCTTGTGCCTGTAAAAATTCAACGTTACAATCGTCTATAAATCCGGCAGGAAACACTCCGACGCCGGCTTCCGGTCTCGCGCCTTGTCGAACCACGACCACAAGACGCCGATGAGCAGAGCGCGTTCTTCGATGTTATGACGAAGAGTGACCTAGCTGCCCAGCAGCGTGCCGACGCCGAGTAAGCCCGCATTCACACTGCCGTCACCTTCTCCGCCACGGCACCGTCACGTCAAGAAACCGCGACGGACACGTAAACAGAGTACCGTTCTTATTGGAGCTCTCCGTCAGTGTACAGGGTCGTCTACCTAGTGATCAGTTTAGCCTAGAATTGAGCATGCTTTGTCTGAAAAGTAAGCAAAATGGCTTAGATTTTTACGTGTGCTCACTTTTCGCTAAATTTAGTCGCAAAAATTTGTTTTGTGATTGGCTGGTTTAGCACAGGGCGTGGTCCCGTTGGGTTGACAGAACGGAAACGTAGAGCTCGGCTTCCCGTCACCATTGCACCGTTTTCGGCGAGAAATCGCCTGCGAAACCGTCGCCCATGACGGAAGACGGTGACTTGACGGTGACGTGACGGGGTGAAAAAAGGCTGCCTGAATGAGGGATTACGCGTCATGATCGACCACCTCGAACGACGCAATATCGCCATTCTTAGGGCCTTCAAACGCCTCTTACCCGCATTCAACCTCGAAAATTCGGTCCTCGTGAAGAAACATTTCAATCCTGGAACGAGAACGAATTATCTTCTTGTCATTCCCGCATACCTTCGGGACGAAATTTTAAAAGCGTGCACGACGGCCTGTCTTCCGAACACCTCGGCACTGCTCGCACTATTGAAAAAACAAGGTGAAGTACTACACTCTTAGTCGCGTTCCGGATGACGTCCTATTTATATGCGGTGGGCAGCCTAAATACCGTGATATAAGCGGCCCTGACAGACTTCTTTTCCGTGACAAAAGCTCAGGTGGTTACAGCACGCTTATATGCTGCGCCAACGACCCGTGTGACGGCTATAAACTAGCGGACACCCTGAGGCCAGGAAATAAATAAAAAGAGGGGGGCAATCGTGAAGCTCTGAGTGATATGTGTGGCTTGCGGCGCATGCGCGTATTCCCCCTCACACAATGGCCCGCGACCTTCCTTTGTGGCGGCCGACGACTCGCGCCCGACGATGTGGCGAAAGCCGAAAAACATTAAAAAAATTGGCCGCGTATCTGCTCCTTTCGTTGCAAATGCCGTCAAAAGACGATAGTCTTTGTCGGCTTTTGCAACGTAAATGCCTCCCTTCGCTTTCCCACTCACCTCTCATGTTGTTCCTCTTGCGTCGCGCTCCCCCCAAGGTAAAGACGCCAAAGGTTTGCTTAAATTATTTTAAATTTCCCGCGTTCCACTGCTCCAAACCGGGTGTCTCGATGCGAACGCTGCCGTACGGCGAAGACGCGCGTTCTTCGAGGCGCCCTACTTCAACGTTTATAGAACCGCGTTTCCCTACTCCGCGTGCGTTGCAAGCAGAACGTGGAACCTATCTAGTGGAACCTTGCGTAACTGTTGCCGGTTGATTTCTTAAAATGGCGCTAGAAGCTATAGTGGCACGGGCGACAGCAGGCGATGGCGGAGTGAATTCTTTTTCTGCAGTTGATGAAGTATTTAATCTCGCAAAAGTCAAGCATGTTTGATTTTTTTATAAAGGAACACTGCAAATATCACTTCTGTATTGATTTGTTGTCTCATATTTGCTTAATGTCTTGTTCTTCTTCAACAATGTTGACAAGTATGAACATTACACCGGACATAGACGGGTAGATTTAGCTGTGACTATATAAGACTGTTGCGCAGGCATTGTTTTGCTTTGGCCGGGTGGCTGAATCGAGTCACAGACAGACAGACGGACAGACAGACATACAGACAGACCAAAATTTCTGGGTTTAAGTAGCCCAAGAAAGACTATCGTCTTTAAAAAAATCTTGCGCGCACATGCACAGTAGGAGTGGAAAGAAGTTCGCGCGTGGCGAGTTGTGGTCCGGTGATCTGTCTTTAGCGCGCGTGCGCAGTATGGAGTAATTTCAGCGCAGAGCAAGTTGGGGTCCCGCGCTTTGACTCTTGCTCTGTGTAGTTCATAATCAGTTACGAGCTTTCACACTTTCTTGACCACGTTCGCTTGCGCTGACATCAAATGTCTGCTTCGAGGTCGGTGTAGCAGTGGAAGGAACTGCGAATATGATGGGTTTATTATGGCCACCGGGAACACAAGCCAAGCAGCGGCGCCATGTCAAGCCGGCTGGTGTGCGTATTACGGGCATAGCCAGGTTGAACACGAGCAGGTAAGTAAGTCCCTGGATTTTTTTTTCGAGGGGTGGGGGAGCGCAGACTGCAAGACTTTGTGTTTGCAGACAATATGGCAAGGGCCACGAAATTGTGCCTTTTGCGTCGTCGTAAGAAGCCCGCACCAAAACCGTTCTCCGATGCCCGGGATCGTACGGTAAATTTGACGTGCTTGATAGAGAGGATTCGGTTTCCCAGTGCGGCGGCCGTTTTGGGATCCAGGAGAAAAACGAAAATGCTTGCACATGTGAGGTACTTCCGTTGCCGTAATGAGTGTGCCGTGGTGCCATAAAGAATTTGCATTTTTACACGCGTCCCAGTGTCAAAGTCAAGCCACATAAAACCCCGTTTTAATTTTGTATTTTTCAATATTCTATGGCCACTGCTTGTCATTTTCGGTAGGCGTAGCAAAAAGTTAGGTAACGTTCTTTCGTAACTAGGTTTTCGTGTCGTAGTTTCGGCTAGTGAATTTTCTGGCACGTTTAGTAGTCTGGATCCTGTGGCGATTTGGAAACTTCCTTACGGTGCGTTGAAGTGGTAAAGTTTTCACATGAAGCAACATTCATTAGTAACACCATCCCCCATATTGTTGTGTTTGGCACGGCTGCCGTCTGTATGGAGTTTCAACTCGCGGTTTCAAGAAACATGATAGCATTGGCAGCGCAAACGCGGCGCGGCCCCGGCGTGGACGTTGCTCAAAGCGGTGGCTTCTAATGTTGTTACACAGCCATCTATAAAGGAGTTACACAGGAGGCTATGGTTGTTACAGATGCGCTGGCTGTTGCTCGGTGCGCGCAGTTTACCTATGCTTTAGCAAAAGATATTGCTAGCAGTTTTATTCGATCTTTCATAAAATGTTTTGCGCCATACAATTGGTAAAAATTGTTTCATAAAAAGAAACTAGAGCACATTACCCTCCGCGTGTAACAGCGAACAGAGTTTTTTTTTACGACGTCCAATTGGTGTGCCGGCGTCAAATAGAATTATGGCAAAGTTTTCTCGCACGCCTTTGCACTGAAAACGCGCTCGGCCTTCCTATGTATATGAAGAAAACGTCTTTTTGGAGAGCGTTTGAATCTAAAGCAGTGAGAGATAAATAATTGCCTATACTACAGCGATGCCCTTGCCAGATTTATGATATTTTCACATATCTGCTAAGGCGTTGGTGATACTTCTGCTGCGCCCCTTCAGGATAT
This sequence comes from Haemaphysalis longicornis, assembly GCF_048455015.1. NCBI lineage: Eukaryota > Metazoa > Arthropoda > Arachnida > Ixodida > Ixodidae > Haemaphysalis > Haemaphysalis longicornis. The sequence goes on from NW_027526204.1 coordinate 41,795,078, forward strand.
ACTGTTTTACCGCCGATACATAACGCCACAATTTTGTACCTGGTCACTTTTTCAACTGCCGTTTCTTTTCTTCACGCAGAGCCAACACAACAGACTGCTACCCGTAACTCAAGATTTTTGAAATGTTTACAACGCTGTTTCCATTCCAGTGCGACGAAATTCCAGAAGCAGCAGCTCCCGTGCAAAAGATTGCTGGGGGGATTCTACAAAGGCCTTCTACATCATCGGAAGTGGTGTACCTGGACCATAATTGAAGCCCGGAGAAAGTACTTTTCTTTGTTTGGTAATATATTACATTAGGACATTAGATACCCGTCTGCGTTAGGTCTAACGTTGGGCGATATACAGTCAGCAGCCTGCAAAACAGATGAGTTGCCTCCCTGTTCAGCACGCTGCTGGAAATTCCATAAATGAAAGCAATACTTTTATTTTGACAGGTCCTTATTTGCTCTTCCACAAAATAATGTTTTCATTTGTGTGTTCCGTAAGGGCAATCTGCTAATATTTGTATTTGTTATTTCAGTATAAGTATTTCGTGTTCATATGTGTATTTTTGATGTCAAATAAAAAGAAAACATAGTTCCTTCGACATGGTGTCATTCCTGTAATTTTCATCTCACACTTGTGCATGCTCATGAATTCGACAATGACAAAATACTTAAAATTTACATACCCAACTCAGCTCTCTGTTCATGTACCAAGCTTGTGTGAGTAGACTATCACTTCAAGATCCGGATACGTGTAAGGTATACAGATACTTGATTTACAGCTTTGCTTGCAACAAGGCATTATAAATATAGGAAGTTTTTTTTTAATTCGTGGTATGGGCTTTGAGGCCTGATAGATCAGGTGGCAAGACGCTGAGATTATAAAGGTAAAACCTCATTGCATGACAACTGAGGTCATGAAGATGTTCTAGAAGTGCACAAGTCACAAATGTGTTAGTGTAATTGCAGCCATTGTAACCCATTTACTGGTGGCATTGTTTTATACAGTCTAAACTTCAGATGCACATGTGTGCGTTCATGACCTTAGTGAGATAGTTTTGGTGAACGGCCTTGAAAATGTTGAAAATGCTGAACTGCGACCTTGCGCTTCCGCGTAGAATAATATAACTCGTTCATAACGGAAGCGCGAATGAAATGAAGCCACTTAAAAAAATGGAGAAATTAAGAGAATTGTCCACTAATGCCCACCACTCGTATGCCGCTTCTCATGAGTGTGAGTCTTTTAGAGCCAAATTTTTGTCCGTCCAATTATCTCCATTTACACTATTACAACGATCACAGGTGTTACTTGCGCCAAATTTGCATTTTTTGTAAATGAAGGGCATTACACGGCTTACCATTTTCCATATTTTTTATAATTTTCTTGGTTTTAGTTTTTCAAAATTATGTTAGGCTAATTATCTCGACCTACGCTAGGATAGCGATTACAAGTAGAATTTCCGCAAAATCTGCATCATTGTGGAAATGCAGGGCGTTACACTGTTTGGCAGTTTCTGTCAATTTTTTTATGTTTTTCTTAATTTTTGGTTTCTCAAAGTTTGGGTCGACCAATGATCTCTATTTACGATATTATAACGATTAAAGGTGGAACTTCTGTGAAAACTGCATTGTTCTGGAAATGCAGGGCGTTACAACTTACACCGCCGAGCGCTTATCCGGTTTGCGCGAGAACACGCTAAGATATTCTTTGTGTGCTCGCGATCACCAAATTCTGCAGGCGACGCAGCAATTCTGCAGGCGTCGCGACACAATGTTATATAGAGTGCGTAATTTATTATTTGTTAATGCAATTACCAGAGACCTAATTTGCTACCGCCCCCTATTACAAAAATAAAGGTGAAGGCATGTAACCGCACCATCAGAAGAGCTACGACGAACAGAAAAAATTTATTACATCATTTCATGCTTGGTATACTTGTAACTCGTGACCAGGCAGCTCTTATGTTCCGCACGACAGTGTGCCTTACATGCTAGTTATTTGCATGCATTGTCATAGAGGGCACTTTCCGCTAATGTCCAAGTATACTTTTGGTAACAAGGAAGAAGAACTGTTATCAATTCAGTTTGCATCGATGGAATGAATCACCGCACGGCGCATCATGCTGTTGAAACGGGCACACAACATGACAAAAGCTTTCCGCTCGTACCAATGTACTGAAAGCCCCCAAACCGTAGTAATATGCCTCTTTGGTAGAGTGATTCAAAAACGGTGGTCTAAAGAAAGTCACTCGCCGCCGAATGTGTTATTTAAGACTCCTGCTTGACGCGCAACAGCATGCAGAATACTTATAAGCCCATGTTTGCAGTCCCCCAGGAACCCGTTGGTCGTGGCACAGTGGTTATGACATCCGGCTTTTCATGTGTTGTAGTAGACCCAGGTTCGATTCTCCGTAGGGTTGCGTGTATATGCCTATGTGCACTTTGTGCGTCTCGTACGATGTAACATGTGTTAGAGGATTCGTCACGGGATGCTGACGTTGACCTGGCAATGCGAGCGAAAAAAAAACGGATATACTCAATTCTGGCCGAGTGCCAGGTTTTTCTTTTTTTTTGGTGAAAAGCAACAAGGCCGCTTATTTGAGGGGCCGTATGATTTGGGGGCCGCTTCGTAAGCGGGAATAGATTAGCATAACGGGCCGCGTAGAAACATTACGGCCAGTGGCCTGCCGAACACACGGCCCGGTGTTTAGGTGGCCCGCTGGTTAGGCGGCCCTCAATGCGGCCGCTTAAGCGCCGGGCCGCGTGTTGGATGGCCCGCGTGTTTGGCGGGCCGCTTGCACGCGAGGCCGCCTGAACCGTCCCCTTATAAGCGGCTTTAAAATGACGCGACGGCCCGCCTGCATGCGGGTCGTATAACCAGGAATTGACTAATAGTGTACTGGCCACAACTTACAACCGATGTCTCTCAATACGTCCAGAGCTGCCGTGACTGCCAGCCTTGGAAAGGCACCTTCTGCAGCCCATCGCCGTCCCATGGAAACCCATCCAAGAGATTGGAATGGACCTTCTGGACCCGTTCTCTACGTCATGGTCTGAGAATAAGTGGATTGTCGTACCAACAGACTACATGACGCGCTACGCAGAGACTGCCGCTCTTCCCAGAGGGGCCGCACAAGAAGTCGCGAAGTTCTTCATAAACCAAGTTGTGCTGCGACATGGACCCCCTTAAGTCCTAATCACGGACCGCGGAACGGCCTTTGCTGCGGAGCTTATGCAAGGAATCTTACGGTACAGCAACACGGATTACCGAAGAACGACGGTGTACCACCCATAAACGAAGGGACGAACAGAACGTCTGAAAAAGACGATCGCGGATATGTAGTCGATGTACGTCGACGTTCAACATAAGACTTGGGACGAAGTCGTCCGGTATGTCACGTTTGCGTACAACAGGGCTATCCAGGAAACTATGCAGATGCCACCATTCCAGCTTGTTTACGGAAGACAGGCAATTACAATTATTTACGCCGTGCTTCCGCACGGAGAAGACGACGACCTCAACGCTGACGTCCAAGGATACTTTCACTGTGCGATGGAGGCCCGCCAGCTCGCTCGAGTTCGTACAACAGACCAGAAGCTGGTGCATGCGGGACGCTACAACCTACGACGCCGAGACGCCGGGTACCATCCAGAGGATCGGGTGTGGGTTTGCACTCCCATCCGACGGCGCGGACTCAGTGATAAGCTTCTGCCACGGTATTTCGGACCCTAACGGGTTCTACGACGTGTTGGCCAGCTTACCAACGAGGTAATCTCCGATGGTGATTCCGGAACATCACGATGACGCACGCGGCCCGAGGGCGTCCGCGTGGTTCACCTGAAACCTTACTAAGCGAGATGACGGACATTTTTTTCTGTTTGTTCGTACTGTCGTTTTATTTTAGCATCAAGACGATGCACTCTTAGAGAGGGTAATGGCACGAACCATGTATTGGATGTGTTTGTTTATGTTTTACTTTTGCCGCCCGGCCACGTTGGGCTTTGTTATCTGTGTGCCAGGTGAAGCGCTTGTTTTACCCTTTATTGACGCGAAAGCGTTATTAGGCTCATTTTTTGATTTCCCTGTGCCTGCTAGCCGTCCGCTATCAGCCATGCCCATCAAGCGTCCACGCAACGCCGCCTGTATAAACATTGCCTAACGCGTCGCCCGCTTTCCAATGGGAAGGGTAGGGACGCTTAGTTAAGGCACTCATCCGCTAGGTGGCACGCGCCGGCGGACGTCCCGCCTTACGTCACTGCTCGGAAGTCGCGAACGCTGCACTCACTTCTACGACGTGTGTCGGTCAGCTCGCTTGTTGGGTTTGAAGAGCCGTTTCGCTCACATCTGAGCCTCGATGGGGTTCTAGTTCTGGTGCGCACTGCGGATCTCGTTCAATGTATCGCTCGCTTCATACCTGCTGCATTTTTCGAAAGGTGACTGACGGAGGACGAACTTGAATAGTGTAAGAACATATAATTATCGGGTGACAAATATCAAACAGAAAATCGACATTTTCGGATAATACATCCAATATTGTACTCATATTTTAAACACTGGAGCACTTGGTGAAGAAAAAAGTGCGGGAATTTTTTGTTCAGCGTTTACTTCTACCATTACTTCCCAAATATTATCCTGTGCTTGTAAATTTCAGGATGTTATAGAAAATAAAAGGATAAGCAGTTGAGGGTCCAGCCACGCTGTCCGGACGCTTGTACAGTACAGTCCTCAATTTTAAAACTGCGTACCGATGCGAAGTATGAACAGCGTGGACAAAACAGGGCCGAAATGCGGAAGGGACAGAGGGGGGATGCCCCACTCAGAAAATTTCGGGGCCCGTAATTCAATATAGGTAAGCGCGCAAAGCCGGCATCAGCCAGCGGCAGCGGAAGAGGTTTTGCGTCCGCCTTCGCAAAGTCTGTTTTATCAGCGATAGACCAATATAAACAGGCATGGTGAAAAACATAAAGGCGTGGGAGCCCCACCTCGGTAACGCTAGACAACCTGTCAACTATTTTGCACAGTTTCAGAGAAGCGGCGCTGGCTGGCACACATGAAAGCATGCAGAAGGCTACGGAGCGGGAAAGAGTAGGACACAGCAGCAGGAGAGTGGCTGTTTGGCCATTTTTCGCTCACGCGTTAGGCAATGTTTATACAGGCGACGTTGCTCCACGGGAGTACGTCGTCGCTGTCAACCGGAAGCAAGGACTGAGGCAGCGAGGTAAATCTGGACTATGATACAACGGCAACTGAAGTGTGGAAAGGAGGACAGCTATACTACGGCGGATCTAAAGAAAGGACGCGCATTTCCAGAAGATGCCGCGCTTGCGCAGCAAAGTTCGTTCTACGTCGTGTCGGTGGTAGCCTGCTCAGCAGATACAATCGCCAGGCGTGCCCGAAACTGGCGCCATCACAATAAAAGCACCATTCCACCAATAGATGAAATGTCGATTGTCAGTAATTCACGTGCCCCAGCTACACACGGACTACGAGGTGCGTGGTAGCGGAGGGCTCCAGATCAATTTCGACAACCTGGGGATCCTTAACGTGCACTGAAATGGCAAACTGGCGTTTTTATTTTGTACTTCCGTCAGAAAGACTGCTGCCGCGGCCAGAAATCAAACCGGCGCCATTGGGCTCAGTAGCGCCATGACTAACCCACCGAGCTACCGCAGCGTGTTCTCCATTGTAACTGATGCCGGCCCCATCAATGGGTCACCAAACTAAAGAAGGAGGCAAAGGATTAATGCTAGGCATCCCGAAATCAAGGAAAGCATTCAATATGACCAGAAACTAACTGAAATAAAGCACATTGTGTAGCGTGTAATAGATGAATTTGCAACTATTTTCGATATTTTCTCGTTTCGGTTTCCGGCGCAAGGTGTGTTTTACAAGTGACGCAAGGCATTACAGGGAAAAGTTAGAACTCACCGTACGGATATCCTCCCAGAGAGCAGTTAGGTAAGAGTGCTCGGCGTGCCCTAGAGTGAAGCAGCAGAGCCGGCTTCACATTCACGAAAAACGAAAGAGGAAATCTTTAACTACTTTCCCACATTATGAAACGCCTAACCAAGCGAAGGGGAAGAATGAGAGATGAAAGAGAGAGAGTTAACTCATGAAGTTCTTGATCACTAGAAGGATTTTACTGAGCCTACCGTACCATTGCAACTTACCCGCAGCGAAGAAGAAGTGAACACCATCATCAGGACAGCATTATAGAAGCCGTCCACCTCGCAATTTTTAGCGTGACACAAACTGACGGCCGGTGGGCCAGCAGCGTAACAGAAAGGAAAGAGATGGGTCTAAAATAAGGGGAAGGCCTTTAGCTATATTGATGGACGAAGTAAGAAAATTCGACGGCGAAGAATAGATTTGGGCAGCGCTGGACAGGAGTGGGTGAACGCCTTCGTCCTGCCGTAGACCTGAATGGTCTGTTGATAATGTTGACATTGAATAGGTCCCAACATTGTGTCTTTAGAATATATTTGAAGAAACCAGACAAACCAATTGCCTGCAACCAAGGGTGTGGCCCGAAAACAAAATTGCGAAGAGTCATCGTATAAAAGACAGTGCGATACCCCCTCTCCCCCCAAGTGAAATTATTGAGTGCGCGTCATCACGGTCATGCCACCGATGCAGCGGCTCCGCGAAAACATACTCTCTACCAAAAAACCAAACACACGAATTAAAACCTACGAAAGGAAAGGGAATGTGACAGGGTCAAGTTAATTCAAGGAAACTGAAATATCATGAGAACAAAGTACACACAGACTGTGGGATTTATGATAGTAGAAGGCAGAAATTGTCGTGGGTGGCTATTCTGGCAATCTTTGTGACTGCGTAACTATCCTACCTACGGAATGGGGTCATTCTATTGACAATTCCAATAGCTGAAGTAGCAAACAGAAGTGTAACATCGTTATAGACTCTCAAAGGAATTGGACTGTTCGCTGCGGCGTAGAATAACTAAAGGATTTGTGAATATACTACAGTCCATAATGAATAAAGTTAAGGACGTCACTACGATACCCGAGCACAAGGGTTTAAAGAGATCGATGCACCGATCAAAAGGTCCGCGAACTTACCACGTTCGACCAGACAACAGTCCTCCCCTCCCGGAAAAAGTTAACGCCTCGTAATCCTGCGCCTACAAACACGATCTTCCTCCATGCTAAAGGGGTTGCCTCGGTGTCCAAGAATTGCGAACTCGGTCGCGGAGAAACCAGCATAAGTTTCTATCAATAAATGTGGGCGAATATGTTCGGTGGGAACATCATAGGTTAACTTAAAACTCTGCCAAATTTGAGGAAACATTTAGCCTTTTCTCCGTAACCTAGGAATGTAGAGGGGTATGCTCACGGGCAAACAACTGACACTGTGGGATCCGTCGACCCCCAAGGACGACACTCGAGCATCAAGGGGAGAGAGAAGCGACCATCGAGGTCTGTCTTTAATGGGACGTCGGAGGGAACTAAGTGAATACGGTTTCCGCTGTGGAGGCGACACTACACCACCTCCTGGGGACATGTCCAGGACTCCAACCAGCCCGAATTCGGCATATGGTAGCCCCAGGACACCGACCAGGCCGTCCACCCGATATTCATCGGTGGACGCATGGTCCTGTTTACAGGCAGCTCTTGGACTTTTTTTGCTGAAACTGGCCTATACGGCATTCTGTAGCCCATGAAGCCGCTTGCGTCCCGCCACTTTCGTTTTTTAGATGCGACTGCATCTCATTCACTCGCCTTGCCCCTCCATACGGCGTTGTTGTTGTCCGTCCACACCCCTCCCCCATTCTCCTCGCCGCGCGAGCTGCGCTCTCCGCCGCTCACCCCCTCTCCTCTCCGATAGCGAACACTCTCTCGCGAGGGGCATGGGATTGGATTCGATTGGGTTGGCTTGGCTTGACTTGGCTTGGATTGGATTTGGATTGGATTAAAGTGGATTGTGTTGCGTCATAGCCACGCCACGTTGCGTCATAGCCGCGGTCGTTCCAGCACCGGCGTTCCGATTTCGGGCACGTGCATAAACTTGATCTTCGCTTCAAATTGCACGGTGGTCCCATTACTTCACCATCCACTACCCGTACACTTCAGCAATCACAAGGCCGTCATCGTTAACGACGTTACGCCGCGTGTTAAATAAAGAATACATCATACGCGTTCCTCACACGTTTTACGCAATTAGAGGATCAACCCAACGGAAACACCAAGTGAACCTACAAGATGCGTCGCATCTGCACAGGGTTCCCCTCGCGGGAAGGTGGGGTAATTTTTTCAATTCCTCTGATTCCCTGGGGCAAAGTGACGCAAAAAAATTCCCCGCATTTACCCGAGGGGAAGAATGTGAAAGTGCGAATGCAGGAGTTGAATTTTCGCGGTTCGGTAATGTTCGCGAAAGAGAGATCACACACACACACACAACTACAAAGAAAGAAAGATGCATTTATTCACAGACACCTATTTGTGTTGTCGTTGTACTTGATTGCTAGAGCGTATCTCAGCTTTGAAATTTCGTGTCAGTACTCCTTTAAGCGGGTGCATTAGCCCTTCTCACGCCAGATTCCTGGCCAATCCCCCACGTGGGTATGTGCCATGCACAGACACCTATTTGTGTTGTCGTTGTACTTCATTGCTAGAGCGGATCTCAGCTTTGAAATTTCGTGTCAGTACTCCTTTAAGCAGGTGCATTAGCCCTTCTCACGCCCGATTCCTGGCCAATCCCCCACGTGGGTATGTGCCATGTCAGCGGCCAGGCAGCGCGCGCCCATCTCCCCCCGTTGCCAAGGAAGACGAGGAGATTCCTGGCCAATCCCCCACGTGGGTATGTGCCATGTCAGCGGCCAGGCAGCGCGCGCCCATCTCCCCCCGTTGCAAAGGAAGACGAGGAGCGCGCGCACCCGCAGCTGTTGCTATGCGGACGGCGGCGGAATGCGGACGGCGGCGGACGCTTCAGGCTCGCTTAAGAAGTGCATTCGCACTTAAAAGAAACAGTGCGTGCGCTCATGCGGCCCGAGACATGACGAAGATGCCACCACAGGGAGATTGACCTCTGTCCCTTCAAGACAATGGCTGGCCACACCAGGCCTATGGCGGTCAATGACGATGCGGGTGTGACCCCTTCAAAGAGATTCTACATCTTCCCCGGCCCCCTTGGACGTGGAGCCAGCATGCTTCTAAAGGGTAGAGAAGTGGGCATCCTGGTTCAATCGTGTAATGTTCACCCAATTCGAATTCAATAGCTGAAGGGTGAAGTACTCTGCACTATCCTTCTCCGCTGTTTTCTGTGGCAGCACTAGATGACTCTTTGGTTCCTGGAGCTCCTGATGCGAAGAGATCCACGCAGGTTCTGCCCACCACGACGATTGGGTCTGTAGCAGCGACTGGGCTCCTAGTCCTTTTGTGAGGGTGTCAGTCAGGTTCTCGCTTCTTCAGCAACACTGCCCCTTATCCGGGATCTCACCCAACTGGTCAGATCTTCGCTCTTGGGCATCGAAGTTGTCGGATGAGTCCATGTCCTGCTTCCGAGGAAGAGCGTGTTCGTATCGTTCGTCTTCGGAGACCTGAACCCTCGTTGAAGCGTGTACAGAATCTTTTGTAAGAGTGGCCTTCAATTCCCAAAATCTTTCGACAACGGAAGTAACGTCAGACGATCTCGCTTGCAAAACAACGACGTTCTTGCAGTGGACTACTTTTCTTCGAGTTGAGACAGGTCCTTCAACCGTCCCGCCCAATCGTATTTTGATGGCTTTGATTCTGTGTCCAACTGTCAGAACGTTTCCTGTGACAATATCCCAGTAGAAGTCGTACCCTATCAGAATGGAGATGACCTTGTCACATTCTGAGCTGCACAGTACGGCTGCCGGGTCAATAGAGTGGACTTCAAGGCTTTTAGGATCGTCTTGTTAGGAATGGGAATCTTCTGGTTGCAAATGGACTTCTCCTCCAGTGCTTCGGCACTGAGTATCTTTTCACCTGTACGGTCAACCAGGTGAATCTTCTTAAAGTTTCATTCATTTCTTTCCCTCCGAAGACTCCGACGGTCAGGATCTCTTCTCCAAGAAATTCGCATCCTAGCTTCGTAGAGGCTGCGGTAGTAATGAAGCTCCGCTGGCTTCCTCCGTCTAACAGAATCCTGCACCTTTCGGCACTACGGGCGTCCGAAGCCTGGATGTTCAGCGTCTGGAGTAGCATCGCGCAACCTGTTTGTCCTGAGAGGAGCTGTAGGGGGACCGATATACCTTGTCCTTTTTCATGAATCTCCGAAACTGCGTTGTACATCGAGGAGACATGTCGTCTTTTACAGCGGAGGCAGGCAATTCTCTTTCTGCACTTTCGGGCGATGTGTCCTTGGGTTAAACAACGAAAACAACGTCTGTATTTGGTAAGAAGGCTTTTCTTCTGTTGCATGGTTACGTTTTCAGCTTCGCAATACGCTGCGTCATGTGAGGCGGAAAACAACAAGCACTTTCGTATCTCGGGAGTTGCGGCATGCAGAAACGCTGCAGCATGTTCGAAAATTGCTGTTCGCAGGTGTTGACTTGGCTTATCGTCCTTCTTAAACTTCGTTAGCTCCGACGTGTCCTGAATAACTGCTTACAGGCACTCAACTTCGTTTCTGAAGAAGTCCATCAGTTTATCAAACTTTTTCTTGTGGTCGATCGGTTGTCGCTCGCGCTCTTTGCCAGTTGACCTTGAAGCAGTACACGACGTTCTTGACCACTGGTGGTACCTCAGGATCATGTCTCAAGGGAGAGCTCGTAGAAGCAGCTCACGTAACATGGAGCAATACGTGTCCGCGCTTGTTCCAAGGGCGTTCAAGCTCCTGCAGTGTACTTGAACCTCGTCATAAAGCTTTCGAAGTTGTGCGACGTCACTCGAAGACGAAACTGCTCTGATGTCAATGAGTACCCGTAGGTGGACTTCCACAATCCGAGTCTGATCGCCGAACCGCTACAGGAGTATTTCTATTGCGTCATTGTAGCACTGTTCTGTAATGGAACCCCAGTTACTGCGGAAGCGGCCGATCCGGTAAGCAGGCTGGTCAAATAATAAAACTTTTCAGTCGCTCGCAGTTCCGAATTCTGGTGTATGGCGTGCTAAAATTGACTCCAGAATCTGGTCCAATTATGGCGGTCTCCATCAAACTTCGCCACTTCTATTGTCGGTAGCTTCGTTCTGGTGGTTGCGGGCTCGCTATGAGGCGATCTCGTTACAGGAGGCAAAAAGATAGACGCACCAGCCTGCTTGTCTCGAGATCTGTGGCGAAGCTCCGCCATGATCTTCACCACCTGGTCACTGAATGAAGACGCGCTGGAGGTCTCTTCCGTGACCGTTTCCTCCGTCGCTTCGTCGTCCAGCTTCTGGATCGGTCGATGCATGGCCTCGATCCTCTCCAAGGATATCGCTGCGTCCATGGTTGTAGTCAGGTGCCACTTCGGAGGCCGTCTTTTATCTCCGTCAAAACGGCGGAAAGTTTGTCCCGAAGGGCAGTTCGTCGCCGCAGCTTGCACCCGATTGAAGTCATCCTTGGTCCTTGGAGGTAGGTCCGCCGGTCTCTCAAGCAGAAGCCGTCGAAGAAAGGCTGTCGGTTCTGCTTGTCGGTGTCGGCCTGGCAGACACGAGTCCCCGGTCGTTTCGGCACCAAGTTGTGGGATCCGTCGACCCCCAAGGACGAGACTCGAGCGTCAAGGGGAGAGAGAAGTGACCATCGACGTCTGTCTTTAGGGACGTCGGAGGGAACTATGTGAAGAGGAAGAAACAGTGCGTGCGCTCATGCGGCCCGAGACATGGCGATGATGCCAGCACAGGGAGATTGACCTCTGTCTCTTCAAGACAATGGCTGGCCACACCAGGCCTATGGCGGTCAATGACGATTTGGCTTTGACCCCTTCAAAGAGATTCTACAGACACATCACACATTATACTTCCGTTGAAACATTGGAGGCAGTTTTGAACAGCTGGTTGCCACAGGATCAGCGCGAGCTAATTGAAACGGCAAGAGAAGGACATTCTGCATTCATAGCCTAGACTTATTTCCAGCTTTAAGCTCTCAAACTTGTTTGTCCCCTTTTTAAAACCCCTCCAGGATTTCTTCCGCAACAAAGATCTCCACTTGGTATTTCTCTCTCTGTCCGAAAAAAAAGCGAGGACCTTCAGTCCGGGGCAGAAATTACAAAATAAACCATTTGAAACGCTTACACTACTATCTTTCCCTCACACGCACCAAAACGTCGCAGCCGCATTCTTTCACGCTCACATCTTAAGCCACAGAAGCACGGAGGGTCCCAGTCTCTTCTGTACTAGGCGATTAAACGCCCTTTCTGCTAGTCCTTCTCTCTTTGCTGACCTTCAGTTCTCATGAATTTAGTTCCAAAATTCCCCGCATTTCCCCGAGGGGAAGAATGTGAAAGTGCGAATGCACGAGTTGAATTTGCGCGGTTCGGTAATGTTCGCGAAAGAGAGATCACACACAAACACACACAACTACAAAGAAAGAAGATGCATTTATTCACAGACACCTATTTGTGTTGTCGTTGTACTTGATTGCTAGAGCGGATCTCAGCTTTGAAATTTCGTGTCAGTACTCCTTTAAGAAGGTGCATTAGCCCTTCTCACTCCCGATTCTTGGCCAATCCCCCACGTGGGTATGTGCCATGTCAGCGGCCAGGCAGCGCGCGCCCATCTCCCCCCGTTGCCAAGGAAGACGAGGAGATTCCTGGCCAATCCCCCACGTGGGTATGTGCTATGTCAGCGGCCAGGCTGCGCGCGCCCATCTCCACGTGCGCGGACATCGCCGGTGGACGCAGGTTCAGAGTCGCTTAAGAAGTGCATTGCACTTAAAAAACGCTCCCTGGGAGTCGAAGTAACGCTATCGCGCCATACAACTTAAGACCCAAGCGTAGATGTCATCTGCAACTTTTTTTATGCCGCACGGGTTATCCTATTTGATAGGGAGAGTAGTTCGCCCTAACGTCACCAGCGTAGAATAATCTTCTTTGATCTACAGTGTTCTGGATGTAAATTGATGGCTCAAGAAACACTCGCACTGATGGATGAACACCCACAAAGCTGACCCTGCGGCATTCGATTCACCGAAACTCGCCTGCGCACGTAACTTTGTTGACTGCTGCTTCGCCACCTGTGTATTTTTTGAGTTGTTGTGGGATCACAAGTTCGCTCTAATTAACTTGTTTTTCCTTCAAGCCGGGTGCGTCATCTTTGGCTTTATGACAATATCGTTCCTTGAGCTTACAATGTTTACGTGGTTTCAAAACTTCTTCGATGCGCTTTTGCCCTTCCGTATTTCTGCCATCAAATATTGTCTTTTCTGCTTGAGCTTTGCTTGTACCATTTTCTGCACTTCTAGTTTTTTTTCCCGGTACATATCCCATCTTGCCTTCACTATCTCCGGTTCCATACCAGTTCTTTTTGCCTCTCTATGGTCTCCCGACGACTTTTAACGCGATAGCGTTATTAGTATTATTTTTTGATTCTCGTGTAGCTCATATCCCACCGCTATCAGCAGTAATCCTCAGGCATCCTCGAAAATACGTCACCGCGGCCACCCGGAAGTTACGGCTGAGGGAGCGAAATTCGAGGATTCTGGTGAACCTGTAATGTTGCGGTACAGCAACATAAGTTTGGAAAGGAGGGCAATGATACAACGTCGGATACGAAAAAAAGGACAAGCGTTTTCACCAGGCGCCACGCCTGTGCGGTGAAGTTTGTTCTTTGGCCAGTCGGTGGTAAGCATGTTTGGCAAATACGGTCTGCAGCCGTTCCCGCAACTTACGTCATGACAACAAAGTGGGTTTACACTAGAAGATCAAAAATATACATTTCCGCTAATTTATGCCACGAGGCAACTCACGGGCTAACGAAGCACGTCGTGGTGGAAGACTCCGGAAGAATTTTGACCACTTTGTGCCGAAACCTTGGCACATGTGCCGAAACGTGGGCCGAAACATTGGCACACTGGCGTTTTTGTTTTCTGCTCCCATCAGAAAAACGACCGCTGCGGCCGGGAATTGAACCAGCGGCCTTGGGTTGTGCGGCGCAACGCCTTTCCCACTTAGACACAGCTTAAACGCAGGTGGAAAACACAGCGCGGTGGCTGTGTTTTCCACCGGGACTTATGCCGGCACTGACCTAATAAAACAGGCGACAAAAGATTAACGCCGGTGTCTCAGAAATCAAGAAAGGCATAGATTATAAGCCGAAAATAGCTTAAATACAACCCACTATATAGCGTCTAATCGCATTGGTTTTCAAAATATTTTTCAATATTCCCACGGATATGTCTCTGCGGAAATCTCGGTTTGGTGAATGACAGATGGTCACCCTAAAAATTGGCACAAATATCCTCCCAGAGAAAAGCCACGTAAGAATACTCGGCGGTCTTCTTCAGAAGCGAGTAGTTCCCAACTCACAATCGCCAAGAAAAGTTAATGTTTAACCAATTCTTGCCCACAAGCAAAACGTCCAACCAAGAAAGCGCAAGAAAAATATAAAAGAAACGATAAGACTCATGCTACAGCTGATCATGTCTAAAATATTGCAGAGCCTGCCATACCACAAATTTAGCGGCACCAAAGAATGTGAAAGAAACATTATCATTACGACAGCACATACGGCAGTTCTTACCCTCGCAAGTTTGACCATGAGACGAACCAACAAAGGACGGTCCACGAGGGTAACAGAATGAACATCCATAGATGGGTCTATAAGAATGGGACGGACATTTACTCGATGGAGGGGTGAAATGACAATATTCGGAGCAAAGAATGGACTAGGCAAGCGCAGCGCAACTGCGGGTCAAGGTAAATACGAGAGGCCTTTACACTGAAGTCGTCCTAAATAGGATGTTGGTGATAATGACGATAAATAGGTTCGCAAATTGTGTCTTTCTTACAAATTTCAAGAAATCGGAGAAAAATTGCACTCTCCTAGCACCAAGAAAGCGAATTAAAAACAAAATCGGGATGGGCCATCATAACCCGTTTGAAAAGAAACAGACACTCCCAAACAGAAAAGAAAAGTCAAGCACCCCCACATCTTTGAAAGGAAAGCAGTGCACGCCGTGATAGACATGGCACCGATCTAGCGACAGAGCATAAAAACTGTCCTCTAACCAATAATATGGATACAATCCTACACAAGAAGGGGTGGCATGGCAGGCTGAAGTTTATTAGGGGGAAAGTTTCAAAATAATGAGACCACAGTATGCACCACGAAGAAAAACAGCGCAAAAGATAGGACGGAGTAAAGAACTACAAAACACAGTCTTGTCCTGTCTTTTGCGCTGTTCCTCGTACTACAATGTACCAACTGGCCCTTCAGCAAACCCTTCGACAGGACGCCCCGACTCCTGGATGTACAAAAGCAAGAGGCCCCAATAGTCTTAGTTAACTACTCTGGCAATCTTTGTGACTGCATGACCCTCTAACGCACATGAACAAAGAAGTGGAAGTTGCAGCCATCCTCTTGGGAATCCGAATAGCGGAAGTATATAAAAACATAACACCATTACAGACTCACAAAGGACATTATACAGTTTTTTGGAGGCAGCATACCAAGCCCTTCGGTAAGATATTCCCATCTATAATGCAGAAAGTGAACAACGTCATTTGGGTAGCCGGGTCCAATGGTCTGAAAGCGAACGACGCACTATTCAAGAGGCACACGAACTGACATACCGTGCTCCGTGTGACCACGACTACCACACTGCCCTCTTCGAAAAACGTTAAGAACGAATCATCCTATGCCTAGGAACACAAGCTTCCCCTTGCTACAACTAGGTCTCTATGCCAAAAAATCACAAACTCTGTGGACGAAAAACCAACGCAGTCACCTGTAAATTTATGTGCGTTGAGGTGTTCGGTGGGAAAATCAGACATTAACTTAGGACTCTGCTATAATAGGGGAAACATCTACCCTCTTGCGCGCTACCTAGCCATGTCCAAGGGTATGGTCAAGGGATAACAACTCAAACATAACATATTGCACTTATTCGACGCATAGGAGGCAAATTTAACCAGCTCGTTACCACTATTTAAGCGCGAGCTGATTAAGAGGGCAAGGGAAAGAGCTGCTGCATCTGTTGCCGTAGACTCATGTTCCACCTTTGAGCTCCGTGCCATCTCTTTACCCCATTTTCGTAAACCACAACTATCTCTTCCTGAACAAAGGTCTCCTGTCTCTTTGAATAAGCGAAATCGTTCAGCCACGCCTAGACATCACGGAATAAACATTTTGATACACTGACAATGACTCCCCCTCGCTCAAACTGACTAACACATCGCATTTGCAGCCTTTCACGCCCACATTTTAAGCCCCAGAAGAGCAGAGAGCCTTTGTCTTTCCTGGGACACGGTGAATAAAATCCCTGGTGGCTCGTTTTTCTGTTTTTGAAAACCTTCTGTGCTCATGAAGCATAGATCGGAAATGCCGCAGCTGCGTACGGAAACGCCCCGTGGAATCGCAGTATCACTATCGCGCCTTACATCTTAGGTTACAAACGTAGACGTCTTCAGCTTTTTTAGTTGGTCATAGCCTCTTTCATTTCCTTATTTCGCGAGCTTTCCGGCTATCTCTTCCCTTTTAACCTGTTTGGTTGCTTGGCTTCATCCAACTTACGCCTTATGAACGCGATCATTTTCTCGTACTCCCAATCTTTGTCTGGGTACTAATTGATTTCGGCTTCCATCATATCAACGATAATCATTTAACTGTTCATCGTTCGAATTAGTTCCTCCCATTGTACCGATTTCTAAACTTGTTTCGTTTGCACCTCCAAAGTGCAAGGTAAGCCGCCTGTGGTGTTGTTCTTCCCGTTCAAGTTGATTTTGAATTTCTACCCATTTATTAGGATTTCTGCCTCCCTGAATTTCAATGTAGCGGATTAAAAATTTATTATATTTGTTTCCACTTTCACTTTCCGCTGAAGGGGTTTATTATTTTCTCCTACAAAATTGTTCGCTGTATTGTTTCCACAGTGGAGTACGCGGCCGAGCTCACGCGACAAAACTTGCGTCAGCTCTGCGACAGCTTACAGGGTATGCTGCGAACGGCAAAGACATGGAAGCTCGTACGCCGCTTGCTGTACCCCACAGAATGTAAGCTGGAAAGTCAGAAAGCAATCCAGCGCTTGCTACACTCTGATCCCGGCAGGGACGACGAGGTAGTGGATAAGCCAGAGACAAGTACATTGGCACACCTTTACCTTCCGTTCCTCCTCGCACGTACGTTCTCCGTCCCATCCCGGAGCTGTATAAAGCATAATGACACAGAAGGTCTGGAAGGCCCTTCAAGCCCTGACCCGCAACACCACTCCGGGTAAAGACAAGCTCACTAACAACGTACTCAGGAACCTCGACGACACAAGCATTCAAGCCTTAAGCGGGCACTTCCATGAGCACTGGGAACGGGGCACAATACTGGCTGAATAGGAACACGCTGAAATTGTTCTCATTCCGAAGCCAGGCAAGCCTACGAAGCTGGACACACTGCTCCCCATATCGCCAACGTCGTGCGTAGGGAAGCTTTATTGAGGGTGTGATCCTCGTCCACCTACAACCATATATAGAAGCCCAAGACATTTATTCGCACAGAATATTCGGCTTCCAACCCCACGTGTCAACTCATGACATCCTCCTTCAACTATAGGAAGACGTCCTGGCGCACATTTCTCGTCATGCCAGCAGGGATATCCTCGCTCTCGATTTGAAAAGAGCGTTTGATAATGTGAGCCACGACACCATCCTCAAAAAAAAAAGAACACCTGCTTTTACAACTCCGCGCCCAGCGAAACAGGCGTAGTCGAGAGAGTAAACCGTCGCCGAGAAAGAATGGAGTGCCGGCGAACAGGCCGGAGTGGAATGTGCAAAAATCGCACATCAAATAAAGCGCTCTAATTGCGCACACTTTCCCTACCTCTGTAGAACAGTTACCAGAGGCTGAAAAGAGCAAGTCGCTTTTAATGGTCTACGTTCCAACTGAGACTTCTCTTTTACTTTTCTGCTGCCACTTTCAACGGCCTCATTTCATTTCGCTCTCTCTTCTTGCTTTCTTTAGTTAAAGTGAAAGCCGCGGGAAAGCGTCGAAGAGTGGGCGCAACTAAGCAAAGGAAGACTGCGAACTGGCGCAACCAACAGCGTAGATGATAACACAGACGCGCTTGGCTGAAAGGACCGTGTTGTAAGCGTGACAACAGCTACTGGTTCTTCACAACGTGTTGTCCCCGGAAGAGGGAGGGAAATTCACGAGGGGAAGAGTACGGGAGGAACACACCCTTTCTGTGAAGGGAAACACGGTAAGTGAAAATATAAATTGTCATTTTTGTTCAGCCGCATGCAACTTCTGAGTTTGTTATTGGACCGTTCCAAGTAGCGCTGGAACCCTTCTCCGCAGTGCATGACGGCACGCCCACTGAAGCGCTGCTCCCCTGGACACTAGCGCCAGTTTTCCCTCTAGTGTAGATTTCTATAAAACTTTATGCTACAGATAGCGCGCGCACAATGGCGCCTCCACGAAAGCACGTGCTCGGCAAAACACAACCGAACCACCCGATCCTTTCGAAAGCTTCTGTGCAAACTTCTAGAGCTTGTAACATTGCTAAAAACGACATTCAATTAAAACATAGGGCAACGCTGCACACATTATCGGAGGAACGTCATGGGCAAGCCAGAAATTTGTTTCAACGAGCGTTAATTTCAATTAATGCCACTCAAGTCACCGGCGCATCTACCCGGCAGTATCTCATGACTTCGGACAGCTGGTCAATTTTCAGGCATACTTACCTGGTGTCGGAGTGTCGCTGGTCAAGATGGGCGCGCTCCCAGGGCGAGGCGTGGGCATTGCACTGCGCCCGTGCTGACCCCTGCCACTACCCCAAACTGGGGCAGATGGGGCATGCAATTTTTTTTAGTGGGGGGACTGCGTGCGCGCTTTCCCCCCTTCATATTACAAATCCAAAATCAGAGCAGTCCACCAGTGTTACGGTACACTAGCGTGCCAACTCACGTGTAAATGGCCTTGAGGGCGATTGCGGTCAATTTCACCTCCGTGTGCAGGCACGCTGTTCTGGTGTTTGCCACGCGTGCAGCAGCGCCATCTTGCATATCGTGATGGTGTGAGGCGTAATTTGCAAGCAATACTTGAATTGGCTGCCTTGCGGCGCCGTACACCGAGACCGTCCTCGCCCTTCTTTCCCACGGCTGCCGGATAGTGGCGAGCAAGATCATGCCATACTCTCCGCTAATCACAGGCACTCGCTCCCTCGGGAGAAGGGAAAGGGAGGTCGGCGCTCACACAAGACAAGTGGCGTGCGGGATCACGCCATGCTCCCAGCCAATCTCAGACGCTCCCTCCTTCTTCCGAAGAGCGTTATCTCGCTCCGCGCGCGTTTCAATTCCGGCTGCGCCATGGGTAGGCCGCGTCTGGTCCGCTCCGACGAAAAGCGGACAGCCCTGCAAGAAAGCAAACGCGAGCGGGCCCGTGAACGTGCGCATGCTCGGCGAGCTAATCCTGAGTTTCGGCGAGTTGTAAAATTGACCCGAAATAATCGCAAATCTTTCACGTTGCTTGTAGTCCTTTCAAATAACACAACGGGCACCGGGTTTTAATAAACTCTTTAAATTTAACAATTTTACGCTACCAGTGTCGCAGAAATGTGCCCTGTCGATCCTCGCCCGTATATCCCCGCGGTGATTTGTCGCAATAGTGGTTGCCATAATCACATCTCGCATGTTGAAACGTAGGAAATGTTGAATACCGGGGTCGTAATTTCTTAGAAATGTTGTAATTTTTAGAAATTAGGCTTGCTATTACTGCTTCACTCATCAGAAGTGTGTTCACGTGAGAGACTTTTTCGCATTGGCTTATGTTAACCATGAAGGCGCAAGCCCGACGGCGTACGTACCTAAACGCGACTAACGCCTCAACAAAAGAGGCACAGCTTGCACTAATGGTGCAAGGCAGGAGAAACAGCAGTGCTTGCGGCCCCTTTCCTTTCGTTGGAGACCCGGCAGGCGCACCTCACACGGATTTCCCAATTTGGCGCTGAAATTTCTCCATGACTGCCAGGCCGGCTCGTTTTGTCTGCCGCCTTTCACATCGCTCACAAAGTGAACCGCGTTAACACGCGCCAGAAGCGGAGGCCACCGGCTTCGCGAACTCAGCGTCAGTAGCGCGAACTCGGCATCTGTGCTACCCTCTTCAGGCGTGAATGCACGTGAGCTGGCGAGGGGAATAGCACGTGAGAGATCACGACTGGAACGCTGGGCGGAGTGTTCGCCATTGTCGAGCAGGCCGACGCCGGGCACTCCTTACAACATCAGAGTGGTTTCTTGGGCGAGTTGGTCATTCATCGTGTAAGTAAGCGCAAAATGGACAAGGACGAACGAAGTGAACGGGACACGGCGCTACTATCAACTCATTTTATTTTCACTATGATGTCCGATTTTTATACCAGAAGATACACAGCTAAAGAAAGAAAGAAGGAAAGTGGGAGGAGCACAAGCAAGTACAAAAAAACAAAAAAGTGAAGGATGACATTTCAAAGGTCGCGTTACAAATGCACTTTTGCACGGTAAAATCTAATGATTTGATAAGTATTGCAGTTCTTTCTTTGTCAATGCTAAAGAAGCTGTGCTAACGCAGTTGTCTTTTAAGGGAACTATCTGGTGGGCCTAACTCCTTACAAGGCGCATTTTTTTTTTGCGAGCTACGCACGTGGCGCACGCTCAAGTGCGCTGAGTATTTTTTTGCGAACGCCACCGGACCAACCTGAAGCTAAACATCTCTGCTGTTAAAAGCCACACCAATGCTTGTTATCAGGGAATGAAGGCAAAGAAAATGGTACAAGCTGAGAACTATGGTTCATGCATTCTTCCGTCTGAATGAATTTGCAACATTACGTTGGCGTGGCAACTTGCGAAGGCAATTTTGGAGTATCAGGGAAGCAGGCGGGTTGCTGAGTAGTCTTATTTTTACAAAGAAAATAAGAACGTAGTTAACGACCCAAACTACCAGGAACGTGGGCAAAATTGCCTTAATAGATAGTAAGGACACTGGCATAAGCGAGACGTCTGCTTAAGCATTCTTAATCGACCTTCTACAGTGCAAATCGGAACTCGCGTACTATTCGAAGCGGGGCGTCACGTAGGGCACGATATATAGCCCCTTCGGGCAAGAAGGCTAATTATAATTAGTACTTTGGTTTGTGAAGCAAAGCTAAGCTCGTTATCCGAAGTAGTCTTGTTGTAACAGAAAAATAATGGCAGTACTACATCGGCTGAACCACGTTGTTCAAAACGACTAAAAATAAAGAAAACCTTATCTCAGTCTTGTTCGGTTTGCTCCTCAAAGTCGTGCATTTGTAGCGCCCTAGTGACCGAATTAATCGCGTCGTGAGTCCTCAGGTCATAACTTATATCTCCACCACGCGAGCGCCTAAAGAAAAACACAAATAAACACAACAAAAAAAAACAAAGTCGGCTGACGGCCGCCACGGACGAACGGCGTTCCCCCGACAGCAGGCACTCAAACATCCCCCTCGCGAGGGGCACGATCAAATGCAGAGCATTTCTGCGGGGGGCGCGCCTGCAAGTCGTATGGATTACGTATTGGTTGTTGTTGTAATTGTTGTCTTCCAGCGTAGACATTGTCGATGAAGTCGATGGTGAAATGTGAAACGTGCCGTGAACCCCCTGCCGCGGCTATGACGCAACGTGGAGCGGCTATGACGCAACACAATCCAACACAATCCACTTTAATCCAATCCAAATCCAAGCCAAGCCAATCCAATCGAATCCAATCCAATGCCCCTCGCGAGAGAGTGTTATAGCGCCAAAATCGCACCACCACACGGACGCGTGATGTTGACGTCACGATCACGCCACAGATGTTAGCGACCGGAGCACGCGCGAACGACATATGTGGTTTAAGCGCGAACCGACCGCGGCGAGAGAGCGCGATGCGAGCGCCCCCACCTGTTCTTGCGCGCGAACCGACTGTTGATCAGCGCGAACCCAACGCGGCGAGAGAGGGTGTTGCGCACGTCCCCACCTGTTGTGCGCCCGAACCGAACGCGGCGAGAGAGGGCGTTGCGAGCGGAGAGAAGGCGAGGAAGTCGCGGGGGAGAGGGCGCACCTGTGGCGGACGGTTGAATGAGTCAAGGATATAAGGCGTGTTCGTAACCTTCCATTCTGTGTCGGCTTTGTGGTGCAGTGGGTAGAGCACCATGCACCTTGCGTTCCGCCCGGAGAGTCGTTGGTTCGAAACCTGGCGCCGGTAAGTATTATTTTTTTATATAGTGTAGGGGGAGCGATGCGGACTACGGACGCCAACGCGGGTGACATCGTGAGTTACTGAAATGCTCTGCATTTAAAAAATTCCGACCCCCGTGTGTGCCGTTCTCCGCGGAGGTCAGCAGTCTTTAAGCGCATCCGTTTTAAACTCCGGTGTCGGAGTCCCGGCCATGCGCACCCACGCCATGCGCGGCAGAGTTAGGCACCCTCTTGGCTCAGCCAGAATGCTAAAAGAAGGACAAAATGACATTGCCCGCCCTGTGCAGGCCAGAATCGTTTACGTGGCTCCTTATGCTGTTTTGGGGGCATCGGAGCGTGAAGAGCCAGACGTCCTTCTTAAAAAGGCATACAAACAAGCCGGGCACTTCTTGCGAGCACCTTTAAGGTGCGACTCACGGCTTTGGGACTGCGCAACACCATTGAAGAGCTGATAGAAGCCCACCTAACGGCGCAGAAAGTAAGACTCGTAACAATCCTAACGGTAACGGGTAGGGAAACGCTAGCAAAGCTTCGTTACATGGCGCCGCACATCACAGAAAAATGGGGTTCGGTCGGCACCAGAATCCCGGGACGCTCGCCGCCGAGTCTGTACACAAAGCAGCCGCGTCGGCGGATTGCCTCGAAAGCGCGTCATCCCTATTTCATATTTGCCGCGCTTTCGAGGCGGTTTTACAAAGAAAGTGCTACGAGTTGTGCTGCGCCTCCGCCAGATGACGCCACGGGTCCCGCGACCGAGAGAATACGCAGTGAAACATCCCCCTCGCGAGGGGCACGATCAAATGCAGAGCATTTCCGGGGGCGCACGACGTTAAGTAGTTTGCGTTACGTTAATGTTCTTGCACTTGTGGCAACTGCTGACGAGAGAGCGCTCGTCAGCAGTAATTTGAATGAGTCAACGATATAAGGCGCGTTCGTAGCGTACCATTCTGTGTCGGCTTTGTGGCGCAGTGGGTAAAGCACCATGTACATTGCGTTCCGCCCGCAGGGTCGAGGGATCGAAACCGGGCGCCGGATAGTATTTTTTTTATATAGTAGGGAGGGGTGCGGTGCGGACTGCGGACGTCAACGCGGGTGACATCGTGAGTTACTGAAATGCTCTGCGTTTAAAAGAAAAAAAAAACATCCCCCTCGCGAGGGGCACGATCAAATGCAGAGCATTTCCGCGGGGGGCGCGCCTGCAAGTCGTATGGATTACGTATGGGTTGTTGTTGTAATTGTTGTCTTCCAGCGTAGACATTGTCGATGAAATCGATGGTGAAACGTGCCGCGAACCCCCTGCCGCGGCTATGACGCAACGTGGCGCGGCTATGAAGCAACACAATCCAACACAATCCACTTTAATCCAATCCAATCCAAACCAATCCAAGCCAAGCCAAGCCAAGCCAAGCCAATCCTAGCCAATCCAATCGAATCCAATCCAATGCCCCTCGCGAGAGAGTGTTATAGCGCCGAAATCGCGCCACCACACGAACGCGTGATGTTGACGTCACGATCACGCCACAGATGTTAGCGACCGGAGCGCGCGCGAACGACATATGTGGTTTAAGCGCGAACCGACCGCGGCGATAGAGCGCGATGCGAGCACCCCCACCTGTTCTTGCGCGCGAACCGACTATTGCTCTGCGCGAACCCAACGCGGCGAGAGAGGGTGTTGCGCACGTCCCACCTGTTGAGCGCCCGAACAGAACGTGGTGAGAGAGGGCGTTGCGAGCGGAGAGAAGGCGAGGAGGACGCGGGGGGCGCACCTGTGGCCAACGGTTGAATGAGTCAAGGATATAAGGCGCGTTCGTAACCTTCCAATCTGTGTCGGCTTTGTGGCGCAGTGGGTAGAGCACCACGTACCTTGCGTTCTGCCCGCAGAGTCGTAAGATTGAAACCTGGCGCCGGTAAGTATTATTTTTTTTATATAGTGTAGGGGGAGCGATGCGGACTACGGACGTCAACGCGGGTGACATCGTGAGTTACTGAAATGCTCTGCATTTAAAAACCTAGGTGTCAATAACTGGAAAACGAATGTTACAGTATATCCCGGCATTCCTCACGGATAGCACGGCGACTGTGGGCATCGGACCACTACGAATGGCCCTTCAAACCATGCCAAACACAAGGAGGGGTGCTTTCTCCAACATAATTTAATATAGCTATGATGAAGCTCCCACAACAACTTAACACCTTCCCGGCAATGAAACATGCGCTCTACGCAGATGATATCACGATTTGGACTACTGGTGGGTCAGAAGGCGACATGCAGGATGCGCTTCAGCAAGCCGCTGAGCTGACGCAGTCCAACAGTACGCCAGTGCGCGCGGCCTTCAATGCTCCCTGGAGAAGTCCGAGCTCATCATTTTGAGGCCCAAGCCACTGGAACCCGCCACAATAGAAATTAAGCTCCAGGGTAGCGGCATCCCCATAGTCCCATCCATCTGCATTCTGAGACTTTACATCCAGCAAGACGGAAGAGGAACGCTAACCATCCAGCGCCTCAATCACACTATTTCGCAAATCATGCGATGGTAAGCCGAGTCACAAACCGATACCAGGGTATGAAATAGGATGATGTCACTAAGTTGGTTCAAGCACTGGTTGCTAGCCGCGTGGTGTACTCTGCGCCTTACTTCTCGCTGAAACCGAGGGAAATGGACCAACTTGACATACTCCTGTCGACGGCGTACAAGCAAGCGCTAGGACTTCCTCCTCACACCGCCACTAGCAAGCTGGAAGCGCTCGGGGTGCACAGCAAGGTGCGGGAGATCACTGATGACAACCTTGCCAGCCAACTAGAGTGGCTCAGGCAAACTTCAACCGGTAGCACGGGGCTGAGGCAACCAGGCTACCAGATAGCGGATGCCAGCCACCCTCTTCCGGAAACTGTGCCGCAGGACATCCGCACACTCATCAGGGTTGCTCCGCTCCCGCGAAACATGCACCCTGAGCATCATACACAGCGCAGACAAGCACGGGCACAATTCGTGCAAGGGAAGTACAATGACCAGCCTCATTTGGGCTTCACGGACGCGGCCCACTACGCATCCCACCCATCCACAGCAGTAAGCGTCATTGACGGCTCAGGCGCTGTCGTTTGCACTGCGACCGTAAAAACCAAAAAAACATCGTTGAAGCCGAATAAACGGCAATCGCACTGGCGATAACGTCTCCAATTTCAAATAGATCACTTAACATAATTACAGACAGCCAAAAGGCACGCAGAAACTACGGCAACGGTCGCATATCAATACACGCCCTCCGATTACTAAAAAAGCGCAAGGAGACCCTAAACCCCACTGTACTAATATGGACGCCAGGTCATGCAGGGGTCGACCGAAACGAGCGAGCACACGCTACGGCCCGAGCATGCACCATCCGGGCCCCGCACCAGTCGCTCCGTGACCCAGAGCCTACCCAGCAGCAGAACCATGCACCTCTGCAGCACCGCCGCCTTGCCAGATGTGCCTACCCACCACAGAACCAGAAGCTCACCCGAGAGGAGGCTGTAGCCTGGCGGCAACTACAGACCAACACATACCCCCACCTTAGCTTCCTGCACATCATACACACCACAATATATCCACCAACATGCCCACACTGCAGCGAACATTCAACACTGTACCACACCACGTGGGCTTGCCAGAACACACTAGCAGCCCCCATTATTCGCAACCCCACCGTCCAGCAGTGGGAGGCCGCTCGGTGCAGTTCGAACCACGAGGACCAGCGACACTTGGTGGACGCGGCACGCAGGACCGCAGCCGCCGCAGGGGCCCTGGACTGAGGGCTTCTACCGCTTTCGAACGAAAACCTGTTTTACTTGAATAAATGTTTCATCACCACCCCTTAAATTCCCTCTGCTTATGTTCTCATCTACATCTTAGGTTCTTCGTTTAGCTCTTGGCCTGGCTGCCTGCCAGCGTTGAGTGTGTAGACGGGAATCGCTTTCCCCTTATTGCCTGGTGTGCGCTCCTTAGCTTCGCGGGGCCCCCTAAAAAGCTACTGCTCTCCCACCTAAGCGCCACCCAACGTTGTTTCCTAGCCTGGGGCTGAAGTGAGTCCCGTCCCACTGAAAAGCTCACCTATGTTCAATGCTGCCCATTGCCCTGTTTATGTCTATCGCTTCAAATCCATGTTGCGTGCCATGCCTCTTGATCTCTCTGTTAGCGGCGAGTACTGCCCGTTCGGTATGCACGCCCTGGTTTGGCACCTCCGGTATGGTGCAGACTGCAATGAGCGCATTTAGGGCCATCGCCCGCGGAGCATTTAACCCTTTCGCTATCTCCTGGCCAAATTTTCCTTCCTACCCCTCGATAACATCGTTGAGCCCAGCGTTAATCATCACATGATTTCTAGCTTTACTGGACAAGCTCAGGTGCTCCTTTGCTTTTGTCATCACCGTCAGCATCGTTTGACCGGGGAAACACCCAATATGTACACGTTTATCCCCCTCTACCCTTTCCACTATGGTAGCGCTGCTCCTCTTCATATTAGAATCTCCCGCAATGATTACCACGCTATCTGCCACGTGCTCCTCTTTACTGGTACCTTGTGTAGTGAAGGGCCAGTGCAGTGTGGTGGTCAATCCACTGAACCAGGGGTTTAGCGCCTGCCGAAAGCAACGGGCCAGCAGGGAAGCGGTCGGGCGCGGAAGCGGTCGGGAAAGACAACAGCAGGACGGCGCCCTCGCGGTGTAGGCCCGAGGTCCGTCGCCGGCGCTTCCTTCGAAGTTTCCGTCCGTCGCGGTGTAGGCCCAACGACAGCCCTGGACGCTGCTGGGAGAAGCCGGGGTCCGGCCCAAGAGTGAGCGGTGTGCCGGTGACGCAGAGCGCGGGCAGCGAGGCCTCGTTTCGAGCCCAAGCTAACTCCTCCCGCCGCTAATCATCGGCACCCCCCCGTTCTTCGCCTGGTGGAACGTTGAACAGAACGGCGGGTTGAGGCATCTCGGCGCACACGTCTCGTCGGCTCTGCGGACAGACTGCCACCTCGCGTCGACTCACCGAGGTCACCGGCCCGTCCCCGCTCCATCCATCGTGCCAGCCCCAGCGGACTGTAGTGGACCGGTTCCTGGCCAGTCCTCTGCGAGTCGTGTGAATATTGTCTTCCCCCTTTCAATACCTACCCGTCTGGATTGCCTGTTGAATATAACGCATGTGTTTGTGTAGACAGTAGTCCGGCTCATGGCTCTGCACGCGGTCCGGCCCAACATTCTTGACACCCTGCTTATTTACTGGTTTTGCTGGCCTATCTTGCAGCACGTGGGAGTAGCTGTTTCTTTTCGTATATTCCGCCCCGTGTGTGACCTAGCTGCATGCCTCCGCCCCACTGCATGCACTGAGGTGTTCGTCACTTTTTGGCGAAATGCGATGCTTTCTACCTTCCTCTCAGCTGCTTCTAAGTTTCCCTCAGCGGCTTTCCGTTCGTCGTGTTCGTTACATAGTGCTACCTCCAGCTCTGCAACCCGCTTAGCTAGCCCCGAGTTATCAGCTGTTCTAGCCGCGACACCACTAAGCATAAGCGACACGCACAGTCGAAAGCTGAATGACAGTAAACACGGAAGCACGTGCCGCACAGTACATGCAAAGCGGTCTAGTGATTGGTTGGCACACTTTCATAACCTGTACTTTTGCCGGAAACACTCCCGGACGACGCTTGATTGCGCTGTCGTCTTCTGCGGTAGCTACGTCAGATATCTGGACATGTTTCCGGAGAATATATGTGCAGATGGCGGCCTTTTATCAAGCACGAACGGTAGTGAACACATTGAAAAGTTCGCTTTTCGCTGCCCGATTTGGTGATAAAAAGGCGTTATCCCCACGCCGTCGTATTTTCTTATGCCATGACGTAAAGAATGCAACAGGAAGCCGGGCAATAAAGCGGTTTCAGGGAGTGCATCCGCTAAACGCACAAACAGCGAGAGCGCGCCAGCCTCTCAACAGAGCGCTCTGCATGTACTGAGCGGCACGCGCTCCCATGTTTACTGTCCTAAAGCTTTTTGATTGTACCTGCCCCTTCGTCTGCCCCGCCGCCATCCCACTGAAGCTTCTCTGCATCTACTTTCCGCGGACAGCTACCACAATGTACATGGGGGATTCAAAGAAATACGAACAACGGAGCACACAGCCTCCGACGCATGCCGCACCGTCTAGCTGCACTGTCAGTAAACTCCGCGCATGTGTAGTTCTTTCCGAGCGTTTGAGAGTGCGGCCTACTGTTAGGGGAAATGCTTGATAAAGATGCGACGCGGGTTATTTATTTGGAGCGTCTTTTTATGCTCTGTCGCCACTGAGCATCCTGTTATCTACTACATTCAACAGCCAAGCGCGCAGCAGGCTGATTGCAGCTAGCATGATGCCCTTCAACGACAATCCTGCTTAGTGGCGACGCAGCGTGAAAAGGCGCCTTAATGTAAACAACCGGCGCCGCTTCTTTGTCAAGCATTTCCATTAAGCGTAGGCCACACTTTCCAACGCTCTCGAAGAAGTGCGCATGCGCGCAGTTTACTGACTTTGCAGCTAGATGGTGCAGCATGTGTAGGAGGCTGTGCGCTCTGTTGTTCGCATTTATTAGATGCGACGGTGAGAGGAGCATCTCTTGCCGGCGGCCCTGTCCTGCGTGCGTCCGTCGTCCGCGTCCGCACAGCTGCGTCTCTCCTCCGCTCGCCTCCTCTCCTCTCTCCGATAGCGAACACTCTCTCCCAACATCTGTGGTCGCGCTGCTCGCGGCTGCGCACTGTGCGCATGTGCAGTACTCTCTCTCTCAGCGGTCTCCTATCCTTCGGGCGCTCCCCCTGTCTCAGTAGACGGTCGTCCGCGCATGCGCTTGCGCTTCTCTCTTGCCGTACCCGAAGATTGCTTGATGCGACCGTACCTCCTAAACAACGCCTAAACGACTTTCATTTGCATGTATGCATGGTCAAAAGTGAAAATTACGCCCACCTCCCCTCGCGGGAACCCAACGATGTGATGGAAACGCAATGGGCGTTCACTACGCGTTTCGCGCAATTCGACTAATTGACCCAACGGAAACGCCAATGAAGCCCCCTCCAGCTTCGCATCACACCAGGGTTCCCGCAAGGGGAGGTGGGCGTAATTTTTTTTGATCCCCCTGTATCAGCTTTCCATGCGTGTTCATCATCTCGGCTGTAAACCCGGCGTAACGAGGAAGAACCGTGCAAGTATATACTCAGCTTCGGCTGTCCTCCGCTGTCTGTGTCGTTTCGCTGTCCTTCAATGCCGAAACACGCTGTTGTCGGAGCACAAAAAACACTACCGCACAGGTGGACCCCCAGGGTGGTACTCGGCGTCTCGGCGTCGGAGATTGTAGCGTCCGGCATCCACCAGCTGCTGGTCCATGATACGAACTCGAGCGAGCTGGCGGGCCTCCTCCGCACGTTGGAGGTATCCTTGGACGTCGGCGTTGAGGTCGTCGTCTTCTACGTGCGGAAGCATGGCGTCGAGCACAGAAGTCGGCCGTTTTCCGTAGACAAGCTCGAATGGTGTCATCTGCGTAGTTTCCTAGGTCGCTGTGTTGCACGCAAACGTGGCATACGGGAGGACTTTGTCCCAAGTCTTATGTTCAACGCCAACATACATATACAGCATATCCGCAATCGTCTTGTTCAGACAAGTCCGTTCGTTTGGGGGTGGTACGCCGTGTTCTTCGGTGATCCGTGTTGCTGTAGCGTAAGATTCCTTGTATAAGCTCCGCAGTGAAGGCCGTTGTGCGGTCCGTCATGAAGACTTCTGGGGCTCCATGTCGCAGCACAACTGGGTTTATGAAGAAATTCGCGACTTCTTGTGCAATTCACTTGTTCTCGGATCGTGATGTAGGGAACGGTCCGAGAGGATAAATTGTAATCTATTGAAAATGCCTCGACGGGACGACGGTCGGCTGCAGAAGTCCGGCGGGTATTGTCGGCGGCGTTTTCCTTTGCTAGCAGTCACGGCAGCTCCGGACGTAGTGGGTGACGTCGGATGCAAGGTGGGGCCAGTATACCTCGCCTTGATTTTTCCAACACTGCAAGCTGTTCCGAGATGTCCAGATAACGGGTCGTCATGGCACCCTTCCAAAATTTCGTCACAAAGGTCCGCGGGGATGACAAGGAGGTAATTCGCTCACGTTCCGGGGCGGAAATTCTTCTTCACGAGGACGGAGTTTTTCAGGCTGAATGCTGGTAAGTTGCGTACGCTTTGGGCACGCCGACGTTGCATACTTCGAGGTAGTCGATCATGACGCGGAAGTCGGGGTCGGTACGCTGATGGGCGAAGAACGCGCTGTCTTAATCGGAGTCTTGTGGTGGTGGGTCGAGGGGGGCGCGGAACACGCAGTTGGCGTCGGAGTGTTTACTGCCGGATTTATAGACGATTGTAACGTCGAACTCTTGCAGGGGCAAGCTTCACCACCCAAGACGGCCAGAGGGGTCCTTCAAATTGGCTAGCCAACAGAGCGCGTGGTGGTCTGTCGCAACCTTGATTGGACTACTGTTCACGTATGGGCGAAATTTTGACATCGTGGATAAAATTTCGAGGCACTCTTTCTTGGAGGCTGAGTAGTTTTTTAGATGAGCATCTTATAGCGGGGGCCTGTCATGCGTCGAACGTGCGTCCGTCCGCACCGCTCCTCTTCACGCCAGCTGTGCGATAACGCGCGCTCGTACCCTCCTCTCCTCTTCTCCTCTCCACGTCATCTGTGCGCTGGCGCGCTTTCCCTCCGTGTCTTATCCGCAAGCTGTGTGATAAGCGCGCATGCGCGGCTCTGTCTCATCCTCCTCTCCACGGCAGTTGCTTTATATACCCCGTGCGTGCGCCACTGGATCAGTTGCTTCTTCGGTTGAAATGGGCAGCGCCGTCTCGATGCGCTGAAAATGGACGCCAACGAATCTGCTAACGAACTGTCTGGCGCACCTTCAAACAGCGCCAGTCAGTCCGTTATGCTCTGCATCCTCACAATCCCCCTCGGGGAGGTGCGGGTAATTTTTTCCTCCTTCGAGAGTCGACGGCTGGCAAAGGCGATTACTTTCTCGCAACCGCTTTGCTTTTGGGCGAGGACGGCACCCAAGCCTATATCACTGGCGTCCGTGTGCATTTCCGTATGGGCGTTTTCGTCGAAATGAGCGAGCGCAGGCTAGTGTTGCAGTCGTTGTTGTAGCTCGCAAAATGCCTCTTCTTGTGCGTTTTCCCAGCTGAAAGGGGTGCTATTTTTCGTCAAGCGCGTTAGTGGCTCTGCAATGCTTGGGAAAGTTTCGACGAAGCGCCTGTAGTATGAGCACAGCCCGAGAAATCTTCGCACGCCCTTCTTGTCCGTTAGTCTTGGAAAGTTCGCTATGGCTGAACTCTTCGCTGGGTCAGGCAAGACTCCCGCGGCGTTGACGACGTGGCCCAGAAACTTGAGTTCGTCATGCGCAAAGCGGCACTTTTCAGGCATCAGCGTTAACCCCGACGCAAGAATAGCCTCGAGTACAGACTCCAATCTTGCAAGGTCTTCGTCGAAATTCCGAGCGAATACGACAACGTCGTCGAGGTATACGAGACAGTTGTGCCACTTCAGGCCAACTACCACGGTGTCCCTGACTCTTTGAAAGGTTACTGGTGCCGTGCATAGCTCGAACGGCATCACCTTGAACTCGTAAAGCCGTCCAGGGTTATAAATGCAGTCTTCACTCGGTCTCTCTCGTCCACTTCTATTTGCCAGTAGCCTGTTTTTAGATCCATCGATGAGAAGTACTTCGCGTGGATGAGGCGGTCAAGGGCGTCGTCGATTCGGCGCAGAGGGTACACGTCCTTTTTGGTGATTTTTTTCAGTCGCCGTTAGTCAACACAAAACCTTAATGTGCCACCTTTTTTCTTTACCAGTACGACCGGCACAGCCCGGGGGCTTTTCGATGTCTGTTTAATGTCGTTGCTGAGCATGTCTTCCACTTGTGTGAGGATGGCTTCCCGCTTGTTCGAAGACACGCGGTACGGTGACTGTCTGGTTGGTCGGCTCCATCTTCGGGTACTTTATGATGGTTCGCTAGCGGTTTCTGAGGCAATTTTGAGTTCCACGAAAAACACTCGCTGTAGCGAGCAGCAAAGTGAATAATTTGTTCCATTTTCTTGGGGTAGCGCCGGTTTGCGCTATTCCGTTTCGTCTACTTTCCAACGGGGGCGTGGCCTTCGGGGCCTTTGAAGTATCTGACGTCGCAGCCGTGCAGCCGTCACATCCGTTACACGCTTTTCAGTGGAAGTACAAGCAACGTAGCTGTCCCAAATACATTTTATAATTCTCCTGTAGAGCTTCTAAACTATTCAACGGGAATATATGCGCTTTTGCGATGATTTTGTTAAGCGCCGGAAGATTTTTGAATCCACGCAGGCATACATTGCGCAGTCATGCTCTAGGCGATCCGTAATGCTGTGTGACCGCCAGGTGACAGCTGCCGTGGTAAGGTTGCTACATGTTAAACCGTGGTGTGCCAGCTGTGCAACAAATCCTTCGGTTGTGCTTGTGCAACCCCAGAACCGCCCGCTGGGTTGTGTGAGCGGTGGTGACTTTAAAAAAATGCGCGTTGTGCTTCTGAAGACTTACCATTGTTTGATGCTGAAGGACGATGCAAAATCCCCCGCCAAACTTTTTGAAGCCCGCGATTGCCCGTATCGTCGCCAGGAAATTTTCTACGTAACATGATGTGTCCGTTTTCGTTATCTTTTTATTTACGCATTAAGATGAGTGAACGTGTTTCGTATGTCCAAACGCATCGCCGTTTATCTTGGATTTTGTAGTGATCATGTTCTTGTATGCGCGTTTAAAGAAAGAACGACACCTGTCATGTCGAGATTAACAAAGTCTGCAGTTATGACGTTATGTTATTGTGAATTTGTTTATGCCTGCTGTACTCACTCAGCTTGCGTACTGCTGGCTCGGTTATGGCGAGACAATTGCACGGGCTCGATGGGTTGAATGTGTAACCGAAGTTTGTTAGCGCCAGTGGTAAAAAAATGCATTCAAGTACTGCCCGCTGAAATCTTTCAATTAGCACTAGAAAGGCGAGTGCACCTTTTTTTTGTTTCAATGTTTTTTTACGTTGCATGTAAATTTTTAACTCCACTGGTTTTACTAACCAGCACTGTTACGTTGTTCTGTTTATATCTAAAGAATGCGCTTGAATACAAGCAATTTTTTGCGCGTGGTTCCCTTCATTTCTTTTTGATTTCATAGCCATAAGAGCGTGGACAAGTGACTAGTAAACAATAATTGTGCGGCACTGCATTTCAGGCAGCAATACAATACTCTAGCTGTAGAGCTCTCCACAAAGCCGCACTAGCTCCTGCTAGCACAAAAACTTGTGTGCTCCAAACCTCCTCTTCGATGGGTTCCGTACAGTTCTTTCTTGCAGCTTGTAGTTGTGCAACGCTTAGTGATCACAAAGCTACTGCAGTGGGGTTATTGTTTGAGTGACCAAACATTGTTTTTTTGCTGCATCTGTATGTTTATGCAGTGAAAGTGCAGTGCTTTTCTTTTTCGGTGCTAGGTGAAATGTATTGCCAATGGAGTTTACAAACGTAACATGCTGTGAAGATCCCTCTCTCTGCAAGTACAATTAAGGTGCTTTTAAGTACAAAGTTTACAAGAATATTTTAGACGCCCCATAAATATGATGCAGGGATACTCGAAACTGCAGTTGCAACAAAGTGTAACTTATTGCTCTCAATTTCATGTCCCATTGCCTGCCTTAATGACGATAATTGCCTTTGCTCTCTTTTTTTCAGTTGAAGAACTTGCAGTGTGTGTAATACTTGCTGTGTTTTCCGTACCAAATATTATCACTATAAAAGACTAGTAATGTTTAGAGCCATGCATCGGTGGAATGACTGATTGGAACTTACCATTTTTGTGGAAGTGAAGTGCCGACAGATGCACTCACAACGGCTGTATACAAGTGCCTTGACTTTATGGGTGCCTTATATTACAACGACCGAGTATAGTACATGAAACAACTTTTTCTTATTACTGCAGTGTACTACAACCAGCGAATAGGCAACTGGTTCTTGTCACACAACCTAAAAAAGGTAGCAGTAAGCCTCGGTGTGCGTTTGGTATTTTCAGCCCCCAGGAAGCGTGCAGGCCTGTGTGCTCGCATTGGCAGGAAGCCAAAGGAAGTTTTCTGTCACACCCAGCACCGCACCGAATACGGTGAATGCGCAGAAGGGGTGGTGTATTCCATAGCCTTGTCGTGCAAAAAGATCTATATCGGCCAAACGGGCCGGTGTCTTAATGACCGCATGCGCGAGCAGTCTAGGAGCCTCATTAATGGCACGGGAAGTCACTTGGTGCAGCACGCGCGTGATTGCAAGTGCACTGCGAAATTGAACGAAGTTTCCATTGTGGGGCGGGGTACTAGCGAGAACTGGTAAAGGCCTTCATGATTAAGAAAGGAGGAAAGAATTGTGTTAGTGAGCCCTCGGTGGTATTAACTGATAAAGAGATAGCGTTTCTTTATGCAGCCTAAGATGACAACATTTTGAGAGAGAGAGTTCTGTTGTGATTTTGGGTGTTTGAAGGGGTGAGAGGGTCACCGATCTGCGCGTGCGTCGTTTTTTAGTATATATTGGAGTTCTTCCAGTAAACTTTTGTTGTAACTTCAGGGATTGTCCTTGTATTGCCTCTGCTCGTTTGTAGCGTGTTTTTTCACTGGTTTTTTCTTGAACATGATGAACTAACAGGCCCAGACTTTCACTTCGCGAGGCATCTGCTTTGCCTTTCACTGTGGAAATTCACAGAGCTTCTGTAAAAGGGACCAAACCTGCTTAAGTTTTACCAAGAACTACGTGGCACTTCATGCATATTCTGATACATTATGCTAGATGGGAGCGAAATGAAGAAAGTGCTACATTCTTTTTTTATTCCCTGCAAACAAAGCGTTATTGGTCACAAAGCAGAATTAAAACTTCAGTTCCAACAGTTTAGGTAAAATTTTTAGCCTTTAATGTCCCTCTAAAGAAAGTTGACGGGTAAAATTCAGCCTTGCCGTAAATTTTTTATAAGTGATGTTGCTTTGTTTGCAAAAAGTAAAATGAAAAGCTCTGGGCGAGATCTAATATTTGACACTTGCCAAGCAAACTTTTCAGAACTAAAAAGAAAATTTAGGTGTAGGAATAGGCACTAAAAACTGAAAGCCAGCCTTTAATAGGCACACCCAAGCCAATTTTACATTTAGTCTGTCGTGCCCAATTAGCAGCATCTGTTTAAAAGTAATGTCATTGAAAAAGTGTAGTGTAGGTTCATTTTCACTGTTAAAACGCATTGGTTGCAATTTTTTCGCAGCATCAAATCTACCTTTTGCCTTGCGACGGGATGGTTGCGCATGATTAGATATTTTTATGCCATGTTTCGCTCTGTATTTGTGACTGTGGTCAGTTCTTGACGCTGCTTTTCTAGTACATTCCATCTGGGAAAAAACACAAGCATCAATCGCAGGGGGAAGGCCTCTGCCATTGATCTCCAACAGCTCCTGTCTTTAGCCACCATAGTCCATTCTTTGCCTCCAGATTTTTTACTTCGTCTCTATATCGAGTTACCTTGGTAATACTGGTTGTCATTTCATCTTATTAAATGGCCAGCTGAGCCCAAGTCAAAATTTTTTTAGGTAACTATACTCTCCTACACGCGAGTTTGTTTCCCAATCCAAAGTAGCTCTTTTCCTGACCCTAAGCGTTACTCCCAAGGTTCTTCATTTCATGGTATATTGAGCCAACATTAGTTTTCTTTCTGGTTCTTAAAGTAAGCTGCGTTTCTACCCCATATCTCATCAACGGCAGCCGGCATTGGTTGTATACTATAATTTTTAGTGGTACTATGCACACTGCTTATGTAAATGTTCTTCCACATGCCCCACTGACACTAGTGAACGCATACATTTTGATGTTCCTGCATTACATCTTTAAGTTTTTGTAGATTATTCCTATTATGTATTGTAATGCTATAGCATGTCTTTGGGAGTGGCAGTATTTTTTCTTTTTTGTTACCTCTTTGACTTCCTGTTTTTATTACACAAAATTGGATAAACGAAATCTTTCAAATGCTTTAAGCAAACTTATGTACAAGAAGTGGTGCTGTCCTGCAGCCCGTGAGGATGTTGACAGGAAGGTATAAAAAAATAGAAGTAAAAAAGCTGTCATTCAACCTAGCTAAGAACTGAGTGTCACATAATTAAAATGCTAGCCTTGGTTTTTGATCATCAACAACTAAGGCAGACCAGAATATTAGTGAATGACAGCTATATATTTTTCATGTGTTTACCAACTCGATTAAATACGTAGACTGATGCCATATTGATAAACAGTGTGTTATTCCTAAAGTACTCATACATATACATGCCCTTTAGTGTGTCGGGCTTTTTTGTGTGGCTGGTTTGTTGCAGAAGAAGCTGACTTTAAAACACATGCTATGCAAAAGATTTAACCGGATGTGTTTGACGTAACACAAAGCGAAAAGTTAAAATTATGTCCGATGTAACCATATTCATATGCTTCAAGTTACGTCGGATTAAACCTAAAATTTACGTTAAAGTGATGTCCGGTGTAATCCACCGTGGCCTCGGCGATCGGCTACCGGCGGCGCGCCGTTCGCACCTCCGGCAGCAAATCGCGGAGGCCACGAATCCACAGTAGAGAATTACTCCCATCTGACAGAACCCGAAATTGAATCCATTTGTTCTTC
The DNA here is from genome assembly GCF_048455015.1 of Haemaphysalis longicornis. Taxonomy (NCBI): domain Eukaryota; kingdom Metazoa; phylum Arthropoda; class Arachnida; order Ixodida; family Ixodidae; genus Haemaphysalis; species Haemaphysalis longicornis. The sequence goes on from NW_027526204.1 coordinate 41,832,057, forward strand.
AGTCATATGCACCGCGTATTTTAAAAAATTGCGTTTCTTGTACAATGGTGGATTGAAATTCTCTCTCTCGAGGTGTTCCCAAGATGCAAATCCTCTGAAAACTTTGAAGGACAGCTAGATTTGTTCTTTATGTGGACATTGTGTATTGTTCACCTTTTACCCTTGCTGCAACCTGCAATGGCTAGCGGTGTTGTAAACAAATATATACATAAGTAAATGTATATGGAAGTCACGTTAAATAAACGGTCAAGTAAAGAAATTTATGTCTGATGGAACCAAACTACAGTAATGCTTTATGTAATCTATGCAACTTTATTCGAAAACAACACTGCTGCTTCATTACGATAGTCATACTGCCACATGATTATGGGGTTTAACGAGCCAACGCTACGCAGGCGATGAGGCGCACCGCAGTGGAAGGCTCTGGATTAATTTTGACCACCGGGGGATCTTTAACGTATGCTGAAAACTTGAAAACACGGGCATTTCCCTTTTTGCCTCGATCAGGAAAGCCACCGCCGCGGCCAGGAATTGAACCTATGTCCTTGAGCTCAGCTGCACAACGCATGTGCAGCTTTCCCGCTCATGGGAGTCCTTTCAACAGTGATTACTCCGTAGTTCTTCAGCGAAATGTAAAACTCTTTTGCGCAGCTAACATTGGGCTGAAAACTTGCTTTGGGTGCAGTTTCAAGTCTCGCACATTATGCGACTAGGTTCGTTAGCCGTGAAAACTGTCCCATAGAAATGCATGTGGAGTAAGATTTGACAAAGAATTACACGCAAAATATTCAGAAACCTGGAAGGTTCTTTTAGTATTTTTATGTTCACGTTGACTTCTTGCTTTATGCCAAATATCACTTTCGTGGACTGGTTTTGCTAGGTTCCAGAGCGGTCAGAATTTTGAGCGAGAAAGCTGGGTATGCCTCAGCCACCCACTGCGACCTAGTGTTTGCTTAAATTGTCACAGTTTCCTGCTTTTCTGGCATACTGGACGTCTCATTGTGCAGAGTAAATTGCGACTCGTGCACGACAGCAGTGCCGCTGAAGATATTTAGGAATAAATATGCTCATTTTTGAGGCCCTCTAGACTTCTATGTCACGCGCTCGAAGCAACATGTTAGCTGTTTTTAGTTCTTCCTTTTTTCTTCTCTCATCTGCTCTGCAGAGTCTGTATAGTGATTGTTTTTAATATTCTCTCAATTATGTCACTGCTGACATCGTGCAATGCAAAATTTGGAAGTTTTTCAAGATTTCTAGGTGGTTTCCGGTATTTGACAGTACAAGAGCATACGTAAACATTGCCACGAACTATGCCTTGGAAGTACTTTTGTTTATGTTTTATTACCAGTGCATTGCCATGCTCAGGTATTTTATCCTGTTTCAAGCAGAGCACTTGCTCCTGATGTCTGTCGCCGCAAGGCTACCGTGTGGGAGCCAAAATGTTAAATTTTTCGGCGTAGTACCTTTGTGGGTGGCGTCATTGCCTTTTATTTTTTAACATGCATCCCGACCAGACGAGCTTCCTTCGCACACTTGATTTTAATGAAAATTTTGTTCAACGGGAAACATTGCTGCTATGGCTGCCAAGTTGTGGTTGCTTACTGTGCGATATATGGCAACACTTAGAGGAGCAGCCAATAGCTGGCAGTCAGTACGACTAAATGGCGTCGTGAACACGCTGAAAGTTTGGCGTGGCTGAAAAATTTTGCAGGAAGTTCCCGTGTGTGATAACCTTTGTTCTTGCTTTGCGGATTTTCATTTCAACTATTTCCTAGTTGTTCTTGCTTTTGCTGACAAAAGTACAACTTTTGCTCATGAATTTTCACTGGCTGGTGATAAAATCGAGAACTAGTTTGAGCTCTTTTGCGAGAACCGCTGCGAGAGCCACTTAAAACACGGCACAGCATTTATCACAGCTCGTAAAGCCACTCATAGCATTTGTTTCGAACTCATTTTGGTTTTATAGCATCATTAGTGAGGTGTCGGACAGCTGTGGAGTTGCCACCCTTTTTTCGTTTGCCTCAATGTAACTTGTTTGATCAAAGTTTGTACTAAAAGTGGCATGACTTATTGTGGCGAGGAAATTTTTCGATTAGAAGGAAGTGGTATGTTGTCTTCATCGTCCCTTTTATCTAAAATGTGAACATGGTTATATTGACATGATTATGGTGAGGCAGGAAAGGTTCCAAGAACCTCAAAACACGCCCTTCGCCTGAGCCAGCAGAACGGATGCACCAGTGATGAAAAAAAGTATAAGTCTACAATATGAAAGCAGAGCAGTATTTACATTAGATAGCTAAAAATGTCCATGGCTTCCGATGACCCTCGTCTTTTTTGTTCAGACCAAGGCTGCCGCCTTGGTCCGGCCTTCTCCTCTAGGTTATCTGTATGTATCCGACAGCTTAAAATGCAACAACCGGCATGCCTGAAAAAACTCTCAGTACCACATACATTCATAACTTGATCTGAGCTGACACCCCGGTACAACATTAGTTTTAAAATCTAATGTTTTTGAGGTAGGTTTAAAGGCAATAGCTTGGAATCTAAGGTTCATAAGCTAAGAAAAAGCTATGTCAAATATGCTGAGAATAATGTGACTAGGAAATCTGTGTTTAATAGCCACATTTGCCACCTTAAACATCAAAAGCAGTGGAAACAAATCATAAAAATGGAAGCAGAATGTCTTAAAATATTAGAAATCATTGGTGGCAGGACAAGTCCAGCTAAACAAAAATCTATGAGTGACACAAAACAAACAGGTGCCTAAAATGTACCATTGGAGAGTAACACAAGACAAACAGCTGCCAAGAATGTACAATTAGATAGATATTAAGTAATCAGAGACCTGAAGTCTAAGGGCTATCAGGCACAAAGCTAATGACTTTCAGCTGACATAAAGTACTTTTTGCAAAACTGGTTGTCTCACAAAATACACACCCTTATGCACCAAAGCAGTACTTTGTAATAGATAGTTCCAGTCTAGGCATGTTCAGGGAACATGTGGTACCGAATTATTAGATATGCATCAAAATTTTTTGTGCATGCCTCCACAAATGTCTGGCTGTCTGCTAAGGGCACATGGTGGACACTGTAAGAACTGTTGTGAAAATTGTAGAAACGATATCGGACGAGCAGCATTATGGGACCATTTTAATAGTTCTTTTAACAAAAATTCAATGACGAGAAGTGTAACCGTATTAATGTGTCAGCATTCTTTGGCAAGTACACCCGCAAAGTCTGCACTTAATGAAAAAAAGGGCAATACCTAATAAATTCGATGTAAACACACAAGACAAATTAACAAGCGTAATTATGATAGACTCGTACCTTCAGACTCGATAAGAATAGGAAAGGCATGTAATGCACTAATTGTGTATTCAAAAAGGCCCTGGAGCCCTACATTTTGTTGTCACACAGCTTAAATTTCCCCTTCTTAGATGTCTTCCTAGCAATGCGTTTGTGCTTAGTGAAGCAGGTTTTACAGGGCTGGATTTAAATCGCTCCAGTGGGAAGTGTTTGCTAACCCATGAGACAAATACAGAGAAACTTGGTGGGTCAGCCTAGATACAGGAAGATCGAATTAATGTTAGACAATACAGGTCCACTGTCGACATGTCGACCTTTTGGGTATAGCTTGAAGCACATCAGCAACAAAAGCAATACAGCTGCTCGTCATCTAGAACAGTCAATGTCATGCATGGCACCTGGCCACTGAATACCTCTATCCTACAAAAAAAAAAGCGGTCACAAAAAATAATGATGCTGCGCACCACTTTTTCAAGAGTTACGAAGCACAGCACGATAATTGGCTTTCAACAACGGCCGGTAAGATAATAGATGCTCACCCAGCAACAGTTGTTTTGCACAGCTGACACACGACATTCAAATTTACGGACAGAGCAGACAGCTTACCAAGCAGTCAAATTACAAGCCTGAAGCAACACAAACTGAAAGTTCACAGCGGCTCCCACCGCAGGCATGCCACCACAGCCGAAAGCCTCGTAGCACGCATGTAAACGCAAGCCACAGTTTCACAAAAGCTACTAATACATTGTTATTCGAAACTTCACGCAATTTAAAATGAAAACAAAAGCATATTCAAAACTAGAAAACTGTGCAATTAATTTGAATTAAACAAGTTTGTTTGCTACAATACGAATAAGAGCGGCGCTGGCGTCGGCATTATCTTAGTACTACACACAATTTTTGTCTTAAAGGCACTGTTAAAGGCATTGCTGAACGTATTCAACCAGTGGGAACCTTGTACGCTTGATTGACCTGATTTGATAAGCCTTGTTCGATGCTTGCAGAGCGGATAGACGAACACAGTGCCACACCGCCTTGGTCGGTACAAAAACCAAAGGATAAGCGGCGATGCATTTGGGCATACGAAAGATGTTCGCTCAGGCGTCGAGCACACCGTAATTCGTAACTAAAAGGCAAAAAATAACTAACACATCAAGTCACGCAGAAAATCCCCTGATGGCGCAATGGACGATCGCAGGTTGGGAAAGTTGGGCTGGGAATTCCACACGGTTTCTCAGCACCTCACAATACAACTGTCGCGGAAGCTACCGCGAGTCACGGCCCAGAGCCCTAGACGGAGCGATACGTGTTTCTTTATTGGCTGTCCTCGAACAACTCCCAATGATGATCGTGGTGCGTGCTCACGTCTGCTTCGTCCTTTTTTTCTACATCCTCCCGCGGGCCCAAGATAATTAGGCGGCTGATTCTAACAGGTAAAGTTTTTGCACTGGATGGTTTTTCACGTGACCCGTTGCTGTCCGCACCGAGCACGCTCTAGCGACGCCGTCGACGCCGTGGTGCAGCATTGCACTTGTCCCAGTTTCCACTGCATTGGCGGAGCGTTGTCGTCATGCACTATTACGACGTCGCCCACCTTCAGCTGCGGTGAAGTAGCCTGGGGTAAGCTGTGAGCCGAACGCAGAAACAGAAAGTATGCGTTCCTCCACCTGCGCCATAACTCAGCCGTCAGCCTTTGATGGTAGCGTGCTCGTCGCCGTAGGTCAGCTGGGGTTGACGACGTCTCGGTCACCGCTAACTCTTGGGGCATGCAGAGCGCACGCCTGCCTGTCAGGAAGTGGGAAGGCGTAAGTTGCACTCCTTCATCGGGGTGGTCTTCGACGTAGGTTAGAGTTCGGCTATTAATAACAGCTTCCACTTCGCAAAGGGTGGTGGACAGAGCTTCGGCAGTAAGGCTGCTGCGCCCAAGGTAACGCCTGAGAACGTCCTTGGTGGAGCGAATGAGATGCTCCCACCAGCCACCCCACCAAGGTGCTCGCTCAACGATGAATTTCCAGTGCACATTGAGCACAGTCGCATATTCTTGAAGGGCTGACGCAGCGGCCTTGAATGCTCGAGCGCAAGTATGAAACGACTGAGCGTTGTCAGAGTAAACAGTGTTCCGTATGCCGCGTCTTGGCACGAACCGACGGAAAGCCAGTAGCGTGGTAGCCGCTGTCATATCCGACGTCAGCTCCAAATGTATGGCACGAGTGACAGCACATGAAAATTATAAAATGTAGGCTTTTGCAGGAGGAGCTTTTCCACGCACGTAGAGTGGTCGACAGAAATCCAGGCCTACCACAGAGAACGGGTGCGCTGCCGTGATTCTGTCGCTTGGCAATGGAGCAAACGGTGCAGTTTGGGCAGTCAGCCTCCGGCGTCTGCACGTCAGACATTGGGCCAGCGCCCTTTTGACGGTTTGGCGTCCCTTCACAATCCAGAACGGTTCCCGTGTCTCCGTGAGCGTGGCTTCGACTCCACCGTGAAGAGTGTGGTGATGGGACGCCAAAACAATGAGGTACGTAAACTTGTGCCGCGCAGGTAGCAAAATCGGGTGCTTAACGTCGATGCTGCAATTCAATTTGTGTAATCGGCCTCCTACGCGGAGCAGACCTTCGTCATCCATGAAGGGTGAAAGTCGAAGCACCGCTGATGTCGAAGGAACGGTCTGACCGACTGACAGTGCGCGTACTTCAGTGCTGAATAACTCCAGGTGTACGTGTCGCATTCAGTAGCGTTCAGCCTTCATTATCTGAGTTGCTGTGAGGGGACCGCTTGCTGATGGCCCTCGCCGCTGGGCATTTTGCAGAAAACGTAGAATCCAGGCCGTGACCCCCAAAGGCGCCTGAGCGTGCTGTAATTCTGTACGGTCAGTAGCTATTCGTGCTTCGTGACATCGGAAGGTCAAACCAAAGTTTCCTGTGACACTGCGAGCTCCTTCGGGTCAACATGATCAATCTGCTTTTCAGGGAACTCCTGTTTTGGACCTAGGAGCCACGAACATCCGTGCCACCATTGGGTTGAGTGCAGAAGAGCCGCCGCCGATATACCTCGTGTGACTAAATCTGCCGTGTTGTCTTTCCCGCTGCAATGGTTCCAGTCTGTCGGAGCAGTTAGTCGTCGTATTTCGGCCACGCGGTGTTCTACGAACTGGTCACGCTTTGGGGCGGCGCTAGTAATCCAGTGCAGCGCGACAAGAGAGTCCGTCCACAAACTGACGGAGGAGTCTTCCAGAATTGCAGTTGTCTTGGCATAACGTACGAGTCTTGCTCCAATAACGCAGGCAAGAAGCTCTAGCCGAGGCAGGGAGATGGGCTTGAGAGAGGCGACTCGGCTCTTGCTAATTAGCAATCTGGTGTCATATAGGCCACTGCCACCAAGCTTTCGGACGTATAGAGAAACGCCGTAAGCTCGCGGGCTTGCATCGCAAAAAGCGTGGATCTCGATTGAACCTTCCACATCGAACGAGTGCGATAACATGAACCGTGGAACCTGGACCTCATTCAGCTCTGTTAATTGGGCGCACCAACTGTTCCATCGCGCTTGTTCGTCATCTGGAAGACGTTCATCCCATGAGCGGCTCTTTTTCCAGAGGTCCTGGAACACAAGCTTGGCCGTTAAGGTGAATGGTGCAAAGTATCCCAAGAGATCATACATTCTCGCAAACGTCTGCAGCACGGTGCTCTTGGTTGACGGATTGGCTGCCGCAAATTCTCATGCGTCTTTCGTCGACAGGTAAATGCAGTCTCCAGCACGCTCCCATGGGACTCCCAGCACCTTCATCCTGATTAAGTCTCCCGCTTCATTTTCGATTGCGACATTGTCCCGGACAAACTGATGTCCGAGCTCCTCTGAGTTTGATGCCCATTTTCGTATCTCCATTCCGGCCTCGGAGAATATTTTGCGAGCTTCCTCGTACACTTGAATTGCCTTTTCGACGCTAGGTACACCAATTATGAGGTCAACCACGTAGAATGCCCTTTCCAGCAGCACTACTGTTTCCGGGTACTGCTCCTGACAGGCCTGGAGATGGTGGCGAATCGTGGCAGCCAGAAGGAATGGGCTGGATGACGCGCCAAACGGTACGCGGGTCATCCTCCAGGTGACAATGGTGGACGCCGGATTATCTCGCGTAGGCAGTCGTTCCACCCAGAGGAATCTCAACGCGTCGCGATCTTCTGGTCGAATCAGCAACTGCAGGTACGCCTTTTTTATGTCTGCGACGATGACAACAGGGTGACAACGAAAAGTCATGAGCAGCTGAACGACTTCGACCCCAAGCTTCATGTCCTTGCAAAGGACGTCGTTTAGGCATGGCTGGCCGGCTGTATGCGAAGAAGCGTCGAACACTACTCGGAGCTTTGTTGTCACTGCGTCCTTTCAGATGACGGCATGGTGGGGCATGTAATACAAATTGTCGCCTGGACGCTGCTGTTCCGCAACTCGTTCCGCATGGTTTTCTTCAAAATAGGCTCAAATTGCCCTGTCATACTGTTCGAGCAACTCAGGTTGTTCCCGGAATCGGTTCAGTTGCGTCCGCAGACGGTGCTCCACGAGCTGACGATTGTCGCTGCCAGGAGGTAAACCAGGAGCCTGGATCATAAGGGGTACTTGGTACTGGCCTTCGATACGGGTGATGTTTCGCTCGAATGTTTCCATCGAGCTATCCTGCAGCGACTTTTCGTGAGTAGGGTTATCAATGCCAATGGCATCCAGCCGCCACACGGCGGACGCGTCAAAGTCCAAATGTCCGGGTGAGGTGCACGACAGGAACATGGCACTGGTAAACGTGCATGCGGGAGAAGCGAGCCTTCCTTGAACGGTCCAGCCTAGAACTGTTTCTACCGCTGTGAGGTCTCCGTTGATTCTGTCAACCCTGCCCGTGGCCACCTTCCAGTAGGCGTCTGAACCAAACAGTACGCTGATTTCATTTGTCTTCAATGTGCTCGGATGGAACGCGTCGGCTATGTCGTACCGCTTTTCTATAAGGGTTTTTAGGGTCGCGGTGTCGAGTTCCGGACTCGTAAGGGAGGAGCAGATCTTCGGAACTTCTAAAGCGTCCAACACAACCGGCCTTCCACGAGCTTGTCCGCGTAGCGTCACCTGTACTCGCCGGCACTGTAGAATCTTGGGTGACTTCACAGTACCAAACGTTACTAAGGATAGGTCTTCTGTGCCGAGAACCGTGCTTTTCATAGCCCTAGCCGCGTCCTGGCGAATGAAGGTGCGTTGGCTGCCAGTGTCTAACACCACTCGAACAACAAGGCGTCGCCGTACACCCTCTGCCAAGGCTCGGGGCGTCTGGAGCAACACTGACGTGGCCCCGGAGTGTCCGCTCGAAGCCGTCATGACAGCAGGTGCGCTTTCTCTAGCTTGTACCTGGCGTGTTGATCTAGGCGTGCTGCTGCCAGTCGGATTGAACAAGTCACACAGGACGGTTAGGTGACGCCGATTGCAACTACTGCAGGTCAGGTTGCGGGAAGCTCTGCACTGACGCGCCACATGGTTACGTCGGCCGCACCGAAAACAGCAATGAGCGTTGCGCAATCGCGTCCTCTTCTCGTTCGCCGACATGGCAACTTGGCAGTCCGCCACCTTGTGACCATGGCTGTCACACAAGGGACACGCTGGTATTATTACGAACTCAGACTTCGCAGTCAAGGCCGACGCTGAGGGGACGGGTGCCTCCGGTTGTCCTGGAGAGATCACGTCGGCATTTTGGACGGATCGACGAGCTGCGTTAGAGGGAGGCTGTCCTTGTCTTCCTTCCTCGCGAATTTGGATTTGAATTCTTAGGAATTCCATCAGCTCCTTTACCTGGCCAGCTCCTTGTTGCCGCGTCGCGGATTCATCCGTTAGCCCCTTGTCCGTCTCCTTAACCCGCTGCCGGTACATTAGAGTCAGGTCATCCGGCAGGCATCGGAGGAGCACACGGTTCAGGATTAGGGCGTACTGCTCTCGCGGAACTCCCAATGCTTCGAGGGCGCTGACACGGAATTGCACCTTGTCGTACATTTCGCGGAGCCTCTCGATGTCCACAGAGCTTCTGATCGGCTTCGTTGCCATGAGTTGATAAATGTGCTCATTGATGAGCAAGTCTCGTCGGCCGAACCGCTGAACTAAGGTCTTCACCGCGAGGTCATAGTTCGCGTCAGCAAGCCGGATTCCCTCAATGGCTCGTTTGGCGTCGCCGATCAAGTATGTCAATAAGTACTTAAACTTCTCCATCTTCGGCAGCTCGGCATTTTCGTGGATCGTCACATTAAAATGATCCCAAAACGCTTGCCAGTCGTGCAGATTTCCCGAAAATGCTGGGATCTTGAGCTTGGGAAGCATAACCGTCCGATGACGTGAAGCATGCGTGTGCCCGCCTGACGCACCCGTGGGAGCATTAACTGGAGCGGCTGTCCCTCCGCTGGCGCTGGAATCGGTCACGCTGGGCACTTGCTGAGCGTTTCGTAGGAGGAAGCGTGCTTGAGATACGGCGTAGGATATCTTGCGGGTATACTCTGCCGCTCCTTCGAGCTGCTGCTCCAGCCCGTCGTCATCCGTGGCATCGGCGATTTTCTCGTTGAGGGCGGTGAGCTCAGGCTCTCGCTGTACGATGTACTCGACGTGGGAGCTCAGGGTTGCCGCACCGGGAGAGGGCTGCTGCAGCAGGTCATTCAGCTGGTTGAGAGCTCGCGTGACGCCGCTCCTGACGACGCCACGAGCCTTCCGAAGGCGGTCGATGGATGAAGCCATGCGGGTGATGCTCCGAAGGGCGATTTCCCGGGTTGATCGGCACCAAAAATGTCGCGGAAGCTACCGCGAGTCACGGCCCAGAGCCCTAGACGGAGCGATACGTGTTTCTTTATTGGCTGTCCTCGAACAACTCCCAATGATGATCGTGGCGCGTGCTCACGCCCGCTTCGTCCTTTTTTTCTACAACAACGGCTTATGAAGCACACGGCGAACTTTCATCACAGCCACCACCACCCACCCAAACCAGCGAGGGGTTATGTGGTTGCACAGCTCAGAGGAACTTTACGGTTCAGCAGCTACAGTGTAGCACAGCTTGCAAATCGCACACGGTTCCCGACATTTTCCTTCGCTCAGTGAATCGGCTAGGCTAGAGCGTGACTTCGCAATCAATGCGGGCGTGGATTTGAAAATTTTTTGGCGCCTAGCATCCCCATCTCAAAAGTGCATATGTTCCCATTTACAGTTTAGAAGTTTGACTGATTTGGCAGTTAAATTGTAACATTTATTTGGGACAGCTTCGCTGCTGCCACTGCTACTAAAAAGAGTGCAGCGGATGTGATAGCTGCGCGGCCTCGACGTCAGAGACCTCAGATGCCCCGAAGTCCACCCCCCCCGTTGGAAAGTAGATAAAACGCAATATTGCCGCCGGGTTCACGTCGAAGGGATGCGGAAGCTTGAAGGTATCTTCGGATGCGCGTTCTCTATTACAATTGTGCTATCATGCTTAAATTTGTGAACAGACGTGTTGTTATGTACGCTGTAAATCGGGTGGCTGTGGCCTCTGTTAATCCACGTTCGCCTTTAGTCTAAGCCCACCCTTGGTTTTTGCCAAGAAATAAAAAAATCAAATCAAATCAAATCAAAGTCGTCGACCGCGATCACTTCCCTTGATTCTTGCATTTCTTTGAGGAACGCAATTGCAGCTCCCTTGTTTAAATGCTGGTACTCCTCGGTGAAAGTAGTGACCAAAACGTGGGATTGGCGTTGCTTAAAGCGTGCAATGCCTCTTGCGACGTAGACACCGTGGTCGAGAAGCACTTTTGGTCACTCTCTACGATAGCGTCGACGTCCGGAGCAGCATCTTCACAGTAGAACGTGATCATCACGCTTGCGCAGGCTGGCAGGGTGACATGATCATCCGCGATCCTTGCAGCAGCATGGTGCTCGGGGTTCGGTTCCGGCGTCATGGATTGATCGGGGGAAAACGTTATGGACTTGGTCTGCAGATCAATTATTGCACCGTTGTCCGTCAAAAACTCCATTCCAAGAATTTCGTCACCGGAGCAGTTAGGTAAAATTACGAATGCAGCAGGGTACGTCGTGCCGTCTACGGTGGGGCGTGATGTGCACGTTCCACTTGGCGTTACAAAATGGCCTCCAGCGGTGCGTATGTGCGCACCGTTCCATTTGGTCGTAACGTTCTTTATCTTAGACGCGAATGATCCGCTCATCACCGAGTAGTCCGCTACCGTGTCTATGAGGGTGAGTGCATCAAAGCCGTCGACGGACAACTGGACGTCGGACGCCGCCTTCCTCGAGTTTCGGGTGCGTCTGGGTGTCGTATTTAAGTTTGTGCATCTTGACGGTTGGGCACTACGCGTCGTCGTCATCGTCGTTTTCTCAGCCGCAGACTTGGTCATGTCGGGTACGCGTCGCGCAGTGTCGTTGTCGTCGTGTTCAGGAGTCACGTCCGGGTTATATCGGGTCGTCTGGCTGAGGGCATGTCGTGAATCATGGTTTCGCCGAGTCGTTGCGTCGTTGGAGGGTTTTCATTTTTCCGCCGTGTTGCAACTTCACCTCCAGAAGTTTCTGCCTTTAGTTTCCCCCGCGTGGGCTGAGGGAGCTCCACGTGCGAAGTAAGCATTGGCACGGGGGTAGGCGACGGGTATGGGTAGGTTGACGGTGAACGGCTGAAACGGGCTGGTCCACGGCTGGTGTTAGACAGGTATTTTTCGATCTCAGTAGGGCGCTGGCCGGCTCGGGGGCGCGGTGCGTCGACGAAGAACTCTCGCAAACCGAGCCTCTTGTAGGGGCAGCGACGGTAGATGTGGTCGGCCTCTTTGCAGTGGTAGCACAGCGCACGATTATCTGGCGTTCGCCTCACGTCGGTCTTTCTCGGGGCGGGGGGTTGCACCACAGGTGGTCGGGCAGGCGACAGGGGACGACGGTATGGAGCCTCGGGACGATAGGATGCAGGTGAGCGAAGTCGGCGGGCAGGAGCCGCGTAGGTCATGGCTTGCAGCTCGTGGGGTGCCTCTGGCGTTGTTGATGTTCCCGGGGCTTGCTGCACTTCTTCCCCAATGACGTCAGTAAGAGAAGCGACTTCGGGTTGCGGCGGCGTTGGCAGAAGTTTCTGCAGCTCCTGCGTCACTACTGCGCCGATAGTCTGTCGTAGGCTGTCTTCCGAAATCCGCATGCTGTCGACGTAGTTCGCATTGGCCGCGTCAACAAAGTTGCGGTCATACTGCTTAGCACGCATTTCGAGGGCCTTCTCGATTGTGCTGGCTTTGGTCACAAATTCGGAGATGGTTTTGGGCGGGTTGCGGACAAGTCCAGCAAACAGTTCCTCCTTCACACCGCGCATGAAGAAGCGTAACTTCTTTCCTTCCGCCATGAAAGAGCCAGCACGCCTGAAAAGCCTCTTCATCTCCCGGATGAAAACAAAAATGCTTTCGTTAGGGTGTTGTGTCCGCTTCTGCAGCAGTACTTCGGCCCACTCTTGTCGAACAGCCGGGGTGAACGTCACGAAAAATTGCGTTGTGAAATCGGTCCAAGACTCAAGGATGCTCCCATGGTTTCCGAACCAGATCCGTGCTGAATTTCGAAGGTAGAAGAACATTTGCCTCAGTGTCTCTGCGTGGTTCCATCGGTTAAACAGCCTGACCCGTTCGACGTGATCCAACCAGTCTTCGGGATTCTCAAAATGTGACCCATGGAATGATGGGGGCTCCCGTGGTTGCTGAAGGACGAGGGCAGGATTGGTAGCACTGGTCATGGTGCCTGCGTTGATCATGGTGTTTTTCATGTCTTCTTTCTTCAGCTTATACGAAAGCAGTTCAAACTCTGGCTGAATACCTTGCTGTCGACGGCTGACACGAGTTGGGCTTGCTTGTCGGCTTCACGAGGGCGGAGGGAGCATGTACACCGCACCTCAACCATATGTCATGAAGCCAAAAACGACGCAGTTGCCTCCAAAGACGACGGACTTGTCTTCAAGGAAAACAAGTTTTATTGGAGCGAACTTGTGCTCCCCTAACAACTCAAAGAAAACACAGGTGGCGAAGCAGCAGTCAACAAAGTGACTTGCGCAGCCGAGCGTCGTCGAGTCGAATGCCGTGGCATCTGCTGCGCAGGCTTTTATCTTTCGGCGCGAGTGTTTCTAGAACCGTCCAATTACATCCAGAACATTGTCGATCAAAACAGATTATACCAGGCCAGTGACGTTAGGGCGAAACCCTCTCCTTATTCGAATGAGATAACCCGTACAGCATAAAAATAAAGAATGAAAAATGCGCTTCGTTTGGGACACAGATAACACGGCCGGGCGCAGCCGGGCAGTAAAAGAAACCACAAATAAACAAACCCAATGCATGGTTCGCGCCAATATCACATTACTTTACGTACTCATGGCATGAAAGTACCCCGACATGCACCATGGGTCACAGAAAAGTAGATTTTGGGTTTTGCTTTGAATTGTATTTTGGAATATTTAGTTGAGGTTTGATTGTTTATCGGGTGTGCGCAATTAATTTCTGGATTTAATAAAGGCATGCTTAAGGGCCGCTGGTACAGTCTTGAATTCGACAATAACGTGCGCTGCATATTTGGACGGGGGCACGGACAGTGAAAAAGACAAACCATACGGTGGTACGCAAACTAGCAACTGGTTTATTTAAAGCTTTATCGTTATTTATAAGCAAGCGATGGTGAGTGTAGATTAATAGGGTCAACATGATATCTTCGTGCGCGTGCGCTCATGTGCAATGGACTTTTCTTTCATCATTTTTATCTCTCTTTCTGTGAGCGCTATTGTGGGCACGCTGATACGTTTCACAAGTTCCACAGACAGCATACTGAGGGCCTCAATCACTTCCCGAACCCTTCGGTCCTTCGAACGTGACAGCACACTTGCTTGCTTTAGCTTGGGTTTACATCCGCAGCATCAGCTGCAGCTTGGGTTTAGCTTGGGTTTATATCAGCTCTGCGAGAACAATGGCATGGAAAAAATGGCAAGGCAGCTGAAGGAATGTAAAAAGGCATGCCTGAACCAATTTTTTGCCATTAAGACACACAAAGAAGGGAAGCCATTTCGAGACATCGTTGAAGGAGGAGAAACATGGCAGAATCATCTAGCTACGTACCTGCAGGGCATTCTCAAAACCCTCCCTATAGATGAACCCTCCCTAGTGAACAACTCTACTGAGGTCGTAAATTTTCTTGCGGAAGACAAGCCTGTTGTGTGCATGTCAGTGGACGTCAAAGATTTGTTCTATGAAATTCCACGGGAAGCCATCCTCGAAGAAGTAGAAGGCTCTATTGACATGCTCGGAACCTTAAAGTTCCAAAAGCAGTGCGGCATGAGCGTCCGGGATTTTTTGGATCTATTGAAGCTCTACATGCAGTCACTTTTCATAGAATACGAAGGGAAAATACATTGCCAGAAAGAAGGCATTTGTATTGGATCTCCAATAGCACCAGTGCTGAGTGACATCTACATGGCCGGAGGAGATATCAGACTGGAACCAGAGCTCAGCGCACTAGGTGTGTCTCGGTGCTTTCGGTACGTGGATGACTACCTAGTATGCTTTCCGCGTACTGAGCGTTCAGGACAGAGGGAAGAAGAAGCTCTGAAAATGTTCGCGGCGGCATACAAAGGCCTACAATTTACCTCCGAAATTGCAAAGGAAAGTCGTGTCCAGTACCTAGACCTGGAACTCCGATTTGAAGAAGAACATACATGCGGGGCTTATAGAACGAGAAGTGAGAAAGGTGTGCTACCATTTGACTCATGTGATTCAAAGGTTACAAAACGAAGTCTTGCCACGTCAAGCATGATGCAAGCCGTGAAAAAATCGTGCCCACACAGCGCCTCGGAAAGTTTGCTAGTGCAAACGGAACGCCAAAGGTCCAGCGGATACACCAAGCAGGTGCTGGTCTCGGTGGCCGAGAAATGCCTAAAAAAAGACTTAAAAAACCAAAAGAAATAAAAATTACTCCCACCTCCCCTCGCGGGAAACCCTGTGTAGATGCGACGCATAGAGAGTTCCGTTGTTGTTTCCGTTAGGTTGATTCTCCCATCGCGTGAAACGTGCCGTGAACCCCCTGCCGTGGCTATGACGCAACACAATCCAACACAATCCACTTTAATCCAATCCAAATCCAGTCCGATCCAATCCAAATCCAATTTAATAGAATCCAATCCAAGCCAAGCCAAGCCAAGCCAATCCAATCGAATCCAACCCAATGCCCCTCGCGAGAGAGTGTTCGCTATCGGAGAGGACAGGGGGTGAGCGGCGGAGAGCGCAGCTCGCGCGGCGAGGAGAATGGGGGAGGGGTGTGGACGGACAACGACAACGCCGTGTGGAGGGACAAGGCGAGTGAATGAGATGCCGTCGCATCTAAAAGCAGAACCAGACAAAAAGAATCTAGTAGGGTTGCCGTACGTACACAACGTATCGCATAGATTGAAAAAATGTTGTAAGCAAGCACAATGTTCACGTTGTGTTCTCAGCGCCTTCAAAACTAAAGGCAATGTGCAAGAAAGTGAACTCGCAAAACCAACACGCACAATGGCAGAAATCTTGTGGCGTAAAGCACGTCAACAAATTTGTCGACTGCGCAGTTGGAGTTGTCTACAAAATTCCATTTCCCTGCGGCGCATCCTACATTAGACAAACGGGCCGATGTTTAAATTAAAGGGATTGCGGGAGCACTACAAATTACAATGCCTGTAATCAATTACAATCGCCAGGCTACCTTGCAGGCCACTGCGCAAAACGCGGATGTAAACCCAAGCTAAAGCAAGCAAGTGTGCTGTCACGCTCGAAGGACCGAAGGGTTCGGGAAGTGATTGAGGCCTTCAGTATGCTGTCTGTAGAACCTGAGAAACGTATCAGCGTGCCCACAATAGCGCTCACAGAAAAAGAGATAAAAATGATGAAATAAAAGTCCAATTGCACATGAGCACACGCGCACGAAGATATCATGTTTACCCTATTAGTGTACACTCACCATCGCATGCTTATAAATAACGATAAAGCTTTCAATAAACCAGTCGCTAGTTTGCGCACCATCGTATGGTTTGTCTTTTTCATTGTCCCTGTCCCCGGTCCAAATATGCAGCGCACGTTATTATCGAATTCAAGATTTCTGGAGTGCTTTGCGTAAGGGGTTTTCGAATGTGTAGTAAATGTGGGTTTTTTTGAACACGTCAACGGCTTTCCTGCGTCCATCTATCTGAGCTGGTCAAGACAACCTCACCAGCCGTTTACGTGAAAGCCTTAATAAAATGTGCACACGAACGTTGTGAGCCTTTCAAACATTCCCAAACCTCCTAATAAGACGCTTGTGACGGTTCGGAAAAATTAGGGTGTTGGGCACAGAAAAAAAAAACATCTGATACAAGTCAACAACAACGAAAGAAACAGAAGACAGCTTGTTTATTTCCTGCTGTTCGATGCACCTGTAATGGCCCGCTGCTTGGTGCGTAGCTTAGACATTTGACTTTTCATCAGAGCATCTCAAAAATACTTTACGGACGCCTACGCATTGTGTATACTTGTCGAGGATCTCTGAGCATTGAACCTCGCAAATAAGCTACAAAGCACGAGTTACCCATGGTCATCTGACCGTTGCTATGAAGTAAGTTGGTCTCTCGCTCCTCGTGCGTTGCAAAATTGTGCGGTATCCAGCTTTAAAATATTCAGAGGTGTCAGAAGCTGGAAAAGTAACTGACTCACTGGAACTACGCTTTTAAATGCACTAAAGAATCAAAGCGGGTGATTTCTAGCGCAGGTATTGCTGCCCCTCACAAGGGGACGACAGCGGCGCAACTGTAGCACTGGCGCGAGTGTAGCAGATGACAGCGGCGCGAGTCACTAAACAGACGTCATGAGCCAGGGGACGCCACTCAAGCATCTCGTCGCCAATATGCATAATAGTTAACGAAGTTATGGGCCTTTTTTTGCCCTCCCGCGGAAAAATACACACTAAACTGTTACACCCCTTTTGGCCGAAAAGGGTGCAATAATCTTGTCCCATGGCGAACACCTTTAAAAGGCGTTTCGGCTAAAAAAAAGGTTTTCTTGTGCACCCTTAAAAAAGGGTGTAAGGTTGCTCAACACCCCAAAATATAGGTGTGGGCAGCGGAGCTACGCGTGACGCTGTGGATGTGCCGAGAGCGCCACATCACATACAGACACATTCTACATGCACAAGGCACACTTGACCATCAAATTAATTGAGCAAGAAAACCAACTTGATGCATGGGGACAGCGATTACATACTTACTTAGAAATACATCTGATCTTCATGCTTTTATGGCTAGCAGAGGAAAGCCCTCCAATAGAGCCGGTATGCTTGTCTCGAAAATAAGGTATTTTAGCGCTAATTTCGGAATTAGGCATTTTAATGTAAGTATATACAAATTAGCATGCAGATTTGCAAAAACGTTTTAATCGAGAGGTAGTTATGTTCAATAAGTCATAAAAGTTTATTAAATACCAGACGACTATTCTCCGCCATCTGAACACCCTTCAAGAAGGGTGTTCAATATTTTAACATCCTTTTTCCCGAAGGGGTTTAAAGCTACAAATTAGGGGGTTGGAAACTAAGAAAAAGGGTGTAAAAAGGGTGTAAGAAAAAGGGTGTAAGAGACCTCCAACTTTGGAGGTATTTCATACCCGTTTACAGACAGAACATTTTCTACAAGCGGAGTATGTTTGTACCTCACGATGTTCTACACAACATATATTGGCATAATTTATTACAAGTGTAGCTGTTTATCCTTGAACTAGGTTCGTTGGCGTTAGCAAAAAAAAAGACAGAGAAAACGAACTGCGCCCCTTGTAAAGGGTGCACCACCGCAGATAAGGCATTATACCAGTGAAGCCGGGTTTATAGCCTGTTCGAGTGTTATCACAGAAGACGCAAGCGTATACGCACCACTTACTACACCATTTCAAAGGTACTAGTCTTTTTTTGGATTCTAAAACGCCAAAATAATTGGCACAGCTTGCAATGGCTGGAGAAACAGCATAGTTGGGTGTCGACCTAGCTTGTTTCCGTCTTGGATCCGCTGTCAGTGGGGGGGGGGGTCACACTGCAACAGCCTTGTAAAATCCGGTTAAACTTGACCTCACCCCTGAAAGCTTATCCTAGCTTAACAAGAACATCGCAAAGCGTAGAAAACGTCGCAAAACCAAGCGACACCGGAAGAAACTAGGTGAACCTGCAGCTGCGCTGTTCCTTTTGCAACTGAACATTTTTTTCAACACCCTACAGAAAGCCAAGCGTGTTGCCGTCGTTCAACAGCCTTTTTGCCACACAACTATAGTTTTTTTTAATTTTAAATGTTCAAATTGATGTTTCACGTGCCAAAGCTGAACTTGAGGCATGGGACATACCATATATGGAAACGAGCGATCATTGCAGACGAACAGTCTTTGTTTTGCTTTTGAATATTTCTCACGAGTAGGGGAGGGTATGAGGGGATGTCTTATTCTTTACAGTGCAATTATGCATGTATGCATGGCCTTATTCAATCAACAGCTGAACACCTTTTCCACACCCTTTCAACACCCTAAGAAAAACCAAGGGTGTTGAAGTTGATCAACACCCTTTTTTTACACAAAAAGGGTGTAAAGTTAGGAAAAGGGTGTTGAGATTCAAGAAAAAAGGTGTAAAGACCTCCCAACACCTTTTTTTCACTCATGCTACACCCTTGTTTTGCTAAAAAGGTGTAAAAAAGTTTAGTGAGTACTTGCCAAAAAGTTGCCACATTCGATGCTGCGAAACTATGTCTCTGCTATGAAGCACTCCGTATATTTAAGGGTGGGTGAAAATTTTGACCACCTCGTGATGTTTAACGGACGTTTAAATATCGACACATAAGAGTTTTTTCCCTCGTCTACAACAGAAAAACGGGCGAAGGGGGTGGCGATCCAACATGTATCCTTTCTAGTGGCTTAGCCAGTGAACCGCTCCTGCTACCAGTTACACTTTCCTGATGTGCGAACTTTTTCAGCACATACAGTAGAACCTCGGCTAAGTAAAAATCGGCTAAGTCGAAATTTTCCGCTGCACTGAACCATTTCCTATACGTCTCATGTATTTGTTGCCCTTTATTTCTAAACTATTTTTGTTGCAAACTGCGGATATCTCGAAATCTCTAGTGAGAGCTGAACGAAAATTTTCCCGCCGCGGGACGTTTTAACATAATAACGCGATGCTGCCGCGCCTAAGTCCCTCGATTTTTCTCTCGCTCAGCCACGGCTACCACAAAGCCATTGCCCAGATATTCAGATTTCTTGCTGGAAAGACGTGGGGAACATCGGTAAGAGGAATGCTGCAACTGTACTCCGCACTTTTTTTAGGCGCCTTGCGTTACAGCTTGCCAGCAATTTCCAACACTTGTACCACTAACCTGCGGGTAATACAGAGCGTCCAAGCGCAGGCTCTGCGCACGTGTCTTGGTTTACCGCGTTGTCCATCAACAGTGGGCACCATTTGCATCGCACAGGAACACCCAATAGCAACGTACGTGGCTACTGAAACACTACGCCTGTACATCAGGCTCCTCACGAGGCTGCCTTCTCACCATCTGGCGCAGCTTCCTCAAAGTAGACCACGATCTACTTTTTCAGCCATTATCACAACGCACAGGGCTGAAATCCCTTCAAGGTACGCCCCTGCGGCAACACCGACCTCCCCGTTGTGGTGCCTGGCACAACCTGAGATTCGTCTCAGTGTTCCGGGAATTCGAAAAAAAGCCCACTTGTCATCATTGGCCCTTCAACAGCTTACGCTGCTGTTACTGCATGAACGGTACAACGACCGGAAACATGTGTACACAGATGGCTCCGTAACGTCATCCAGTTCGGCAGGTGCAGTGTTTGTGCCAGCAGAATTTGCAACAACTCGATTCCGTATTGGCCATACCACGAGCTCGACAGCTACAGAACTTGCAGCCATTCGTGAGGCTCTTGACCATATCATCGGAGCTAATCCTCAAAATTAGGCGATCTTTTCGGATTCCAAGGCTGCCTTACAGAGCTTACGCGCAGCCCTGCGCTACGGCCCCCTACACCAACTGGTGACAGAGATAAGAGAAAACTTCCATCAAGCCATCACAGCAGGCCATGACGTAATTTTCCAGTGGCTTCCAGGTCACTGCGGAGTCATCGGTAACGTGCTGGCGGATGAAGCTGCCCGTACAGGCCATGAGAGCGACCGCACCATTCTACTTCCGCTTTCAAGAACCGATGCCGCCAGGACGCTTCGCTCCCTTGCACGCAAGATTACCATGCAGTAATGGAATACACCGGACTTTTCGAATCCCCGACTGTATATTCAGGATCCCCTTCTTCCGCGCCGTATTCCGTATGGGCTGTCTCGACCCCAGTCAACTTTACTTTGTAGACTGTGGTTGGGAGTGACCTTCACGAAAGCCTAATCCTTCCTCATCGGGATGGCCAGCAGCGCACACTGTGACGCCTGCGGGGCGGAAGAGGCTATAGAACATGTGCTGTGTCGCTGCCCCGAATACTCGTCGGAGAGGAGCGTGCTTGCCACCGCGCTGAGCCGATTGGACAATCGACCATTTACGGTGGAAACTATTTCAAGTCATCGGTCTTCACCATCGACCTCGCAGAAGGCGACGAAAGCCCTTTTACGTTTCCTGAGTGAAACGAACTTGCTTGAAAGACTATAGTGCCCGAAACGGAACTAGAGTGCGCGCTTTCCCACTCCTATCTCTTCCTCTTCTCCCCCCCTTTTTATTCCCTGAACCCCATTCCCCCAGTGCAGGGTAGCAAACCAGGCTCTACACCTGGTTGACCTCCCGGCCTTTCGGTTCTTTTTTCTTCTTCTTCTTCTTCTTTCCCCGAAACGTGAAGGTTGAGCCTACAGGCATATCAACTTCGTCAAGCAACCCCGTGGCATGTCATGTGATGGTAGAGGCATGCGCAGAGGTAATCTTGATCACAGTTAGGGTGAACACGGGAGCGCGTGTCATTCCGGGCGCGGGAGCCGCCTGTCGGCGTTCCGGGTAACTTCGCACGCATGCGCAGTTCGTTTGCAACGAGGCTATGTGATGGGCGTGCGAAGTTACCCGGAACGCCGACAGGCGGCTCCCGCGCACGGAATGACACGTGTTCCCGTGTTCACCCTAACTGTGATCAAGATAGTACAGTAGGATGTGCCCGTGACAGGAGAGCTTACGGACGCCGAAATCGTTGAAATGGCCACAAAACGACGGTACGTCGAAGCAGGGGGGGCGATGACGACGAATCTTCTTGAGAGGTGTCGACATCTGCCGAAACGGGCGATTTGTTGCGTTTGCTGCGAAATAAGGTTGAGTGCAGCGCCGGTACGATCGGCTCATGCAATGCGTCAAGCAGCTATACAGGGCTGCTTACTAGGCCCGAGTGCGACCGCAAAGCAGACCAGCATTACAAAGTTCATTATTGCTCAGTGAAATTGCAATGCCAGAAAACCCAGCCGGTAAACGTCTCTTGTGTGTTTTTCTCTTTCAAACTTTCATAAAAAGCAAGATTGGAAGCTACTTTTGAAGAGCAAGTAGGTAGTAGCGTCTTTTTTTTCAAAAAAGTCGGTATTTCATGGCAATTCGCGCAAATTTGGCCATCTCGAAATTCCGTTTATTTCGAAATAGTTCCCGGTTATTACTACTTCCAGTTAATGAGGAGTTATTGTGATAAAATGCAACAAGAGAGCACGCATAGGACGTAGGCCTTCGAGTGCAACAATCTTGCAGCCTACTACACAGTCGCAGCGAAGTATGGGCAAAGTCGGTGTTTATATCGCCTTCAGCGTGCCGAAAGCGTGTCCTTTCTATCGCTCAGCATTGCTCAGAAGGGAAAAGCGCGCGAGACGTTACGAAGTTGGTCTTCCGCGGAAGAGAAAAGCCCGGTATGACAGTGACGCCGCGTTAACAAAATTGGGTTGTTGAACCGTTCCGTCGCGAACCGGTACCCATTGTTTATTTCTTCGGTCCAGTTCCGGTTCGGGTTCAGCGACATCAAAAATAAAGGTTGGGTTTCGGGCTTAGTTCCCGCAAAAATACCGGTTCAGTTCTGGTTTTCGGTTCGGTTTGGTCGTAGTTTGGCATCCTGATTCTGCGGCACTGACAGCGTCAGCCTGCAGGACTGGCTCAACATGTACAAGCGGCTAAGCAACCACAACCGGCGGCACCCGATCGTCAAAGGAACGTCACCTTCTATCCTTGGGGAAGTGTGCAGGTACGGTTCGAGTTTAACAAAGATGCCATTAGTAGCTGGGATGTTTGCAAGGAATAGATGTCAGAGTTGTTTGACACTTCATCGAGTCGAAAACTTGCCGCGAAAAAAAGAGCTTCCCTTCCTAATCCTGCGTACGAGCAGTGGTAGAGTGAACTTGCCAGCTCGGACCTAAGTAAGAAGCTTTGACTCGCTGAAAGGGCGAAGGCGGCAGGCCGCATCAACGATTCAGTGTCTAAAGGTCCAAAGAGACGAAAGATCCAACAAAAGGTCCAACAGTGGGTATTTAGACTCGGTGGATCTTTCGTCTTGTCGGACATTCAGGCTCAATTGCAGCTACCGTCTCGATGGATGTTTCGTCTCATTAGACGTTTAGGCTCTGAAAATTAAATTTATGTCCGGAGCAGCCTAAAATTACCCTAAATGCCCTCTACCGCAATATAGTTGTGGGGACTTCTACATTTTCACACGGTGTAACATTTGCACGATAATTTTAAGTGAAATACACGCCTGGCACCTCTGATTTTCTTCGTAAACTTTGGGTCTGCCTGCAACGCTATTGACGAAAGGAAGCTTCATAGGGATAAAACGAGCTAGGTCAGGAGAAATAAGCTGGTACTCTAGTGTGGAAGGGGAGTCTGCTTTATGTCTGTCTGTCTGTCTGTCTGTCTGTCAGGCAGTCAACTTATGTTATTTTATTTCGCCTCAACTTAATTTTTGTCTGTATGTCGGTCTGTCTGTCTGCCTGTGCGTTCGCGCGCGCGTGTGGGTTTGCGAGACTTGACAATTTCCTGTAAAATTGGATACAAAGTTGTTTGGTAAAATTGTATGTCTCGACATAATCGTGTTGAGGTGTTTATGTTGTTACGTGGCGGCAGGACATATCAAGTCATCGATTGTTGATGGTGAGCGTTGTATTAGAAGCGGCAACTAACCTATTTACAAGCAGCCATCACAACCCTAGACATTCATGTGTGCTGCCGAATCTTCTACGACGTCGATGGTAGATGAGTGTGGTGCGACACGACAGTTTGCCGTTATTTTCTTCACGTGAACCAGCTTCCTGGTTGACATCCTGCCGGTCGGCTCCGTAACAGACAGATGAGCCGGATGTGGCTGAGCGATATGATGACTAGAAAACGAAACTTTAGGCAAAACGCCTATTTTTCGTTGGGTCCGTATCAAATCTATTTAAATGGACACTGAAGGGATTTGTAACCATTGCGGGATTACTAGCGCAAGTTGTAGTGTGGAGTCTCTAGGCCATGTTTCGACCACTCTCGCTGCATTTACGCGACTTTATTCAGTAGAAAAATCCACTCGAAAATGCTGTCCTCCTCTCTGCATCCTCCTTGCCGATTTCCTATGACGTTTCGTATGATGCTCAAACGAGATGGCTTGGCTTGACTGCGCTAGTGCACGGCTACCCGACCCTCCGAAAAAATCAGTCGGCCCAGCGTTTAGTGGGCCGACAGCCGGGGGTCTTCGCAATGCGTTCGCTCAGTTGAAACTAAGCCACAACACATTCATGCCTGGAAGAATGTGCCTTTAGTTTCTTATTTTGTAGACTGTATCAAGCTCGAAGCCCAAGTCGCTCCACACAAGCGCACATGCGGTGCTTCTCTGACTGGTACGCTAGTAGAAAAAAAAATCAACCTAAATTTTTATTCAGTGTAAAACAGAGGTGCGGGAAACACTTTTATCGCGTCGGTTGAACTAGCACAGCGGCCAGCAGCAGGACCACACAGTTGTGTTCGCTTTTCTAAAAGCCTAAGGTATGCGGTCGCTAGAGGAGAGATATTTGCGGAAAGTTTAAGGCCCTAACGGCATGACCATTATTCAAGAATTTTTTATCTAAGCTGCTTAGTATCCTAAAACTAAATAACAATGTAAACGCGCTACACAATTTATACTTCATGTTTTCAGTCGAGGTAACGCTGGCTGGTTGCCGAGTGTTTTGGGAGCTTACCTCCGTTGTTGGCAATTCGCAATTTCAAATCCCAGATAGTGCATGCCTTTTTTGAAGCTGATTTATATGTTTTTTGGCAATGTTTTCGATACTGAATTGACCATTTTTGTGGTGTAACGTTCATTGTTCGACGAGCGAGTTCGCAGAACGCGTGCAGACTGACACTGACGCGCTGGCGAGTTCTCGTTGGTCCCGAAGACGCAGTCCCGAATCAGGCGACTGTTTGCCTGGTGCGAACACGCCTCTTGCGATACAGGTACGCGGCAGGAAAGCTCCAAAGATGCGGTAAAAGGGCATCGCACTTCAGCGTCTGCGGTGACGCGGAGGGCGTTCATCCAGTGCGTACGCCTCCGCTAGTGATTGGTGTGATTCCAAACAGGGCTGGTAAGCTTATCTGACGCATTTAAGAGCCTACAACAAAGCACAAGTTTGGTATGCCGATGGCTGAGATATCTACAATGCCCAGGCAACGATAACGTCGGATGCCAAGCATGTTGCTTCACAGAACTTGAAGGGAAACTGGTTTTCATTCTAAGCTTGGCCATCATCCTATCACCGTAGCACCTCGTATAGACGCGACCATGACCTCATAAATTCCCCCGCGCGCGTTTTTCTCCGGCCGTCCTAATTGGCCGGAGAGAGCGTAAGTTAGAAAAGGGGCGTGGCCACGTCTTTCGCCGCACCGCGGCGCTCGCCACCTATGCATCAACTATTCCTCGGCAATTTGGCGCAAGCGAGGAAACGCGCGTTTTAGCAGCTTGCAGTGAAACTGAGCCGAGCAGCCAGGTTTCAAATGACAGGTACAAGACAATAACCAACAGCTTTATTATGGATAAAATAATATTATGAGGCGCGCAGGTTCAAATATTAGGCAGCAATGACCCGAACGAAGCACAGTCGGTTCTGGCGCTCTATGGGGCGGTTTCGCATCCTAATTGTGTATTTTTAAAATTTTTGGATGTGTATTTGCACGCGGTGCCGTTGAAAAACCTCTCACGTCCTCACCCAACATTATCTGCAAGAGTAGTAACTTGCATAAACATCTGTCGCGTAAATACAATATTAAGGTTGCTTCTGATTGGTATGCTTTCGTAAGCATGCAAGTCCGACACAAGCCAACCGTGGTACATTAAGCAACACCGTTCATTGCAATGCGGTTCAATCGGTTCATTGCAATGCGTTATTTGGGAGGTTTTAGCAAGTGATTTGCGAACTAATATAGAGCATATGTGTGACAGTTAAAAAACGCTAATCATGGTCTGCAAAGAACTACACGATACCACATAGCATATGAAGCTGCAGAGTTATTGCGTGATGTGCGACCTATACATGCCTGTGTTTGCAATTGAGAATTAATTTTGCTTTTATACCTGTGCGCTCAGAAAATTCAGCTAGATAAGTGTACTAATCTAGCTGAATTTGGAAATATTATTTGTGCGAACCCCGCTAGTATTTTTTTATTTTGTACGACCAGTTTTAAAGGTTGGTATTTATTTTTGTTGTATTTCCTGTTTGCAGGTTTCGTTAAATTAATTCGCTAGATTTACGCTATTTTAAATATATTAAACGTTATCTTCCTAGAACGGAGTTTAGACGGTTCGTTTTCACGATATTTTTGTACGCGTTTCCATAGTTCTTTTCAGTGCTTCTTTTAGTGTTCCTTTCTTTGGAAGAGGTGTATAAATGAGCATTTTTTATTTTGTAAGGTTGCTTTTAGAATTTATTTTCTAATTTTGGTTGTTTTAAGATTCTGCATGATCAATTTATCTTCATTCACGTTATTATAACGATTAATAAACGTGTTAGCTCCGCCACTTATACATTTTCCCGCAAATGCGCTGGGCATTACACTGTGATTAGTTTTTATGACTTTTTTATTCCTGTGGAACGGCGTTAATTTTTGTCAGGGCTTTTTAGTTTTGTCTTCGCTTTGCGTGGGAGATGTATAGAACCCATAGTTTTAAATTCGTAAGTTTATCTTTATAAATTATTAGCAGCTTTTCTTGTTTTTAATATTCCGTTCGATCGATTACCCCTATTAGCGTTATTATAACAAATAAATCTGTTAAGTCCGACAATTATGAATTACTGTGCAAATGCCGGGTGCCCTAAGGTTCGTCTGTTCTCGCGTTTGTTTATGAAGGCTTTTGTCATTATTTTCGCTGCTCCTTTATTTTTGTCTTTGTTTTGTCAAACAGCTGTATAAAATGCATGTTTTTGAATTTTTTGAATATCACTCCTATATTTCTTATTTTTATACTTTCTGTAATCTTGTTTTTTCTCAATACGTTCGACTAATTGTCTTTATCCACGTTTTGTAGCTATAAGTTATATTAACTCCGTCAATTTACATTTGTGTGGAAATGCAGGGCTGCACATATGGGGCCGTTCGTGGGTCAGTTGGCGGTTGTGTGCGTTCGCTAGAATCAGCCCACAACGATAAGCTGCTCTTATTCTAGATACGATTGTATGACTCATGGCATAAATTGTATATTACAGTTAAATGTTGGCTTCCGCTTCGTGGAAGAGCGCAAGGGAGGGGTGGTGGGGTCCTTTTATGCACCAATCGACCGGCAAGGGCGGATGCCTTTGCCTCGAATGGGTCGAGTTCTCGGCTGTTCCAATGAAGGACACAACCATTACAGGTGTTCTGTGTCAGCATCCTCGGCAGGAGCTGAGAACAAATGCGGCAAATAAACTGGCAATTACACTCGTGCCAAGACAAAAAAAAAACTGCATCGTTGATATGCCGGGAAATGCCGCATAAACAGCGGCCCAACGGGCTGAACGATGCATTCATTGTATAGGTGCGCACTGCTGCCTGGCGGAGCGTAGGGCGACCGTCACGCTTATAAAATTTGGCTGGGGCGCGAGGCGATTGGGACGGTCGGAGCAAAACGCGCGTGGGGGAATCTCGGAGGCCATGACGCGACTGTCTTAGTTGTTGCGGTGGCCGCAGACCCCGCTTTGTAGTTTTTCTTTCTTTCAGGCTTTACAAAATAAGTACCACCCTATCGCCAGATAAAAGAGGAAAAGTGTTTATTTGAACCAGTCTAGTCAACGCAAGCAAAAACTGAAGCTTGACAAATTCACTACAGTGTGCATTTAACACATTTAAGCACAAACTAAGTTAAGGGGAACAGTTTAAGCAATACCTTGTTGTGCCTTTAAGCGCCTTTGTCGAGGTCAGTGCCTATATGGACTACTTAGCGCCTAAAAATGCCCTTTTGGCTCTATATGCCGTTTTTTGCTTTTGGTGTCTATGTTCAGATAATACTGTTCGTGCTCCAGAAGCCCGCAATATAAGCGTTTGTCACAGGGTTTCGACAACACAATCAATGATGAAATATACGTGTAAAAACAGAGGAGCAGGAGCATCCTTCTTAAATCACGGGACAAAATTTTCAGTTATACTGAACACTGTGTCTAGTTGGACGTTCGAACTAGACAAGGTCCCCCGTCTAGGTGGGTGCAGAGGCGCGTTGTCGCTTCATATTCGCTGGACGTTTTGTCTTATTCACGTTGGTCTCACCTTACATGTTTCCCACGCAATTTACATGTCTCCCTTACATGTCTACATGTCTCACATGTCTCACCTCTACATCTCTCACCTTACATGTCTCCCTCAAATGAGTATCTCGGTGCCTCTCTAGTAGTCTGGTCATGGCACTGGTCATCTGTTGTCCGGGCAGGGAATATTTAAAGCACATTTGCAACGTTGCTCAAAGTGTTAGCTGCAAAGAGGCTGTCGTGAGGTTAAACATTGTTACATGTACACAGTCTATATACATTGGTAATGAATGATGTTATTCCCTACACTTTCGCTGGCCGTCCATCTCAGTAGGAGAACATGGCTCGTCATTTATGCTACATTCAATCGGTAAATACTATTTTTAATCGTCTCATATTAGCCAACAGCAATGTGGCTGTCCTGCTTTGCACATCAGCGCTGCCGAGAAACACACAGCGACCAGCGAAAAGACCAATGAAACCCAAATCGACAACGCTGTTCTATTGACAATACGGCAGCTGTCGGCGTCGTATTGCATTGCAGCGGAGTTGTCAGAATGAAGCATTACGATCCACGATGGCATTTGTCGTCGCAGCTTAAAGCATTGCTAAGTCGAGACTCAAACTGAGCAGTTCTATTCATGCTGGAGCTCCCACGCGGAAGACGCTGGGGTAGGAGCTGCGCAGCTGTGATCATCGTTTTGTGGTGTGCAGACGAGGTATGATCAAGTGCCGACTCGGCACCTTGTCATGCTCGCCGTTGCCTGACGTGTTTCTGGTGGATTCGCGTGCTTGACGGGTCTAGCAATGTGCTTCTTGTGAATATCAGGATCAAGTTGATGCTCACAAGATCATTCGAAGAAGGAACGCATACCAGGTGTGTGGAGTTGGAGCGGATTCCTCTCAGCCACAAAGGAAAACGCATTTTGTTCTGTGTGATAGAGCTGTAATTGCCGACATGAATTCTCCATTATAGTCCACAGGTGAGACCCAATCTGCGTCTGTCATGTCGTGTCGTATCGTTGGGCTCGTTTTGAGCACGTCTCATCGGACCGCCAGGCGGTGTGCAGAGTGTTGAAGTCTCATAAGAGGATGAAACTCTCGTTGTTGGTCCGCGGTCGGCAGGTAACTCAGCTGTCTGCTGGAATTCTGAGAGGCGTGTTTGCTGAGGCGCGTGTGCGGGGTGAATATTGTGCTTGTAGTCTTTGGAAAAACGGATTAGGTAACGAGACGTCATTTGGCACAAACAAATTATTAATTTCAAGGTTCTACACGGAACAACATGAGTACGTTCTTCTCGTTTCATTTCAGTTCGCGGTATTTTGCTTTTCTTCGGTTTATTTAGTAGTTTTGGGTTGCTTTTCCCCCGGTGGCAAGTGTTGGCTGACTGAAGCTAGTTGTTCGTCGTGAGCTTCGGTTTCGTTTTTACAGATATTCCCGGCCCCAAAGTGACGGGGGTCATTTTTCTTTAATGTCATGGTATTTACAATGTGTACAATTGCTGTGTCAGTCTTTTGGGCGTTGACCTGCTGGGTATTCTCAGGAGGCACGACCGGATCCTTCCACCCCGCCCCGGGAACACCTTTTTGATTCTTTTAAGGCTTCATCGTTGCCGAGGTGGTTGAATGTCTCGAAGCAGAACCAACTCCGGAACCGCAAGGATTTCTCCTTGGCGTTCTTTTCGGTGGAGGAGATTTTGCAGTTATGAAAAGTGTTCCTTGGCTTATATATGCTCGAAGGCTTTATTACCAACGTAATTCGGGTGCAAAGATTGTGCAGACTGACGTAAATGTTGTCGTATCTCATAACACACTTAGTAGCGTCGTCGATATTTTGGCGTCAGGAAAAGGAAGGAGAGTAGTTCCGGTCCTCCGACTAATCATAGAGGTGAGTTAACCGTGTGGAGATCAGCACTGCCTCTACTTGTCAAACCACTGTTGCCAGCTAATCGAATGGAAACAATCTGGAGTCAATTATTTTTCAGCGCAAGTTTTGCTGATACGATGAGACTTTCATAGGATCCACGTTTCCACAACTCACGCTCAACTCTGAATTTTCATAGAATGCGGGCGTTTGCGGTTTAATTTGTTGGTGCGGGATTATGTATCGGCTTACAGAGCTGCGAAAGTTCTGTTTGCTTTTCTTAAAGGCATGACGTTGTCACTGTAAATGACTCGAGGGACTCCTCTTCTTGATATAAATCACAGAGTTCGATTAAGAGTGATCCAGTGGACACGTCCTTTACGAGCTCTAGATGAACAACTCTGGTTACGGCACACGATACGAATGTCAGAACGACTCCTACATTTCACGCGTTTCTTTGACCAGTAGAACTTCGGCAAAGTCGACTTCCGTCACTTCAAACGGCTGTGCCTCAGTGGAAGTGGCGCGATCACCTCAGTGGCTGGACGAGCATTGAACCGCTGACATATTCGCACGCCTTGATCATTTTTTTTCAACAAGTTCGCATGGGCGCACTGCGTAAAATTTTTTTTCACCTGTGCAATACTCCCGCACTCCTCCGCGCAGCACCTGGAGGTGAGATCGAGAAGGAACTAGTTCTCCTTACCGGTGGCCCGCTTGTGAACATGATAAGAGAGAGATAGACAAAGAGAAACTTTAATGATAGCTGAAGAGGTCAGCCCCACTAACGATAGGAATGCTTTTCGGGGTGTGACTTTGTGCTGCAGAGTCATACCTCTCACTTTGCTTGTGTGTGCCCGAGTTTCGGAGTACAGCTCCATTGTTCACAAACGCGGAAAAATCCCAGAGTGATGATTCACTGGGTAAGCGTTCGCCCTTGTTCATGTATACAATTTCTCGCAGCAGCTGTGCTTGCCTTATCCATTATTTCTCGGTTCATCGAGTTCGTCGGTCTTCAGCGAGCCAGGTGCATAGCTGCTATGGCTTAACCTGTGAACTTATCTCAGACGTCTTGCTGTTGCGCGGAAAAGTCTCGTTGCTTCTTTGTATCGTGTTATGTCTAAACTGTCAGGGCTAGGGAGCTCGTAGCCTTGGCAGCTGCCGGAACCCTTCTTTATCCTATTGCCGTGGAGATATCGCTGGATGATGAGTGATTTGGCTCGAAACTCTCGGTTATCTCTACCTTCCTAGGTCCTTTGCACCCTACGGAACTGTCGACGATCTCCTGACTGCTGAATCCTTGGGTCATGTGGTGAGCTGGATTTCCGGATCCAGGACAGTGTCGCCAAATGGATAATTTGTGATGCGATGTATCTCGGTGAACCGATTCTACATAAAATGCTTCCACTGAGACGGTTCGCCGTTCGCCCAGTGTAAGGCCATAGTCAAGTCTGTCCACAAGTATGTGTCCTGCCATAGGGCTAGCATCAGCAAACGCATGTAGCACTGCTTTCTGTGGGAATCCAGTTTTACCTGCACGGTAGCAACGCTGCAGACGCACACGCCCCCGCCCGCGCAGTAAGGTTGCAAACTGAACGACCATTGCAGGCCGTTGAATTCACAACCGTGCTGCGCCCCCTTCATGTCTAAATCCCGCGGTAGCACTTATTACCGTTCTACGGTGCGTTGCCGGAAATCTTTGAATAGAGCTTTGGCTCTAACGCTGAATTGGGACATACGTCCGAGCGGATCATACCACCGAGCTTCTGTTTTTAGCACTGTTCTTTTAGTAGTTGGTACAGGATTGGGGTGCACTCCTGGTCGGTGTGAATGTTAACCTGGCGCTTATAGGTTTGCATAATAATCCCAACACCTTGGGAGCACCCGAGAAGTATCCTAGGTGCTCCACATCATGACCGTTGCGGATTTCTTCACTCACTTTGCTGTTCGTGTCCAATTTCTGCAATTTTATGGAGGCAGCATCTTGCCATCGCAAGGATAGGCATGATAAGCCTCGTCAGGAGAGTAGGAAGAAAAAGGGTGCTTTTCTCATGGTTTATAAAAGATTGCTAACCGTGTACACCTGAAGGTAGCACTTAAAGCTCCCCACAAGCTCATGAAATTTGCAAAAAAGACTAGCAAGACAGGTGCATTAAACCTTCGGTGACACATACAGCAACGTTTGCAGTACGTCCCGTCTGTTAAACGGGTCTTTTATGGCGTTCCGCAAAAAAGATGGCACTCAGTGTACGTGGATCAAACAACCAGGTGCTTAATTGACCGATTTAGGCAGCAAGACAAAAACGTTTGGAGCGGCACTGATGGTTTTCTAGCCATGCATTGCAAATTTTGCGAGTGAAAACCACAGATTGACATCTAGGATGTGGTACGAAAGAGGAGAATCTAAATGGCGCGAGTCATTATGGAAGCACACGAGATTGAGAGGATAGGTAGCAAACGCGTAAGCTGCGCGTCAATCAGGTTGTCCCAAAAACATCTTGATTTTGTAGCTAACATGTGATGTACATCGGATACGACATAACACGGTATTTTCAAAGATTGTGCCAAGTGCAGGAACGCTTTTTGATAATGTGTGTTTTTTTTTTGCTGTCTGTTTATGGCCAGCATCTCCTATTTTTTGTTAACATGATGGCGCATATATAAACTTAGTTAAAAGACAGCGCTCGCACCTTCGCTTCATCGTGTATTTGTTGTTTTTCGCGATGTATCTATTTAAAAATTGATCGGAAACTGAGCACAGAAAGCTGAGCTTGAACTTAAGCCATACATTTCAAATTTGGCCGACTGGGGTTATTAAGGGATTCATTTCAAGTGTATAAATCAAATATATTAAAATTTTAAGAGACGCGACTGCAACTCCGTAATGGCTGCTAATTGATCGCCAATAATGTTTTATTTATAATTTGTTTGACATTTTAAATAAATAGCTCATCGAAAATTTTCTACATAAACATTAAGAAAATTTAGAGCATTTTATTGAGAAATCTATACAACAAGTTTAATAACCAGCTGATAGCATTTTCAGTAAACACGCTGCTAACGGCCTCTTTCATTTTCATCCAACATAAGCAAATACTCTCTTCGATTCCCAATGGTTGGCGTTGGTAGTGGTTTTGATGCAATACCGACTGAGAATGTAGTACGATTTTGTATTCTTCGCATAACTGCTTTCAGGGCATAATGCCGCGAACATCTCCTTCTATTTTGTTTACTTACGTGTTTTGTTGTCAGCGTATGGTAGCGCCCGGCTCTCTTTCTGTTTCCCGAGCGAAGCGCGTGTTTCATTGTCTTTCTTTTGTATGCCGCACCGGCTATCTTATTTCCAAAAAAAGAGTGTTTTGACGTATCATCACTGGATTGAACTAATCCTATTTGGTCTCCAGTTTTCTCATTGTAGTTTTAATGTTCCAGAAACAATCAGACGGAAAGATAGAACCCGCGCCATCGATTTGCCGACAATCATCTCTGCAGGTCACGTTGTGGACCGCTGTTGGTGTACTCTGGTGTATTCACCGGTTGTGTATTCCTTGCTTTCTTACGGAGAAGAAGTTGGTTCAACTAAACTTTTGTTCTTTGAAAAAACCTTCCTCATCCGTGGCCACGTGAAAATACATAATCTCGGGTTGCATATATAATTTGGTTAAGAAATTATTCCCCTGCCTTTTTTTGTTTTCTGTAATATTACCTAGTTGCTGAACTTCACCAGGATGTAGTGCCTTTACTGACGTGCACTCAAAGGCACAAGGACTGTTGTTCAAGCCTGTCAGCCTGGGAATGTATTCAATCGCTTGAACACTAGCTTTAGCCCTTTTAAGTTTCACGTTTTGCTTGTTGTTTGTGATGAGCAAGTTGTTCGAGCAGTCAAGAACCGTCACCACTTGGTAAATCACCGCGAAATACCGTTAGTGCTGCGTATACTGAGGGGTTGTCAAATTGAAAAAAATGGATTTCCTGGCATGCTTGGCAAGATGAGTACAAAGTTTCCAACTTTACTTTATCCATCGCCTGGAAAGAGAGTTTCAGCACGGGGAACCTGCGAAGTAGCGACTGGACGGAGGTTCAGATAAAACGTGAGAACAAGACAAAAAGCAAGAACAGCTGCAGTTTTCCGGCTCATCGCAGTTCTTTCAGAAGTGTTTACTCCAGGTTATTGAATGTCGTGCAATTAATCGCCGGATAGCTGATATTGTGGGCAAAGGCTTGCTGTATGCGTGGTGTTACGTTTCAAATGTCAGTCTCCCAGGTTATGCAGCCGCGGTAACTATCATACTGGAATGTAGGGTGAGTATATCTGGAAAACAAATTATAACAAACTATTTATATTTCTGCAAAAATTGTGTAGTGTATATAAAAATCAACTAATTGCTGTGTACAAAATGTTATTTTCTGCAGTTGTTTCAGTGGGTTCCAGCGTGGTCGATTCTGTGAGTGTGAAAGCTAGGGCGCAAAAGGAATAATCAAGGTCAGCTGCTTTGCAATAGTTGCTGCCGGGCAGTACGGCTCTTTCCCGCAAAATATATTCTTTTTTCTAGTCTGTTCGCAGGACGTGCAATGGGTCTGGTGGGTGGCCTCCACGCGAGAAAAGGATTCGTTCTGCTCCTTCTCCTCGGCTTACTGTTGCTGCTGCCGTTTCTGAGGTAGGGCGCGTTTGTTTTCTATCTCCTCCTAAAGTCTGCAGCAACTTATATAGTTCTAGCTGTGTGCATTTTGTTCGAGTGAGTAACTGAGTATGAATTCAGGGAACGAGCTTTTAAAAGAGAATAGAAAAATACACCATTAAATATCTGCTAGTGCTTTGGTTCCTGCAAGTGGTCAATTTTAGGAAAGACAAGAAACAGGAGGTATTCGGAAAGTCTCTATGCTTACTTGGTGCGGAATATTTGTCATGCAACCAGCTGGCGTTGAAACGATAGCTTCATAGCTTCAGCAAAGGCTCATTTTGAATAATTCACGCACTTTCATGCAGAAAGAATAAACGGCCCATTACGCAAAAAAGCCGGCGTCGACATGGGCTGTCAGCTACACTCAGATACAACCACGGTGATACAACTGATGAACGAGAATGGAAGTCGCATTAAACATTAAGCCTATTATTCTTTTAAATACGCGCTTACGTTCACATCCGGTCACGTGGCTTCAGTGGAGTGATACGCTACATAAGCTTTTGCCGGTGTTAACGTGTGCCCTAGTAACTCAAGATCCTGCTGGCAACGACAAGTCCCATAGTCCATGCGTCAGAAAAGAAACAGAAATAAAAGGAGTTCCCCATGGGCGGCGAATGGGGGTGTGCGGGGGCATAAAGTTCGCATTGGCCAAAGTAGAGGCGACACCAATCGAGACGACGTCAAGGCCGCGTCGCGGCGAAGTACCCTAACAAGACCAGGGCGACAAGCCGTCTGCAGGCACTATCAATAAAGTTGTCGTACCGTACCGTATTGGCCACGGCGCGTCCGGTCGCTGTGAACACAACACAAAAAAATGCAGCGAGGCTTTCGATTGGACACTGAGCGGCGTCGGAATCTTCCGGCCTGACGTTAGGTCTAACGTTATGCTATGATGTGCGACGTCTTAAATCTGTAATCGTGATTTCACGTACAATGAGGTTGACGTTCGTTGCAACGTCGTTAGCCTGAAAATCTACGTTAGAGCAAACATAGGCCTAACAAGGGCAGTTGGGCAGGCTCCTTAGGTATAGTAAAGGACAAAAGGGAAAGGGATGATGATGGTGAGATGACCATGTTGCCGTACGCCTCCTGCCGAGCATCGTACCTCCGCCTATGCCTTACTGAGGTGCACCCAGCAGAAGATATATCAAAGGGGATATAAGGAAGTAAATAAACCTCATCTTTCTAAGCACTCGTAGTCCGTAGTGCCTTCTGAAGCTATTGCTAAGGCTTGCTGCGCCCAGGCTCTGCGCGCAGTACGGGTGTGGCAACAGTACTGGTATTCTATCCTCGCGGATTGCTGTTCGGGGAGTCGATGCGTCCGCTATCCATATAAGTAACGGGTGAACATTGGGAGGTTTAAAAGGCAAACTTTAATTAGGATAAAAAAACTAAAAAAAAATGTACCACTGATGAAAAAAAAACTGGCCGCCATCTGGCCCTGCGAAAACATATGTCCAAGAAAGCTGTTGTAAACCACTACAAATGGTGATGGAAGAGGCCATGAAATGGTCGCTTGTGCTCCGCTCGTGTCACTAGATAAGGGTACGCAGACTTGGCGCTCTTTTCTCTTATTGTTTTGTGTCGCCGCCATGATTATTGGTCAGTTCACATTATGTGACATTTGTTTACACTGCGACGGTTCATGGGCGCCGCCATTTTGTTTATGCGTTTTACAGTCAAACCCGGCTATAACGAACCCGGATAGAGCGAATTATGCTATATATCGAACAAAAATAATTCAGTTACGTAAATACATTGGAAACATATTCCTTATAACGAAGTTGACATCCGATATATCGAACTCTGGGCGCCTAGAATGACCGTCGAAATGCATGATCTCGGAGCGGCGATTGAGATGTGGATTGGCCGCGACCACGGAGCAAAAGCCGCGACTGAGACATTGCGCCTCGCACGGAGCGACGTGACGCCGAATACTTTCCGGAACTGTTTCCGATGCGCGGGACTTTCGACGGAACACGCCCAGTCATTGAGTGCGGACCAAGATAGCAGCATTGGTGAACTGTGGGAAGAGCTCACCAACGTTCCCGATGATGTCGCCAGTGAAATCCGTCCGACGCTTATAATGAAGCGCTTTCTGCAGTTGATGTGCTCCGCCAATGCTTCTTAGATTTTTGAGGACACGGACTCCAACTGGTGCAAACAATGTTTCGTGTAGAGAATGCTATGCTAGTTGATGCCGCCAAAACGAAAGTGAAAACAAAAATCACCGTTTTTTTGCAACGTGGGCAGTTAAGGCGAAAAGTAGCTTTGATAGTTGCAATAAATGGATTATTTTAGTCTAATAATTGCTACTGTACTATGTTCATTTCTGCATACGCGGATGGCGTAGTTGGGGAGAGGGCGGGGGGCTCCCGGGGTTTGCGAACTCGTAACAATAAGCTCGTTACAGGCGGGTTCGGCTATATCGAACTAATCGCGGTGCATATTGCAGTTCGCTATAAACGGGTTTGACTGTAGTCGGCCAACTGTGATAGGCTTAGCTAGTCCTTCGGTCCTTAGCTAGTCCTTAGCTAGTCCTTAGTCTTAGCTAGTCCTTAGCTAGTCCTTCGCATTCGGTACGACTGACGTCGTACCGAATGCGAATCAAAGATAACGCAAGATAACTTGCACGAGTTTCCAATGATGCGGCAAATGCTGAGTTCTGGTTTAGCCTGACGCATGCGCTCGGCGTCTTGGGCAAGAACTGCTCAATTTAGGGACACTGGTCCTGTCTAGCTTTCAAAGGTAATGTGCTAACATAAACTTTACCAGATTATGTTTGCACACGGGGGGGATTCCATTGTTCAAAGGCGCCTTCTTATTCATATTGTGGTTTTGAAGCTTGTTTTGCGGTTTCCTTAAAGGGATTCTGAGCACTATGCTGTATGCCTGATTAGCTTGACCCGTGCGCTCGGCGTCTTAGGCCATTGGGCCTCGGGGTTTTTTCCCACGGAGAGCATTTTTGCCCTCGATGATGAAACCGTTGAGGGCGGTGGAGAGGTGTACAGATTTACCGTAAAACGCTTTTTTTTTCTGTTCGAGAGCACAGCCTGGCTCGAAGTCCCCAGTTTTCTGTTGTTTGGCTGTGGATCGGTGAATGTGCGTGCAGAACAGCCGGCAGTTTCGTTTGGGGAAGTGGTGCACGTAAGCGCATGCTATTGAAAACACCGTCTGAATTGCCCCACACCGGAATCCCGACTTGTGCCTTATTTTCAGAATCCCGGTTATCCCGAGGCCCGTGCAAATTTGCATCGTGCCCGTAGCCTCACGCCGAAAGTCCCGTTCTTAAGTGCCGCACTTTAATCTGAGCCAATGGCACCCTAAGCTTCTTTCCTTCGTTCTTTTTTTTCCTTTATAATCATTCTATGGCGAATATGGAAGGCGAAGTAAAGACGGTGAGGAGAAGTGAAGAAAAGAGTACGTTGACTGACGTTGCTGGCTCGTCCTCTTTAAGCTCATGTCGTGAAATTATGGCTAAATAATATTAGTATATAGCCATGTATGAATAATATTGGTATAGCCATGTATATAGCCATGTATAAAGGACGCATATTTTGCGTTTTCCGTTCGATGAACATCACTAGCAAAGTTTGTTTGGGGCTGAATGTTGCGCTCACTTAACCCGGCTGTGGCCCGAGTGCGGTGCCACTCCAAGGGACATCAGTAACAACTGGTTTTGTGTGCCACTCGTTAACGCCACGGACACGGGCATGACGATGTTCCGCACGTGGTCACCACTTCTACAGCACTGGTCTTGAACTCCATCCTATTTAGACCATGTGTCCGAAGTCGCGCTAGTGCGGGTAAAATGCACGCCATTGCAGTGCTAGGTAAGGGTGAGATTAATGCAAATAAAGCGATTTGGAAGACGGGTTTCTTCCCTTTTACGCTGTGGAAATGCTGTTTTGCCTCCTTCGCTGTTGCCTTGAGATGGTCGTCGAACAATATCTTACTATTTGCAGAAAATTAGGGGACCTAAAATTGACAAATGTTTGGTTCGGGAAAACTGGCAGCAGGGCTTTTGGGACGAGGAGATTTGGACGCGGGGCATGTGATACAAGGGGCCAATGTCGCGGACCTTTTGCGACGGGTTCGTCTTACAGGACAGGCGTGATACACCACCTTCGGTAAAGAATATTATTGCTTTCGTACTCACAGCTCATAGAAAAGCTAAGGTGCCCTAGGAATTTTTCTAAGCGTTTGCGCGAAAATGCAGAGTGGAATAATTTGGAGTTTGTGGGTTTGAAGCCGTGAGTCTTACGGAACTCGCTATGAGAGAAGGGCAAAGGAGGAGAGACAGAAATATTTGGCATGACAGTACTTAAACAAAAGCGTTTGGGCCTCAAATTACCATTTTGAGAAAAGGGACTGCTGACGTGGCATGAACGTCTTTTAAAAACTCGGCCCACAAATACCCACGAGGGAGGGCGCATTCGCTAAAATAGTACGCAGGTAGCGTGTTGGGCTATGCTTCAACTAAAATAAACCATAGACATTGCTGCACGGCAGCATACAACAGGTAATACTCGTTAATGTGGGCTACGTTCGCAGTGCACGACGTCCCGAAAACAAACGTTGGCTTGCTTAGGAGGCTCCGCGTAGCTTCAGAGCGTAATATTTTGTTTTGCTGAAGCCTGCACACGTCTTTCTTTGCGACAGGCTGTGGGCGACGCAGCCCGAGTCCGAGGCTCGAAAGGGCTGCGGATCCTCTGTTCTGTTTCCTCGCCGCACCGTGTGCTTCCTCAAGACGCACAAGTGTGCCAGCTCCGCGGTGCAGAACCTGCTGATGCGCTACGGAGACAGCCACGACCTGCGTTTCGTGCTACCGTCATGGTCAAACTAGTTGGGCTTCACGGAACTATTCAACCGCTCCATGGCGGCCGGCCACCCGCCCTTCGACGTGCTCGCCCACCACGCACGCTTCAACGAAGCCGAAATGCGTGCCGTGCTGGGGCCCAGCCCGGTCTTCATCACCATCGTGAGAGAGCCGGCCACCCTATTCGAGTCACTCTACTCATACTACGATTTCGAGGTACGTCCGGTACTATCACCTGTGCGAGGCAATGCCATGGGTACTTTTATTTTTGGGACCTTCTATGCAGCTCTGTGACGTGGGAGCTGGAATTCGCCTTAGTTACTGCTCTTTATTCTTCTTCTCCTTATTTGCACCGTTGAATTTGAATTTGAATAAGAGGTTACCGTAACGATTTCCTTTTCAGATCTATTTTTCGTTCCCAACTTTGCTAGCAAAATTTCCGTGCTTGTTTCTTGTTTGCCTTTTCACTGTTTTACCCATAATGTCCAACATTTGCCACTTATACCTGTACTCGCCCCCCTCTGGCATTGCAAGCCCTGTCACTAGCAGGGCTGGTTTCACCAGTTACCTTGAAGAGCCCTCTCTCTTCTTATGTATAAACGGAACGGGGCCCCTACTTTAGGTACATACGGTAACAAATATGTATAATTTGTTTATTCCGTTTCATTTCCTCACCATTCCTTTTTTCTGTGGTGTTCTGTCATTCTGTCTTTCCTTGATCGCAGTATGTAGTTTATTACCGGAGCACAAGACAATTCTCTACAGTAGTGATTGCACACTGCCGCATGCATCAATGCTTGCGTAAGACGAGTAAAGAGCTATTCGAAGCCGGTTGTGATCAGAAGAGAATAATTCACAACCTGTCTAAAATTTTCCACCTCATCCTTCTATCTAGCTGTGGTTTTCCAGTGAGTGTTGGCAGCAATCGCAATATTCCAATTCAGGAGAGCCGTGAAACATGAAAAAGGCTTAGCGCTCGGGCTACTCCGTATTTGATAATTATATTTCCAGCACACGAAAAAAAAAAAAACAAGACGGACAGACAACGCGGTAATAGGCGTTAGCATTGAACTAAATTGCCATCAATTGGAGGGAGAATGTATATGTCTGTTCGACAGAAGGGAATAGATACACGTACAATTACACAATCAGCACAAGTTTGGCCACAACACGTGTGTTCGTGGTACAATGGCCAGTTTTAGGTGCGAAACCTCGTAGGGGCTCCCGCTATCAACATCTCTTGTCGGCGTCGTCGTTCCATGTAGTCACGGTACTTAAACACCGGGACACTGCCTTTTTACCACGTCGCGCTAGAACGTAACGCCTACTAAAAGAATACGCCGGGATAGTCGTTTTCCAACGCCTCGCAATAGAACGCTTCATGCATCAAAGACACAAGACTTTTACAGGAAAACTGTATACCTCTACCCACAACGATTTCATCTCCGTGGGCAAAAACGCCAAAGCGCCAAGAATAGGCTTATCACTACAGGCTTCAACCCTCTCCACGTTTCTCGTTATAGGAGATGGCCCGGGATTGTTTTCAAAAACGCAAGCCTTTTTATTTTGAAACTATTTACGTCGTGCTGACACACAAAAAATATGCATTTGTGTCTCAGCATCGTCCACTGTCTCAAGCGTGCATTGGTAAAAAAAAAATACGGCAGTGTTGCGAAGTACGGTGCGTAACCGCGTTCGCTACACTGATTAGAAAAGTGGCCGATATTTCATTTCTGTACATTTTCATGGTGCTGGCGTAGCCTGGAGTTATTAAACTGTACAGTCTGTGCCACATGTAACTGTCTTATCCTGTTTGAATGGGCAAGTGTCCTTGGATAGCCGCGCCAGATTTAGTGGTGCAGGCATAGCCACCTGTAGTCCTGCCTTTTGCCCAATAATTTCTCTATTAAGTGCGATGCACTTTATAAGCGACCCCAAACCATCCACCGCCGGCGGCGGCGGCGTCCGCAGCCCTGCTCTCCCTAGCAACGGCGCAGAGCGGAGAGGAGCGTCGGTAGCAACGGCGCAGTGACGTCACTCACCACGTGACGCCACACCCTCACCGCTCCCTCGCGGCGCGGCGGTGTGCGCCGCGCGCATCCCTCTCCTCACCCGCGCCGTGACGTCACGCACCACCTCCTCTCCCGGCAGCTGCCGTGCGCCGCTGCGCGCGTCCCCCTCCCCCTTCGCTCGCTCCTCCTCTCTCCTCGCTGGCTGCAGCTGCGCGCGCACCCCTCTCTCTCGCGCGCCCGCCTTCTCTCTCAGCCACCTGGCTCGGCGCGCTCAGCGCGGCGTACCCCCCTTTATATGCAGCGATAAACCGCCAGACCTCCGTGGGACGGCTCGCGCGCGCTCTCTCGCTACAGTCTCCTGCTCGCTCTGCTCCAGTTTAGACCGTTCGCTGGATGGGCGCCTCTCAAGGCGATGTCAGAATTACTACGCCGTGTACTCTCGGCGCAAGAAATGCATTCGCACTTCCTCACGATTCCCTTCGGGGAGGTGGGGGCAATTTTTAATTGTTTATGTGCTACTATAGAAATGCGCGATGTGGCATAGGTTTTATTCCCGTATTGTCTGGTCATGTTTTTTAAATGTGCTGGAAATACAACCATGAAAAATGTTTTCTGCAGGGTAGAAATAACTCCTAGCGGACCTTAGCGAACTCATAGCACAGTGTAGCAGTAGGTGGAGGTTGGTAATTTTTTTAATATATGACCTCGTTTGTGTAGGAGAAAGCATTGTGGTCTATAATGAAGGTAGTATTTTGGCTCATTTTCTTGACGGAAAGAATTGTAACATATGCATTAGTTCGTGTCCCAGAGTTAAAAAAACCCACGCATATTCTATGTACGTTCGTTCGAAGTGGACAGGAAGTTTCAGTAGTGACTAAAGCGCACTGCCTGTAACTAGGGCGCTTAAGTAACGTTGGGGTGAGCGACAACGGAAACATATTGGCATCGACGTTACAATATGTCGACACGTGCACAATTCCGCGCGAACCATGTCGGGTAGTGCAAGGCTTGGGGTCGTTTCCTGACGAGTGACATGAAACGTTGACCCTTTGCCGCACTTCTTTACTTTTGTTGTGTAGTATTGCGATAGATATATCACAATAGCTTAAGAAGAGCATGGTCGTAGTCAGCGTAGTTTCAAGGTGTCAGATTTGTAATGGCGCCCCGTTATGGGGCGTTATTTCTCCTGAGGGTACCTGAGCTGTTAGCTAATTCAGTAAGATAACGAAACAGCCTATCGCATGTTTATTATGAATAAAATGTTTTCGGGGATATTAGAAGGGAGTCCGAAGTAGTGTACGTATTGTTTTAATTGAAATTGCATATTCTGACGCTTCCAGCGTGTTACGCGCCTGAATCTCGAGCAGCTTGAAAGGGCCCGGAGGAACCAGTCACTGAGTGGTCTGCTGAAGAATTTGACGCGGAAGCAAACCAAACTTAATCTAGGCTTCAACCAGATGAGCTTCGATCTTGGACTGGAGCCAGCCAAATTCGGCAATGAGTCGGCTGTGCGGGGTTTCGTTGAGCGCTTGGACGCCACCTTCGACCTTGTTATGGTGGCTGAGAGGATGAACGAATCACTTGTGCTGTTGCGAGACCTGCTGTGCTGGAGCCTCGATGACGTGGTGCTGTTCAGGCTCAACGCTCGCCAGGTACGTACCGTGCCCGTCAAGACCTCTGCCCGCGTTGAACGCTTTTATCTCTTCTTGAAAGCTATTTTGTGCAAAAGCTTGCCGCAGTTAAAGCTTGCCGCAGCGATGTTTTTCTGCTATGCAAATATCTTCAAGTCAAGTTAAG
Source organism: Haemaphysalis longicornis (assembly GCF_048455015.1). Classification (NCBI taxonomy): domain Eukaryota; kingdom Metazoa; phylum Arthropoda; class Arachnida; order Ixodida; family Ixodidae; genus Haemaphysalis; species Haemaphysalis longicornis. The sequence continues at coordinate 41,875,235 of NW_027526204.1, forward strand.
GGGAACACGGAAAGAAGACCGCCAAAACTGGCCCAGTGAGCCATTTACTGGCAGAATGCAAAAAAATGCGCGTTGCGTTTGAGCGGTTTTTAATATTACAGATTTTATAGGAGATTCACGACGTCTATGCGTGCAATCTCCACACAAATTTAGAGGGCTGTGATGAATGGTGTTCGTTGGGAAAACAAGCATATCCCTTGCTAATACGCTCTAAGGAAAAAAGGGTATGCTAGTTTCTCCCTAAGCGGACTGTGATGTATCATATGTTCTTCCCTAAAAAGCCGCCCGCATCTTCCCTCGGGGGGAACTCGAGTAAATGCGTCGCATCTAGTCGAGTCAAGCAAAGCGTCACGTCAAGCGAAAGCCAAGCAAAGACGCCCTTGACTGAATTCCGAACGCGCGCTCCGCCGCTTATATACGTTGAGGGGACTGCGTAAGCCGGTCCCAGTCGACGACGTTGGCGTACTGTAAAGCGGCGAGGACTCTAGGTGTTTGAGCCAACCGCGGATGTTGCTTGGCCGGAGAACGGCACACCGGTTATATGCGCAGCGCGCCCGAAGGAGAGGAAACCGCGGAAGAGAGAGTACTGCACATGCGCCGGCCCAAGCGCGTCTGCCGCGGTTATGACGCAACGTGCCGCGGCTATGACGCAACACAATCCAAAACAATCCACTTTAATCCAATCCAATCCAATCCAAATCCAAGCCAAGCCAAGCCAAGACAATCCAATCCAATCCAAGCCAATCCAATCAAATCCAATCCAATCCAATGCCCCTCGCGAGAGAGTGTTCGAATCCAATCCAATGCCCCTCGCGAGAGAGTGTTCGCTTTCGCCTCGACTCGACGCGCATGCGCAGTGAACGTACGGACTACGGACGCCAACACGGGTGACATCGTGAGTTACTGAAATGCACTGCATTTAAAACAGCAACGTCGCTAGTTTAGCAGTGGGAGCACCGTTTCTTCGTTCAACCAAAATGGCCGCCGGTATACCAGCGCTATCAGTGGGAGGCTCGTTTTCTTTTGATTAGGTATATCTCATCGCTGGCAGACTGCGCGTATAATGAATACCGCGTAAAGTGTTCGAACATGGTAATAGGAGCGTGTTTGAATACTTCAAGCGGCATTTTTGATCACTAAAAGGATCGCTGTCGGCGATAGCGTAAGAATGTATTGTTGCACCGTGCTGTCGGCAGAGTTCATTTGTGGTGAAAGCTCATTTGTGGTTCTTGAAAAAAAAAACTGATCGTTCGTATACCCTGCTGTCAATTTATTGTTTAACTTGGCAACGTATCGGTATACTCTAAGAAAAAAGGGTGTGGTAGTTTCTTTCTTAAGGGTAAAACAGGAATGTATAATATATTGCTCCCTAAGAGGTAGAAAGATTCTCCCTTTAACAAGGAGGAGCGCGTTTCTCCCCCTAGGAATGAAGGAAGATTTCCCCCTTTCGTGAGCTAATGGAGGAGCGTTCCTCCCCTGGCGGCGCTACCCGAGCAATGCTTGTTATGCGAGAAAGGCCTAGCGATCTGATCGGTTTGAGGATCGAGGAAGTACAAATACGTAAGTACTGTGGTTGTGTGCGCTTAAAATGCGCTAAATACCAAAAACATTACCTACCGCGCACCAGAACTGCAGATAGCAAGCCATGACGCCAATCGTATATGCGCGACTTGCACCACGGTCCGTCTACGCGTTTAGCGCGAACGCGTCACTGTAAACAGAGCAGAAGTCATAACGATTGCATTCAAAATGCTGCCTTTATTTTCCAAACGCTTGGAATCCTGCCGTTAACCGACTCACGAGATCACAAACATCCAATGCGGCCGTTAGAGAACGACCAGTTGTTCTTAGTCGCCTTACCTTGCTACAACCGATGCATAAAAACTCAGATCATCAGCAATCATGCACCTCAGCGGAAAGGCGGTGCAGGCAGCACAAAAAAACGAACCTGCTGCATCCGCCCGAGCAAAGAGATGACACTGCTCGCCACCTAGCGAGCTCGAATGGCTCGAATCGTAAAAGTTTAAAAATGAACAATAGATGACGCAAAACAACAGTTGTGGAGGAAGAGGGCAGCTACTAAGCCTCACTATCAGTGGGCGCCTACATCAAGGCATTTCCTCAATGGGTAACGTATATATAAGAATATAACAGAGGCCGCACGCTGGCGGGCACAAATTGAGAAGAAACATAGCACAACACAGCGACATACACTTTATTCAAGGCATTTTCAACGCACAATACATTCAATAGGCAACAGCGCAAGCATAATACACGTATACATACGCACTGCACAACACACAGTACACTTTTCACGTGTACGTAAAGCACAAAGCACAACTACAGCTTAAACAGCTATGAAGTATTTATAACTCTAATTGCAGACCGTGCAGATAAGAACAATGCGCTTGTTGTTTGTTTCGAATGACCCACAGAATTGTGTGAGCCTCAGCTGTGTTTTGTTCTTTCGTGAAATGTAAGTCGTGCAATTGCAACTTTTTATTAGTTTGAGGTTTTGTAAGAAGCAGTAGGAAGCTCAAAGAAGAAAAAAAAAACGTGCAAAGAAACAGTACGGCGGGTATACTAGAGTGATGACCTTGTCTTCGCTCTTTTAGCGAAGAGCGCACCGCCCGTCTGGCAACCATTCAGAGACGCCAGCCGAAATGCTACCGATGCTACTAGTACACTGTACCAATGCTACTGCAGGTCTTTTTTTTTTGTGGGTCACTGATGCATGAATATGCTGCTGTCGGAGCTCGTTAATGAAGAAATGGGCAGTTTAGCGTAATCGTTGCCCCTTTTACCCTTGGGAGTGAGTAGAAAGGTCCACAAATGCGGCGGTAACGCTGAACTGGGCGCAGACAAGCCGTACCCAGCAAGCATGCAGCGGCTACCACGGAATGTGCGCGAAACACACGGCTGGAGAAGCGTGCGTTTGCGTGGCGAGCACATGGGATAAAAAAAAAAAACAGTGAGAGGACAAGGAAGCACCACATTGCAGGGACGATGTTGTACAGAATAATCGCGTACGCCCTATTCGCTCTTTCCAGCGACGCTAGTGACGCCGCGCGGAATTTGTCCGAAGCCGGGAGATGGTGATCGGCGGACCGGTCGCCCCGGCGGAGGCGGCCGGCGGCATTCGTGCGGCCTCGCACAAGCGAAAATGAAACAGTAATCGCTATTATAGTAATCGAAAATGCCATGTAAATAATCGAAAAAGATAGGCTGAACGAGCGTTCATTTTCTCTAAACGTTCTTGAAGCTATAAAAGCGGCGCGTAAATGAAAGAGTTTTGGGCCTCATCGGTGTCTGTTGCGGAGCAAAACATGTCTTTAGGACCCACCTGTCCGTACGTGGTGCTTAAATTATTCTTTGCTGAATTACGGCTCCATCATTCAATAGCTAGTTCGTTGCTGTGAGGGCGCCGAGTTTGTAGGCTTTTTGTATGACCTTGTGATCGTCTTTTTCAGATATTATTTACATTCACTACCGCATAATATGCCAACCTATTGGCTTAGGTGTTGTTGGCTCAATTCTACTGCTTTCAAACATATATGCAGCAGAGAGTGTCCATTCCACTTGCTTTTTTTTTCAATGAAGAAACAATTGCTGAATTTTTGCACGCGAAGGCGAAAAGCAAATGTGGGGATGGTTTTATTGATTATGAGTGAATATATAAATAATTATGTTGAAGCAAGATGTTTTAGCAATGCAGTATTATAACTTTGGGTCTGCTAGTTAAACGCGAGCTCTTGAAAGCATTTGGTAGACCCCCCCCCCCTTTTTTTTGTCACAAGCATAAACACACTGAGAAATCTTATCGGAAGTCAAATCAACATAACGTAATTTCAGCCAGGAGATTTCTCTTTAATTATCGCAAGCCAAAAGCGCTCCTGTAAAATACTGCCTGTATTTTCATGTACGCTTCCATATCACACGCCAGTGTATGCCACATGCACGCGTAAATACGTAGGCTTATTTTTTTTTCATCAAATGCTAACATGTTCGTTTGTATACTACTTGATACGACGTAATGGGAACCTTGTCTTCGCGGTTTTACTGCCCAAAGTTATAGATAAGTTTTACTACACCCAAGCAAAACACCGCAATGCGCACTTATCGCCCACGCGGGGTGCGCATGGGCTTCTGCTTAGTGTGCACACAGTGAAAAAATGAACTTGCCTAAAGTAATTAAAACGTACATTGCGATGACGCACACTGCAATAATGTCCTAAAACTTAGCGTTGCACATTCTGCAGCAGGTTGTTTGCCCAGTTAGGCGGGATTGTTCTCAAACCACTTCCGTGTGACCTGAGCCGTGCACAGCGGATTGCCTCGCACGCAGCACTTTTTCCACGGCAGCAGACACACCCTGAAACGAATCGAATGCTGTCTCGTAATCAGCAACGTATACCTGTGTTCATTTTTTAAAGAAAGTAGTTGTTTCAAGCGGAACTATGGCCTTTTAGGTCGCTACTTATGCTGGCACGTATGTTGCTACGGGGGCCCGATCACCATCTCTTCCGCCATTGCCGTTCTCCGCAGCGCCACCTGTAGGGGCTGGAAAGAGCGGATCGGCGAAAGCCGTTGTGCAACGAAGAACGGTTTCTTAATAGGCGTCTACGCCGACGGCAGATCGTAGACTACAGGGGAGAATGTATACTCTCCGTGTCCGTGTTTCGTAGAGGCGGTACAGAGGGCGCTACATGTAAGGAGCTAAATGGAGAAACTCTCAGGGCTGGGGAGAAAACCCGCATTTTTCTCCATTTTTCTACCCTTTTTTCTAAAAGTGTGCCAGCTAGCTGATACTCCTTCATAACTCCGTTAAGCGCAACAAAGCAGACACAGGATGCGGGAAACAAGGACCAGCGCCAATGTTTTCTTTGCTGCGCTTAACGAATCCGTTGTTGTTAAACACGAGAGCTTCATTGAAGGTCTATTATTCTTGCTTTAAATCTTTTGTAGTTGCAGAAAAACGAAAAGAAAATATCACTAGACTAGCCCAACCGCTTTCTGCTAGGCACACATACACACGCACCACTCACCCCAATGAAACATAACCACCATGTCGCAAACATACCACAGCAGAAACGATACAAACTGACACACACTAAAAACGCGAGACCATAATTGTACATTTGCCTTCGGTGCACCTCATTTTTGCGCCCGTCGATTGTCAGATGCGGACGCCGAGGTGAGGCCTACCGTTTATTGCATGTTTACAAGACTGGGCATTTATATTTCCAATATAGAATAGCTGTAAATATTATGACGTTAACGCTTGCACATATCTTCGTTTTGCCTTATAGTTAGAAGCTGTAACCACACAGTACAGATAACTGCAATTGGTTGCAAAAATTGGGCGAGGATCGGCACGCGCAGAGCGCGGTGACAGCCTTGGGTGATGGGCGCGTTGATCCGGGTAGACTGGACAGTCGTACGTCAGCGCAAAAGGGAGGAGTGTCGGTGGCGGTTGTTTTGAATTACTGAGGGTGGTCAAGACATCCCCGCCGACTAGATTAGTCTTAGTATAGCGAACGACATGCGATGAGCGCCGCTATAAGGGGCGCGTGCAGCGGCCTGTGGTGAAATGTTATTCACACAAAATTCGCTAATTTCATGCATGTGGCACTTAGTTCGAGTAAATCTAAAAAATGGAAAGAGTGGTTGCGAGTGGTTGATGCTGCTGGATGGCGCCTGTTCGGGACTACTGAGTAGCAATGTTTCTCGCCGTGGAGAGTGAGAAGGAATGGTCCGTGAGGAGCGACGTTGCTCCTCACCTGGTACCTGTGTCTTCCGACGGACCGGTTGGTCGGATTAAGAAACTGCGGGGCTGGAGATACGAACAGTGAAAGTTGCTCCCTTTTCTTACATTTTTTCTTAGAGTGTATTAAAGGTGGGGTTTTAAAAGAGTATCAAACTTCCAAGTAGCTAATTCCATGGTAGTGATGTGCCTGATACAACCCTGACGGAATCGAATAGTCACTTTTATTAAGGATTGCTTTAGAAAGGTTGTAGACCCGGGACTCGCTGAAAACCAGTTAGTGAGCATACATGAAAAATAACTTTTCTGACGGTTCTCGTGGGAAAAACTGTGAATTAGACATCTGGCAAGATGAATTTAAGTAATCAGATAGACTAGGATGGAACCTGTGGTATACTGGGCATAAATATCAATTCTCCTGCAATCAAAAGCTCAGCACAAACGCTGAGCCAAAAGGACATCTTATCTGCATGAAATCACAGGTGACAGACCTGAAAATGTATGTGCAAGTGAGAATATGGAGCACAACACTACTTCATAATTTCGAGATACATGAACGGCTGCAAGAAACGTGAAACCTTTTTTCTTAAAGGCGTATTTTGAGCACCTTGCATCGTTAGTAGGAGAGGTAGAAAAGCAGTGCCTGGAGGTATTTTGGCCCTGTTTTTTTCCGTTTCTTGTTTGAAACCGTGCACTGTCGATAAAGTTTGGAATTTATTATCAAAATACCATGTTTTGTGGTATAGTCGGCAGACGCCAACTTGAAGCTCCATAAAAAGAATAAAGCAAATAAAAAATTTTTGCCTTTCCCTGCATCATATCTTTGGAAACACTTAAGGTAACTATAGCTCCTTTTTATTCTAGTCTATCTTCGAGCGATAAACACATAAGCTTACGTAAAAACTACAGGAAAGCTTGCACTCAGGCGCAGGGGTTGAATGGCGAAAAGTTGTAGGGGATCATTCAGGGACACAAAGTTGAGTTTTAGTATCGTTGGGGTCTGATGGTTGACGTCAGCTCCAATAAATTTTGATAACCTTATGTCGAGCAAGGCCAGAGAGAGCTCGTCGTTTTAGGGTATGTTTTTGTACAACACTCTGCAAGCGGGACTTATCATCTCTATCGGATTATTTGCCCACCAAGCTTTGCGAAGCGCGGCCTCTTCCTCGGCCGTGCGAACTATCCACCACGGGGCCATGTTAGGTCAATGATCACCTATAGCAGCTTCGACAATCAAGTCGCGGATCTGCTATGGTACCGAGAGCATGCGCATGACGACGCAAGGACGAACGAATGAGGGGCATACGCTACGACGTGACTTTCTCGTTTTGAGCAAGTGCGGAGACGATACGACGAACGCTAGAATTGTTTTGAGGCCAATGTTTGAGGCCATGTTCTCGAGGCACGCTGCGAACGCTTCAGTTCTTGCCAACATTGCCCAGTCTGCCTAATCGGGTATCCGTAGCTTGAGGAACGTGCACTCGAGACAAGGGTGAACGAGCGATCAGCATTTTCTTTGTATTTTTAACCGCGGACACCACATGCAAACGATTTGCTCAAGAGCTTCCCTGTTAAACGAAAACGGCTCAAAATACTGAATAAAGTTCATATTTCACTAATTCATAAAAATTCCACTGCCCGTGTCATACGTAATTGCTCTACGCCAAGAAATAAAAAAGTTAGTGTCGACACCCACGTCCTCATTCAACATCACGAAACTACATTCATCACGTCACAAAGCGAGATAGAGGTTTAATATTCAGGAGACATTGCGTGGTCCTGGGTGAACAAAAAAAGGCGTCAGCTGCGCGATAGAAGTTTCAGTCGTAAGTCGTACTTTGTCATTCATTCAAATCTTCCAGACATTTGTATTACTCTGTTGCTGGAAAACGGACTCATTGTGAGGACGTTTTCATTTTTTCGTGTAGTGCGCGTTGCCGCATCCTTTACAACGGTAGGCATGGTGTCACTTATTTATGGTCTGTAGTTAAAATATTTATTTTGCTTTAGTAGACTGTTTTACGCTTTTCCAATGTTACTATTTTCCTGGGTTAATGTTGGCATATTAAATAAATGCTGGTTTATGGTCCTGCTGTTGCAGAAGGATAAGATGTTATGACGAGTTAGTTTGTTTTGAATTCGTCTTCCTGATGGAGGGTGTCGATTGGAGCTGCTACCGTAGAGTCTATTTTATCAGTGATATATTTACGCGGTGAAATACTTCGATAAGTTATTAAACAGCATGCACATGCTGTTTTTATGAATGACAGATGCTTCGCGCGTGTAAAGTGCGCATAGGCTAATTAAAATTGCTTTACAGGTGCGGTTGACGTGAGACGTAAAGCTTTGGTTAGTATGAAATAACGTTCGTAAAACTGCAGTGCCTATGGAAGGGCAATTCTTCCAAGAACAAAGATGAAAAGTGCCTTAATGGCTATTGAGAGCGCAGTTGTGTTCAGTACAATGTGCCAACAATGAGGCAACCGAGGCAAGGTAAAGTCATTAGAACAGGCTCAGAAAACCCCCACTGACAACGCCTTATTATGCATATTTGTTCTGCAGCCGGGTAACTGTGGAAGACATATATGCTTAGTCGCTTTTTGGAGTAAGCCACCAACCGTAGACTCTGAGGACACCCTCGTGTATGAAGGCCTAGCATAGGAGTTAGGAATGCCAGGAAGGAAACGGGTCACCAAGGAGAACTAAGTGCACTTTCCGGACAGGATTCCTGGTGTTCTAAACAAAATCCGAGGATGGTTTTCCGCGCAGGTCACCGAATTGACAGCACGACAAAACGTCAGGGGGGGGGAGGGTCTGAAGCCTTATACTAGCCCTATCGCTACTCCCCTGCTGTGAAGGTCGTGGTGTACATGCGGCAGCACACAGCAGCGGCACACGAGTATGTCAAACCTCAAAACAGCGTCGGGCTGTTAGATCTGCCATTCTCCCGGAAGGAACTCTCCACTGAAACACGGCCGGCCGAAGATGTTCCCATAATATTCGATCACCTGTGTTGTGTTCAGTGCTTTCTCCGGTCGGGAGAAGAAGGCAGGTCACTCGCTAGTCCATTAGGGGCTGAATAAATCCATTCATAAAAATACCATTGAAATGAACAAAAAAACTGAATCAAACAGGCCAGAATGAGGTAAGACAAAATGGTTCAACGAAGAAATATTTTGAAAGTGTTTTTGGGAGAAAACAGCTGCCGGTGAAGGAGCTGAAGATGAATTTATTGCAATGAGGGTATTGTTACATGGCGGGAGAACAGCTGAAACAAACCATGCCTGACGAAGTGATGTATTTACAAGATGAGGCAGACAGACCGGCAGACAAAGAACTTTTATTGATGTCCTGAGGAACCACGTTGGGACATCCCCTGGAGGGGAAGGAATCTATTTTTTTGTCGAGTTGCTCCCACGCAGGGACGGAAACGCCGTGGCCCTCCGCTCTTTCGTACGACCTCTAGACAGCCTACAAGTTGAGACGACCCATTTACAGTTGGCCATAATGGAGCCCGTGCTGGCTTCGTTGCGTACGCAACTTCTTCTCCCTCAATGATGCGGGTGCGGTGAAGGCACGATTGCGAGGATAATGAGTAGTTGAAAAGTTCTTGCCACCGCAGATGAAGATGGAGATTTTGGTGAGCAGCGGCTTCAGAACAGTGATGCCTGGCAATGCGGGGAACCGGGTAGGGGATCGGCATCGCCGTCTGTTGAGGTAACGGATGATAACGTCACCAGGTCTCGGCGGGTCATTGGCTGAGGAAACGGTGGTTGGCATGGTCACGTTTATGACTCCACGGGATAGGGCGGGCTGGTAGGATCTAAGGAGCTTGGCGGGATCGCTTCAGGAGCCGAGACAGGGCGAAGCTTCGGTACATGATCAGATGTACCTCACAGCTCCTCCACACAAGACCTCTTTACTGGTTATGCACAGAGACTAGTCTATTTACAAATTATTTACAACTCATATACAGGCAGGGCAGCTAAGTCGTTCGTATTGTGCACGTGCTAGCCCGACGGAGCACCTTTATACTCCTCCACGGCAGGCTAGTACTAGCGCAGTCCCACGCAACCATGCCAACTTAGCGGATTGCACCCCTCGTATGGGGTGTCTCGACACTAATCAGTGATCTAGTTTTTTGGTAGGCGGCGTCCTGTGGCATATATCTCCCCCACAGGAAACGCACTGACTCAATGCTGTGATGCGATGGCAATGGAGCCATGTCAGGTCGGTAGTGCAGTTTTAGGCGAACGACGTGGACCTCTGAGGAGTTGATACAGAGCTGGAAGATACGACGGGGGTGATCTTATACATAACGTTCGTTACTAGATGGAGCCTCCTGTAAAGGCCGACAGAGGAAAAATCAGCTTTTAATAGAGTCCCACGCGACGAGGCGGACACCGTGCCCGACGCGGTGACGTTCATCATAGTGGTCCTTCTGGCTGACTTGAACAGCGAGGTAGGAACGGGAAAGCCTACCGTCGTCATCGGCGCTAGTGCTGGCTTCGAGGGCATAGTCGGTGCACGGGTGTGTTCGGGAGGTCGAAGGGTATCGAGAGGCATGCTCGGTTATCTTCCGTAATGAAGGTAAAAGGGCACGAAAACAATCTTTTTCTCGTCGTTACATGGCCACTGCTTCGGAACGTATGCTAACAACTGATGGTATAAAATCACGGACAACTATCTATCTTATCTTATCTAATTTCTATCTATCTTATTTTATCTTATTTTGGCTTAGGCGTAAAATGTGACAGCTGCACAGGTGATAGCGCAGAGCGGACGGCAATTTTGGAAAATATTTTATTAAACAAGCTCTGTGCTTCTATATGTTAGTATGCCGGTGTGAGCGGCTGGCATGCCATCTGATTAGGGATGCGTTGGAGCTTACATACCAACAAGATTTATTCCCGATTCACTGAGACATCGGGTTTTAGTTGTAGGCTGTCGCAGTACAATGGTAGCACACATACTGACCGTATAGCGATAAACATTGTACATTACACTGTTTATAAAAGTGTTTTTGAGCGTGCCACCATAACTGGATCTCCAAACGCAATCTGGCCTACAATTACGGCTCACTGAATATCAGTTGTCTACGACGACTGGATCTTCAGCCTTTGGCTATCATCTTAGTTTCGTGAGAACTGCCTGAGCGTCATCCGGGACTGTTGATTTTGCGACGTACAGTACGTTAATTAACATAGAGAACGAGCTGGTCTTTACCTCGCCTAGGATGCACTAAGTACGGCAATGCTGTTTTGCTTCAAACAGAAAAGATACCGGCACACCCTCAGCCCAGAACTCGCAGAGGACTTCCGTGCCCTGAATTCGGCAGACGTCCAGCTGTACGAGCACTTCAAGCGCCGCTTTGAGCAGAGGGTTAGGGAGTTTGGACAAGAGCGCATGGCTCGTGAACTGCTTCTGCTGGAAGAACGAACGCGTTTCTGGCACCGGCGGTGTGTTAAGGAGGTCTCAGCACTACAGACGAGCGAGCCGGAATACAAGCTGTATTACTGGATAAGTAGCAAAGTAAGTCTGTCCTTCCTATGCTAGATAATATTCTTCTTCTCGTGGTGATGTTTGCCAAACATCTATAACTTCATTTACTGGATTTTTTTCTGAAAGACTGAGGTTAGCTTTTGTAACGCTCCTTCCGTTAACCTAATACAGCTGCGCCTTTCCCAGATGGCCGAAGACGTTGCGCAGAATCACAATCTCCTGGTGGACTCACACCACAGAGAGAGTCCAAAATCTCTACTCCTAGGTGAACAAATTGTCTCTCTCCCTCTCTTACTCCCTCCCTTCCCCCACTCTTTCTCTCTCTGTCTTTCTCTATCCATCCTTTTCTTTTCTTTCTTCTTAACATCCTGGACTGTATTCAAAACGAAGCGTGCAGCGCCTTTTAACACAGTTGTGCCAGAGAAATCGACCGAGATTTTACTGGAAACGCTCTTCGCAGTGTATAACTGGGACCTATCAGCTTCTCAATAACTTGCTGTGGCCTTGTAAACTGCTGATTGATCTTTCGAGTATGATTTAGTGAATTCGATCGTCGCTAGTTTGTTGTCTTCAGTCCACACATTTATGCCTCGTGGGCCATGGTTTGTCTCTGTGGCGTGCATACGTGTCATCAACAATGTGGTATTTATACATTTACTGTGTTGTGTTCGGTATCATGTTGGTTAGCGGCGTTTGTTTCTATACCAACAATAAGAACTGCTACCAAATTGTGAGCCAACGTTAGTCTTTTTATTTCAGATAGCTCACAGTCGCACTTAGGGACCACAATGCCATATGTATGACTGCGTGGTAACAGCCAAGGTATTTCGGCATTTGGATGATTGGATGTGAAGCCCAGTTGTGCGTACAGTGGGGTCCAAACTGGTACCTCATTCCCGAGTTTCTTGGTGTCGTGTTTGCGAAGATGGTTAGATGATTGTGTACTGTTCATAACGCTGCGGATTGCTTGCTGGGTGCCACTTTTTGTAGTAAGCCTGATGTCGTTTTGGCGTGTTGGCAGGTTCTGGAGGTTACCGACTGCATATGTGTATATTCCGACTCAAAGCCACTGAATTTGATGAGCTCTTGGTTGTTTCTGGTGCTAAGAAAGCACAGACACCGACATTTACACAAAATGTACCCAGTTTATTTCTTCACATAGAAGGGGGCAATGCCTAAGTGTTCTGCTCATTGACCTGCTTCGAAAAGGAGTTTACTTACGGGAGTCATCCCACCAAGATAGACTTCAAGTCTTGCTTGTCGTGCTTGTGCCAAATAAACAATTTATATCGCGCTTGCATGCCCTCAGCCGCCCTACTCCTTTCCTATATATTTTAGGGAGTGTGTCATCAAAGGTCCTGTTAACAGTCGCAGCCATATGTCATGCGTCCTTACTTCTTCCTGCTTAAAATCGCCTTTTCTTCGTCCCCTCCTGCCTCGTTCACCAGTAGCCCGCTCTCGTTTACTAGTCAATTTTGTTCCGTTTATGCTGACTCTGAGACGGAACATATTTAGAATGGCAAACGGAAAAAGTCAGAGATGTTCTGCAATATCAGCTTCAGTACCTGGACGGCTGTTGCCTACCAGACTTTTAAAGGAAAGTTTATGAAATGTAGACAGGGTATAAAATTTGATGATTCGGTTTTCCCAAGTTGTCCTGCATGTGTAACACTGATTCCACGGCCGGTGGGCCAAATATTCTCCCTTGTTCTGTGTTTAAATTTAGCCATTGTGAAATCATTTAGTGCAATTTATCTGAAGCACCAAAACAATTTTTTCATGTACTCGTATTTCCTGTTGACAATTGTACGTTCATGAAACGGATTACTTGCAGAAGACACGTGGTGCGTCTTACAAGCTATTCGGAACCCCCGCCTTGCAATGGGAGAAGTTTCTCTGTTTTGAAGCTGCTATTGCTTTTTGCGAATGCAAGATATTTTGATGAAAAATGTAGTGTGGTTCGGGTCTGGCTCGGACTATCCTCTACACGCGGATGCCGCGTCTTTGGCGCCGACGTGGGAGGCAGGAAAAACCCAAAGTAAGCGAGACCAATATACAAGTGGGTTTATTCCCAAACCATCCTAGCACTCCTGTTTTCTGTTTCGTCGACGGGTCCCGCGTAGCTTCAGAAGCCGGAGTCGTTTGACTCCCGCGCTACTGGTGTACGAGGAAAGGAGGACGGATCCGGGGTGCTACACCGGCGCATGGTTCAAGCACCCGCTTGCGTCGAGCGCCGCTTTCGAAATTTCTTCTCCAGGCAGGCGCATCCCTCAACCTGGAGCGCGCCGATGCGGTGGTGCCATCTCACGGGGCGCAAGCAAACCCCGCCGTCACCACCACTCTGTCGAAGTTGTTCGCGCCGCTGTCGCGAAGCCCCTGAGGCGTCTCGACTGCTAATCGCATACGGAGTCGGGATATCGGATTACCGCAATTCCCACATTCATCCGCCTTAAATACTCTATGTACTGGGCGCCACTTGAATTCAAACAGAGCAGCGTTGCACAAGAGTCGTTTCCAAACCTCGAGTTACGAAACACGCGAACAAATGTCTCTCCCATGGCAATGTTGGGCATATGGGGGATATATCCGCCTTAAATTAAGTATATCCGCCTTAAATCCCCCGACATGTAGAAACCGGCAGCCATACCCAAAAAAATCAGAACATCCCCCTCGCGAGGGGCACGATCAAATGCAGAGCATTTCCGCGGGGGGCGTGCCTGCAAGTCTTATGGATTACGTATTGGTTGTTGTTGTTGTAATTGTTGTCTTCCAGCGTAGACATTGTCGATGAAGTCGATGGTGAAACGTGAAACGTGCCGTGAACCCCCTGCCGCGGCTATTACGCAACGTGGAGAGGCTACGACGCAACGTGGCGCGGCTATGACGCAACACAATCCAACACAATCCACTTTAATGCAACCCAATCCAAATCCAATCCAAGCCAAGCCAAGCCAAGCGAATCCAATCCAATCCAATCCAATCGAATCCAATCCAATGCCCTTCGCGAGAGAGTGTTATAGCGCCGAAATCGTGCCACCACATGAACGCGAACCGAACGCGGCGAGAGAGGGTGTTGCGAGCGGAGAGAAGGCGAGGAGGACGCGGGGGAGAGGGCACACCTGTGGCCGACGGTTGAATGAGTCAAGGATATAAGGCGCGTGCGTAACCTTCTATTCTGTGTCGGCTCCGTGGAGCAGTCGGTAAAGTGCCGTGTACCTTGCGTTCCGCCCGCAGAGTCGTGGGATCGAAACCTGGCGCCGGAAGGTATTATTTCTTTATATAGTGTAGGGTGCGGACTACGTAGTGATGCGGACTACGGACGCCAACGCGGGTGACATCGTGAGTTACTAAAATGCTCTGCATTTAAAAATGCGAAGGTCACGTGCTGATGCGTTCCCGCTCCCAGCTTGAGGCGTACTCTCAAATGGCGGGTTCCTCCGCCTCCTTTGTTCCGTGGCTGCGTCGGCGGATCGTTTTCCCAAACGGCTGAGGGAGTTGCCCTGCAGGGCAGTGGCAGAGAATATTCATATTTGGCACCTGTTCATATTTGGCCAAATATTTGACCAAATTCAATATTCATATCAATATTTGGCCCTGCAGGGAGTCGCCCTGCAGGGGGGCGGAGAATATTCATATTTGGCTTGCGGAGCTAAAACTGCTCAAATGGGAGGCTTTTGTCCTCGGAAATTGAACAAGCTGGGTAGTTGAAAGTTTTGAGTGGTATTCTCTTTTGTTGAATCTTCGTATCAATTTCAGTTTACGTAGTGAAGACAGTTCAGTATGAAAACCGCCCCGTAGTGCAGCAAAGTAACGCATTCTGGTATATTTTGAAAGCCAATTAAAAAAAACGTCATCCTGGATTTCTTCAAACCTTCACAAATTAAAGTCAAGCTCTTTATCAACGATATAAAAGCATGTTGCACTATGCTTGTTGTTGTGCACCTACAAAGCGCGAAATATGACCTTGTCAGGAGGTTTGCGGCGACATACCCAAGCGGTTTGGGAGAGGCTTACGACCGCAATGTATGGGAAGAAACGGCCGTTACAAAGAAAAAACTATTTAGCATTGTGGTGAACACGCTTTGTTAAAATTAAGAGTGGAGAAAGTAGCCAACGGTTTTACAAGTTAGCACAACACCCAAAGTGAATCGTTCAAACTAGCGCACTCGCTCTTATGGACTGGATGCATCTCTTCATGCGCTGCTCAATGTTGTTGTGTGCGCGCTGTGTAGGCCCACTCGCATATACGGAGTTGGTAAGATCAGATCCGTACCACTCGGGAGTGACCGTGCAGCACAGGCTATGCCCGAGATGAGTCTAACTTCAAGTGTCGGGGGTAGTGTTCTGGCGGAAATACTGACGGATGGCGGCTAAACTTCCTGCTTAGCTTCAGAAAGATGTGATCGTATGCTTTCCGGCAAAACTAAAAGTATTAAACAAAACATATACCCATGACATTAGCCTTAGCCCCTGTGAGCGATAACGAAATCAGGCGGCTTTAAAAAATCACCCTAGCTAGGAACAGTTTCTGCCTGATCATCCCCTTCGGTGATTCACGCACATGCACGCGCCAGGGGAGTCTAATAGCCCAAGAGTAGTGAGGAGCGTGTATTTTGTGCCGATTATTTAACAGCGCATATAAAAATTGCCTCAAGAAGGAACTTCCCGAGTGTTAAAGAACTGGGCACTTGAACAAATCATTCAGTTCAGCCGACTAAACAACATGTACATCTTGGCCTGTATTGATGGCCGCTAGAGCGTTGCCGCCCTGCGACTGTTAGATTTCAAAACGCTTTGGTTGCCGCTAACCCGCTATTGACCACTTGGATCAGCCTCACTGCCCTGCTGCTTCATGCTCAAGTGAACGACAGTAAAGACGTACGGTCTCGTCGGTGCTAAGAGCTCTGCAGTAGCATACGGTGCCACAGAGATCCTCGGAAACCAGTTCATGTGTACTTCAATTTTTAGGAATACACAATTCCACAAGGGTGCTTTTTCTGAAGTTTGAAAACAGCGCGAGTGCATATCACGGGACTGAAATACATACAGTTCGAGCAGACGTATAATTTGCAGTCTTGGTTCATTACAGACATTTTTGTGTCACTCCGTGACTCCGCTGTTTTTGTCCTAAATAATACGGCAACCATCTAAAGACCAGAGATCAAAAAGGCCAGGTCTCGAGTTACACGGGTGACACCTCGGGAGTCGATAATTATAGAAACGGCCTAACAAGGGCTCAGAACACGCAGCTTCAACATGGGGTTTAGGTGCAATGTACTTTATGCGCATCCAATTTCTACAAAGCATGCTCGCCGCAGTGTTTATTAAATTTTTTTTTGCAACGCCCATTTATCGCACTACGTTGCAGTCGTAAGCTTCTTAAAAACCACTTGGTTATGTCACGGTAATACAGCCAACAAGCCATATTGGCCGCTTTGTAGCTGAAAAACAAGAAAAATAGTGCGAAATGTTTTTGAGGTAGGTGATAGAAAACTAACGGTGGCTTCAATTTGTGAAAGGTTAAAAAACTTTGAAGGTGAGCTTTTTTTTGGCTTTCAAAATATTCCAAATGCGTTACGTTGCTGCAGTACAGTGCCTTTTTTTTATTGAACCGTCGTGACCACAAACTAAAATTGGCACGAAGATTAAACAAGGACAGAAGAATGCCAGTAAAAAATATCAATTACATATCTTGTATAAAGTCTGAGAAAAAGTCTCCGCATTTGAGCAATTTTCGAAAAAGTTTTCAATTTTGGAATTTTTGTTAAAAGAACTTTGGTCTGCATGTCAACTACGGATATGTTAAATCACTTGAGAGCAAAGTGTTTACGTATGAAGAACTACGGTTATAGCTGCTGTAGTTATTATTTTAAAACGGTAGAAGTTTGCAATTTCCATCGTAGAGCCTAAGCACCAGTGCTGCAACCGGCTTTGGGAATTTTTTTGAGAAAGGGAACAATTTTTTCCACAAAATAACTTCACATATTTTTCCCCTGTGCATCAGAAGCTATACATGAAAATGTCTTCAAAGGTTAAGCTGTCGACCCGACACTCCTGTCCGATGTCTCGTAAAAAACCCCCAAGACGAACAGCATTTGCTGACATTTAGTTGTTAAGGCAGTACTGCAGCACGCAGTCAGTCATGCTTGAGAGAGTCACACCAATTGTTGAGTTTGGTACGTAAAGTATTTTCCCAGAGCTTCTGCCGACACCCTTGTGGCTTTATCCCTACCCGCCAGCAATTATTTCGTGTACGCTCTTTGCCCTCAACTTAGCAAACATTTGTCATCTCTTTGACAGTTCACCTTTCTTCTCAAGTCACAAATGCAGTGCCCTTTCGCTTCGCCACCTTGGAACTAAAAACAGAGTTTCCTTGTCTACACCCTTGTAAGCTTAAAAATTCAACAGTTCGGATTGGAAACTTTGCATCTAATAATTCCGAGTGATGACGGAGAACGCACAGTCTAGAAGCACACCGCAGACGTGTTCTTTAAAGCGAGCGGGTATTGTGATTGGAGCCTGAATTTGCGATGGGTATTTAACTTCCTTCCTTTCTCAAGTTTTCTGAAGACTTATATCGTGTTTCTCTGTCATAAGATATATTGTGCGCTCAAGCTCAGAAGCCATTACGGCGCTTTCAATGTTACCCAGCGAGAGAAAAGTAACAATGCTATTAGGAAAACGCCGTTTTGATCAGAAATGAAATTTCAGAGATGGTTCGTAAAAACAAAAGGGGGGTGCGAACGAAAGTAGCCTATAAGCTACTGAATGTCATAATTACGTCCGCAGTGTATCTCTACGAAAATAAAATTTATCCATCTCTTGCTCACGGTATCTCTGTGTGTCCCTAACCCTGGCCTCACCTCTGTTGATCTCCCGGAACATTACCTTGTCCCGGTTGTCTTTCCGCATTCACACTCTCAAATAAGATCACTGATCAGATCGGAATTCTGACCTCACGTGGGAGTGAAGAAAAATTAGTTGGGGAAGCTTACATGATGGCGTACCCTCCCGAGTATGCCACCTACAGCAGCAAATCCTCTACATTATGACGATGCTATTGCATACTAGCCACATTGTCTTTGTGACTGTGTCTTTTTGTAATATTCTCGCAGGTGCTGATGTACCATCCCAAGAACGAGAGCACTGAAGAATGCACACGGCTGATGCTACCCGAAGTGGTCTACACAGAGCGCCTTCGGAAAAAACAAAACCGAACTAAGGTGGTATAGGACGTATCAAAGAACCGGTACTTGCCTCGTCGTTTGTGGCTCCGCACTCCGATCGTCTAGGGCACCCACCTCACTACGATGCGCTGTTCCGGAATACTGGTATTTTTGGCTTGTTGAAGCACCTGTGCGACGCATGCGGCTAAAAGGAGGAAGAAACCGGACGCTTTGATTGGCTCCTAAAACGACTGCCAGTGACGTCAAAAGTTGGGAACATTTTGAGAAGTTGTTGTGGAAGCGAGTAGGCTTGTTGTAGACTTACGTGTCGCCTCCTGGGCAACTCCCGGTAAGAAGATGACTACTGGCGTTTTGCAGCAGACGACGCAAGAAAGGTCTGGAATAACAGTCACTTTCTTTTGTAATTACGTTAGTTTGGACGCGTGTCTTTATTTTTACGAATTCGGCGCTGTGCTTCCTGACCGTGAGCATAGTGTTGCCCCGAGTTTGTCCTGCACTTGTGCCTTTATTCCTATAAACTTCAACATTTTTTCCTCCGCGTGGCCCTGTTATTACTGCTGCCGCACCAACCAATCACTAGACTTGGAGTACGTCTTCTTCATTATTTCTCCGACATTATTTCTCTGACATCTTTGCGGTTAAGTTTCTAACGTCTCTCAAGAACGATGAGAAAATGCAAGATTTCCTGGAAGCGCACGAGTGTACCATGGAGAAAATTACTCGCAGCGAGATAGTGCAGCAAGGTAGCGGTGCGGGAGTTTACGCCAATGGTCAACGTCGCCGACTTTCGCTTTCTGCTACTGGGGCCACTTATTGCTATGCGGAATACTGTATGCTTTACTAGTGTGGAAGGTTTGTGACCGAACGCAGGAAGTCCTGCTTGTGAGGCGGGGACCACAACAACTGACAAAATTCTTGTTTTTTTTTTACTTGTTATGTACGCGAAAATATGCTTGGAACACAAGTAAAGTCATGAGGACGAAGGGAGGTACGCATGCGTTACATTGAAGTTCACTCCAACTCACCAACGTTCAAAAGAGGGAACCAGTCACGTGATTGTTTCATCGAACTAGCTGTACTGTTTTACCACAGCAGTTGTTTAAGGTTCACCTCTCTCTTTACGGAACGTTAACAGAAAACTATCATCAATGGCGAAGAGGAGAGAGGGATAATGCTAGACCAAGGAGGGCGAGGGAAACTGGCGAGAAGGCAAGCAGCCCATGCTCGTCAAAAAAATGTTGTGATGGAGTTCCCGGATATGGAACCTGGCACCTTAACGCCGTGGAACCGCGACTTCTCGAAAAAGATGAAGCTAGTGATAGCACGTGATGCAGTGGTTCGGTTATAGCACTATTACCTGAGATCTAGATAACGGTGCTACGACTGAAGGAAGCTTAGGGGGATGTCAATGCGCAGACGAGGAGGCTTGATCACGAGAAAAGTAGCACTATCCAGGCTGAAGCCTCCATGATGGGGAATAAACATTTATGTGAACTATGGATCTCAGGACGATCGGACTGTTGAGGGCTATTAAAATACAGCATGGGTAGCTTTACGCATTTTCAGCTTGGAATGCTGCGTCCACCACACGTAGAGAGAGAGAGAGAGATAGATAGATAGATAGATAGAGAGAGAGAGAGAGAGAGAGAGATAGATAGATAGAGAGAGAGAGAGAGAGAGAGAGAGAGAGAGAGAGAGAGAGAGAGAGAGGGAGAGAGAGAGAGAGAATACAGAGACACGTGGGCCAGAAGGGAAGGTGTCTGAACACAAGGCTCAGAGAACACAGTAACAACGTCCACAAACGTGTGAGAGCACCCGCCGCGGTGGCTCAGTGGCTAAGGCGTTATGCTGCTGTGCACGAGGTCGCGGGTTCGATTCCCCGCTGCGGCGGCCGCTTTTCTGATGGAGGCGAAAAGAAAAACGCCCGTGTGTTCGAGATTTCGGCGCACGTTAAAGATCACCAGGTGGTCAAAATTAATCCGGAGCCCTCCAATACGGCGCGCCTCATCGCCTGCGTTGCGTCGGCGCGTTAAACCATACAATCAGTCAATCAAAAGTGTGAGAGGGCACCCAGGCCTTAAGAATGGAAGTGTGAGCATTAGTGAAGATTATTCGTTTGCAACGCGTCAAGCAAGAAAAAAACTCGTTGAATTTCGGAAAATGAGCAACTGCCCATTCAAACTACGGTGCAACACACTGCACATGAATGACAAATGCTATGGGTACAACCATACCGATAAGAAAGTGTATGAACATCTTTCCCGCAACGCGCAATCTACGTCAACCTTTAAACCTGATAATGTGAAGGAAAGTTTGACATCCACCGAAATGCAGCCATACGGCTACAAAGGAAAGCTATACAGCTTTCTCAGAAACTTCGCAGTTGAAGAAAAATTCGTCCTGGTCCAGGATTCGAACCCGGGACCACTGCTTAACCGGAGCAGTCGCTCTACCAACTGAGCTAACCAGGAGGCTAGTCGTTAGTAGCGCGAAAGCGAATTGATCAACAACTCGAAGTGAAGGACAGGTGTTAATCGACCAGATTTAGGGGAAATCCCCAAGGTGGAGTAAGTTTCTGTGAAGGAAAGTTTGACATCCACCGAAAAGTTTGGCTGCATTTCGGTGGATGTCAAACTTTCCTTCACAGAAACTTACTCCACCTTGGGGATTTCCCCTAAATCTGGTCGATTAAACCTGATAATGAAACTGGTTCATCGGCAGCTCTGGAGGAACGATAGCGATCAGTGAGGGGCAGTGGCCAAGCGCATGCGCAAAGCAAACAGCTCTCTTTTCTTTTTACGAACATAAGAAGGGCTGTGCCGAAACGCGAAGATCTCAACTTCGTCATTGATTCATGCGATGCCAATATCGGAATTTTAATGGAAACTTGGCGGTCTTCGAAAGTAAGTAACAGTGAAATTTTCAGCTGCACCAAAAGTTTCAATGTTCATCGTCGTGACAGAGGACAAAGGTGTTGCGGAGGCGTTTTGATCGCAGTTGAGGATAAGTTCAGTTCTTTTGCTGTCCATACTGCTTGTGATTTGGAAATTCTTTCGGTGGAAATAGACATGTACTTTAGGAAATTTATTTTGGGTGTTTGTTATCACCCACCGTCATCCACATCCAGATTTGTTGATGAACTGCATGATGCTCTTAATAACATTGTCGTACGCTTTCCTACTGTTCCTATTATTTTAGTTGGCAACTTCAATTATCCCCATATTGTTTGGACCAGCGTACCTCCCCAACTTAGCATTTTTTCGAGTGAGTGCGAGAGCTTTGTTCGTTTGTGTGCCGATTTCAATCTGTGTCAGCTTGTCACTCAAGTAACCCGCATTAAACCGACGACATCAAGTACTCTAGACCTTGTACTAACTACTTTGCCGGAAAATGTGTCTCCGATATCTCATTTAGAGGGATTAAGTGATCATTCTTTTCTACATTTCACTCTTCATTTCCCCGTACATTACCGTTCAACCCATCCGAAAAAAAATTACAGATTACAAAAAGGCTGATTTCAGTTCCATGAATAGAGAACTTGGCGTTTTTTTAACAGTTACTTGATTGATTTTTCGCAACGTTCTGTTAACGATAACTAAGTTTTGTTTAGAGAGAAGGTTGCTTCTCTAATAGAAAAGTAAAAGTTTGTTCCGGTTAGGACGGTTATCTCTAGTAACCGGGAAGCATGGTTTAATAAGTCTCTGAAAAGACTTCGCAACAAGAAAAAGCTCCTGTTTCGCTCAGCCAAAATTTCGAACAGTAAAACACGCTGGGATTCTTATCGAGCTGCAGCTACCCAATATAAAGAGGCGCTGAAAGATGCAAAGCACACGTTCTTTAATAAAACACTACTCAATATGCTAACAAATAAACCCAAACAGTTCCGTAACATCGTTAATAAAAGCACTAAAAAGCTTAAATATAAAAAAAGCTTAAAAAAAGCACAAAAAGATTAAATATCCAAATGATTCGGCAGTCCCTGCTGAAGAGTTTGCCAATGTTTTTAATGCTGTGTTTTCTTCTGCATTTTCTACTTGTAATATTTTCAACTGCTACCCTGATTACGAAAGTCCTCATGAATGTTCCATGGAACTGATTGTTTTTTATAATTATGGTGTTGAGTGTTTAATTGGTAAACTGAGAATTTCCTCATCATGTGGTGTTGATAATATAAACGCAAAGTTTTGGCTAATACTAAAGTGTACTGTTGTATTATCTTGACCAAACGTTTTGCGCAGTCACTTGAAACATCCTGTATTCCCGATGAATGGAAGGTCGGGAAGGTGGTCCCGCTGCACTAGTCTGGCGACAGACATTCTCCGAATAATTATCGACTGGTGTCATTAACCAGCCTGCGCTGTAAGACAATGGAACACGTAATTTATTCTCATATTGTAAATTTCTTGGAAAGTAACTCATTTTTCACTAAATTTCAACGCGGGTTCCGAGAATCGTTTTCGTGTGAAACACAGCTAATATGCTTTACGCATGATCTTCATACTGTTCTTGATCGCGGGTCAATCACAGACTGCATATTCCTCGATTTTGCTAAAGCGTTTGATACTGTTCCTTACGAATTATTGCTTTTCAAACTTTCGCATCTGAACCTAGACCCAAACGTACTTGCATGGTAACGCTGTTTCCTGACTAACCATTATCAATTTGTAAATGCTAATGCCACTATTTCGGCTTTTTCTCCAGTTAATTCAGGGGTTCCACGAGGTTCCGTTTTGGCACCACTGTTGTTTTTAATATACATAAATGATTTACCAACTAATATTTCTTCATCTATCAGCCTTTTCGCAGATGATTGTGTAATCTACAGGGAAATTTCCAGTGATTCTGACAATATAGCACTTGAATCCGATGTTGACCGTGTTTTGCAGTAGTGCGAGGTCTGGCAAATGAAACTCAATATTAATAAGTGTAAAAGCATGCGCGTTTCTCGAAGTAAGACCCAAGCATTGTCTTACTCTATTAACAATATTTTTCTTGAAGATGTACTGTCGTATAAATACCTAGGGGTGCACATATCATCTACCCTGTCCTGGAAAACTCGCATCAATTATGTTGTTAACAACACCAATCGTACCTTAGGGTATCTCCGGAGAAACTTTAATCAGGCTACTTCTTCTTTGAAATTGCTTCTCTATAAAACATTAGTTCTTCCAAAACTGGAATATGCGGCCACTGTTTGGGATCCGAACACGTTGTCCCTCTGTTCTGAGTTAGAAAGCGTTCAAAATCGATCTTCGCGTTTCATACTTTCAAATTATCACCGCACAGCCAGTGTTACATCTATGAAAGCAAGCCTATCTTTGCCTCTTCTTAAAAATCTCCGAAAATAGTTTCGTTTATGCTTGTTCCATAAGATTTAATATTGTAATCCCATCCTCAGAAGCAGGCTACTGTCCAGTCCATCCTACATGTCGTCCCGGATCGACCATCAGCACAAAGTTCACGTTCCATCGGGTCGCACAAACCTGTTTCAGGATTCCTTTGTCCGCAGCACTTGTAGAAGTTGGAATCGCCTTCCTGGGTCCGTAGCTGAAATCGGCAATGAGATTGCTTTTCGCTCATCCATAACCAACCTGTTTTCATAACAAGCTGTTTTTTGTAATGTTTATTGTTGTTTTGCTGCTTTTGTCTGTATTGTGTATTTCCCACTCCCCTCTGTAACGCTCTCGGGCCCTGAGGGTAACACAAATAAATAAATAAATAAATAAATAAATAAATAAATAAATAAATAAATAAATAAATAAATAAATAAATAAATAAATAAATAAATAAATAAATAAACAAATAAAAGAATAAATAAATAAATAAATAAATAAATAAATAAATAAATAAATAAATAAATAAATAAACTGCTGAGACTGCAAGGGCACCACCGAGAAACGCACTCCGAAATTTGACGAATGCAAAATCATTCAGCGTGATTGTGACCAGTTGACAAGGAAATGATGGAGGCTGCGGAAATCGGTAGGCTAGGCGAAGATTGCGTCAGCGCTCCTTCCATAGCCCTGCCCACAAAGGAACTTGATTATGTACACATGCGAAACGAAGAGACCTAGCTAGCCATCTCAATGTACACACACGTGCTGAGTGCGAGGGGGGGGGGGGGGGGGGGGCTCATAATCATTTCGGGGTCTTTTTTGAATCTCATGGTTGTCATGTTTCCGGCACGGTTGATATAGATCACTTATCGGGTCGAATGTTTCATCGTAGGTGTGTGCATGCGTGTTCATAAATATGTCTTGTTTCTGTAATAAAATTTCAGTTGGAAATCAGCGCTGGTCCTGTGTGCCTCAGCTTAAGTCTTTGTTTCTGTTGCGCTGTATTGCTAAGCTGAATCAACAACGTGCCCAATACTACACTGTTCATTTAATTGTCATTATTAGTTATTTCACAGTAACATGGAAAACGTTCCAAAACTCCTGTCCGCTGTCAATACCTGGCCTTCTACGAAGAGAGAATGATTAGAGAAAACAGCTGTAAGGATGGCTTTAACGCGACTATTCATTGACAAATTATATGGGAATTAACCGCTGAGTGAGACGACTCTGACATTCCGCACAAGAAAGAAGCGAAATCCAAACGGAATCTTTGCAAGACAACTCGCAGCTAAGCTGTTTCAGCAGATTTCACACTAAATAAATTGGGTTTAGTCTTTTTCTTAATCGAAGGCTTCTATACCTCACTGCTGACGTCGTTTGTTCGAGTACAATGCACTGAAGGAAAGCCAGCTTTACGGTTTCACAAGTTGATCATGATGATAAGCCAAAGCACTTCAAGCGCCCGAATTCGAAGTGCCCGCAATCGAACCTCGGTTCCTTGCGTCGTAGACTCGTGGCCTCCGCGATCGGCTTCCGGCGGCGTGGCGTCGACAACACTCGCGTTATGTCCGATTGTGCCATTACAACACGGTCGAGACCATTTAGACTTTGTGCGTCTACGTTTGTATAGTTTTAATCTCTTTATCCTCTATTACTCCTTCTGTACGAATAAATTTAACTCCATCAATTATGCACTTCTATGCAACCGCAATCGAGTTACACAGTTGGTCCGTTTTCGCTGCTTTTTTATTCGCCTTTTCATGGCTCTTTCTCGGGCTTTTTATTTTTACCTTCATTTTTTTTATTCACGGTGTACAAAATTTCGTAGCCTACATTCACCATTCCTTGTTTTTTCGGGCAAGGTGTGTAAGAGGTGTATTTTAGATTTTGTTAGCCTACTTTTATTATCTATATTTTTGTTTTTGCATACTTTGTTCGAGGATGTATATCTTTTTTCACTATTATAATGCATAAACTACGCCAATTAAGCCTTTTTGCGTAAATGTTGGGGTTACACGGTTCGCCAAGTCTCGCATTTTTTACTTGTGTTTGCGTCACTTTTTTTCGGGATTTATATTTTTGTCTGCGTTCCTTAAAGGCGGTGTATGAGTTGCGTATTTTTGATTTCGTAGGTTCACTTCCGTAAATTTCATTTTTTGTAGGTTCTGGATTTTTTTATAATTCCGTTTGCCGTGTTATCTCCGTTTAGGCTGTTATAACGATTAAATGTGTTAGTTCCGCCAATTATGCATTTTTTCTGCAAATGCAGGGGATTATATGGTTGGCGCAGTGCGGATACTCGGCAAAGAATGCAAAGCCTTAAAATACTTTCCAGCAGCTAAAGGGGGTCTTCCCTGCCAGTATACTGCAGGTGAAAGGAAGGGAAGAACGAGCAGCGGCTCTCCCATTACTGGGAGGCACGGACAAGCAGCGGCACAACGCGTCAGAGATAGTTTAAAGCTAAGCGAATGCGTTACACGGAATCGCGGATGAAAGGGTCTCAAGCGGCATAATTGCAAAGCCCTTCAGCAACGCGAGGCGGTACGAAGAGCCTCAGGCGTTCAGCTGGACATTCGTGCTTTCGCATTGACAACACATAAGGAGTGCCTAGGTGTCCCTGCAATTTTTTTTGCAGTTGTATACGAAGCAAGTTGTATTATTTTACCCAAAAGAAGACATCTTTTAAATGAATTCCAAGCATGATGCCGCTTCATTTCATGCAGGTATGATATAGTTTTTATGCGGAATCGTCCCTGTGAATCTTGAAGAGGTGAATTGGGGTGTATTTCGGCGGAACATAATTTTATTAGGAATGTCAGAACAGTATTTGAAGATTTAGGCGTGCCGATCAAGACACCTGTTTGCAGTTTGAGCTGAACACAAACGAAGGAATAACTGGTTCTCCCTTTAAGCTTCACCCAAAAACCACTTTTTCATTGGTATCGTGCTTATCAATTTCGTTATCCATTTTTGTTGTCATAGCGAAAATTAACAATGAAAAGGAGTCCTTTAAGTTTTTATTTGTTGAAGAAAAAAAATCGAACGTGCCCGCTCTACACTTCCTGAAAACCGACGTTGTGTCAGACAACATGGGGCTGGCTGCATTAGCAGCGATGACACATCATTTATGGGAACGGTCGAACAAAGGCTGAAATGCCTACAGCAAACTCGCCTTTGTATTTTGTGCTTATACTCGATGATTTGAAGCAGCTTGGAGTACAATAAATGGTTTGTATTGTCTTCTTGTGTTTGAACTGAAAAAAAAGCACTTGAATTTTAATTTGTTTACGATAAAAATACACTTCTGGAACGTTGACACTTACCAGGTGTGCCGCTTTCCGGAAATTGAAAGGACATGCAACGAGTATGATTGAGTACCAATGCGGATTTTGAGCAAGCTTGTATCTGCTTGCCGTTGTGCTGTCCTAGCGAGACGTATGCATGTGAACTGCACAGCCGATCTTTCATATCGCCTGCAATCTGCACAAAGGGCAATATTTCTCTTTTGCAACGCTTGCACTGGCAAAGATGCGGTGAGCACTAGAATATTGGTACGCGCGTGTTCCTTGCCATATTTTGAGACCGAAAAGAGGATGTTGTTATTTTTGCCATTCATCGTAAAGGAACATATAACAAGGTGGACGGTACGTGAAAGAGAAAGGTGAAAAATCACTTTGGCAGAATATTACGTACAGCGCATGGTTGAACTGCTTCTTTTTGAATCCATTCCACTCTCTCTTTTTCCGTCCGGTTTAGGTTTAGCTAAAGCGCGTTAAAGTATATAGTTTGTGGTTAAGGTTCAGTTCGGGAAGACATACCCTTCGTTTCCATGTTTACATTTGGGGTTAGTTCCGCTTGTACCCATAGTTTCAGGAGACTCCGTGTTGTGTTTCTTGACAGGTTATAAACGCTCAATTGAATGCCATGGCGTATGAACAGTGACCATTTAAATTCAACGCAGTTTTTGTTGTAGAAAAGCGAACAGTTGATTATAGATTGCGCATTACGTTTATATAGACTCCACTGAAACTCCCATCTTACGGACTGTTTTCATTAGAAAGTGAGTAATGTTTGTCGTTTGGGCAGAATAAGCATCCAATTACCTTCAAGACATTCAGTTTTAATTTGCTATAGTCCGTTTTATAGAGTGAACCTAAACGCGGAAATTGTTGAGTGTGATCACTTTTATGACTCTCGCCTTGTATTGTTTGTGTCGAGCGTGTCGCCTCCCTTCAACTCCCGCGGAACTCTTTGTATTTGCCACTGTCATAAGATAACATTATACGCTGCTGTTAAACAAGGAAGTCCGCCTACTTTCATTTTGGGAACTTCTCGGAAGGTTTTGCGGTAGAGTGCAACTGAAGTTTTAGGCAAGCTAATTGGAGCCAGTAATAAACACGTAAGACGTCGGCCATTTATATATTATCATATCTCTGCAAGGAATCAGACAAAACAAACCAACAAAACACGTCACGTGGAAAAAACCGCGGACGGGCATTTTTGGCATCACGTAGTTCCTTTCATCTACATCTGGGATCTTACTGGTTAAAGTCGTCAAAATGTTATTTGAGGTTACAGAGCAAACCAAACTGTGCTACTGCTCCGTTTAGGGCTTCTTAGTTTCATTTGCGCCATTTTGGCAAGCCGCAGCATCGGTCAGTCAAGTGACCCCATGATTTTGGAACTTTCTTGAACAACAGAAAGACTGCGATTTCAGTGTTTATTGCTGGTGGTGAAACCGTTATGCCTGCGCAGTGCGCTTTGTTGCGAGGTGACGTATTTTCCCGGGTGTTTCGTTTGCGACCTTTGTTTATGACGGAAATGTTTTCAAAAACAACTTTTGCGACATGTTTATGGTAAGAACAGCGCATAAACGACGAAGACGGAAAAGGGAAAACACAAACAGGGCATTGTGTTTGTATTTTTTCTTCTTTGTCTACGTGTTTTAGGCGCTGTTTTCACCATGAAAATTCGCCAACTTACCCACTGCGTCGCACACGTTTTGTGAGCAGATTCTTGGTGTCATTAAGCCCTCTGGTGTAATAGGATAATCGAGTCACTGAAAATATGGTAATCTTGTGTTATCGATAACAGATATTCTAAATTTCCTAAGTAGAGTGAAATGTACTCCTTGCCTAATAATTAGGATTTTTTGAGAAATCACTTCCCCATGGTCAGGGAAATAAAAATAGGCTGAATAGTCTCGCAATATAAGTCCAGTAAAAGACGCTGTACAATTATCGATCGATTTCACTGACCTCTATACCTTGCACATTTATGGAGCGCCGACTTCGTATTGCCGCGAACCAGGTATGGGTTTGTTTTTTTATTGTTTGTTTTTACTGCGCGGCCACGCACGGGTCTGTTATCTGTATCCCAAGCGAAGTGCCTCTTCCATCCTTTATTGTTATGCCACACGGGCTATCTCATTCTGATAAGCAGACTGTTTCGCCCTAACGTCACTAGGCCAGAACAATCTTCTTTGATCTACAATGTTCTGGATGTAAACCGACGGTTCCAGAAATAGTCGCGCCAAAAGATAAAAGCCTGCTGAGCAGACGCCGCGGCATTCGAATCACCGACGCTCGCTTGAGTACGTCACTTTGTTGACTGCTGCTTCGCCGCCTGTGTATTCTTTGAGTTGTTAGGGGAGCACAAGTTCGCTCCAATAAACTTGTTTTCCTTGAAAACAACTGCGTCGTCTTTGACTTCGTGGCATCTGGTGGTTCTCGCAGCTCGCAGAATGCTTTTAGGTGCGGAGCACCTTAGGACCGCACGATGTCTCTCCGCGTCCGTGCGCATAGCATATACAATCGCAAAAAATCACACAGGCACCGGCAGGATTCGAGCCTGTGTTTGGTAGACCAGACAGAGTTAGTGTCAGCCCTCTCACCCCTTTGGCTACGACCGTGAGTTAGTACCCGCGAGTGTCAAATGGCTTACTCCCTGGCCTGTAACTGTGCGGAGTACCTTAGCACTTCCCAGTGTCCATCCGCGTCCATCCGTTTGCACACCACCATCAAGCGTAAATAAAGTGAAATTCGATTTGAGCCGTGAGTTGCACTTTTATTTAGAAAATAATCAACGAGTAACTCGCGGCACAAATGGAATGACGAATGTCATTATCGAATGTCAAATCGAATGTCACTTGGGGCGCAACTTGGATGTCATTTCGATTCCCAGTACTCCGCACCCTCGCCATCATCCACGGAGTGGATATGCTGCCATTTTTTTCTCGCTTGTTTTCCCAGCTAAAAGGGGGACTATCTTTCGTCAAGCGCGTGAGTGACTCTGCAATGCGTGCGAAGTTTGCGACGAAGCACCGGTAGTATGCGCACAGTCCGAGAAATTTTCGCACGCCCTTCTTGTCTTAAGGCCTTGGGAGGTTCGCAATGGCTGAAGTTTTTTGCGGGTCAGGTAGGACTCCCGCGGCGTTGACGACGTGGCCAAAAAACATGAGCTCCTCGTACGCGAAACGGCACTTTTCAGGCTCCAGCTTTAACCCCGACGTACAAATGGCCTCGAGTACAGATTCCAACCTTGCAAGGTGTTCGTCGAAAGTCCGGGCGAATACCACAACGTCGTCGAGGTGTGCGAGGCAGCTGTGCCACTTCAGGCCAGGTAGCACAGTGTCCAAGACTCTTTGAAACGTTGTTGCCGCCGTGCACAGCCCAAACGCCATCACCTTGAACTCGTATAGTCCGTCCGGGGTTATAAATGCAGTCTTCTCTTGTTCTCTCTCGTTCACTTCAATTTGCCAGTGGGCGGTCTTCAGATCCGTCGATGAGAAGTACTTCCCATGGCAGAGGTGGTCGAGGGCGTCTTCGATTCGTGGCAGAGGGTACACGTCCTTTTTGGTGGTTTTGTTCAGTCACTGGTAGTCAACGCAAAAGCTTAATTTGCCGTCTTTTTTCTTCACCAGTACGACCGGCGGAGCCAAGGGGCTTTTCGATGGCTGTATAATGTCGTCGCTAAGCATGTCGTCGATTTCAGTCCGGATGGCTTCCCGCTCGTGTGAAGAGATGCGATACGGTGACTGTCTGGTAGGTCGGACTCCATCTTGTGTTATTATTCGCTGCTTCGCTACAGGAATCTGACGTAGTTTTGAGTTCAACGAAAAACACTCCCTGTGCGACGCCCTAAAGCCAATAATTTGTTCCGTTTTGATTGCGGTAACGCCGGATTCACGTCGAAGGGATTCGGAAGCTTGAAGGTATCTTGGGGTGCGCGTTCAAATTCGGCAACCGCGATCACGACCCTTGCTTCTTGAGTTTCTTCGAGGAACGCAATTGCAACACCCTTGTTTAAATGCTGGTACTCGTCAGTGAAATTAGTGACCAAAACGTCGAATTGGCATTGCTAAACCACGCAGTGCCTCTTCTGACAGAGACACCGTGGCCGAGAAGCACCCTTTGGTCACTCTCTACGATAGTGTGGACGTTAGGAACCGCATCTTCACAGTAGACGCTGATCATCAAGCTTGTGCGTGGTGGCGGGGTTGCATGATCGTCGGCGATCCTTATAGCAGCACAGTGTTCGGGGTTCAGTTACGGCGTCATGCAGTGATCGGAGGAAAATGTTATGGAGTTGGCCTGTTATCAATTATTGCACCATTGTCCATCAAAACATCCAATCCGAGAATTACGTCGCGAGAGCAGTTAGGCAAAACGATGAACGCCGCAGGGTACGTTGTTCCGTCTATGGGGATGCGCGATGTGCACGTTCTAGTTGGCGTCACGAGGTAGCCTCCTGCAGTGCGAATGTGCGGACTGTCCCATCTGGTCATGACTTTCTTCAGCTTAGACGCAAAAGGTCCGCTCATGACTGAGTAGTCGGCTCCCGTGTCTATGAGGGCGACCACATCAAAGCTGTCGACGGACAGCAGAACGTGGGACGCCGCCTTCCTCGAGTTCCGGGTGCGTCGTGGCGTCGTATCTCTGTTTGTGCGTGTCCTGAGATGCAGAAGGTAGGCGCTGTGACCGAGAAGACTGCAGTTAGAGCTGTGCAGAATTTCCGATTGGGGAGTATGGTAATTGTCAGTGCTGTTTTTTTTTGCGGGCAAGTGTTGGTCGTATAAAGGAACAGGAAGAGATTCAATCGTGAGGTGGACCTTCTGATGTTACACTCACGACGGAGTGAAAATGCCTGACAAGGGATATAAACGCCCAGCCAAACTGCTAGTCCTAGGCAGTAGAAACTTTGGGAGTGCATTGCTATTTTGAAACCAGGACTCAATATTGTGGATGTTAAAAGATACGCCCCTTAAGGACTGAAAAAAAGCTGAAACGATTTTTGCGGTAATAAATATTATCACGCCAGGCTGTTAAGACATCCAAAAGAATTTTGGTTTTTTTTATTCATGTAACGCGTGTAACGCATGCAACGCGTACAAATGCTTAAAAAATTTCAGAGTTCCACCCTCACCAACCATCATTGGAAGAACCTGTGCTAGAGAGTAAATTGGGTAGTTTTACCGAACCCTCTATATACCTCCGCCCCGTCCATAGTTTGCTTACACACTTTACCCACAGACATGCCCAAGAATTAGTTAACGCAGTTTCTTGAAGAACTGCAATGGGGCATGCCGGAGTGGCAACGCCCCTAGTCATGCGGAATTGACCAAGTTGTGATATCAATGCCGAAGCCTAGGTGATTGCTTTTCAGAATTGAAATTCTGGGAGTACATTCCTATTATGACCTATGGCTGGATAAAGCTATATTTTTATATTGCAGCGCTTGCCGAGGGAATCAGGGCAGAATGGTTTAGAAATTCTCGATAATCTCGCAGGACAGTCCCGCTATGAAACTGCAATGCTTAAAAATGTTGATAAGGCCATCACAGGTTAGTCCCAAAAGAAAAATACGGCGACCTCGATTTTAAGGTAAATTACGTACCTTTACGAACACCCAGGCATCTCCGGACGCTCAAGTCCGCAGTCTTCAAATTGGCGGAAGCCGTTTCGAGACACACGCATACCGCTCGGCCCCGCACGGCACTGTAAAGGGTGTTATTCGCGGAATCGCCATCGAAGACACGGACTCGGACATTCAGGACAATGTGCTCAACCCCGCCAACCCGATGGCGCTCGAGGCACACCGGATCGGAAACACCACCACGGTAGTCGTGCTATTTGCGGGCCCAAAGGTGCCGAACTACGTCAAATACGGCTCCATGCTTATGCGGTGCGGGCTCTACAGACAGCATTACGACGTCTGCCGGCAATGCGGCCAGGTCGGCCACAGGGCTGACGTGTGTCCCAATCCCAACGTACGAGTATGCTTCGCCTGCGGAGCACCCAACCCTGCTCAAGGCCACGCCAACGACTGTAAACCACGATGCAAGCTCTGCAACGGACCACACCCAACCGGGGAGGCAGGTTGCACAAACAAGTACAAGGTTCCCATAGTGGTCACCAGACGGCGCTGGGAGCGACGAGCGGAGGCGCAGAAACAGCTGCAGCTGGACCGCCGCGACTTCCCGCAGCTGCAGCCGCCGCCGCAGCGCCCCGACGGCGCCCGGCAAAGCCGCTCTCGCCAACGAAGCAACGGGCGCGAGAGATCAGCATGCCGCGGCCGCACCGCACGCCGCTCTGCGTCGCGAACAGGCAACCGAAACGGACTGACAAACACTATCAGCTGGGCGGATGCGGCCCGACCACAGGCCCCGACGCCACAGCAGAGGCAGGACACTCCCCGCACAAGCCCAGAGGTGAACCAGCTACGCTCGGAAAATGTGCAGCTCAAACGCCGCATCGAAGAACAAGACGCGAAGATCACAGCACAGGCAGCCACCATCGACGCCATAAATGCCAAACTCGCCCAGCTGCTCTCGCTGCAACAACGGCCCCCAACAAGCCACCACGAGCCCGGGAACACCGCCCGCACTGACGCCGTAATCGCCGAGGCAGACAATGCATTGGAACCCATAAGTGAGGACAACGACGTGGACAGGCCACAGCCGGATCGCAACCCCACCGCAAATAGGACCGCTGAGCCTTTCCCGAAGCGAAGAGCGTTGGAGAACACCAAAGACAGAAGAATCCAGGCGCGCCTCGATCATCAACAAGACCGCCAAGACAGACTAGAAGCCGCAATGAAGTCCAATACCGACCGCCTCACAACCCTGGAAAGCATGTGCCAACAAATGATGCACACCATGCAGAGTATCCAGGCGATGATGCTACAAATCCGGGCACAACTTCAACCAGAGTACGCCCCACCACCGCCACCACCACCACCGCCGCAACCAGAGCAACAACCGCCATATATCCCCGCAACAGCCCAATCATGGACAGCAGCCCCGGCTCCCAACATACAGCCATAAGGGCGTCGAAAGCCCGTAGCCCACTGCGACACCTCACGGTGTGGCAATGGAACGCCAATGGTATCCAACAAAAGAAGGCCACGCTACAACAGTACATACAACAAGCACCTCACAGAAGCCCCGATGTCCTACTCATCCAAGAAACACACAGCGAGACCCCCCTCACTCTACCGGGCTACAGAACGCACGCCAGCCCACCAAGCGCCAGGGCCGCCGGAAAAGGTTCGGCGCAAGGAGTGTGCACCCTCGTGCGGAAAGGCCTCACATACGTTGACCACGCCGCCCTTCCCAACTGCGCCATCGAACACTGCGTTGTGGAGGTGATCATCGGAAAGAAGAAGAAGGAGAGCGTCTACCTCGTCAACGTATACAGCAACCCCAAACACTACCAGCAGAAATTCCGAACACTCATCCACAAGACCTGCCAGCTAGCCCAAACCGACGCGGCGCTCCTATGCGGAGACTTCAACGCCCAGCATCAGAACTGGGGATACCCCAAGACAAGCACTAAAGGCCGGCAGCTCCTCGACGAGGCAACAGACGCTGGCTTCTACCTGCTCAACGACCCCACGGCGTGCACACGAATCGGAACGTCGGCGCAGAGGGACACCAACCCAGACCTCACCTTCCATAAGCCGACGCCCAACCTTCCACCCGCACAATGGCGCAACACTGAGGAAACACTGGGCAGCGACCACTGCATCCTAGAAATTCCGGTGCCGCTCCGCTACGGGGGGCGCCGCCCCTACGCTCCTCAGAACACACACGCCGTCACGGAATGGAGCGAGTTCAGAGCCAAGCTCGAAGAATACGGCGAGGAAGACACGGCAGAGAACGACATCGAAACGTGGACCCAGAGAATCATCGAAGCGAGGAAGGGCGCAACCACGTCGATCGAAACCGACGAACACCTCCCCCAAGTCGACAGTCACCTCGCACACATGCTCGAGGCAAAGCAGTCCCTGCAACGGCGATGGAGGGCCCAGAAGCACAACCGTAAGCTACGCAAACGCATCGCCCTCCTCAACATCGCCATCGACCGCCACAGCGCCGCTCTCTCACGCCAGCAGTGGAATGCAGTGTGCCAACAGGCGGACGGGCAGCTACACAAAGGCCGCACCTGGAACCTCTTACGCCACCTACTAGACGAGTCCAAGAGCAAGGGGACGCAGCGACACTCGCTCCACAGAACACTGCACAAAGCAATCAAAGATCAGGGTGAGGCCGAGTTGCGTAAAAGCCTTGACGCCAGATACCTGCCGTCCACGCCACGGACCCCACTCCCTGACTACACCGGTGCGGACAACCCCCAACTCGACGCCGACATCGAGGAATGGGAAATCAGATCCGTATTACAAACGCTCAACTGCAGCTCTGCAGCCGGCCCAGACCGCGTCACCAACAAGGAACTCCGCAACCTGCCGGACACGACAATCGCAGCCCTCGCCAAGCACTACAATGCCTGCTGGCGCGCAGGCACCTTACCTAAGGCCTGGAAGACAGCGAAAACAGTCCTCATACCTAAGCCCGGCAAGCCCCCACACACCGACAACCTCCGACCCATCTCGCTCACGTCATGCGTCGGCAAAGTACTCGAGCACGTGCTGATGAACCGATGGAAGAGATACCTAGAGGACAACGAGCTCTATCCCCACACCATGATCGGATTCCGGGAAAAGCTGAGTACACAAGACGCCATGCTCCTCCTGAAGCGAGACATTTTAGATCGCCCGCCGGGGTGCCGGGACACCTGCGCTGTGCTGGGCCTAGATCTCCAAAGCGCATTCGACAAGATACACCACAAGGCCATCCTGGAGCAAGTATCGGCACTCCACATGGGAACGCGAGCATTCGCCTACATAAAGGACTTCCTAACAGAACGCACCGTTACCATCCACGCCGGCGACATCGAGCTCGCCCCCAAGACCCTCGGCTCTGAAGGCACTCCCCAAGGCTCGGTTATCTCGCCGCTCTTGTTCAACTTGGTCATGATACGGGTAGCCACGGCCCTGCACACTGTTCCCGACATCCGGCACACCATATATGCCGATGACATCACCATTTGGACAAGAGGCGGCAGCGACGGTCAGACCGAAAATGCACTTCAGCAAGCAATAGAGGCGGTCGAGTTCAGCCTCGAGGGCACAGGACTCAAGTGCTCTCCTGCGAAGTCTGAGCTGCTTATCCTACCACCAGGACCAAACCGGAAAGATGGCAACGCCGCAGCCAACATAGCACTACATACACGCGACGGCGGAAGCATACCCCAAGTCCCTAAAATCCGCGTCCTCGGCATGCACATCGAAGCGCACAGACGCAACGGATTCACAGTCAACAAGCTCCTCACCAAGATCACCGCGGCCACGCAGCTGATCCGCCGGGTCTCATCGAGACACGCCGGCATGAAAGAAGCACATGTACTGAGACTCCTGCAGTCTTTCGCTATCAGCCACGTCGCCTACATAGCCCCGTACCACAACTGGAGCAAGGCCGAGCGTGAGAAAATTGACGCGGCAATACGCAAAGCCTACCGAACAGCGATCGGCCTCTACCAGCACTCACGCACAGACCGGCTTCTCGACCTCGGCGTCCACAACACTCTGGCAGAAATAGCAGAAGCCCAAAACACGTCCCAGATAGCCCGGCTGTCGACCACACGCTCTGGACGACACATCCTGCAACAAGTGAATATCAGGCCCCGCAACCAGCCCGCCGAGGGCACGACCACCCTATCCGAACCCATGCTCAGACTCCTCCGAGTCCGCCCACTTCCCAAGAATACGAACCCGGAACACCATCCAGAACGCCGGCTGGCTAGAGCCCGATCGCTAGCCTCCACGTACGCCGCAGATAACACCGCATACTACGTCGACGCGGCGGAAGACCGCGCCCGGCCCAACTACTACACGGCAGTCGCAATCGCAGCATCCGATGGAACAATCCGCACGGCCGGCAGCTTCAAGGCCACGGACTCGCATCACGCAGAAGAGCTCGCGATCGCCCTCGCCGCGACCGACCCTCTATGTAGAACGATACTTAGCGACTCACGAACAGCGATCCTCCGCTTTGCGAACAACACAACAAGCACCAGTACGGCCCGCTTCCTCCACAGGACGGGCCAAACGCGCCAGCACCCGATCTTTATCAGTTGGTATCCTGCACACGTGGGACCGCTCGACCCGGAGGGGCGGATCCGTAACCGGAACGAGGAGGCTGACCGCGCAGCGCGAGGACTTACGTACCGTGCGACGCACACCAGCCAACACTCGGACCGCAATCGGAACAGCCAACTGCGAGCCGAAGAGAGCGAACCAGTACCACTGAAGACGTACGGAGACATCCTGAGATGGTACCGCCACAACAGGCAGCGACTCCCTGCCCCACACCCGCAACTAACGCGCCGCGAAGGCGTGCTATACCGCCAGCTACAGACGGACTCAATCCTGACACCCGTGCTCGCCAGATACATCTGCCCAACGCTATACAACACCGACCGTTGCATCATCTGCAAGACCGCCCCCGCTACGACAGCGCACATCCTCAATGATTGCACTCGCCTACAAACACACTCTGAAGCACAAGAATTGCCACCAAAAGTGCGTGAAGCCATCACCTCCTCAGACTACAACACACAACTCCAGGCCGTCCGGCAGGTGGAGGAAGCCCTGACCCGACAGCGGGAAGGACCTGCGGTGGCGCAAACCATTACGGGCTCGACCCGCCCGGGATCGGGGCCGACCCCCACGGCCTAATTCACTCTGCCGGACACGCAATAAAGTTTCTCTCTCTCTCTCTCTCTCCGGTGTCTGCCGCTAGAGATACCTAAACATCATAAAAGTATTATGTGCCTTTAAAAACTCATCTGAACTCCACACAAACGTTCTCAGGGCTACAGTGTATGTAAGTAAGACACAGACGGTTTGGGCAGTTATTTTGTGTGCAGCCATAGCAGTACAAAAATGATTGTCTTGTTCGTCTCTGTCTTCCTACGAAACTGAAGCAGTTGGGGTAAATGCAATAAATGTCATCGATTGATTGAAGGGTTTAACGCGCCGACGCAACATAGGCGATGAGGCACGCCGTGGTAGAGGGCTCCGGATTAATTTTGACCCCTGGGGATCTTTAACGTGCCCCGACATCTCGTACACACGGGTGTTTTTGCTTTTCGCCTCCATCACTAAAGCAGCCGCCACCGCCTGGAATCGAACTCGCGTCCTCGTGCTCAGCAGCACAACGCCTTAGCCACTGCACCATCACGGCGGATTGCAATCAACTTACCAGTCTTATAACAGTGTGTGCTTTTGGCCGTCCCTTCAATACCGTTTAGCTGGCCATAAAATTCAGAGATTAATAGGAGAGATCCAGATTCAATGTTAATATAATCGTTTGTTAAACGCACACAACAATTTTTGGAACTGAAAGCAAAATGATGACGAGATCGCTTATAAAAAGTTTTTTATCAGCGGAGCTTTTGTAGCTGGCGCAGTGTGGCGCGTAACGCCAAACGCGTTAAAAACACCAAGAACATGCCGAGCGTTCGTGAGCGCGTGCCTCCCGGCGACCGCTGACCGTCCCCTTGAACGCGCAGTGCTTTAGCAAAAAAAAAAAAACGGCGCAAAACTTGATAAACGAGAGAGAGAGAGGAGGGAGAGAGAGAAAAACATATTTTATTCCTAGCCAGGCTTGGTACGACCGTGAAACATGGTTAAGTAGCGCGGTAAGGACGGGGCAAAGGTAGAGACCACACAGGACTAGCGCTTGGTACGACCGGTTGAGCCGCGCAAGCGCAGATCTATAGGCCCGAGCCCTGTCGACCAGGGCCCACTGGAACTGGGCGTCCGAGCGCGCGAGGGCAGGCAGCCAGCAGTCGGGGTGGGGGGGAGATTGGGTAGGGGAAGATGAAGCAGGGCGGGGCAGTGCCAGATGACGTGGGAGTGTCTTCGAAGTCCCCGCAGTGTGGACAACCGGGGGTGGTGAAGAGGGATGGCGATATGTGGGTGGATTGATTGAGTACGGATTGGGTTTGGATGTGTCTCCAGAGGAATTATTCCACAAGGCATAACTAGGAGTGCGGGGGTGGCAGGGTGGTGCATGAAAGCTTGTGATAGAGGGTGATTTCACGGAAGGTGAGCAGTGGCTCTAGTTGAGGAGGAGGATGTGGAGCGGGGAGGGGGCTCTGCTGCGGGGTCCGGTGTATCGAAGCTCGGTCCGCCTCGTGTGCCTTCTCTGCGCCGCCAAAGCCCATATGGCCAGGAGTCCACGAAAGGGAGATGGTGCGTTCAGTAGGGGAGGAAATAGAGAATTTTTGGGGTGAGGGGCGAAATGATGCCCCTGCAGAAATTTCTAACCGCCGTTTATGAAGCCGTTAATATGAGGGTAGGGGTGGGGTGGAGTGTGGCAGCCAGGGCAATTACTGCTGCCTCCGCCACGTGGGGATGGGCAGTGTGGATGATGGCTGCGGTTGAGGGGGTTGGAGTGTGGTTTACTGCTGCTATGGTGTATGTATGGCGGGGTTGCTGTTTGCTGCATCAACGTATACTGTGTCCGATGAGGGAAGGAAGTGTTGGGCATGGTATCGTGCAATGCGCCGCTGTCACGGTGTGCATGGGGTCCACGGAAACCACTGTGGCCAGCGTCTACGTCCACCCAACGCAGCCCCGGGACGCCACAGCAGTATGGTGGCTGCTGGCCCACCTGGGCCCAGACGTTGTCGTGTGCGGAGATTTTAACGAGCACAACCCAGCCTGGGGCAGCCCCCGCACCACCCGCGGGGCACGAGAGTTGCTGGATGATACTACAGCCTGCGGCCTGCTCGAGACCAACACAGGCAGCCCCACCTTCAGCCGCCCTCGCCCCTTGAGCACGGTTGAGCGGTCTCACATTGACGTCACACTGGTGTCCCAATGGTGGGCCTACTCCTGGGAAACCACCAGCCCCTGGGGATCGGACCAGTGCCCCATCCTGGTCACCACCAGGGGCGATCGTAGGCGAGCAGACACCTGGGTCTACGCTGTTACCAACTGGAACACCTACCGCAAGAAGATGGCAGAGCGTCTGGATGACCCAGAGCCTGATTTCCTGGCAGCTGTCGTGAAGAGCGCCAACAAGGCCACGGTGCGGGGAGGGTACCCCTCTACACGGCACTACCAGACCTGGAGCTCCTGAGACTACGGGACAGGCGCAGCTAGCTGCAACGGCGGGCCATCTGGAGCAGGCGTCTGGAAGACTGGACGGCGCATCGACAGGTGGATGCCAAGTGCAGCTCACGTGGGGATCCGGCCAAAGCTTGGAGAGTCTTCAAGGCGCTTCTACAACCTGCCGTAACCAACAGGCACCTTCTGCTGGCCTCCGCCATTTCCTTGGGCATCACTGAGGAGGCCTTGGCAGAGTGGCTAGCCAAACAGTTCACCCCGGCTCCACCTGCCGCTGAGGCCCACGTGTTGCCGGCGCCCCCCCCTCCCCAGGAGCCGCAAGTGGTGGCCATTTGCAGTGGCGCCATCACACTCCGGGAGCTGCGGACTTCCCTGGATCGATGCCCAAGTGGCGGAGCTCCCATGGCATTGACGGGGTGAAATACAAAATGCTCTGGAACCTGGACATCACCCAGCTGCCGCCGCCTCTACAGCTACTCAACCGGGTGTGGAGGGAGGGCAGCCTTCCGTCTGCTTGGCGGGTGGCACTAGTCAGGCCGATGCTGAACGTGGGTAAGCCGCCCACCGGGCCTGCATCGTACCGGCCGGTTTCCCTGACGTCCGCAGCGGGGAAGCTGATAGAGAACACGATCCTGGCCCGCCCCAAGTGGATTGATGATAGTCGGGGCGTCTTCAAAGAGCAGCAAAGCGGCTACAGGCGCCACCGCTGTACAGCTGACTCCCTGGGAGATGTGGTATCTATGCTGGAGCAGGCACACCTGACAAGGAGGTGGCTTTCTTGCTCCTGCTGGACATGAAGTTGGCCTTCGACTCTATCCCCCACACGGCCATCCTGGAGGCCCTGGACAGTATAGGCATTTCGGGGCACCTCCGGAGTTTCGGGAGGTGTGTTTGTTCCTGACTAACCGGACACTACGAGTCAGAGTGGGCCGAGCAACGAGCAGCCCAAGAGACGGCAGCTCCGGAGTTCCCCAGGGGAGTGTGCTCAGCCCGTTCCTTTTCAACCTCGTCCTGGCTCCACTCCCGGAGTGCATGCCAGCTGGGATTGCATTTCTATTGGGGATGGCAGTCTATGCTGACGACATCGGCATTGGGGCGCACGGACCAACGAGACTACTCTGCAAGGTGAAGGCGTGTCTCCAGGGGGTGCTGTGGGTGGTCGCCGCCTTCCTGACAAGCTGTGGCCTGTAGCTGTCTGAGACGGATACGCAGGCCATGATCTTACACCCAAGGGGCTACAGGGCACGCAAGACTACACCACAGCTTACCTTGAACGGCCAGTCCCTTACGTGGTGCACCAGCGCCAAGTATCTGGGGCTCCTGGTAGACGGCTAGTTGTCCTGGCTACGTGCGGTGAAGGGGCTCCGGAATCCAAAACGAGGGTCCACTAGAGCGTGCGGAGGGTGCGTGCGCGTGGACATGGCTACACACACACACCGTGGCCCTGCAGGTGTTCCACGGTATGGCGTCTTCCGCCGTCCTCTACGCACTGCCTTTAGTGCAACTCAAGCCACGCCGATGGGAGGAGCTGGAGGTGGATCAGCGGTGGGCTATCCACCTCTGCTTGGGCCTTCCGAACACATTACCGGTGGCGCTGCCATACGCGCCACCTGGCAGGCTTCTGGCCTATCCAGATGCGTGCTCTGTAGGTGCGGCTCCACCACATCCACCACCTGGAGGGCCCATCGGACGGCGCGGCACTCCTCCAGCGCTACCGCAGCCTGCCCAACTCTCGGATGGGCATGCTCCTCAGTGCGTACGACAGCCACATCGTGTTGCCGCAGCGGCCTCGCCTGGAGCCACGACCCCCACGAACGGGGAGGCTCTACGCATTGCCACCACATTGCCGGGGGTCCGTAGCAAGAGGTCCGCAGAGGTGGCTGCCCCGCTGCAAGACGACGCTGCGGGACTTCTGCAGGTGTACACGGATGGCTCCGTGCAACAGTCGACGGTCAGATCGGGAGCCACCTGCACGGCCCTAGAACTCGGCACCAGCAAGGTGTCCAGCTTGCCCTTTCCAGCCTCATGCACCCACGCAGAGCTGGCTGGACTCCACTTGGCCGCAGATCTTCCACTCAAGCAGGGCACGCA
Source organism: Haemaphysalis longicornis (assembly GCF_048455015.1). Lineage (NCBI taxonomy): Eukaryota > Metazoa > Arthropoda > Arachnida > Ixodida > Ixodidae > Haemaphysalis > Haemaphysalis longicornis. The sequence continues at coordinate 41,917,591 of NW_027526204.1, forward strand.
GACCCGGGAGGCCATTATCCTGACTGACTCACGGTCTGCCCTCCTCCTTTGTCTGCGTGCCGCCGACCAGACAGCAAGCTCCAGCGGCTACGTTGAGCGGTCGCTGGCGGCCAAGCTTCATGCGGTGGAAGCGCAGGGGTGTCCACTGCGACTTCGCTGGCTGCCATCGCACGTGAACATTACGGGAAAGGAAGCAGCAGACGCCTTGGCCAAGGGTGATGCTCGCCAGGCAAGGATCCCAACCTCCCGGGATGTGGTGTCATTTGACGCTGCAAGAACTATCCTGTCACAAGTGGTGGAGGCCATGCATCCAGATGCCCAAGTAGTCAGTGGCCAGGCGCCGCGGGTCCTGCCCGGACGCATCAGCAGAGACGCCCGGTCACTCCCGCTTCGCCTGCGGCTTAATTGTTGCAACGTGGGAGGGCGCTTGCACCACCAAGGCCGCCGGGCGTCCCCCACCTGCGGCGACTGCCGAGAGCCAGAGACGCCCGAGCACTTACTGTGCTCTTTCCCCAGCATGACACCGCGAGGGCTGAACTCTGGGCCCACTCCAGTGACTCGGTGCCCCAAACCACAAGCTGGAAGACTTCCTGTTCCCGTCGGGACCTGACGCCATCCGACGGGAGGTCTTCCAGCACCTACTAAACTTCCTGGTCGTGACAGGACTAGCGGTGTGTTTGTAGCCATCGAGTCATAGACGGAACGAACGCGACATAGACTGTCCGCCACTCTCCTACCGCTCTTCTCTTCCTCCTTCTCTCTTCCTGTCCTTTGAAGCCCCAATCCCCTTCCCTGTTCTGGGTTGTATAAAGGTGAACTCCCCGTTGAGTTCAACAATATCCCCAGTTCTTTTCTCTTCCCTTCTTTGTTAATAAATCACCACCACCCTCGCGCCAAGTGACGGTTTGTGTGATAGGTGGGGTGCATGTTGCGGGGGATAGAGAGGGGATAGAGAACCTCTCGATATTTTGGAGGGATGGGGGGGGGGGGTGAGCAGTGGTGGATGGGCATGTTAATATTGAAGGATGATAGGACGGTTCTGCTGGTGTCGGTTAGGGCAAGGCGAGGTAGTTGGGCCTGTCGGCGTGCTTCTATAAACTCGGATGGTGTGTTAAAGACGCCCGTGGGGAGGAAAGGGTCGGAAGCAGCGCTGGCGGGTAGCTGTAGCGTACGGCGGTATAGTGCGCGTTGTATGGTCTGGGTTCGTGTCAGCTCAGTGCGGGTGATGGCGAGATATGGTGGAGTGATTGTGAGGCGTGGGGTAAAAAGGGCGTGGGTAACCTTGAGGCGAATTGGTCTGCGTGAGTCGTGAGTAGGTGGATGTTGTGTGTGTTGAGTCGATTTTGTAGGATGGTGAGCCCTAGTACTTTGATTTGATTTGCTAGTGATATGGAAGAGCCCGACAAAGCGGCTTGGATGTTGGGTGTCCGTTGTTTGGGTCGGTAGGTGGGTGGGAGTAGAAGTAGCTGCGATTTAGGAGGGAGCAGGACAGTCCTGCTGCCGCCGCTGTCGCTGTGATTGTTGTGGCCGCTAGTTGGAGTGAGTGTTGAATATACATGTCGCTGCGTCGTGACGTCTATACTGTGATATCTTCGGCGTAAAAAGCTCTCGGTAATGTGGGTAGTTGTAGCAGAGCGCCAGCAAGGGGTATTAGGGCTACATTGAAAACAGTGGGGGAGAGTATTGAGCCCTGCGGGGTGCCTTGGGCAGGTAATGGAAATTGACAGGACACTCAAGGAACAAGCGGAGATTTGCTGTGCAGTCCGCGAGGAAAGCCCGTACGTAATCATAGCAGTGCTCTCTCACTTGCAGAACGTTGAGGTTGTGCAGAATTCTGGAATGGCTAACATTGTCGAAAGGCTTAGTGAGGTCTATGGCTAGTATATCTGAAGTATCTCGTTCGGGTGCGTTTGATAATAGGTGCTGCTGGAGTTGAAGGTGAATGTCGTTGGTGCTGAGGTGGCATCGAAAGCCAAACATGTTGTGGGGGTAAGCATCGATGTCATCAAGATGTTTAGTTAATCTGGAGAGGACCGTTTGTTCTAGGAAGTTGCCGATGCTGGAAGTGAGGGAAATGGGTCTGAGGTTTTGAGCATTTACTGGTTTATGGGGTTTCTGGATGAAGATAACAGTGGCTGTGCGGTAGGTTTCTGGGAGCGTACTGTGAGCCCAGAAGTCGTTAAACTGTTCGAGCAAAGTATCGATGGACGCGGTGTCGAGGATTCGGAGAGCTGAATATGTCATACCGTCTGAGCCTGGGGTGGTGTTACGATTTAGGTGGTGCAGGGCGGCCGTAATCTGGGCTTTTATGAAAGGAGCGTCTAGTTTGTGTTTAGGGGTGCGTGCTATTGCGGTTGAGAGGCGGAAAGGGGTTGTGGGTTGCAAATGTAAATGTCGCGCAGGGTATCAAGCAGTGTTGTACGGAACGGCGTTACAAGGAACGGCGTTCCTGGAACTAGTTCCTTTTTGGAGGAACGAAGGAACGCCACCGTTTCCTTAAGGGTCGGTGAAACTGTAACGGTAACTTGTTACGTTTTTGATGGAAAGGCAGGAAGGGCATTCCTGCAGTTACATCGCTAGGATTTGGCTGTTTTTGATGCCAAGGTTCGAGTACAAAAATCCACAAGTTGCTACTGCGTTTCTCTTCCTATATTTAGTTTGATAACAGCGCTAAAACAGGACACAGAGAAGGCGACACGAGACTGGGCGCTGGTCTCGTGTCACCTTCTCTGTGTCCTGTCTTAGCGCTGTTATCAAACTAAGTATGTACCAACAAGCCCGAATTAACACAGTTTTTCTCTTCCTATAAGCTGGTGAATTTGCCCGCCCTTCAGCCGCAACTACTTCCTCGAAGGTCAAAGGCAGAAGAATAACCACGCAGCAGGCCGCAGCTTGTGCTTGCTTTCATGCTGGTTGAACTTACGCGGCGTTCGACGGGTGAATAGCGTAGCCGCGAGAATGCTTTTCACCATTCATCGTTTGCCTGGGGAGGCCAGGACGCGCGTCTGGCCGATAGAACTGGTCCCTGGCGGGGAAAGATTGTTCAATACGGGATCCGGAGATTTCGGTGTAGGACATTTAGGTGCAGGACGTTTCGGTGCGGACATTTCTGTGCGCGGACATTTTGGTGCACGACGTCTTGGCCCAGACATTTTGAGTCACAGGATGTCCCAGGCATTCTTTGAACATCTTAGCTTTAATATTGTAATTTCGTGACTTGATATGATTTTGCGTTCGAGACTTGTTCTTGCGCCGCCGTGTGTGGAAACGAACGCTCAACCCTGGCGGAGCAAGGCCACGTAAAACCCAATTTCTGTTGTAGATGGTAAAAAGTAACGCTGTTAAGTTGCATCCGTTCAACCATTTTTTTTTCATTTTAACATTCATGTGAACAACCCTACTACTTTAGGTGTTACCAAAGCGCTTTGTTTTCGCTTCACCCAATGGTGCAAGACGCTGCTGCTTTTAGTCCATCCTCCACCCCCCCCAGCAAAACATCCGCGAAAAAAACAAAACAACAGAAAAACGAAGTAGATTAAGCGCGTGTGAATTCCGTTTTAATTATTTTCTCAATCAATCTCGTATTTGTTGCATTCGGTGTCAAGTCTACTTAAAACTAACCAACCAATGATCGCATTTACGGTGGTGTTACTTAGGGGAGAGGAAGGCTGAGGAAAACCCGCCGGCTACCAGCCCCCTTGGTAGAGAAAGAGGGGTGTCACTTGTGGTTCACCATTGCGTCAACTCGAATTCGAAAACTTGAAGACGGCTGTTGCCGCTCTCGTCACACTAGAATATTCATTTTTTTGCTCCTTATAATCGGAGAAAGCAATGTATGCCTGGGGTGTCCGTTATATGCGCGACTTGAAAAATTATTTCCCGATAAGTGACCGGTAGAAAGCGCAAAGGCTCATGGGTGCATTGTTTTCTCCCGCGGAGAGCCGCCACTTCCGGTTCGGGAGCTGTCCTGGCCTCCCGTACGCCGTCGGCTTTCACGCGCATGTGTGCTTGTTTATCTGCGTCCACCGGGAAACAAAAACGCTCATGCATTGGGAATTCCATGAAAAACAACTATTGACCCTACTAGGGGTTTATCTGACAGGTAAGCACCCTGTGACAAATAAACACGCACACAGGTGCCTGACAGCCGCCGGCACACGTGGGCGTACGAGTGGGCAGGAGAGATCTCGAACCGGAAGTGGCGGTAGCAGACGACGTACCCATGAGCGTATGGGCTTTTTACCGGGCACCTATGGAGAGGCTGAATGCGAAGAAAGAGAGATTCTTGGTGTGGGGGCGCCATCGGTATGACGGCGACGCGCGGAAGGACGTAGCCAGCAAACGATAGTGGCCATTGTATTTTCAGCGGCTTTTTGGTGGCTTTTTGTTGCACAGTATAGAGGTTTCGTGAGCTCCTGGTGAATGTAAAGCTTTTTCCTGTATCACTGTGGTGAGGCTTCGGAGACCATAAACTCCGCCACGCCTGTATGATTTTCAGGGGAAACCGAAATTAATATGACTGAAAAAAAAAATCTGGTCGATCGAGATTCGAGGGTGCAGGTGGGGGGGGGGGGCTTGGACAAAGAATTAAAATTTGGTGAATGTAGGCATTTAAACATAAAACGAAGGTTGGTTTTCCCGAACAGGATGAGTGCAATTTGTATGCACAACCCGTACGCGCTTAATCAACATTTAGGACATTAGCAGCTGCGGCTGCTTTAAAAAGGCCCGTTCTTCCTCCACGACAATATCCTACACTCTTAGTCAATTCCTGTTTATACGACCCGCATGCAGGCGGGCCGCCGCGTCAATTTAAAGCCGCTTATAAAGCGGCGGTTCAGGCGGCCTCGAGCGCAAGCGGCCCACCAAACACGCGGCCCACCGAACACGCGGCCCAGTGTTTAAGCGGCCCTCTTGAAGGCCGCCTAGCCAGAGGGCCACCTAAACCCCGGGCCTTGTGTTCGGCGGGCCGCTGGTCGTAATTTTCTACGCGGCCCGTTATGCTAATCTATTCCCGCTTACGAAGCGGCCCCCAAGTCATACGGCCCCTCAAATGAGCGGCCTTGTTGCTTTTCACCCCCCCCCCCAAAAAAAAGTCCACTCGGCCAGAATAGATTTTATCAGTTTTTTTTTTCGCTCGCATTGACAGGACAACGCCAGCACCCCGTGATAAATGCTTTAACACATGTTACATCATGCGAGACATGTAAGCACATAGACGTAGCCCTACGGAGAATCGAACCTGGGTCTACTACAACACATCAAAAGGCAGATATCATAACCACTGCGCCATGACCCATGAGCTGCTGGGGAGTGCACACGTGGGCTTATAAGTATTCTGCATGCTGTTGCGCGTGAAGCAGGAGTATTAAATAACACAATCGGTGGCAAGCGGTTTTATTTAGACCACCGTTTTCGAATCGCTCTACCAAAGAGGCATAATGCTACGGTTTGCGGGAATTTAAGTACACTGGTACGAGCAGAAACCTTTTGTCATGCTGTGGGCCTGTTCCAACAGTATGATACGCCGTGCGGGGATTTATTCCATCGATGCAAACGCAATTGATAACAGGTATTCTGCCTTGGTACCAAAAGTATTCTTGGCCATTGGCGGGAAGTGGCCCCTATGACAATGCTTGAAAATAACTAACACGTAAGGCGCACTGTTGTACATAAAGTAAGAGCTGTCTCGTGACGAATGGCAAGTATACCAAGCATGAAATGTTGTAGTGAACTTTTTCTGCTCGTCGTAGCTTTTTTGATGGTGCGGTTACATGCCTTGACCTTTGTTTTTGTAATAACGGGGCGGTAGTAAAATACGCATCTGGTAATGTAATGACCCAATATTAAATCACTCACTCTACCTCACATTGTGTCGCGACGCCTGCAGAATTGCTGCGTTGAAGCCCAGGTAAAGAGCCGTCGGAAGGCCAGATACTGCGCTTTCTTTTATGGATCGCGAGCAAACAAAGAACATCTTAGCGTTTTCTCGCGCAGACCGGATAAGCACTCGGCCGTGTAACTTGTAACGCCCTGCATTTCCAGAAAAATGCAGGTTTCGTGGAAGTTCCACCTTTAATTGTTAGAATATCGTAAATGAAGATCATTGGTAACACAAAAGTTTGAGAAACTAAAAATTAAGAAATATATTGAAAAATGACAGAAAATGGCTAACCGTATAACGCCCCGCATTTGCATAATAATGCAGATTTAGCGGAAATTCCGCTTTTAATCCTTATCATAGCGTAGATGGAGATAATTCGTCGAACAGAATTTTGAAAAACTAAAGAACAAGGAAAGTATAAAAATACGGAAAATGCTGAGCCTTGTAATGCCGTTCATTTATGAAAAATGCAGATTTGGCGCAAGTAACACCTGCGATCGTTATAATAGGGTAAATGGAGATAATTGGACGGACAGGACTTAGAAAAACCAAGAAAATTGGATCTATAAGACTCACACTCAAGAGAAGCGGGATAAGAATGCTGCGCATTAGTAGAGATTTCTCTGAATTTATGCAATTTTGTTAAGTGGCCTCGCTTAATTCGCGCTTCGGTTATTAGCGAGTTATTATTGTATTTGAAAACGCAAGGTCGCGGTTCAGCATTTTTAACATTTTGAAGGCACTTCACCAAAAGCATAGCACTTGGGCATGAACGCACACTTGGGCACCGAAAGTTTAGACCATATAAAAGAATGCCACAAATAAATGGGTTGCAATGGCTGCAGTTGCCCTAAGACATTTGTAATTTGTGCCCTTCTGGAGCATCTTCATAACCTCAGTTTTAATGCAATGTGAGTTTACCTTCATAATCGCAGTGTTTTGCCACCTGATTTATCTGGCCTCAATGTACATACAACGAAATAAAAAAACTCCCTATATTCATTATGCCATGTTACAAGCAAAGCTGCAAAGCAAGTGTCTGTATACCTTATACCTATCCGGATATTGAAGTGATAGTCTACTCATACAAACTTGGGACACGAACAGAGAACACTGTTGGGTATAGAAATGTTAAGTATTTTGTCATTCTCGAATTCTTGATCATGCGCAAGTGTGAGATGAAAATTACATAAATGACACTATGTCGAAGTAATGATGTTTATTTATTTGATATCCAAAATACAAATATGAACACAAAGTGCTTATACTGAAATAACAAATACAAATATTATCAGATTTGCCTTATGGAACACACAAATGAAAAATGTTTTTGTGGAAAAGCAAATAATGACCTGTCAAGATAAAATTATTGTTTTCATTTATGGAATTTTCAGCAGCTTGCTGCTTACAAAACATGGCGGAAACTCGTCTTTTTTGCAGGCTACTCACTGTATAACACCCAACGTTTGGCCTAAACCTGACGGGTATCTCATGTCCTTAAAAGAAAATGCACATTCTCCGGGTTTCAATTATGGTCCAAGTACACCACTTCCGATGATGTAGATGACCTTTGTAGAATCACTCCAAGCAATCTTTGGCCCGGGAGCTGCTGCGTCTGGAATTGCGTCGCACTGGAATGGAAACAAGGTTGTAAACATTTAAAAAACGTTGAGTCACGGGCAGCAATGTGTTGTGTTAACATTGCGTGAAGAAAAGAAACAGCAGGTGAAAAAGTGGCCAGGTACAAAATGGTGGCGTTATTTATCGGCGGTATAACAATATAGCCTGAAGGGGCGCAGAGAAGTATCAACAACGCCTTAGCAGATATGTGAAAATATTATAAATCAGGCAAGTGCATCGCTGTAGTTTAGGCAATTATTTCTTTCTTAGTGCTTGTAGATTTAAACGCTCTTCAAAGGGACGTTTTCTTCATATACATAGGAAGGTCGAGCGCTTTTTCAGTGCAAAGGCGTGCGAGAAAACATTGCCATAATTTAATTTGACGCCGACACGTCAATTGGACGTCGTAAAGAAAATCTGTTCGCTGTTACACGCGCAGGGTAGTGTGCCCTAGTTTCTTTTTATGAACCAATTTCCACCAATAGTATGGTGCAAAACATTTTATTAAAGATGAAACAAAATTGCTAGCAATATCTTTTGCTAAAGCATAGGTAAACCGCGCACACTGAGCAACAGCCAGCGCATCTGTAACAACATTAGAAGGCACCGCTTCGAGCGACCTCCACGCCGGCGACGCGCCGCGTTTGCGCTGCCATTGCTATCATGTTTCTGCAAAGCGCGAGTTGACACTCCAGACAGACGACAGCTGTCGCGAACACAACAAGATGGAAGCTGGTGTTACTCATGCTTCATGTGAAAACTTTACCACTTAAACGCACCATTATGAAGTTTACAAATCGCCACAGAATCCACACTACTCAACGCGTCAGAAAAGTCACTAGCCGAAACGACGACGCGAAAACCTAGTTACGAAAAACGTTACATAACTTTTTGCTACGCCTGCCGAAAATGACAAGCAGTGGCCATGGAATATTGAAAAATACAAAATAGAAACTGGGTTTTATGTGCCTTGACATGGACAATGAAACGCGTGGAAAAATGCAATTTTTTTATGGCATCACGGTACTCATTACGGCAACGGAAGTACCTCACATGTGCAAGCGTTTTCATTTTTCGCCTGCATCCAAAAACGGCCGCCGCACAGGGAAACAGAATCCTCTCTATAAAGCACGTCCAATTTACCGTACGGCCCCGAGTATCGGAGAAGTTTTGGCGTGGGCTTCTTACGACGACGAAAAAGGCATAATTCCGTGGCCCTTACTATAGTTGTCTGCAAACACTAATTCTTACAGTCTGCGCCCCCCACCGCTAAAAAAAAACAATAAACCCACGGAATTTCCTATCCTTTCGTGTTCAACCGGGCTATGCCCGCAATACACACACCAGCCGGCTTGACATGGCGCCGCTCCTTGGCTTGCGTGACCGGTGGCTCTAATAAACCCATCGCATTTGCAGTTGTTTCCACTGTTACACCGACCTCGAAGCACACATTTGATGTCAGCGGAACGTGGCGAAGAAAGTGTGAACGCTCGAAAGTAAGTATTAACTACGCAGAGCAAGAGTCAAAGCGCGGGACCCCAACTTGCTCTGCGGTGAATAGACACAAATCACCGTACCACAACTCGCTGCGCGCGAACTTGTTCGCACTCCTACTGCCCATGTGCGCGCAAGATAGCAAGATATTTTTGAATGTTTTTCTGCGTTCGCCGCGTCGTCGGGCGCGCGTCGTCGGCCATCGCAAAAGAAGCTCGCGGGAGATTGTGTGAGGAGGAAAACGCGCATGCGCCTCAAGCCACACATATCGCTCGGAGCTTCACGATTGCCCCCTTCTTTTATTTTCTTCCTTGCGTCAGGCTCTCGGCTAGTTTATAGCCGTGACACGGGCCGCTGGTGCAGCATATAAGCGTGATGCAACCACCTCAGGTTTTGTCACGGAAAAGAAGTCTGTCAGGGCCTCTTATATCACAGTATTGAGACTGCCCACCGCATATAAATAGGACGCCATCCGGGACGCGACTAAGAGTGTAGACCAGTGTTTACAAATTCATTTAAGCAAGGCAGCCCAGCCTACGTAATAGCCTTCATAAAGTTTTCTACATTCTGGGGGGCTAGCTAATGTTTGTTACGTTTTGGATATTGAGAGTGCGCATGTAATTTATGTAATTTGGGGTTGTAATTTAAAAAACAAAACAAAAAAGGCGTCGGACCAATGTACACACCGGTTAATTGTCTTAGTTAAAAAAGAGTGAAGATAAATTAACAACCCGTCGTAAATGAAAAAAAAAAGACGTGTGCTAAAGAATTCAATCGGCTGCATAACAGGTGTCCCCAGGAATAGGTATTAAACAAAAATATATAAATGTACACTTAAAAAAATAAATTCACTGCTCCAGATTGTTGTCCATAACCCAGGTTAAGCGGAAATAAAAATATAACGGCTGTCGCAAACAGGAAAGCACCGGATAATTTGGTCGCCGAGAAGTTTGCGCACCGAAATGTCCGTACACCGAATGTCCATGCCACCAAACTTCCGTACACCGAAATTTCCGCACCGAAACATCCTGCACCGAAATTTCCTAGAGCCGTCTGGAGTTTGTAGGGTGCTCCCTGAAAAAATTCGCCCAGGAGATTTGCTTTTGGTTATTTTTATCACCAGATAATCTGCTGCCGGCGGTGTTAATATTCCTGATTGATTGTGGGGTTTAACGCGCCGACGCAACGCAGGCGATGAGGCGCGCCGTAGTGGAGGGCTCCAGATTAATTTTGACCACCTGGGGATCTTTATCGTCCGCCGAAATCTCGTACACACGGGCGTTTTTGCTTTTCGCCTCCATCAGAAAAGCGGCCGCCGCGGCCGGGAATCGAACCCTCGACCTCGTTCTCAGCAGCGCAACGCCTTAGCCACTGAGCCACCGCGGCGGGTATGTGTATGTTAATATTCCTATAATATACGTAGTTCTATGTGAGTTTCAAATTTCTGACTTACTTTCGCCCCAGGATTATCGGACACTATATTTTAATTTACAAACCTAATTGTAACGTTAATGGAACGACACATTCCAATTTTCGAAGTGGAACTGGAACGCGTTCCTTTCGCAATAAAGGAACTTGTAACGGGAACTCGTTTCAAAATTGGGAAGGAACGAGGACCGAGCTTTCGTTCCTATTTTAGAGGAACGTGTACAACACTGGTATCAAGAGGATTCGGGAGGGAGTTCGATAGTTAGGTGCTACCGTAACTAGCCGAGATGCAGTTTCTGCTTTGTTCGTTGTGGGGTCTAGGAGGTGATGAAGGAGGTTCGAGGTGCGTTTCCGGCTGCTTCCATTGTGTAATGAATCGCACTCGGTTTGCGAGCGCGCTTTCTGGAGGTGCTGCGCGTATTTCTCCACATCTCGTTTAAGTTGTGCGATTCGGGGGTGTAGGCGGCGTTTATAACGCTGTTTCTGTCCTGCGCTAGGTTAGATTAGCAAGAGCTTCCAGGAGCTGAACCATGTGCACGTCTGGGTTCGGTGCAGTTTCAGTAATGGGAAGTTGGGTGGTGCATGCATTGATGTCGGCTTTGAGGGCCTTATTCCAAGAATAATGTTAATTGTCTGCGAGAGGGAACTTAGTTGGGCAGTCGTACTGCGTAAAGTGCGGAATTTGTGCCAATTAACAAGGGTGCATAAGGTGGGTCTGCATGATCGTGGTGCGGGGAGAGGAAGACGAATTTGTATGATGTAGTGGTCGCTTTTGAGGGTGTCGCTAAGGCGTTGCCATGTTGTTCGTTCGATTTTGTGCGTGAGGGTTAGGTCCGATGCACTGTCGCATTGCCAAGGCGCGTGTGTATGTGTGGTTCGTTCTTTAGGGCTAGGCGGGTTGTGCGAATGTTTTCTAAGAGGAGATGGCCTTTTCGGTTGGGGAGGGAGGGAATTCAATGCTTGATGTGGTGCAGTGAAATCTCCTATGAGTAGGAGAGGGGCCGTAGCGGCCTTCGCGAGTGTGATTTTGAAGAGCTTAAGAAAGCGGTGCTGTAATCGTTGTGTACTGTAAATGTTAAGGATGTATGATATGGTTAGGGCCGAATCATTGGTGATAGTTGTTATGAGAGCGTGGGAAGGGGAAGTACCGTCAAGCTCCACAATGTCGGCCGTAAGATTGCAGTGGACCAGTAATACCATTTGTGATTCTTTTTGAAGTGTGTGATATCCCGTGCATTTGATGTTAGGTCTCGTATCTGGCGGAGCTATGATGTGGGGTTGTTGTCAATGTATGTTGTGAGAAGTGCGCATTTGGACTTAAAGCCTTGGCAGTTCTATTGCCATATAAAACTGTTTAGGGGTCGATCGAGTCATCATGGGTAGACGGAAGTTGGGGCTGCGAGGGTTGGAGGGAGACGGCTATACTTTGGATGCTGGCGGGAATGCGGGGCATTTGGAGGAGAGGTTCTCTAAAGCTTAAAGGGACACTGAAGTGATATGTAAACATTGCGGGATTACTAGCGCAAATTGTAGTCCGGAGTCCCCAGGCCATGTTTCGACCACTCTAGGCGCGTTTACGCGATTTTATTTAATAGAAAAACTAATTTGAAAATGCTGTCCTCCTCTCTTTACGCTCGCCCATTTTCTGTGGCGTTTTCGTGTGACGTCAGGAGGGGATGAGCTGGCAATTGGCTGCGCCACGGCTGCGCTACTGCACGGCTCCCCGGCCGGCAGAGTCAGTCGGCCCAGCGTTTCGTCCGCCGGCCGCCGGCGGGTCGTCGCAATCGAGGAGGTTAAAAAAAATTGCTTGGTCGCAATTCGTTCGCTTAGTTGAAACGAAGCCAGGACACGTTTGTGAATGGAAGAATGTGCCTTTCTTTACTTGGTTTGTTTGTACACTGTATCTAGCTCCGGGTCGCTTCACACAAGCGCTGCACAAGCGCACATGCGACGCTTCGCTGACTGGTACGCCAGTAGGAAAATATAAGGCCTCTTGAAGGCGGGAGAAGAGTCAGCGAAGTCAATATAGGTACTAAGGAAATAAAATCAACTGATATTTTTACCGTACAGCGTAAAACTAGGGCACGGGAAGAACTTTTTTGCGCTGGGCGAACAAGCACAGCAGTCAGCAGCACGACTACGCATCTGCGAACGCTTTTCCGTCTACGAAATGCAATTGCTAGACGTGAGCTACTGTGGAAACTCGGGCGACGCTTACTGCACGATCGCAGTACAACAAATCGTCACCTAAGCTGCTTGAAATGCCAAAACTAAATAAAAGTGTAAACTGGTTGTACAATATATACTGTATATTAGCAAGGCTTCCGCGTCCCGCTTCGTGGCTTAGTGGTCTGGGGTGCTGTGTAAGTCACCGCAGATGTTTTGCACGTCAGGAGTTCGAATCCCCGCGGGTACGTGCTTTTTTGTTTTTCTAAGTTAACTTTTTTGTTTTCCGCCAATGTTTTCTATATTGAGTTCACCTTTTTTTTGGCCGCAACGTTCATGGCTACACGAACTAGTTCACAAAACGCGCGCAGGCTGGCACTGGCGCGCTAGCGAGTTCTCGTTGGCGTGCTGTTGCCATAAGCACCGACTGCTTGCAGGCAGTGGGCACAGGCCAGAATGAACAGACCCTTGGCCTGGTGCGAACACGCTTTTTACGATACAGGCATGAGGGAGGCAAGCTCCAAATATGGGGGAAAAGCGCATGAAATTTGGGCGTCTGCGGGTACGCGGAGGGCGTTCATGCACTGCGTAGGTCTCGGCTAGTGAATGCTACGACTACAAGCCGTCCTGGGAGGCTTATCTTGTGCATTTTACAGCCGACAACATGGCAGAAGCGCGGTACGATGATTACTGAGATATTGAGAATGCCCATCCAACAACGCCATTGGTTATGTTTTACAGAACCGAAACGGAAACCGAAACTTGTGTGATTGCTAACCTTGGGCATCGTCCAATCACGACACCCCTCCTCTCAACGTCACAGCCTTAGTTGGTGCGGCCACCGCATAGCGCGCATGGTAGTTTTTCTTCTTTCGCGCTTTGTAAAATAATTACCGATTTGTCAACCGGATAAACGATGAAAAGTGTGCTAATTTGAGCCAGTCTACGCAGTGCAAGCAAAAACGGGAGCTTGACAAATTCACTTCAGTGTCCCTTTAAAGGAGGGCAGTGATAGTAGAGGCTTGCGATTCTAACTGGGTTTCAAAAGCTTCTATGCCAGGGGTAAGTTGTAGGATGGTGGGGCCTAAGGGGGTGGTGGGGTCGGTGTCCTGGCGCTTTCCAGAGCCTGTTTGGGGAGGTTGGCTAGCCAGGTTAGCTGTCTTCGTAGACGAGGGATTGACTCGTGGGGCCGAAATGTTGGAATGTAGCGGTGCATGATGATTCGGTGGCGGGTGCTCGGGGGTATTCGGTACTGCTGTGGGCAAGCTGTGTCGCACGTTGGGTGAGGGCTGGAGCAAAGTATGCAGCGAGGGTTGCACGCTTGTAGCGGGGAAGGTTTGAGAGTGCTGCATATGGTGCAGCGATTGCCAACAGCCGGTGAGGGGCATACGTAGGCCCGGTGTGCAACGGTCCAGCAGCGCAGGCACGCTTCAGTGTTGCGCTTCAGGGGAGTGCAGCCTATTGTTACCATATGCTAGGGTATCCGGTAAACAACCCTGGATTCATGGAAGGTAACCTGTGTGAGTGTGGAGGAGCCCATGCGGTACGCAACGAGGATGTGAGGATAGGGGTTGAAGCGTATCAGGTCGCCGAGGACGTCATGAGCATTCCTGTCCAAAGGAAGACCGGATACTTCCCCCGCATTTGAGTTCGTTGGTGCCGCCACGTGCGTTGCAAGGGGGTATAATTGGTTTTTGATACGGAGATTGTCGAGCGCTGCATATTGACGGGCGCGGTCTTCGAGAGGAGTGCTGATAACAATGAAGTTGGCACGCAGATGTAGCCTGATTTAATCTCGCGGATGAAGAGGAAGGAGGGCTTGCGTTTGCAGGAGGGTGGCTAGGGGGAGGGGGTCGTGGGAGTTCAGGTCCAATCCGCCTCGAGGTCGAAAGACAATCATGATGGCTCCTGGTTAAAGCGGGTCTGGTGGCAGTGCTGATCACAGGTTGTTGCTTCGTGGTGTGGCGCTGGGTGAAGACCGTTGAGGATACGCTGCACTTGGGGTTCGGAGGGCTCGTTGGCGTCGACGTACTTCTATCCATCGGTTGTCGTCTGCGATAGTGGTATAAGTGCCGGGAAGTTAGATATTGCCTTCGGCTGCGGTGTCCATGGGGTCATGTTGGGCGTCCGTGGCCATTGGAGCCTCTTGGTGTGAGGGCGGGGGTACCCAATCGTCAGGTAAAGTTGTCGTCTCGTAATCGTGCATGGCCGACGCTGGATCTCCCGCTGGGCGCTGGCTGCGGTGCTGGCTCTTTCGGCGACAAGCAAGAGCACGTGCGTGGGGGAGAGTGTGGTGTGCCGATAGGCGAAGTGGCTGGGTTAGGCCTAGCATGGCCAGCTCACCCGTAGGGAAGTTCGTGGCCGCTCTCTCGGCCGAAGGTAGCCGTAGCACGAAGATTCCGCTGTCAGCCGAAAGCGGAAGTTGTAGGGCGTAGACTGACACCAAAATCAGGCTGTGGTAATGTTGGAGTCCAGGATAACGGCGAGAAAAAAAATCACACCATATCCACGGAATGAATGATGATAAGTGGGGCGAAGCTCGAGAGGGGGAGATCATCGGTAACCGTAACTCTCCCGTGAAAGTTCGCCCATTACATCATTAAGAAAGACGTAAGACTGTGTGCGTACATTGTACAAATCAACTTTTATTTTCGGAGTCAATGCTCCCAGGCCCAGACGTGGTGAAAGACCCCGCGCCATCGAGGACTACCCCGCAACTCCACCACAATTTGTCACGTAGAATGGGACACAACGGTAAAGAAAGAACTTTTATTTAGGGTGAACTTGTGCCTGAACAAGACGAGAGGAAACGAGCAAAGGTCCTTGCGTCTCGTTCGATCTCCGAGAACGACTGCCTGTGTTCGTGGCGTGATCTGTTGCGTGATCTCCCCCTCACAGTGCACGTGCGCTCGCGCCTCCGTTGGCGAACACAGACAACCTCGCGCTCCCGTGCCGAGTTTGCGCTGGCGGTTGCAGCCGGTTCTTGCGCGTGCAACGCGGCCCACTTTGCGACATCTCCGAAAGCATGCGGCGGTCACGTAGCACGAGACACAAGGGATGGACAGACCCATGACTTAAGGAGCTTCGCCCCTAAAACAGGAGCTCATGTTGGGTGCGCCATAGCTGTATAGCCCCCTGGTGGCCTTCCTGCCGATCAGCGAAAAACTGGCGAGCGCTGGTGAACGCGTTCTACCTGGCTACTGGAGAGCGTCACTGGCTCGCTTAGTGGCTTGAGCCAAAATAATGTGGCTCCAATCCGCGCGGTGAAGTTGGTTGGACTGCGAAGCTGTAAACGACACCCACAAAGATTACCCATGCGACGTCACTTGAATTCTCACACATGACTCTACAAAGAGTGAAACCAGAGACAAGTGAAATGTACTTGACCTCACTTTTATTACCGCACAGCGACATTCCCGACTGCTTTATATTCTTCTTCTGTATGTTCTACTGGCATCTTTACTTTCCTTGGTCTACCCAAAATAGCCTGGAATGAACTGAAGGAGGTACTATACAGGTCTCCCATTTTACATATGAAAACGTGGTGACGTCACTGTGTGATCTCTATGCTGTTGGGTACTTTTCACTGGGAGTAGCTTACGCAACCGTAATCTTCGCCGGTGTGGCCAGTCCCCCTGGGTATGTATGTGCCTGTCTTCCTAATGATAATATTGCAACTAAAATTTGCTTAGACGGTAGGGGTACACTGCTTCGCAGTAAAAAAAGAACCAATGAAAACATCGAGGAGGACCTTGCATTGCCTAGCTACCAACAACGCCACAGCTGGCGCAACACCTGTTTCACGGAACCTCGAATCGACTCCAGGAATACCGCGTAGGCGTCGTGCACGTAAGCACCGCCACTGCGCCGCAGCTGTCGTCAAGCGCTACCGCGAATGCAATGCTTGGCACGAAGAACAAGACCATGTCGACGCATATGACAGATGACTACTGCTAGCAGAGCACCTATCGCCGACGTAACATGTAAATAAACCATTTCAAACTTGCACGAATGCGCGGTGATGTGCCCTTTGTGGTGTAGTGACGCCCTCTGTGGAGCGCCCGCGCACTGTGTGCGTTTGTGTTGTATTAGGTTGTTACTAGATGTCGTTGCGGTAGGACGCACGTGATGCTAATGATCCAGTCACGTGCGTATGCGTGTCCGGTGGTGCCGTTGTGATGTGAAATAAATCATTCTTTGTCTGGGGTTGTAACAGCGAGGTCGCAATCTTTCTTGTGGGCTTGTGCGTCGGCCGGTGCGGTGCGCCTTCGCTCCAGTCGCTGCCGAGGCCGCTCGCCGTCACCCACGACACAACATCTTTTGGCGACGAGGATGGGATCCTTTTCTTCTGCTGCGACACCGACAGCGTCGACGGTTCCGACAGAATAGAAAAGTGAGTGCGTTGTTTGACCTCGCTTGAGTGTGACTGTCTGGCGCGTCTGGCGTCGCGAGGCCTAGCGTTCTTTTGTGCTGACGCTCGTCGAACCGTCGCCTAAGCCTCGCCCTACTTCGTTCTTCTGCTTCTGCTCCTGCGTCTCTCTCCTTCTTGCTTGGCAGCATGGGCCTCTTCGATAACCTGCCCGTTTTCCTCAAATTGCCGGGGCCGCCTCCGATTCCGTGGCATAACTGGAGAAAATTGTTTCAGGCCCATCTCGAGGCGGCTGGCGGCAGCGAGTGGAGCGATGGATGGCGCGCGTCGGCGCTCGTCAGTGTTATGGGTAGGGAGGTGCAACGGAAGTATTTTACCGAGGCGAAGCAGGAGGAAGCAAGGAAGGACGCCAGTAACGTGACCGACTCTAATGTGACCAACCCTAACGTGACCGACTCCGCCTCCGACTCTAGTGTGACCGCATCATCGGTTTCGGCCGTTTCGAAATACGACCAACTCGTAGAGCAGCTAGACCGGCTCTTCGCCGCGTCTACAAACACGCTTGTTGAACGACACGAGTTCACAAGCCGTCGTCAATTACAGGGGGAAAGTTTTCTAGAATACGTGACCGTTCTAAAAGGGAAAGCAGTACATTGCAAGTTCGGTCTAACGTACGCGGAGCGCGTCCGAGATCAAATTATTCATGGAACGTCTAACCCCCAAGTTAGAGAAAAGCGGCTCGCGCATGGTGAAAAGTTGTATTTGGAGAAAGCTGAAGAGATTGGTCGTAGTTTTGAATCATTGTCGGCGAATCAAGCCTTCGGTCCGCATCATCATCAAGTACAAGCGGTAGGACGGCGCGGAGAAGGTGGCGTCGCAGATGATGGCAGTCGGGAAGCCGGCGCGCTCAAGATGGCGGCGTGGAGAATCAAGATGGCATGGGCCGCCGGGGAAGCCGGCGCGCTCAAGATGGCGGCATAGGAATTCAAGATGGCCTGGCCAGCCGGGGAGGCCGTGACGTCATTCTACCGGGTTCGGGAAGACAAGATGGTGGCCCCCAAGATGGACGTTTCCATTCGCAGTCAGCTGCAGAGTTTCGCGGTACAGTCAAGCCGAAGAAGTTTGCAGGCAAGCTTCAGTTGTGCGAACGATGCGGAAATAAATGGCATCATTCAGCATTTCAAAATTTGTCTGCCCGAAATCGGCGCTGCAACTCTTGTAACAAGTGGGGACATTTCGCGTCGATGTGCCGCAAGTCGGCAGCAGTGCATCGAGTTTCTTCGAAGGAAGCTACGGGTTCCGCTCCGGCACCGGGACTTGTACAGCATCCAACATCCACGGAGATCAACTCATTTTCGAGATCTTCCGTCTTAGCAGTCAGCACTTCTTCGAGGAAGGTCTTAGTCGTCCAAGCGGAAGTCAGCGTCAACAATCCTCCGAGAAAGGACTTAGTCGTACAAGCCGAAGTCAGCGGAGTGACCATGCAACTTTTGGTCGATACCGGAGCAGCCGTGTCGTTGATGACTGCCGAAGATTTCAAGCGTCATTTCAGTAAACAGCATGCCTTGTCGAAGGCCTCCGTCGACTTGTGGAATTTTTCCAAGCAGCGTATCGGCATCCCCGGCTCATTCCAAGCTCCTGTTCAAGTCTTGCAACGGTCTTGCTCCATCACATTCTACGTCACAGACAAAGGGACATCGCTTTTGGGACTCGACGCCATCCAGCAATTGGGTATTCAGATCGACGGTGCGTCTCTTACGTGTCGACTAGCATCGGTGTGTACAGTGCAGTGTCCCGTGAACGTGCCCTCGGGTTTCGACATCTCTTCAACGGCGAGGTGGGTCCTGTCAAGGACGTGTCGCATAAGATCCAACGGCGGCCAGGTGTGACTCCAGTTGCATCAAAGCTACAACAATTGCCTCTTGCTCTCCGTGATCCAGTGTCCAGCGAGCTGCGACGCCTCGAGGACAATGATGTCATTGAACGTGTCGACGCCTCGGAGTAGGTTTCGCGACTCGTCGTCGTCCGGAAAAAGAACGGTGACATTCGGCTGTGTGTGGACCTCCGGGAACCGAATAAGGCAATTATCATTGGTGGGTATCCTTTGCCGCATGTCGAGGAGCTGTTGCAGATGTTTCATGGTGCTGTTTGTTTTTCTAAGCTGGACTTAGCGTCGGCTTATCATCAGTCGTTGCTGGAAGAGGGAAGTAGGGACTTAACTACCTTTGTGACTCATGAAGGCTTATTCAGGTTTAAGAGGGTGTGTTTTGGTCTGGCGTCGGCGCCTGCGGTCTTTCAAAAAATGATGTCCCAGATCCTAAAGAATTGCAAAAATGTTGTTTGCTATCTTGATGATATTCTTGTGTGGGGGAAGACTCAAGCTGAGCATGACGTGAGCTTGGTTGAAGTCTTAACATGTATAGCAAACAGTGGCATGAAGTTGAACGACAAATGTCTTTTTTCGGTCAAAGAACTTGACTTTTTGGGCCACAGGATTTCGGCTGAGGGCATCTCACCTTTGGAAAGCAAAGTAAAAGCTATAGTACATGCTCCGACTCCTACGGACATAAAGTCACTGCAATCATTTTTAGGTCTTGCAGGATACTATGCCAAGTTCACAAAGAACTATGCAGAGATAGTTGAACCATTGCGCCTCATGCTCAGTAAGGGTCAGACGTTTTGTTGGTCTGATGATGCTCAGCGCAGTTTTGATCAGTTGAAAGCGTGCCTCACTTGTTCTCCTGTCGTGAAGGTCTTTAATCCTGACTTGCCTGTAGTAGTTACTACCGACGCATCCGATGTGGGAATTGGCGCGGTACTACAGCAGCGGTATGGTTCTAGGCTTGAAACCGTAGCCTTTCCATCTAGAACTTTGTCGGAGACTGAGAGAAAATACTCTGTGGGAGAGCGCGAAGGGCTGGCTTGTTTGTTCGCGTGTGAAAAGTGGCACATTTTTCTTTGGGGTAGACGGTTCACGCTTAAAACTGACCATCAGGCTGTAGTTGCTTTGTTAGCCGCAGGAGATGCAGGTCGGAGACCTTTAGGGATTTCAAGTTGGTCGGCTGGTCTGCTGTATTACAATTTTCACATCGAGTACTTCAAAGGGTCAGAAAATCTGGTGGCTGATGCTCTATCGAGATTACCCATTCAGACTGGTCAAGAACTTGTTAAGGAGGAAGCGATAGTGTCGCTGGTAACATCAGCAGTCGATGAAGAAACCGTGCAGCTGGCAACGAAGGCAGATGTGACGTTGCAGAAGGTAGCAGAGTAGGTGTCTAAGGGTTGGCCAGATAAGAAAAAGCTTATTTTCATGTAAAGGATGAACTTTCTGTTGTGGACGGTTTACTCATGCGTGATGACCGTGTACTTATCCCTTGTGTACTTGTACCTACCTTCCTCCAGTTGGCACATGAAAATCATCAAGGAATAGTACGTACGAAACAACTTCTCCGGGAACGTTACTGGTGGCCTCAAATGGATCGCAATGTTGAAGAACATGTAAAGCATTGTCACGTCTGCCAGCTGGCAGACAAGCCTGCTAAGCCTCATGTAGCTCCGTTGCAGCCAGTGGAATGGCCTGAAGGGCCTTGGCAAAAGTTGGGAACGGACATCGTTGGTTCGTTAGACGTGTCGTACCCCCGATTTCTTGTTACACTAGTCGATTACTACTCTAAGTGACCTGAGGTTCTGGGCACAAATTTCATTTCAACTGAGGATGTCATTAACTTGTTGGACTGGTCTTTCAGTCGGGAAGGGCTCCCTGAGGTTTTAGTGACGGATAATGAACCCCAGTTTCTCTCCAAACAAATGCAAGAGTATCTAAAGGAGAAAGGTATCTGCCACGTGTTCTCGTCGAAATATTACCCTCAGGCTAACGGCCAGATTGAACGGTTTAACAGGGTTCTCAAAGAACATTTACAGGTAGCCAGACTTGAAGGCAAGGATGCTGCGAAAAGCATTACACAATTTCTTGGGTCGTATAGGGTCACACCACATTCAGTGACAGGTCTTTCTCCAGCTTTTTTGGTGCA
Source organism: Haemaphysalis longicornis (assembly GCF_048455015.1). Classification (NCBI taxonomy): domain Eukaryota; kingdom Metazoa; phylum Arthropoda; class Arachnida; order Ixodida; family Ixodidae; genus Haemaphysalis; species Haemaphysalis longicornis. Next base: position 41,938,583 of record NW_027526204.1, read on the forward strand.
ATGACGTCAGCCTCATTCCAAAGTGGATATTAGCAACATCAGGATACGTAAAAGGGCAACAGAACCGGACAATTTCCTGCCTGATGTTCGGAATCAGGTCTTCACGAAGCAGCATAAAGCTAAACAGTACCTTGACAGAAGGAAAGGTGCGCAGCAGACCCGCATAAAGGGGGGAGATGTCGTGAACGTAAGATTCCGTAAGCAAGGATTTCTGAAGTATAGTAAGCCGTTGACAGTGCAAGCTCAGATTGCACCTTTCACCTTTAAGCTCAGTGATAGAAAGATCTGGAACGCTTCAAAACTCAGTCATTCCGAAAGGAATTGAGGTTGGCTCGGCACCATATTCCTTTGAAAATGTTGAACTCTCTTTGAGGCATAAAGAGTTTTTATACTCTTCGTCTAACTTAGACATTTATGAGAGTCAGTCCCCTAGTCTACCGTTGACAGATGGGGCAAACCCCAGGGTCAAGACAGACTCTGATCTGTCAGAGCTTCCTTCTAGTGCAAGGTCTGGATCCGTTGTTCCTCAGGAAACGGTAGAATGTCAAGAAGAAAATAGTGAGCAAACAGATCCAAATAACCATGTAGACAACACAAGGAAAAATGAGGGGTCGTCGGGGTCGTCAGATAATTCAAGTTCATCGTCTATGCGTCCATGCCGTAAGACTAAGCAGCCTCAGTGGCTTCGCGACTATGTGCGGTAGGGGGTAGACGTAGGGTTCATGCCTTGTCATGTTGGACGTGTCATGTCTTGTGTTGAATCGCATATCACCATTGAAAGTGTTTTTGGACGGTTTTTTTTAATGGGTCTTTAAAAAGGTCTTACTCTGTTGCGTGTCGTGTGCGCAACTTACAGGTGTGTGGGCGACTCTGTTAGTCATACCTCCACTGCTCCTGCGCGAGTGATGAGTGCTTTTGTGGGACTATGTAGGTCTGTCCTGAGCGACTGAGTGCTTTTGTGTGGATCATGTGCAACGTGCAGACAGTCTTTTTAAGCACGGGGGAATGGTGTGGAGTATGTATTTCACAGAGTGTGCGAACTTCTTTTCCACGGGGAGATGATGTGGTGTAGTGGCGCCCTCTGTGGAGCGCCCGCGCACTGTGTGCGTTTGTGTTGTATTAGGTTGTTACTACAGGATTTCCCGCTCAATATAATCCAAACGCCAGTGAATATAATCCCAGCGCCAGTGAATATAATCCAGGCGCCAACCAATATAATCCAGGCGCCAACCAATATAATCCAGGACCCACACAGTGCACACCACATGACAGCGCTTTGTAATTTAGTTGGAAACCAATACCATCTGGGCGCAGTGTATTTTCATCCAAGTTAGATTAACTAGGTTACGTGACCAGTTTGACCAGACGACCTAAGAACTGCGCAATAAAACAGTCACGTGACTATCCAGCAATCTCGCCTAATTACTATGTGAATGCGACGATGGTGTCATGGGTATGAATTATCGGATTTAGATTGCTCGCTTAACTCGAAATTTTAGGGGAAACTGCCACAATGCCTAACTCTCGAAACCCAATACGGGCACGTTCAGGTTTAATTATTTACCTAATATAGCTACTTAATTGATTATTCGTTAGTCATTGATCTGGATAAAAGTCAAATTGATGCAACCAGGGCTTGTGAAGTACCAAAATAATGGTCTCGATAAGGGGAATCACGTGGGAGAAATAAAAAATTGCTTCCTGCTTATGGTCATGAGATAGTCACGTTAGTCTAGATTGGGTTAAATGTCAGAATATTGCCACTAGGGCTTGTGAGGTATCAAATTAAACGTCTCGATAAGTGGTATCACGTGGGACAAATAAAAAATAGCTTCCCGTTTGAAGTCATGAGAGGGTCACGTGAGTCATAGATTGGGTTAAAAGTCAAATATATGTCACTATGGCTTATGAGGTATCAAATTAAAGGGCTGGATGAGCGGAATCACGTAGCACAAATTAAAATTTGTTCCTGGTTATAGTCACGAGATAGTTACGTGACTCACAAATTGGGTTAAAAGTCAATGTGATGTCACTGTGGCTTGTGAGGTACCAAATTAAAGGTCTGGATGAGGGGAATCACGTGGGACAATTTAAAAATGTCTTCCTAGGTACAGTCATGATAATAGTCACGTGATTCACAAAATGGGTTAAAAGTTAAAGAGACGCCACTAGGGCTTGTGAGGAATCAAATGAAAGGTCTCGATGAGGGGAATCACGTAGTACAAATTAAAAATCGCTTCCTGGTTATAGTCATGAGATAGTCACGTGAGTCATAGATTACATTAAAAGTCAATATGAAGGCACTAGGGCTTGTGTGGTATGAAATTAAAGGTCTCGATGAGGGGAGTCACTTGGGACAAATTAAAAATTGCTTCCCAGTTATAGTCATGAGACAGTCATGTGAGTCATAGATTGGGTTAAAAGTCAACTTGATCCCGCTGGGCCTTGTGAGGTATCAAATTAAAGGTCTCGATGAGGAGAGTCGCGTGGGACAATTTAAAAATTGCTTCCTAGTTAAAGTCATGAGATGGTCACGTGAGTCACATATTACGTTAAAAGTCCACGTGAGGCCAATTTCGCTTGTGGGGTATCAAAATAAAGGACTTGATGAGGGGAATCACGTGGCACAAATTAGAAATTGCTTCCTGGTTGTAGTCATGAGGTTGTTACGTGAGTCAAAAATTGGTTTAAATTTCAATATGACGCCGCTATGGCTTGTGAGGTATCAAATTAAAGGTCTCGATGAGGGGAGTCACGTGGGGCAAATTAAATATTGCTTCCTGATTATAGTCATGAGATAGTCACGTGAGTCAGATTGGGTTAAAAGTCAACTTGATGTCGCTAGGGCTTGTGAGGAATCAAATTAAAGGTCTCGATGAGGAGAATCGTGTGGGACAATTAAAAAATTGCTTTCTAGTTATAGTCATGGGATAGTTACGTGACTCACAAATTAAGTTATAAGTCAATATGTGGCCACTGGCCTTGTGGGGTATCAAAATAAAGGTCTCGATGAGGGGAGTCACATGGGACAAATAAAAAATTGCTTCCTGGTTATAGTCATTAGCTACTCGCGTGAGTCACAGATTAGGTTAAAAGTCAATATGATGCCACTAGGGCTTGTGAGGTATCAAAATAAGGGTCTCGATGAGGGGAATCGCGCGGGAAAAATTAAAAATTGCTTCCTCGTTATAACCATTGAAATAGTCACATGAGTCATAGATTATGTTAAACGTCAATGTGATGCCACTAGGGCTTGTGACGTATCAAATTAAATGCCTCGATGAGGGTAAATCACGTGGGACAATTTAAAAATTGCTTCCTAGTTATATTCATAAGATGGTCACGTGAGTCACAAATTGGGTTAAAACTCAGTGATGCCACTAGGCTTTTTAGCTATCAAATTGAAGCTCACGATGAGGGGAAAGACTTAGAACACATAAAAAAGTGCTTCCTGGTTATGGTCGTGAGATAGTCACACGAATCATAAATTGGGTTAAATGTCAAAATGATGCCGCTAAGGCTTGTGCGGTATAAAATTTAATGTCTCTATGAGAGAATTGCGTGAGACAAACTAAATATTGCTTCCTGTTTAGGGATCAGATAGTCTCGTGAGTTATAGATTGGGTTAAATGTCAAAGTGATGCCTCAGAGCTCGTTATCGTCCACCCGAATGTAAAAAGAAAGTTACATAAGCGAGAAAGAGGCTGATGGTGTGTTGAAAAATTGTTAATTGTATTTCTAATGATGTGGCGTGACTCCTACGGATGATTAATCAGTCACGTGACTTACCATGACGTTTATTTTTCACGAGTAAAAGCATCATCGGTATCAAATGATCGCCATTCATTTGCTTGTTTGCGGTATGTGCAAAACAATTTCTCTTTGCAAACATTATTCCCAAAGATGTCGCATGATTTTCATGCGTCATGATTTAGTCACGTGACTCACCATGAGGTTAATTACATCACGAGTATTGGCATCATGGGTATGAAAAGAACCGTGTTGAATTGCTTGTTTATGTGATGCGGAAAAACTTATTGTCATAGTGAACATGTCTCCTTTTGATTGCGCATGACTCCTATAAATGATGAATTGGTCACGTGACTTACTATGAGGTTTATTACACGACGAGTATTGGCATCTTGGGTGTCAAATAAACGCTGTTTTATTCCTTCTATTCGAGATGTGTATGAGAATCTTGACATAGTGAATATGATTCCTTATGATGACGTATGACTCCAATGGATCATGAATTAGTCACGTGACTTACTATGATGTGTATTACATCACCAGTACTGGCATAATGGGGGTCAAATAAACGCTGTTGAATTGCTTGCTTTCGTTATGTGAGGAAAAAGCCTGTTATTGTTAACATGCTACTTTAGAACTCGCATCACACCTATTGATCATGAAATATTTATGCGAGTTATAAGGTTTATTATGCCACGAGTAATCACATCATAGGTAAAAAATAAATGCCGTTGAATTGCTGCTTACATGATGTCAAAATGTTTTTCTTGTTTTGCACGTGATTACGGATGATATGACATCGTTCCTAATTATCATAAATATGTAATGTGAAATACCATGAGGCTTATGACGTCACGCGTACTCTCACCGTATATATCCAAGAAAACGCCATTACGTGATTTGTGAATACACGCGTTTTGCTATAGTGCCTGATTGCAGGCACTTCAATTTAAAAGCACAAAGAAAGGCCTGGTTTCGCGAAGGCTGAAAACACATCGGTGTAGTACTCTTCATGACAGTTCCGTCATGGCTTACTACACCTTACTATATATATATATACACCTTACATGGCTTACTATATACATATATATATATATATATATATATATATATATATATATATATATATATATATATATATATATATATATATATATATATATATATATATATATATATATGTATATATCCTAAATAATAACACATCGGTGTTTGTCATGACAGTGTATCATGAAGCGTACTACATTCGCGAAACCAGGCCCCTCTTTGTACTTTCAAATGGATGTGCCTGCAATAACCCACGTATTCACAAAAGCATGTATTCACAAATGACGTGAAGAACGATTCAATGGCGTTTTCTTGGATATATACAGTGACAGTATGCGTGACTTAGTAAGCCTCATGGTATGTCACATTACATATTTATGATAATTAGGAACCATGCCATATAATCCGTAATCACGTGCACCACAAGAAAAAAAATTGACATCACGTAAGCAGCTGTCCAACTGTATTTATTTCATACCTATGATGTGATTAATCCTGGTATAATAAACCTTACCACTCGCATAAATAATTCAAGATAAATAGGTGTGATACGAGTTCTAAGGTAACATGTTCACAATAAGAGGCTTTTTCTGCACATCAGTAAAGCAAGTAATACAACAGCGTTTATTTGACACCCATTATGCCAGTACTGGGGATGTAATACACTTCATCGTAAGTCCCGTGAATAATTCATGATCCATTGGAGTCATACGTCATCATAAGGAATCACATTCACCATGACAAGATTCTCGTACACATCTCAAATACAAGGAATTAAACAGCGTTTATTGACACCCATGATGCCAGTACTGGGGATGTAATACACTTCATCGTAAGTCACGTGAATAATTCATGATCCATTGGAGTCATACGTCATCATAAGGAATCACATTCACCATGACAAGATTCTCGTACACATCTCAAATACAAGGAATTAAACAGCGTTTATTGACACCCATGATGCCAATACTCGTCGTGTAATAAACCTCATAGTAAGTCACCTGACCAATTCATGATTTATAGGAATCATGCGCCATCAAAAGGAGGCATGTTCACAATTACAATAAGTTTTTCCGCATCCCGTAAACAAGCAATTCCACAGTGTTTTTTTCATAACCATCATGCCAATTCTCGTGATGTAATTACCCTCATGGTGAGTCACGTCACTAAATCATGACGCATGGAAATCATGCGACATCTTTGGGAATAATGTTTGCTAAGACAAATTTTTGCACATACCGCAAACAAGCAAATGAATGGCGATCATTTGATACCTAAGATGCTTTTGCTCGTAAAAAATAAATGTCATGGTAAGTCACGTGACTGATTAATCATCCGTAGGAGTCCCGCGACATCATTAAAATCCAATTAACAAGTTTTTCAACACACCATCAGCCTCTTTCTTGAGGCTGACGGTGTGTTGAAAGCAATTTTCCAGGAAGCAATTTTCATTTTGTCCCAGGTGACTCCCCTCATCGAGACCTTTATTTTGATACCCCAAAAGCCCTCGTCGCCAGATATTGACTTTTAACGTAATTTACGACTAATGTGACCATCTCATGACTATAACCAGGAAGCAAATTTTGAAATTGTTCTACGACATTCTCCTCATCGAGACCTTTAATTTGATACCGCACAAGCCGTAGCGACATCAAGTTGACTTTTAACCCAATCTGACTCACGTGACTATCTCATGACTATAACCAGGAAGCAATCTTTAATTTGTGTCACGTGAGTCCTCTCATCGAGACCTTTATTTTGACACCCCACACACCCTAGTTGCCTCATATTGACTTTTAACGCAATTTATTACTCACGTGACTATCTCATGACTATAACAAGGACGAGATTTTTAATTTGTACTACGAGATTCCCCTCCTCGAGACCTTTAATTTGATACCTCACAAGCCCTAGCGGCGTCATATTGACATTTAACCCAATTTATGACTCACGTAACTATCTCATGACTACAAGCAGGAAGTAATTTTTAATTTGTACTACGTGAATCTGCTCATCGAGCTCTTTAATTTGATACCTCATAAGCCATCGTGACATATCTTTCACTTTTAACCCAATCTATGACTCACGTGACTATTATCATGACTTTAACCAGGAAGGTATTTTTAATTTCCTCACGGGATTCCTCTCATCGAGACCTTTATTTTGATACCTCACAAGCCCTCGTGGCATTATATTGACTTTTAACATTATCTATGACTCACGCGACTATCTCATGACTATAACCAGGAAGCAATTTTTATTTTTTCCCAGGTGACTCCCCTCATTCGAGACCTTTATTTTGATACCCCACAAGCCACATATTGACTTTTAACGTAATTTACGACTAACATGACCATGTCATGACTATAACCAGGAAGCAATTTTTAAATTCTCCCACGATATTCTCCTCACTGAGACCTTTAATTTGATACCTCACAAGCCCTAGCGACATCAAGTTGTCTTTTAACCCAATCTGACTCACGTGACTATCTCATGACTATAACCAGGAAGCAATTTTTAATTTGTGTCACGTGATTCCTGTAATCGAGACCTTTATTTTGACACCCCACTAGCCCTAGTTGCCTCACATTGACTTTTAACGCAATTTATTACTCGCGAGACTATCTCATGACTATAACCAGGACGAGATTTTTAATTTGTATTACGTCATTCCCCTCATCGAGACCTTTAATTTGATCCCCCACAAGCCCTACTGGCGTCAATTTGACTTTTAACCCATTTTGTGAATCACGTGACTATTATCATGACTATAACTAGGAAGAAATTTTTAAATTGTCCCACGTGATTCCCCTCATCCAGACCTTTAATTTGGTACCTCACAAGCCACAGTGACGTCACATTGACTTTTAACCCAATTTGTGAGTCACGTAACTATCCCATGACTATAACCAGGAAGCAAATTTTAATTTGTACAACGTGATTCCGCTCATCGAGCCCTTTAATTTGATACCTTATAAGCCATAGTGACATATCTTTGACTTTTAACCCAATCTATGACTCACGTGACTGTTATCATGACTTTAACCTGGATGGAATTTTTAATTTTCTCACAGAATTCCTCTCATCGAGACCTTTGATTTGATACCTCACAAGCCCTAGTGCCATCACTTTGAATTTTAACCCAATCTAGGGCTCACGTGACTCTCATGTCTACAACCGGGAAGCTATTTTTTATTTGTCTCACGTGATACCACTTATCGAGACGTTTAATTTGATACCTCACAAGCCCTAGTGGCATTACTCTGACACTTAATGCAATCTATGACTAACGTGACTATCTCATGACCATAAGCAGGAAGCAATTTTTTATTTCTCCCACGTGATTCCCCTTATGGAGACCATTATTTTGGTACTTCACAAGCCCTGGTTACATCAATTTAACTTTTATCCAAATCAATGACTAACGAATAATCAATTAAGTAGCTATATTAGGTAATTAATTAAACCGAACGTGCCCGTATTGGGTTTCGAGAGTTAGGCATTGTGGCAGTTTCCCCTAAAATTTCGAGTTAAGCGAGCAATTTAAATCCGATAATTCATACCCATAACACCATCCTCGTATTCACTATAGTAGTTAGGGAGAGTGCTGGATAGTCACGTGACTGTTTTATTGCGCAGTTCTTAGGTCGTCTGGTCAAACTGGTCACGTAACCTAGTTCATCTAACTTGGATGAAAATACACTGCGCCCGAATGGTATTGGTTGCCAACTAAATTACCAAGCGCTGTCATGTGTTGTGCACTGCGTGGGTCTTGGATTATATTGGTTGGCGCCTGGATTATATTGGTTGGCGCCTGGATTATATTCACTGGCGCTGGGATTATATTCACTGGCGTTTGGATTATATTGAGCGGGAAATCCTGTAGATGTCGTTGCGGTGGGACGCACGTGATGCTAATGATCCAATCACGTGCGTATGCGTGTCCGGTGGTGCCGTTGTGATGTGAAATAAATCATTCTTTGTCTGGGGTTGTAACAGCGAGGTCGCACTCTTTCGTGTGGGCTTGTGCGTGGGCCGGCGCGGTGCGCCTTCGCTCCAGTCGCTGCCGAGGCCGCTCGCCGTCACCCACGACACAACACCCTTCAGTGCTCACGCAGAAAGAGATCCTTCAGCTAAGCTATGGTTCAAGCTTTGCGCGACTTAGTGCAAGCTTCGCCAGTTTTTCTTGTCACGTGAAGCTCATGTATTTGACCAAAAACGTCTGACGTATTGCGGGAGTACACACTACTGGAGCCACAAGCATAAACATTCAGAGCGAGCTCTTTTTGTATTTTATCGTTAAAATATCGCACTAACGCGTTCTTCGTTGTCGGTCGCGAAAATTACGCTCGCGTCCTTTTTATTCAAACTAAAACAAGTGTCAGTTCTGTATTCATATTTTGTCCCAAACAATGTCATCTTTTGTGCCACAATGTTGACAAGTATAAAGCATACATCGGATGTAGTAGTTTGGAAATGTTTTGCCTATATAAATGTCGGATTTAAGTTTCAGCCGTGTGAGTGTTTCGAGGGGCAGGCAGGTAGGCATGTATACAGAGTACACTTTTCCTGTTTAGCTTTAAAAAGCCGATCATATTTAGAGAAATTCGGTGGTTTAAATTGCAATGTCCTCCAATAAAAAGTTGTAGATTTTATACAGAAGACTATACGGCCCGGTCATGAATTGGGAAATTTGCGTCCGGGCAAACAGGTGATTAAAACCATCAGCCCTTAAATTATAGCTAAATGTAATGTTTTAATCAAAGAAAACATGACTTAACAACAGGTGGAGTAGCGTTATACATGTGTAGCCTAGACGCTAGTCATCACTGAATTCTAATTCTTGACTATTCAATTACTATCAAGAGGGGCTGTTCACTGATAAGAAAGGGTCTGATTTGGGATTTGTAGGCAAGTGGGGAAAATGTCGCAGCCAACGTGAAGCTGACAGCCTGAAAATAACCACGGAGCTACCTTCTAGGGTACTGCTAGCTATGCTCCTAGCGCTTGTAGGCATAGACGAGAATATGGAGGCGTACGAAGACGGGGAAAGGAAATGCTGAGGTGATAACCACAGCGGGCTTCTGTGTGGTCCAACCACGATTCCTCTGAAGAGAAAGAGAAAGGGGAGAGTGAGAAAAGTTTATTTGCTGGCTGGATAGTTTTTCACATGCTCGGTGGTCTAACGGCGGCGCGTCTGAAGCGCACGACAGGTACGCGTACGTGGAAGGAGAGGTACAGGCTACGAAGTCAAGCAGTTCTATTCCGAACGCAATGGGTCTCCTTGCGCTGGCGCCAAGGTTGCGCAAGGTTTCCAGCTGGTGAGCGCGCTCCTTGTCCTATGTCATGCTAGTGCCGCTGACACAGTGCCTCCCGCTATACCTTGTTTGTGGACCCCATTTTGCAGCCGCACGATCACTGATGAATTGACCTTGAGCCCATAACTGCAGCTGTCATTGACACTTGCGAATCCACCTAAGTAGGCAGGCTGTGTTGCTGCGAATGAAAAAGATATTCGGGGTACATGCACCAAATCGGTATCAAAATTCCCCAGTGGCTTCCATGGCCGACGGCCATGGCAGCCACTGGGGAATTCTGATGACATACTCATGTACAGCGATTTTCGACTCCCACTTTTTTACCCAGTGAAACAATTATTGAATTAGATCAATAAAACTGGTAACGGGTTTGTGGTTTTTTAGGAGGAATGGTCGGTGAGATTCATTGCAAAAGTATTCTTTATAATACAATTGTGGGCTACAATGGCAAGTTCATGCATATATGGAGATATATTTTTTAGTATTATATATTGTCTGGGAAAATTATCTACATGACAAATGCACGTCTAGTATCAACAATTTTTGCTTTGGTGAGCAAGCACTGCTCAGTGCAAATATGTCTACCCGGAATCTGAAGCCAGCCTCACTATCACTAGCCTGTATCTTTAAGCTGTACATGCGCACCATTGCGTATCGCTGTGGTGCCTGCCGGCCGACTGATGAATAATGGGTAACGTGGATAGAAACACACACACAGAGAAAGAGACAGGGAGAGAGAGAAAAAGGAGAACGGAACCATACTAAGGGTTAAAGCGAGTATAATGGTGATCAGATTGTTCAGTGTAAGGCTTTGCTGGTGCGCACGGTTGTTTTCGCCCTTTCCGCTAGCAGAAGTTGTTTTTGAGCACAAGACCTTGCCGCCACATTCTCCTATACTACTCGCGTGAGGGGTTGGGGATGAGGGAAGCTCTGGGTCTGGCTGGCATTCCCAGACAATGTGGTACAGTGTGAGTGGGGCTTGGCAGCTGAGGCGGACATGGCAGCACTCTTTGAGTGTGGCCAACATGAACCGTACAGAAAGCTATAGCATCCGCCAGGAAATATGCTTTGGTCCTTCCATCCAGCGTCGCACGGAGCGTGGAACGATTAACCTGGGCTGACGCATCGCACCATTGATCTACAGTGCAAATTCAAAATGCCACTTAGACTCTTCGAGCACGAAGAAGCAATCCAACAGCGAATGCGGATGAGTATTTCCTGCTAGCCATCGAAGTATTTCCTGCTAGCCACCGAATGTCCGAAAACTAGGAGCGATTCACTGCACAAAGAGAGTCACCTACGGCTTAGAGACGACAGTTTTTCGTGGGCAGTGTACTGGGGCCAATTATGTTCGCTGTCATATTCCAAACGTACCTAATACACGACGGCAACTATGATTGCGTACCTGCTGAATACAGGCCTTGAACAGGCACTTTAAATTAACGAAAGAACGCGTACGCACCAACCTCATCAACTGCGTTGCCACTTTAATTTATTTATTTATTTTCTTTAATACCTCGAGGGACTCCGCAGTAGAGGCATTGCATGAGGGGTGGTACAAAAAATGCACATGGTACAGGCATTGAAAGGTGACACGAGCTTCGTGATAACAAAAAAAACCTCAAAATACAACAACAAAAATACGCACAAACTTTGGTTCGGAAAAAAATGGAGAAGAAACCTTGCAGTAAATAGAACATGGCTTTCATTCAGCCCTAGTAGGTGGCAACACGTTAGGGAATGAGATAGCTGTACTGTTATATGAATCGGAGAAACATGCATACACTGACCAAATGTATTCCGCGGGCGCGCGCAAATAATATCAATACGCAATACATTAGCGCTAAGGCTGAAACAAAAAATAAGATGAAAAACAACGAAGAAAAAGAATAAGCTGGAAAAAACAATCATAAAAGCAAAGGGCATAAAACAAAGAAACGGCACCAATAAATCACACAATCCCGGGCGCTGTAAGCAGGCTTCAACTCGTAGGTATCTTATTTGACCACGTAATCGGGACGATTGTTCCATTTCTTTGTAGTGCGAATAAAAAATGACGGTGCAAATGTGTTAGTACGGGGGCGAGGGTATGTTACTTGTTCATTATTGCTTCGGCTTGATACATGTGGTTTCGGCATGACGTAAGTGTTGGGCGATAAAGAATGACGAAACCGGTGAAATAATGCCGGCCTCGCAAGCTTCAGGCGATGGCTGAGGGGAGGAAGGGCTACGCGTGATGTCAGCTCTGTGACACTAGTAAATGAGTAGTCCGAGAAAGTGAATCTAACAATGCGGTTTTGAATTGCTTTTATGTTATCGGTTAGGTACTTCTGATGCGGATCCCATATGGTGGCTGCATACTCTAAGTTTGGGTGGATTAGGGTTTTATAGACCAATAGGTTTGTAAGTGAACGGGAGCAAGTTTCACTTTACGCTTGCAGATACCTAAAAGAGCTACTTTAATCATCGTCCCAACATTCACCTGACGTAGAAGGCTAGCCACGTCTGCTAACTTCACCAGACACATCAACGATCGCTCTCTCTATATATCGATACTCACAGTGGCGTACTTAGTACGGGACGACGCTTTATAAAACATCGGATACCCTCGTTAGTTTGAGTTAACATGTTCAATAGCAGCTGTCCGTCAATTCTTGTTCCGTCGATCGAGGAGAACCGGTCGACGCAGGTCGACGGAGCAGCTAGTCTTTGGCCACGTAACTACGCCAGCGATTCCGACGAAGCTCGCTGGCGCAGTAGAATCTATCACATCTGTCAATAATGACGGCCGAATACCTAGTAGAGCAAAAACAAGTACCACAAGTTTTTAATTTTGCTGCCACGAATAACCAAGAGTTGTTAGGTGTATTGTCATAATGTTAGTGAGGACTCCAGGTTCTGGAATCGGGGGTTTGAACTTGGTATAGTTGCTTCTTTCGCAGATTTCCGGTTTTTTGACAAATATTCTGTCTCGGAGTGCCCCGCCCCCCTCCAGCATTAATTGCCACCACCTACACGGAAGAGTGCCGACAACACGCGAAGACTATCACGGCTGAAGACAAGTGGCGGAAAAAATCTCGCCACAGGGGCACACCTGAAGCCCCAACTTATTCGCCAGAGTCGTAAATTTGGCTATGGATTCTTTCGACTACCCCATTATTGTCTACTAAGCTTTTCGACAAGTATCATGGCCCCTACCCCGTTTTGGAGCCGACGTGACCAGTCAATTACATCGTTGACCATATAGGCCTTTCTACGGGCCTTCACCGCCGTGGGTGTGAGACTACACATGGAGCGTTTGAAACCCTATCGTGGTTTCAAACGCTCCATGTGTACAGTCTGTGGTTTCGTCTGCTGTGGTTTCGTCGGCTCCGTGATTCGCCAGGATGGCGTCTTCTTCCACGGGGCTAAATTGTAGCAAAGACGATCGCCATCGTGGATCCTGGATTGCCATCAGTGCCAGGCTTTGGGCATTTCGTCATCTATCATCGTCAGAACGAGCTTCGGAAGAAGAGGTCCAGCTGGCTTGGCATCACCCCTCATTGCATCCTAGATGTTTAGCTCTTCTGAGCACCAATAAACCCCTTTACAATGCAAACGTTTGCAGTTTTTCCTAGTTTATTGAATCTGCAGCCGCACGGTGATTGGAACCACAAGGCTCTCAATGCGTCAAGTACTTTATGCTAGTATCAATCTTCCTCGTTCCCTAACCAGCGACACTACCTCAGCCACTGCAACGTGAGAACGACTCTGATCTAATGACTTCCCTTCTGATACCGGCTGAATTGTCACAGAACATACCACAACCCATCGACCGATAGGTAACGATTAACTTCACATCTGAAAATCAGCTGCAATCATGCAATACCAAAAATTACGGCTCAATCAGGCTACTTACCAAATGCGACGTCGCTTGGCGTCTTAGCTCTGTCACATGAGAGTCCGATAGTTTCCTGTCATTCGATACACAAGCTCACAATAAATACAATATCAAGAGAAAACATTCTGCCATTTTTATTTATGCATACTGCAGCCTTCTACTGGAGTGGGTCAATATACGACGCAAAGGATGAAAGCGCAACACTTAAGAAAAAACGAAGAATAAAAATATCAACCATAAAAAACAATACGCTAGCAAAAGTTGGATCCCGCGAGTGGGAATACAATTGAGGAGAGAGGTAACCACACATGTACCGTTGCAATACATATGTCATTAACCAGTTTGTGGGTGCAGCTTTTACCAACACAGCTTGTTCAACAAATTTCAATACGTGACCAAAGTTGCTTTACTCAGAAGGACCCAATGTCACTGGATAATGAGTTATCATGCTCAACGGTTATCATAAATGCTGGGTATCGACGCGTTACTGCGTGCACGAAGAGGGCCGGACGGGTTAAGTTTGTGGTGGCTACAGGTGGAGCTTCGCGGGGGGGTACGTGAGATAGCTGTTTTTTGAAATATCTAGAAGTATAATAAGGTGTTAGAAGTTTGTGAAACAATATTTTGCAACGCGGGAACTGCGGTGATGCTTGAAGAGAAGGGGCGTATGTTGGTGTAAAGTCATGATCGTAGCGGTCACAGACCAAACAAACTGGCTTCTTATCTTGTAGAGATACAGCATCGTTTCTTTGTCTCTTGCGGATATATAACTATGCAGGTAGACTCAGAAGCAAGACGAATTAGTGAGTGAAACATTAAAGGGGATTCTTTTGGTGTGGTTTTTGGAGTGGGTTGAAGGTAGCCGAAGTTTATGACACCTTAGGGAATAATTGAATTATATTACGCTATGATGTAAGTAGGGAACCACGCCAAGGTATTTATATACGTAAGCCCATCAGGTAGTGGATCATTCAACAAATATTTGGAGACCGAATGCCGCCTTTCGAAATTAAATGTAATGTTGTTGGCATTAGAAAATAAAGTTTCACTGTAAATGTCCCACCATAAGCAATGTGCAGTAAACGCCTGCCCAGTCTTGAGTAACACTTCACCAGTACGACTCCGGTGTCTCAAGAGGACTACAAAGGACCACGTAAACAGCACGTTTCCGGCGAATTTTATGAAAAATTATGTCACCACACGATTTCGACCATCAGTACAGACAGTTTCTTGCGAAACACTCGAGCTAATATACACCGCAAACAAAATACAGCATGCAAAATTTTGCCCAGAAGGTCTGCCTTATGATTAAGATTTGTGGGTGGAAGGGGTGAGGGGCTCTCAGACTTTCGGCCCTCTCGGTTCAGTGCAGTCTGAGACAATCGTCCAGGGCATCCGGCGAGGTGAAGTTGTCCCTAAAGAACGCCGCGAGCCTCTTGAGGAAGCGCAGGCGATAAAAGGCCCCGTGTCCGCACTGGCCCGTGCTGTCTTCGTGCTCGATGTTCGCCACGGCTAAGTTGAACGGTATGGTCGCTAAGTCCTTCTTGAATTTGCACAGCTGGAATGAAAGACAATACATTCGGGTAAAGGGTACAGGCGTCTGTGCACAAAAGAAGGAAGTCACAGGCAAAGCCCTTGACGTGCGAATCAAAATTCTTTTTACCTAAAAATGCTGTAAGAAAAACCGGAATGCAAAGTTATAATGTTGAGACATTTGAGGCACCATGTTTCTTTCCCTATTTTAAAAGAATTATGTGTCTAGAAGATATAATCCAGGGTGATACACAGGGAAGGAAATAAAACTTGTGAAAAGCGTGAGCCCAACCATAATGCGCAATAAGGAAACGAAGCGTAAGGAAAGGTGAATTGTCGAGAACAAATGCGCAATGTTAGCACGCAGTAAATGGACAGAAATGTGCTTAACGTTACCAGTTTCTGAGAATGAAGTGCGCCGAACGGGAGTAAGGGTCTCTACTTACTATAGAGTTTTATGCGATTGCTTTTGGAGGTCTGCTCCGCTCCCGAAATTTCGCTTAACGCAACCGGAGCGTCAGCAGTAGAGGGGCTTTTAGCTAACCAATAACCGTATACCTAAACGGGGAATCATTCGCTTCACTGGTCATGGCCTGTGCGTGTGTAAACCAAAGCGTCGTAGGAAAGGACCTACGAAAATTTATATTTCGGTCCTTCAAATTACAGAAAATGCCTGTTTTATTTGTCATTTAAACTTTTTATATAATATAGTCACTGCTGCGCCATAATTTTTCTTTATAATTTAAAATAAGCCCTTAAATTGTCCAATAGCAAACACAAGGCTGTCTTCTGGGAGCAGCATAGAAGTATACTCGCGCTTCGGTCGACGGTTTTCGCTTCCGTTCGAAAGCTCGTTGTGGTATGTGACATCTTTGCATATCCGGAAGTTCTTTCGCGGCTTCGTTGGTCATGTTTCAACTGAAAAATGGCCTCGTATCTGCTTCTTTTGTTAGAAATTTCGACAAAAGACGATAGTATTCGTCGATATTTGCCAAGTAAATGCCTCCGTTTGCTTTCCCTCTCACCTCTCATGCTACTCCGTAGGTAAACAGACTAAAGGTGTGCTCAAGTCAATTTAAATTTACCGCGTTATTCTGCTACAAGCCGGGTTCCTCGATGCCAGCGCTGCAGTACGGCAGAGACGCGCATGAATCAAGGCGTCCTACTTCAACGTTAATAGAATCACGTTGTTCAACTCCACGTGCGTTCCAAGCAGAACGTGGAACCTATTTAGTGGAAACGTTTGTTGCTGTTGCCGTGGGATTACTCAAGTGCCGCCTGGAGCCCAGGTAACAACGGCCAACGTTTACGGGAGTGGATGTAGAATATGATGTGCTGTCGCCAAAATCAAGCATCCATGAGTTTTTAAATAAAGGAACACTGCAAATATCACTTCTTCAACAATGTTGACAAATATGAACATTTCCACCGGACTTAGACGTGTAGATTTGGCCTTGAGTACATTTTATTTATTTATTTAAAAATACTGCCAATCCCTTGTCAGAATTTTCGCAGAAAGGACGTCGGAAAAGAACACAATAAAAGCACACAGTAAAAGCATCCGTAAGTAATACATCGTTTAGGATACGCGTTACATTGAAGCCACCAAGTTCTCACTATTTCTAACAACCAAATTCAAACGAGTTCTGGCCAAGTTTTAACACAATAATTGTACTACATCTAAGTGATTACAGTGTCAAACAGTAAGAATTACAGTCTAAAACAATCGATTTTTGCAAAGATGACAACAAAAGCGCTTGCTAGGGTTCAGAATGCATATGTTCTTAAACAAGAGATGAAAATATCTTGAAAGAAACCTCTTAGTAATCATGGCTGCTAGTCTGTCCCATTCCCTTATTGCTGCTGGGACGAACGAGCGCTTGAAACATTCCGTGTGGAATGCGTATTCTTGTAGAATTTCGGGGTGCTGTTTACGCGTGATTCTTGCTTGTTTAACAGTAATGTATTTGGAGGCGTCGATATTGCTTTGCTTATGGCGTAGCTTGTACATGAATAGTAGGCGCGCTAGTCTTGCTTGTTTTAGCAGGGTTACCATACCTGCTTCTTCAAACATTTCGGTTGGTGAGTTCGTTTGCCATAACTTGTCATAAAGGAATCAAATGGCTCTTCTTTGAAGGCCGTCTAGCTTCGCAATGTTATTTTTGGTGTTTGGGAACCAAAAAATGTTGGTATATTCAAGAACAGGTCTTACGTACGTATTGTAGGCTAGTCTCACAAGGAGCTTGGCGAAGGCATCGTCCCAGAAAAATTCTCGTTTGAACGCAGTTGCTGTAATGTTATAAACGTGGCCATCCCATCTGAGATCATCGCTAAAGGTGAGGCCAAGGTACTTCTCATAACGTGTTCTAGGAAGTGGGATGCCGTGTTGGACCTCTGGGTCTTCCAGCTCCGGCGCGAAGCACAGGAAGGGGAGCGACACGTTCGAAAAGGATGAGGCTTTAATGGAATCTGGAGAAAGTGGGTGCGAGCTCGCGCAGCCACGAGAGCATGGGACAGCTTGTGAGGAGCATGGTGAGAATGATGATGATCAGCGTCGTCTGCTAGAAGGAGTGAACACGAGGAAGTCACAGCAGTCTGCCATACCGATAGATGACGCTAGGTGACATCCAATGAATGCAGTAGCTATGTATCTCTACACTGTGGTATCACTGGTCAAACGTCGAGTAGACCCTAACGATGCCCATTGCGTGCGCCGATTAGTTTTCGCTAAACGACAGAGCTATTTTGGGTACTGTCTTCCAATGAATAGCACTGTGTTGTCTTGTTGCCTACGTTTAGCCGGATGTGCAGCAGCTAGCATCAGTTCCCTAAAGTCCAAACAGGGGTTTCGTTGCCATCGGTGTTTCCACTGCCTAACCTCTCGGGCCTTGAAGTCACTCGTTCGGTGAAGGTAGGAGTGATAACGGTTTCTGAGGCATGGGAAGCTGCTAAACAGGGCAAACTTTGTTTGAAGGAGTACATCCTTCGGGGGAGGGAAGTTTTTGCATCCCTTTCTTCTGATCACAAACTTCTCGGCATTTTGCTTTCGTCTCCTGTGTTCATTGTCTGCCACCCGTAAATTTGTTTTTGACGTTTCACTTTGGGCTCGGTATAAAATCTTCTGTATTGAGCTTTCACCTTTTTTTCTGCGCGTGTTCTCCACCGGGATGGGGTTGGAGAAACTCGTTCGCGCAGATTTACAGTAGGCTTTGACGTCTCGACGGTGCATTGGTGTTCCACGATGACGTGACCGGTGCCCTGTTTTTTGAACGAAGAGATGTCCAGCTGCTTGTTGCACCGAGGCCTCAGCACTTTTAGGGTTCCGGGGTGTGAGCTCAGGGGTTTTTCCCGCGGAGACATTCCATGTTTTAGGTGGGCGTCTACAACGGGGTCATTACTGGCCGGTTCACAAAAGTTCGCGGAAGCTTCTTGGAGGATGTTTGTTTCTTTTTCCTTCTTTATCGTTTTCTTATTAGTGTCGGCTCCTATGAGCGCATCATTCATACACATCGGATATTTGCGATAGTCGGTCTGTCGTTGGGTAGCGATTTTTTACGGTTTAAAATCGAGGCTTAATAGTCGCTGTGATAAGGACAGGACTGGACGTAGCGCGAAAATCTATTCGATTAATTTTTCATAGTGGTTGGTGTGCTTGCGCCGATGTCCGGTTGACTTTAATCGGGGTGTTGCGCTCTGACTTCGGCAGCACCGAATCGCTGTCTGTCACTCGTCCGTCTTGGGTCTTGACTCTCATGCCTTCAACATTCCAGCAGTGAGGGAAAAGTTTCGAGACCACTCCATCTTCGACGGACGATCGCAGCACAACAACACTGTCTCACTGAATGACATCGGCTGCTAAAGAAAATATGAATTGTACAGTCCATCGTAATCTGGTTTGCATATTGTGTCCACTGTGCATATTGTGTCCACATCAGTGCATATTGTGTCCACTTCGAGGGCTTCGATACTGATCGGACGTTTGTTGTTGGCAGCGAGCAAGAATATTCGCATCTTTCTCATTGTTTTCCGCATATTTTCACCTCCGAACACGCCTACGGTAACGTTTCCTCGCCCAGCGGTTCGCAATCGAGTCTTTTGGAAGCACTGTCTTTATTAAAGCTCCGCTGGCTCCCTCCATCGTAGAGAACTTGGTAGCGCCCCGATGTTGTCGCCCTTGGCATTGTGGCTGAGAGAGTTTGCAGAAGCACGACGGAACCTGCTTGTTTCGCTACAAGGTTGACCGGTGCAAAAGTCACGTTCTCCATGTCGTTGTTAGTGCTGTCTGCGGGGCACACGAGTCTTGAGGGCCTTGTCGTGCGCGTGCCACATCTTAGCTGGCTTCTGCAATGTCTCCCCAAGTGACCCTTCTTGAGACAACGGAAGCATCGTCCAGCTTTGTCAAGAATCTCCTTTTTGCACGAAAGGCAGAGTTCTTCGGCATCACAGGCTTCTGAAGAGTGCGCTCCTGAGCGGCAAAAGAAGCACTGCTGTTGCCGGTTCACTGAGCTTTGTAGAGCAGCTGCTGTGGGAACATCACACGGGTGGTTTGAGACTCGCCACTACGTTGCCGAGCGAAGCCGACGCGTCCTACCCAAGCTCCGTCGACTACGGCAAATTTAACCAGACTTGTGTGCCCTGGGCCCGCATACCCGATCTCCGTCGAACCTCCTACAACCATTGATCCCACCGAAGTTGTATCCAACGCCCCAACTTCGGAGGACATAGATCTGCAGCTTCCCAGTATCTCGACTGACGAAGACGCCATGCTAGGCGCACCGACAAGTACGGCACTGGCAACGGTCGTTCCAGCGGCAGATTCAGTCGCTGTCATGCGCACACAACTGCGCATGCACGAGAACCCTTTCCCTCCTCTCTCCGCTACTGAGCTCCCACAAGACAGCGAAGGCAAGTGCGATGCTTCACTCACATCTAACGTACGCATTGTGTCAACTGCAGCACACGGCCAGAAATGATCCCGGGGGACGCTTTCCTCACTGAACGCGGGGTCCGCGTCTAGGCCTAAACCTTTCGTTCGGCATGGCGGCACCCGAATTGGGCGTGGACAACAACCTAACGTGGTCCGCCGCGGCCCTAATTGTCATGACGAGACAGCTGACTACAACTCATACGATTGGGATTCAGATTCAGCAAATCCACTTGACCAAAACGAAGAAAAATGGCAGGCAGTCACTTACCAAGGCCATAAACCGGCGCGCAGTCAACCTGGCCTAGTCGAAGAATGCCGCGCGACTGGCGGGTGTACTGTTATTCTAAAACCTCAAAACCCGTGCAGAATTGTGGAAGAGAAGTTCATTCTACTCGACGCGGCAGTTTCGAAGCACGTGAAGGTTTCCTCAACAACGCCAGAATGGAAAGGCGATCCGCGCATTCTGATCCGATATCTCGACAGAATCAACCAAATAGTCGTGGATACGGACGACTGCGGAGTGTGAGACGCCCTTCTCACCATAACGCAACTTCCTCTTAGTGGAAAACCCACACAGTTTCAAGCTTACGAAGCCATAACGAGAAACCGGATGCGGGGCATCATTCACAACGCGGGCGGAATGACAGCTACCGAGCTTAAGGAGAACCTACACTGCCGAAAGTGCGAAATCATCAGCGCTCGCCCTATTGGCGAAAAATTCACGGTGCCGGTAACCTTTCAGGGAAGAAGCCTTCCTTTCAAGATCGGACTCAAATCGTTTACGATTCGAGTTTCCCTTTCAAGGCAACAGTCTATGCTCGCCAGACCTGTCACAAGTTGGGACATGGGAAAGAACAATGTCCCAATATAGACAAACCGCGTTGTCAAAAGTGCAGAGGCAAATAGCATAACAGCAGTGGAGAATGTCCCAACAACACACCGAAATGCAGGAATTGCGGTTGGAGCCATCTAGCTACGGCCCGAAATTGTCCCAAGCGCGTAGAGATCAACAAAAAACTAACCACCCGGAAATCGCCAGCCGACGTTAAACGAAACCAACGCTCAGGACCGAAAACACACCATGGCCCACCTACTTTCGTCATAACTTAAAGGACGCTCAAAAATGGTGGCCGTTAGGCGCAGTGCCGATAAAGCTTTAAAAGCAGCGCGCATTCAACACCCTCCGAAATATGTCTAGGGAAGCTTGCAGATCGCGGAGAGGGCACGCCTAGTTTTGCGGACGCAGTCAGGAGCACTAACGGGAAAAGGTGCCGCTAAGAACGATCTTTAAGACACGCACCCCCGGAACAATCGCCTCCGCTTGCGTCCACTACATCAGCAAGAACTCAGCCCACAGCCCACTCTCACAAGGAAGCCCCTCAATCCCCACGCAGTGCAATATCCAGTGAAAGTAGTAACCACGTTCTGGAAACTTCTCAGCAGCCACAACCCCAGCCTGATTATGAGGCGATATTCTCAGCACGCCTAGCACAACTAGAGAGCGACATCATGACATGGGTTCAGAGTATGATTGAACGCGCCATTGAAACATGCGTACGCACTGTCATGGAGCGCCTCATGTTCAATGCAACGCTCCCTTTCGGGGGCTCTATGGCCACCCCAACGGCGAACGGAAACTCCTGCAAATCCCAACTCTCCCAGTCAACCCTTCAACATGAACCATGGCTTGCTCTTAGTATTGGGTGTGGGCGCGAGGGAGAGTGCGTGTGCGTGTGTGTGTACACGTTTGTGTGCGTGTGTGTGCGTGCAATATGTGCGTGTGTGTGCATGTGTGTGTGCGTGTGTGTGTGCGCGCGTGCACGCATGTGCGTGTGTGTGCGTGCGTGCATGTGCGTGTGTGTGCGCGCATGCAAGTGGGTGCGTGTGGGAGCGCGTGTGTGCGTGCCCGTGTGTGTGTGCGCGTGTGTGCATGTGCGTGTGTGTGCGTGTGTGTGCGCGCATTCGAGTGGGTGCGTGTGGGTGCGCGTGCGTGTGTGCGCGTGTGTGTGTGCGGGTGCGTGCGTGCTTGTGCGTGCATGCGAATCCATTGATCGGAGTGTCCTATTTGTGCTCGGTTGTTTCATTTTTATTTTCGCAAGAGAATGTGTTCTCCTGTTGATTTTTCACTTCTTCCGCAGGGTACTTCGCGGGTCGCACACCTACCCGCTAAAGAGGCAATCACCTTCCCCAATCACTTACATCGTGGCTTGAAGGAAAAGGGAATATAAACCGAAGCGAAACGAACTCTCCCAGAGATCGCGCCACTTATGAGTGCAGCCACCATGATTACAATGAAGCCACTTATGACGAGTTTCGTGCATTGATGCAGTGCGTGTACATAAAAGCGCAGTGCTACCTTTTTTTATCACCGCTTCAATCACCTGCGTGATTATTTTCCTCTGGCTCCCCAATGTTTTACTAGTCGTCCTCCACGTCTCTGAAGCACCCGTTGTTTTATAGCATCAAGTATTCATGTATACGAGATAGCCTGTTTGTTTTGTTTGCAGGCTTGATGGGCGACTTCTACTGAAACAGGCGTTAGCCAGGCCGGGAAACCGCTCCCAACGTGACCGAAACGCGATTATGCCGGCCCTGAATGCGTCGTTGTTGTCGAGGCTTATTTTCACAGCAGTAAAGTTTGCGGGTCACTGCAATGGTCGTTATCGTTCAAAGTGTATAAGTCCAGTAGTGGGCAAAAAGTTATTCGGGGCACTTAGGTTTGCTTCCGCACATTGATGGCGAATGCCTGGCCATACGCATTAATGATTGCTTTGCTGGAACATCGTAACCGCCTCTCTGTCTTCACTTTAGGTTCTTTGTATTTTGGCCCAAAGAACTACCACTGGCTCATTTCCTGCTGCAGCTGTTTGCGCCCTTTTATATGCTTTCATTTCGTTATCTTGCGGAGCGAATTACGAAAGCATGCACACTTACAAGCGCCACAACTTGCCTAGAATTAGTGTTCTGTGCGACCGGTGTCCACCTGTTGTGCTCACGTGCCATCACGCGCAGATTTCCCGCGGTAGGAAATGTTTTACAACTTCTAGGTTTCTAATTTACAGTTTTTGAATTCTTGAAGCCGGCACGTTAGCCCTTTAAAAGCTCCTGACTCTAGGCCAAACCCCCAAGCGGGTATGTTCCACGAAGATAGGAACAACAATGAGGCCCACAACTTCTTTTGTAACATTGGGAGCGTGGCGAGATAGCACAAATAAAGAAAAAAGTGCATGGGGCTGCTGCTTGGAGGCTAGTGTTCAATTATATTCGGATCCCACGTGTTCAATATCTACTGCTTACTTTGGCGTCTATTTTCTTGAGCGGGCAACAAAAACGACAGCTTTTCGCAAAATGCTTTTCGAACTTCAGGATTTTGTTTTAAATATCTACAGCCCCTCGGAGGTCATACCTTTTTGTCAATATTCTACGTCACCTCAGTTTCTCTGGGCATCTACCTTTCCGGAGCCAGCGATTGTTTTATTGAATATTTACCACCACCA
Organism: Haemaphysalis longicornis; assembly: GCF_048455015.1. Lineage (NCBI taxonomy): Eukaryota > Metazoa > Arthropoda > Arachnida > Ixodida > Ixodidae > Haemaphysalis > Haemaphysalis longicornis. The sequence continues at coordinate 41,962,535 of NW_027526204.1, forward strand.
GGGTTGTAGGTTGCTTACCTTGTTCCGAAAGGCCCTAATGCTGTCGTAAGTAAAAAACCTTTTCTTTGCCTTGTTGAACGAAAATTCGGCGTCATATTGCGAGTCGTAGCTCGTGTTGGCGTATAGTGGGTCGTTGCACAGCTAAGAGAGAGAAGAGGGAAGGGTCAGTAAACACTCTAATGACAAGAAAGGTACCTGATTCGTTGTCAACTATCCTATCACAGAAGAAAATTAAACAGCCTCTTGCCATTTATGGCCTGTGAGACATCTTCTGGTAACGCGTTAGTCAAAATGGAAGTTGGCTGATGAGACAAATATTCATACTCTAAACACAACACAAAAGATTTAAGCACCGCCGAATAACCTAGAAATAAAAGCAGTGTGGGATATGCGTGCTCTTGTGTGCTGTGCACACATGATGCCATTAAATGGCCGCGCCAGGAGAATCGTATTCTTTGTCAAGTAGTAGGTGAAGATGGCCGCATTAAAGCATCCTGCTTTATGCAAAGTGGAAGCTGAAGAAGCCCCTCTCCCCGGAAGCAAAGTCATCGTCCGGCCAAAGGATGATCTTTGGACATATGATAGTCCGTCTCATTACAGAGACGCCTGATACATGCCCGCGTTGGGAGTACGGAGCGGCAGAGAATGAGTGACGGTAGCCTGGAAGTGACTGCTCTGCTGAGACCTTGGTGCATTCCATAGCTTCCGCTGCCGAGGTCCTGCCTTCTTTTAGCTGCTTTTCATCGCGTTCGAAAAGCGTGGGGGTGTCGTCGTAGGAATTTTTCTCACACAGGTGGCAGACCCTCGTGCGAGGCGACATGTCAGAAGGGTTAGACCTTCCTTTCGCTGGTACCGAGGAGCCATCCAGCGCTACCATTGCCGCGAAAGGAAGATTACGCTCCGCAATTGGTTGGACCTGAACAGTACCGTTATGGTAGGTATGGGTGCCTCGGATGTCCGCACCGTGATGGGTGGACTGTAGGCGACTCCCGCATCGCTATGATTCTCGACCAAAATGCGCCTGTAGCTGATAGTTCTCAGGTTGGCCAGGACTTGAACTAAAAGATAATCATTCTGGTCGACACTCACAAGTAGTGGCAGTTTCCGGAGGAATCGAGCGATTGAGCGACCTGTACTCCTCTTTGACTGGAAAATTAAGGGCATGTGCAGTGGACTTCACAATATATAGTGCCAAACATCCGTATAAAAGCACTGTTCTTGGCCGACTCAGGAAAACATAACTATACAGGTCGTGTGATCTGGTCTTGTTAGTTCTTGTGATTAAATATAATCGGCATAAAATACCAGCATCAAGACATCAAGTAGGCGACCCCGAAGTCGCCTAGCGTCGCAGCACCTTACAAGGAAACATGCCGTTACATCGCACTTTTGATGAAGAAAGGAAGGAAGGAAGGAAGGAATACATTTTTTTCGTTCATCGGGGTCAGGTATTGGGGGTAGAAGAGGCCCTCAGGGCCGCCGCGACCGCCAGGGCCCAGGAGCTGGTCAGGACTTGGCCTGACGCCCCCGGGTCACGCAACATCTGCTGCCAGAGGTGAGTTGAGCGAACGGGTGGGGTACGGTTCTGCGGGGCATTCGCAGAGGGAATGGTAGTGAGTGTCGGGTGCCCCAGCCTTGAATGAAGGGGGTGGTAGCCGAGACCAGAATAACGCGCCATAATCCACGCTTTAGGCACCAGCCTCAACGGGCCGTCATCGAATACAGTACAAACGGGCTGTCAGCGAATACTTCAATTAAGGCCGCCCAGAATGGACAGCAGCATCTCGCTCTCCTGGGCGAACACTGTGCTACCTTCCTCTTACGAGGCTCCCAGACGGGTAAGATGACACCGGTTTTGTTTTAACAGGGGGTCTGTTCGAAGACGAGCCTTGTCGTCTGACCGGAGGTGTCAGGCATACGCAGCGTCCCGAACCCATCCTTGCAGGGTGCCCTGCAGCTGCTATCTCGCAGGAGAGATAGCAGCTGCTCGCACTACCGCTCCGCACGGTCCAGCGACAGCGGGCTCTTGACAGAGAACGGCAGTGTCATCGACGTACAAATACCAAGTTTCGAAATCGGGAAGCCAAAGCGTCAAAACTGAGTCGCATCGGAAAACTTGCTTTGACAAATTTTACTCGTAAGGCGAATCCAGATTTTTAAAAAAATTTCTGTACAAATAAATCTAATGCGGGTGCCTTGAAAAACACCGACTTTCTAGTAGGCGTTTGTTTCATGGGCTTCTTTGTCAGTGCCAACTTTCGCTGATCCTCCTTCCTCACAGAGTGAAAGTACACGTTTTTTTACTGCGAGGCAAAACATGTGTCGTCTCCCAGTTTTCATTCCGGTGAAGCCAATTTACTCAGCGCCGCTTCGGGGCTCCTCCTCGCCACCTCCGAAGCTTCTTTCAGAACTTTTATTCTCCTGGCCACCAGCGATGCCTCTTTCACAGGCTGTGCAGTCGGCTTATGTTTGGGGAGAATAACAGAAGCGCACATGGGCGTATAAGTAACCGAAAGCCGCCGCTGTCGAGAATGCCACCGCCGCATTTAGCCTCAAATTCTGCATCGCCAAGTACCTCCCATCTCACCCATTTGAAGAGAACTTTCGACGGCTGCAATGTCAGCGTTAGCTAATCACATTTCTAAAGGTTGAAATGCTTTCCCAGCGAGATTTTCACCGTTGTATTTCACACTTATCTATGCACCCATCACCAATTACAAGTATATGTGTGCGCAGGTCGGGGTGGAAGGACGGCGACATGCGGGCACAGCTGGGATTCATGCAACACGCCTGTTATGCTGGTGGGAGATTTAAACGAGGATGTCTCATGACTCAAAGTGCTGTGTACAGTGTCGTCCGTAATGGAGCGGTTTGAGTATGGGTTGGTGTGTCAGAGAAACAGTAATATGCCTACAACGGGGAATGGAAACGGAGATCTAGGTGTTTGTCCGCCAGAATAAAGCTTGAATTCTTCCACGTTTTAACTCACTGAGGGCAGGACACATGTCGTTCTCTTGTAGGAGGAAGTGCGGGAAATGAAGAAGCGTCGGCAGGAATAGAAGCGATAATGGGCACTAGAACTACACAAAGCCGCTGCGGCTGCCGTTGCCGCCTCAGGTTCCAGCCCGTCGAGTACCTGCAAATCCCTCCCGAATGAAGAGCAACTGGCACGCTTGTAACGCTGACATGATTTTTTCAGCTTAAAGAGCCTTCAGAGTGACATTTCAGATGGTGTCTTTTACTTCTAAGAAAGACGGTGTCTTTCACTTTATGCGTTCACGTGTTGAGAGTAGAGGGAAGGGGCGGGCGTGCATGCGAGGCTATACGTTTCATGCGCTTTCCGATGGCATGTCTGTTGAGCTGGAAGGAAATTTAAACGCGGACTTGAGACGGTCCCATATGACTGCCCGGTGTCCTCAGTGGTCGAGCACATTGTGCTGGTGTGCTGCAGAAACGACGTGGTAAGGAAACAGGCCGCCTATGTTTGTCCGTTAGAATGAACGTCGAGTCCTTCCAAGTTTAATTCAGTTAATTGGCTAGAAGGTACACTCCATCGCAAATTACCAGCAAAGTTGTCTGTTTCGTGCACACTGTGGACCGCGTCCAGCTTCACAGGACACCCTTCTTCACAGAGGGGAAAGGCACTAATGTTTCATTCATCATTACAGGAGCAGGGTGAGCCGTTTTATGTGGGACCTGAACTGATGCAGGTACTCTGACAATTTAGATGCATCCCAAGCGTCCTGACTCGGTGGTGAGCCCCATATTGTACCTTTTCTTCAGGGATGCCACGCAATGGAATTGGGGAACTACATGAATTCGCGGAGGCGAGTCCTTTGGAGAACGGAACGAAGTGGCCGTCTTCATCTGCTTTCAACTTGAAAGAATTTCGCTGCACACTTGCTCATAAGGAAACAGGACCACTCAAGACTAATACGTTTCCACGATTTGAGCTAATTGCCTGCATCGTGTGGTACAGTTGTGGAATTGCATTCCAGTAAATTTGAGACTTCGCTGACTCTCGAGTCTCGATATGAACTGAGAAAGTAGCACTGGATGCTTGGCCTATGCCAACTGGTTGGAGCGCTTTGTCCGAAACGGCGTCGTTAGCACTCCGAGTTTAAAGAAAGGATGTTACTGTCCCCACGGCGTGCCTGCTCAGAATCGAGCAAATTTTTTTGATGCAGAGGTGCCAGCTGCCCAACTGCCAAAAGCCGGGTGGAAGGAACATCGTGGATAGTTCAGTTCAAAACAAACTGGCGTGTAACTGTCTGTTTTGTTTGTGCAGTACATAGATTAGGTGACAACCTTTGGTCAGTGTTGCACACCACAGCTCTTGTCCATGAAGACGTCGTTCCGGAGACAAGGTGTCGACGTCATCTGTGTCTGACTTCTTAGAGTTTTCCAATCTACATACACCTCTCACGGCTACTAGAGTAACGCTGTATATTGTGCGGGTATATACAACGCGTTACGCTTAGTGGTATCGATTTCCTGGAAACTTAGAACTTTTGAAAGGAGCTGGTAACATCTAACTCTGGTTTCAAGCAGCGCGGGTATTCGAATTTCGATTAGAAGTAGCAGCACTACGAACTAGCATGCAGCGGCCTTCTAAGTCCAACGTTTTGAGTGCGGAACCGAACATCAGCAAGTACAGAGACGTTCGTATTGGGGCTCACTTGATCTTCGTTATTGCCACAGCACCGCAAGCCCACAATCTGACAGCTTGACGACAACCCCGTCACCTGACGAGAATCGGGCGGTCCATGTTCGCCTGCTACATTTGACACCCAGAACACTCACACAGACGTTCGCTCGAGGTTATGGGTTTTGTAGGGCGGGCAGACTACCAGACAACTGGTTCATTCAGTTTACACGGGCCGCCACTAACGCTTTAACCTGGACTATGATCACTGAAGTACAATTAACAATGAACTGCTATTGCGTTTACTATTAGATGTTTTGTTAGGGGTCTGTCGCGGGCCTCTCTTCTGCGGCCATAAAATGCTCTCCAATTTTCTTATTTCCGCTTTCCCCTATGCCAACACCACTTGCATAGGATTGCAAATAGCGCGAACTTATTCATAACGCCATAACAGCCCGTTTCCTGTTGCTCCTCTCGTGCCCTCCCCGCTAGCTAGCCTTTCCGCGTTCTGGCCCGAGTACTGCTAGCCTGGCGGTGCCGCTTCACAATAACCATGAAAAACAATTTTCAGTGTTCATCGCGCATTGGCAAGGTGGTGCTCCTGAGCCTTCATGTTTAGCGTCCTTAAGACGGTGCAGCGAAAGCGGAGGAGCACGCGCGTGCGTGAGTCTCCTCTATTCCGCGCGTGTCCTAAGACGCCTAGTTCCCCCCGTTTTCTAAGCTTCCGTACCTACTGCCATGGCGTTCCTGCTGCGTCCAGTTGAAATGGGTTCAATCGAGAGCCAATGCTATACAACCCGTTTTGCTTGTTAAGCAGCTCGTATACACTACTCTCCCTAAGCATCTGGGCATGGACGAAAATACTCGCAAAAATGTTGTCTAGGTGGCCCAGCGCTGCCTGTGCGCGCTGGGCTGCTAAATCCTGCTCAGTGCAGTGTTCTTCGTAGCGGCGTACAAGATGGTTTGTCGGGGTGTGTCTTTTTGCGGAACATTAAGCGGTTCTTTAGGCTATGCTGCGATACCATTAAAAGCGCAAACGTCTTTTTGCCTGCATTGGCGGTCGTGGGTTGCGGAACCACCAGAAAAAGCGGGAAAAGGTCACCGACACCACATTTGCAAACGTGGTCTCGGCGACCTTTTTTCTCTTTTCTCGGCTTTTCGCTTTTCTCGGCGACCTTTCTCTAGTCGTCTCCTGCGTGCACGACACCCTGTCCCGACCATAAAGTGCGATTGGGACATGTTTCAGCTGCATTGCTTCCAAGCGGACACCAAGTTGAAATATCGACGGATGCCAGTGGTCAAGAGGAAAGAATTTGTACCAGCGACCAACTGTCATGTCTGCTCGGTGCCGCTCTTAGCAGGCAATACGACGGAGCACAATCCATTTATCATGCGCGAAGCTGAAGGACGACAAAACGGAACCCCCTTAAAACCTTGAGTAGCTTTATCCTTTACAACAAAACATAAACCCTTCCGGTTTACTGTACCAATTTCAAGAGAACGTACATTTTTTGGTCAATACATTCGGTTGGCATAAAGAAATCCCATTTTCATCCAAGCTGACCTTTAAAAATAACGGCGCTTTAATGCGTACCCAAGGCAGTGTCTGCTTTAGGCGTGCACTCCTCGACAATGAATATCATCATCACCATCATCATCATCATCACTTCTATTATTATTATTATCACCCTCATTGTCATCATCATCATCATCATCCTACTTAGGTCCACTGCTGTACGTACGCCTCTGCCATTGACCTCCAATCGCTCCTGTCCTGCGAAGCTCGAGTGTATTCTTTACGCCCAAATTTTCTGATTTCTTTCCTTCTCTGAGTTATTGGCCTTTTCCCTCTTGTAGACCTGTCTCTCGGTTTCCACTGTGTTACCCTGCGGCACATCAGTTTCCATTTTGTCTAACTACATGGCAGGCCAAGGCCCATTTCTTTTTTGTTATCTCAGCTATGATATGTACACTCCAGTTGGTTACATGATCAACGAATCTCGCTTTATTTCCTTAGTTGTAACTCCTATCATTCTTCGTTTCATGTCCCTGCGGGCCCACCCTTGCTTTTCAGTTGTGTAGTAAGGCGCTACGTTTCCGCTTCGTATATCATCGCGTTCTAGGTTTGGGACTGATATCCTGCGGCCCGTGTGCGTGTGACCACAGCCGGTCTTGATGCTAGCGCTTTATGCAGCTGGCGCGTCCAGACCAGCCATGTTGCGAAGAGAACCGTGACGTCAAGAGTGCAACCGCTGCCATGTCAAGGCAGCCGCCGGGGTGTTCCTTCCTGTCAATACCGGAAATGACTCGAATAAACGGGGCTGTAAATAACGTGCTAGACGCGACACACTAAATCGCAACAGAAAAATGGGCTCGCCATACTCCTGCTTAAAGGAGGCATGAAGACAAAATATCAGTTTGTTTTGTTCGAAATATTTTGTGTTTTATAGTGCTCGCAGCAGTTGTCCGGATACAAACGATGTTTTCTTCACTGAGAAAAATAATCAATTTACGTTAAAATTTTGACTTTCCCGCTAAAGCGTGTGTTTTCGCGGTCTGCAATGACATCACCGGAAACGACCGCTCTGTAGCCTAGGGTTCTTGATTTACGCGTCCGCCGTACAGGGTGGAGACACATACGCTGGCGCCGCCATTTCGATCGCTCGCTCGCCGCCAAAGCAAGTCAATGTATCCAACCCGCACTAGAATTATCGCCGCAAGGCAGTTTACTGGTGAAGATTGAATCATCTTATCTGTTTCGTGTTGCTGGGTCTCGTGGGAAACGAAAAGAACAACGCGTTGAGCACGTTGACCCAATTGCGGCGGTGCGGGACCGTTCAAGGGGTGTCTACACCCTTAACAGCGGCGCTGGCTTCGAAGTACTCGCGCGTTTGTTGACGTTACTGAACCTAGAGGGCGCCACAATACCAAAGCAAGCCGTTTGTTTTTGACCGTATTTAAGCCTGGCTTGTTTAGGCTTGTTTATTTTCTGGGAGAAAATAATTGTTTCGTGAAACATAGTCCTCGCTCGACAAATATAGTCACGTAAGACACCGTTGCTTGCGTCAATCGGCGAGTGTCATCTGACACAAGCTCAAAGCCCCGCAGTGATGTGCAGCTAAATCAATCATATAGCACGCAGTACCAACAGCAGTACGCATAAGTACTTCTATGTTTACATGTGCTTTCGTAACTTCCACTGTTTGTCCCGCCATTCTTATTGCTTTAAAAAGAATGTGCCTTAAATCTAAGCACAAGTAGCTCGTTCTGCAAGCTTATATGCTAAGACTAATTTGCGTTTGCTTTTGCCGGCCGCTGCCAATCGCAGATCATTCTGGTATGACATCATAGGTTCTGTTGCGGGAATTGAGCGAGTGAGTCGCAAGGCCATTCCCTTTCTTCCCAATTATATAGCTTATTTGAGCGAAGTTTACGTTAAAACTGGTGTCAGTATGATTCTAACGAAGCCATCTTTTAAATGAGCCAAACTTGTGTTTTGTCTTCATGGCTCCTTTAACGAAATCGCGGAACACGGGGAATATGCGGTGAATGGAAAACCCTTCGACAAGTAGAGGGCCGTCCACTCAAGTGCGAACACGGCGCAGCGTGGCCGCACTCCGCGGAGCGCCAGTGCACAAGCCGTGGCCTCGCATCGAAGCTAAGCGGCGCAAGCGCGTAGGGGCTTGGAAGCGGGGCTTTATGTCGTCTGCTAGCGCCGGAGCGCACCGTGCTTGCTTTGCTGTGGAGCACGCCTAACTGTAGGCATGCGTGTAGCGTCTTAGCGCGCCGCGACCGCATTGCGGGAAAGCGCACTTCTCTCACTACGCCGCGTTGTGTTGTTCTGCGTAGAACTGGATCCTTCCTCTTTTCAGGTCCGCGGTCCGAGTTTAATGCATGCATCGTTACAAACATCTCAAAACTGGATTTTTTTGGTTAATCAGAGACGATACAGAGGAGGGCTACGTATTATTTTGGTCACCAGGACTTTTTTGTATACATTGATATTACGCAGCACATGGGGGTCTGTGCATTTTCCCTCCGCGGAATTTCGGCCACAACGACTGGGTTTAGATCTCGCGACTTTGGGGTCGATGTGTGTTGGCTTTTTTCATATATATGAATACTGCGCATCGTCTAGATGGCTCAAGCAGTCGCCAAACCAGCTGGTCACGCACTCAGCACAATCGTCGTACTCTCCGGCCGACTCCTGGAATGGTCCCACTCTAATCTGCTACATTATAATGCATATGCCATTCGTAGCGCTGCCTACCTAGCTAGTTATTGGGAGACAGTGGCCCTTCCCTTTGTTGCCATCTGCTACGTATCCTCCTTTCTAGTACGACTCGCACTTCATCGAAATATGCCTACGTGAGTATTGAAGCTGTAGTCACCAGTTCCATGCTAAATATTGTGGAACAGCTTCTCCGCTCTTCAGGTCCACAACTTCTGCATTCCTTTCTTGACATCCCCCCACACATTGCCTAACCAAACTCCACGTACTGAACAATCACCAATATCAATATGTTTTTAAATGCGCTAATAGTACAGACACTGGGTTACTAAAAAACAAACACTTGCATTGTGGATTGAACATATTCTGATTTCTTTTCATATTTACGATAGTTGCTGTCGATTTATATGGGTTGGTTGATCACATTCGAAGTCCCATGCAGCAATCCGTAAGCGTCTTCAAGCGAGACTTAGCATGTGACACTCCATTCAAAAATCATTTAGGGAAGCTTGCACTTACACTCACGCACAAGACTTGAATAGCGAAGTAGTTGTGGGTAAGCTTTCGGGAAAAGTTTAGTTTGGATATCATTGATTTTTTTGAAAAGTTGAGAGGCTAGTAATCGTCGTCATATGCATTAAAGCCGACGTCGGCTTCTTGTCGTCGAGTGGTGGAGCTAAAGTCATCCTCAGCATTGTCTCCTTCCACCATCTCTTCGTCATCGACTCGAGGCAGCCGTGGCTGGATCTGCAAGTCATCTCGGGAGGGATTGGCACAGTCGTAGCCGTGTCTCCAATTATCCATAAAGGCTTCAAGAGAATGTGGCGGTAGCTCTCTAGCATTAGCGCTGGAGTTTTTTGCATGCGCGGTAGTGGTTGATGACAGCGCTGGAAGTTTTTTTTTCTAAAGTCCCTGCGCGATCCGCGGACTCGGTGGTCTCCCCGAGGCACGCGCTCATGACCGCTCGGCATTTTTTCAGTCCTCGAAGTTTTTGACAGTTTTTTTTTATTTTCTCTAAATCCACTGCGCGTGTCGGGGATGCTCGGCGGTGAGGGCGAGGCGCGCGCCCAAGAGCGCTCGAAATTTTCTTGGTATTTTTTTATTTTATTTAAGCTTTATTTTCTGAGTGTGCTCTCTAAAGCACACTGAGAAAATAAAGCGTTGTTCCTTGGCCATCCTTATTTCTAAGGTGCGGCGAAGTCCTGAGAAACCCGCCAGGAATTGACCTGGCCCGCCATGGTGGCTCAGTAGTTAGGATGCTTGGATATACTGAGCCGGGAGGAACATTTTCGATCCCAGTGGCAGGTGCCACTTTTCGAAAGAAACGAAATGGAAGAACGCGCGTGTGCTGAGTGGCATGAGTGCACAGTAAAGAGCCTTAGGTGGTAATCCATAGCCCTTCTCTACAGCGTCTTCGTAGCATGAGTAGTTTCGCTCCGTTAAACCCTATAACCCCAACCAAATCAGTCCTGAAAGGCCCGTAACAATGCATGCATTTAACTGGGACCGTGGACCCGAAAAAAGGACGCGTTCAGTTGTTGTATGCCGAAACTACAGAACACGGCGCAGCAAGGGGAGTGCGCTTTACCGCAACACGATCTCGGCGTGCTAAGACGTTGCAATCTTGCTGAGAGTTAGGCGTGCTGCCCAGCAAAGCAAGCTTGGCGTGCTCCCGCGCTCGCAGACGACACGAAGCCCCACCTCCAAGCCCCTATGCGCCTGCGCCGCTTAGCTGCGATGTGCGGCCACGGCCTGTGCGCTGGTGCTCCGCGGAGCGCAGCCACGCTGGGCCGTGTTCGCGCCTAACGTGGACGGCCCTGTACATCCACACCACGCCGACGGTACCTCACGGACCGTAACGCGGAAGATCGAACGTGAAACTGCATAAAAACAGAGGAGGAATAGCTCAGTACGGCCCTTCACGAGCGCAACAGCAAGTGGGCCGCGGGGCCCGGCAGGGTCTCGAACAGAGCGTTGAAGAATCTGACGACTGCTCCGTGGAATCCCTCACAGCGTACATCAACGCACGGTGCAGGGCCGGATACTTGCCAAAAAACTGGAAGAAATCAAAGATAATCCTTTTCCCCAAACCGTAGAAGCCACCGAGCACGGACAACCTCCGCCCGATCTGGTTCACATCCAGCGTGTACCAGGTCCCGGATCACGTCCTGCTCGTTGGATGACAGCAGTGGCTAGAAAACAAGGATCTGTATCCAAAGACCATGGTCGTGTCCCGCCACCACCTTAGCCCGCAGGATGCCATGATACAGCTCAAACATCAGATCATATGGCAACACCATAAATTATGAATTCTAAATGGAAGCACGGCAAAGATCGTGTCAGGGGATATCGAAACGGAAGCCGGAGGAGTGGGTAGCCCAGGGAACCCCCTGGCTCGATAATGATTGATTGATTGATTGATTGATTGAAAAGGGGGGAAACTAGTTTGCGCCTTGATAATGTCAACCACAAGCAAGATAAGCCACATCTTTATCATGCAAAGTCACGGATGATTTACTAATGCACTCGTCACTAAGCCTGTTTATATGGAACGCCTCTATTATTTCGCGCTTTAGCTGATTAGAATGACGGAACAGTAAGACCGTTTTTTTAAATTGGGGTTGATATGTGTGCGTAGGACACGAACGACAGTGATCAGACAAATGAGATGTAGGTGTGCCTTTCAAAGAATTGAAGTGCTGTCTCAAATGCACATTTACACAACGGCCCGTTTGGCCAACGTAAACATGACCACAAGACAATGGTACTTTATAAAGAACACCAACACTACACGGGATGCACTTGTTCTTGTGGTTGACAGTGCAAATGTATGGAATATCTGAATTTGTGTCTCGTTTCTTTCTGTCTAGTATGGCACAGACCTTACCTTGTTTATTTGGTGCTGATATGACATACTGCTCCCCATATCTGTAAGCAACCTTTTTAATATGTGAGTGTTACCAGCTTCTTTTAGCTTTTTTACCTATTCTTGGAAACTTGCGTCCATTGATTGAGTGTACGCGTGATTTTGACAGTGCTGACCGAAGGCTGCAAAAAGCTATAGAGTTTTTGACAATCTTACTGTGGCCCGAATTGTAGTTCCACAAGGGTTTTACAGACCTGGGTGCAAATTAACAGCAAACGTGGTTCGCACCGAATTTTAACGACAGCTCCAGAAATTGCATACAGTAGTTTTTATTGCTTCAAAGGTTAACCTAAGGCCCATACCCTTCTCTTTAAATACCTTCAAGATATCCACAGTTCCGCGGAGAATTACACGCCTTTCGACAATCACTGAAAACGTTTTTCGACAATATCTGAAAACGTTTTTCACTTCCCCGACAGACTTTCATCCAAAGCACGATCAACTTCACTAAGAAAAATGTCACTTAATATGGGTGCTACCTTTCAACTGATGCATACACCAGATTTCTGCAAAAAAACATCATCGTTGAAACCGACATACGTAAGTTTAAATAGAACGAAAGCACTTCAAGAAAGGACTCTACACTGATTCCATTACTGTTTCGAAAGGCCAATTTGTCATTATCAACCTTATTACACTCTTCTACTGCAACCAAAAGATGTTTCTGAGGCAGTGAGTAGTATATGTCTTCAACGTCAATGCTGAAAGCTCCGATATTTGCATCTTGTCCGTTCTTTAGATATTCTATAATTGTTTCAGAGTTTTTTACAAGAAAACGTTGGGCAAGTTTTAAGGACGAGAGGCAACCTTGTATGTGGAAACATGAATGTGCCAGGTGGCCCTCTCAGACACCACAACCCGGAAGGGAATGTCGCATTTGTGTGTTTTTGCAATGGAGAACATCTCAAGATGCAGTTTCAGGGCTTTCTTAACAGACTGGGCTAGACGTTTGAGATTCATTTCTCGGGCTATGGTTTATCACTCCGGCTATCTCTGGGGCTATGGTCTCTGACAAGGAGGGGTGTTTGTGTTACCTGATTGTCTGTATCAGGAAACGACACTAGCAGCTGTACAGAAGAATTGAAAAAGGAAAACGTTAATCTGGCCGAAAACAGCACGCCTTGTCCCTACTTGAAGAGATGAATCTGGAACGTGTAGTACAGTCTGTTAAGAAAGCCCCGAAACTGCATCTTGAGCTGTTCTGCACCGCAAAAACACACAAAACCGACGTTTCCTTCCGGGTTGTGGTGTGTGAGAGGGCCACCTGGAAGATTCATGTTTCCACATACTTACAAGGCTGCCTCTCATCTTTAAAACTTGCCCAACCTTTCCTTATAAGAAACTCTGAAACAAGTATACAATATCTAAAGAACGAACAAGTTGCAAATATCCAGGCTTTCAGCATTGACGTTGAAGACATGTACTACTCACTGGCTTAGAAACATCTTTTGGTTGCCGTAGAAGAGTGTATTAACGTTGACAATGACGAATTGGCCTTTCGAAATATTAATGGAATCAGTGTAGAGTCCTTTCTTGAAGTGCCTTCGTTCTATTTGAACTCTACGTATGTCTGTTTCAACGATTATGTTTTCTTGCAGAAATCTGGTGTATGCATCGGTTAAAAGGTAGCTCCGTATGAAGTGACATTTTTTGTTAGTAAAGTTGATCGTGCTTTGGATGAAAGTCTGTCGGGGATGGTGGAAAAAGTTTTCAGATATGTTGACGACTATTTAGTGATTGTCGAAAGGGGTGATATTCTCCGCGGAACTGTGGATATCTTGAAGGTTTTTAAGAGAAGGGTATGGGCCTTAAGTTCACCTTTGAAGCAATGAAAAACTACTGTATGCAATTTCTCGAGCTGTCGTTAAAATTTGCAGCGAACCACGTTTACTGAAAATTTGCACCCAGGTCTGTAAAACTCCTGCTGAACTACAATTCGGGCCACAGTACGATTGTCAAAAACTCTATAGCTTTTTCAGCCTTCGATCAGCATTGTCAAAATGGTGCGTACACTCAATGGACGCGAATGGAACAGGTAAAGACGCTAAAAGAAGCTGGTTTTCCAACTAGTGCGCTGGCGTCAGCATGCAGTAAGCTTGTAAGAATGACAAAAAGCTACGACAAGCATAGCGCATAAAAAGAAGTAGTTTAACAAAAAAATGTTCGCTGTAGTTCCGTACATCCACCGTACCACTCACAGATTAAAAAAGGTTGCTGCCAGATATGGGGTGGAGGTTGCCATATCAGCAACAAATAAACTAGATAAAGTCCGTGCCATAGTTAGACAGAAAGAAATGAGACAAATTCAGATAGTCCATACATTTGGACTGTCAAGCCCAAGAACAAATACATCCCGTGTAGTGTTGGTGTTGTTTATAAAATACCTTTGTCTTGTTGTCATGTTTACGTTGGCCAAACGGGCCGTTGTGTAAATGTGCGTTTGAGAAAGCATTTCAATTCTTCGAAAGGCACACCTACATCTGATTTGTCTGATCACTGTCGTTCTTGTGCTACGCAATCATGTCAGCCCAATTTGAAAAAAAAACGGTCTTACTCTTTCGTCATTCTAATTAGCTAAAGCGCGAAATAATAGAGGCGTTCTATATAAACAGGCTTGGTGACGAAAGCATCAGTAAGGCACCCGTTACTTTACATCATAAAAAAGTGGCTTAGCTTGCTTGTGGTTGACATTATGAAGGAGCAAACTACTTTCTCCCGTTTTTTTTCGCTATCCGTGTTCGTTTGGCACAGATGTTAGCGCATGCGTTGTTTCAATGTTTTTTATGTATATGTATATGTCTTTTCGGTCAAATAAAATTTTCAGTTGATAGTCAGCGCTCGTCTTGTGAGGTTCCTTTCCTCGTGTATTTCGTCTACTGCGGCGTTTTTACATCATGTCGACCTACCAACTCGCCGAACTTTCTATCCTGGTGGAGGAAAAAAAATCCTGGACAGCTGCGAGTAGGGCATCACACGCAACAGGGCCTCAAGGGTCAAATTCCAGAAGGTGTACGCGGCAGAATTTGGATAAACCCAGCCCCACAGAACATGCACACAGAGTATGTCAGCAAGGGCCAAGCCGTTCACAGGCCTGAACCTAAACGACAACGGTGCTCGAGGCACGGACTCTAGGGAATACGCAAGTACGGAAGACCTCGTGGTGGTGGCAGTGAACTCCGAAGGAACAAGAGAGCGGCAGCAAGCGTAGCAAGGAAAAAACCAGGGGAGGTAGAAGAGATTGCCATCGCGCTGGCCAGCGTAGACCCAGGGTGCCGAACAGTCCTCAGCGACTTCAGGCAGGTAAAGGAGAATTACGCCCGCAGTAGAATATCCCCTGGGGCGACGACGATACTGAACCAAAACACCGAATGTGACAAACACGTAAAGATGAAGTGGTTCCTGACACATTTAGGAAAGGTGTCGGCAAACAACGACAGCCACCACGAAACCGCTTACTCACGAACACCAGAACTAATAAACCGTACCGTGGGACACTGCGAACGACTGTGTTTCGGTACCAGAGATTGCATGATAACCTTCGAAGAGATTCCGAAGGCCTACAGGACGGCACGCTACTGCCACCCTGCAAGGGGCTGAGCCGGGAGCGGGCTGTTATATACAGGCAACTACAAACAAGAAGGATCCCGAGCCCCGCGCTCAAGCCGAGGATGTATCCGGAGGCACTCCACAAGTATGAGGTGTGTCGTAGAGAAGTAGCAACTGGTGAACACATAATTTGGGACTTTACCAACGGAGTCAGGATTAGTGAACTTAGCCTTGGCGATGCAAGAAGCAACGCGGGATGGAAACCAACACTGAGAATTCAAGACCATCCAGCAGGCCATCATGGCAAGGGCTCGACAGTAGTTTCGGCGGGCAGGGAACCACTAGGAGGCTCCGGCCGTGATTGGGGCAAGAAGACGACGTAGGCCACCTCTGAAGTTTCCATGCAGACTTTACTGCACGGTCAAAAAGTGTTTTTTCTCGTCCAACATTTCCCTGCGGTCGACCATCTAGCGTGACATCCTATTATTATTGAAATAGTAGGTACCCGTAGCAGTGACAAAAACGTAACGCAAAAATGTTCTGTCAGCTCCCCTGTAAGCAATGTTTCTGCTGTTGCTTCAAGTCATCAACAATGAAGCACCACTGCTGCGGTTGATGTCGAACGAAATTCATGGAACCTTGCACGCACGCGCAATCCTTGAATGGCGGAGCTGTTTCAGGTATGCATTGACGAACACAAAGTTGAGTTTTAGTATAGTTGTGGTGTCACGGTTGACGTCGGCGGCTTGACATTTCAATGCACTCGTGTTGTGCAAGGCAAAATTGAGGTAGTCGTTTTGGTCAACGTTTTCGTAGGCCACTTTTAATGAGCGACTTATTGTCCATGGAGAATGCCTTGCATGCAGAAACTCTCGAATGGCGGCCGCTTCCTTGGCCGTGAAAACTAACCGCAGCCTGGCCATGTTGAGTCCATGATCACATAGCGCAGTTTCGACATTCAAGTTACGGCCCTTGTACGGTACAGAGCGAACACGCACGACCACACGAGAAAGGACGAACGAGTGGCACGAGATATCACGTGTCTTTCTCGTTCCCAACAAGTGTTGCCGTGATACGGCGAACAGTGCAGTTTTTTTTGTGGAGTTTGTTGTGTTGGCGAAACTCCCTAAGTGGGTATTGTTCGCTTGACGAACGTGCGCTCGACGCACGCGTGCACGAGGGTTCGACATTTTCTTAGTATTTTTAAAACTGCGGACACCATAGGCAATCAATTTGCTCACCACCTTTGGTTTTAAAAGACGTATTGCCGTTCCGCTATGCGATAATGTTAAATGGAGATACTTAAACGGTTCGGATAAGACATGCTAAAAACGACTGACACTTTTTTGTTTCTACAGAAGGAGGAGACGCCAGTTTAAGAGCCGCGACACCGTGTGCATTCAGACGTGTACATCGAAGCTGAGTTGCGTGCGAGAGATGAATCCAGGGTGCCATAACTGAAGAAAGTCAGAACTAGAAACTCAGAACTGAAAAAAAAATTTTTTTATGATTTTCCCCGCGCCCCTCGGCAGTGGGCGCGCGGACACAGGAGGACAGCGTTATAAAATACGGTTAAACTTGGCATCATCCCTCAGCGGTCATCCTATCTTAGCAAGAGCATTGCAAATCTTGGCAAACCTAACAAAACTTAGCAATACCAGAAGAAAGTAGGTCGACCGCAGCTCCACTGTTCTTTTTTTGCAAATGACGACCTATTTCCACCGTTTAAACAACCTACAGAAAGCGAAGCGTGTTGCAGTTGGTAAACACCCTTTTCGCTACAAGACTATAGCCTTTTTTAATTTTGAAGGTTCAAATTGGTGTTTCACGTGCCAAAGCTAAAGTTGGGGCATGAGGTTAACCGCATATTGAAACGAGCGATAATTGTATACGAGCAATTTTTTTGCGTTTGAAAATTTTTTTCGAGTAGAGGAGTATATCAGGGAGATGTCTTCTCTTTACAGTGCTATTATGCATGCAAGCATGGCCTTATTCATTGAGCAGCTGATCGCCTTTTCCACTTCCTTTCTACACCCTAAGAAAAACAAACGGTATTTAGGTTGACCAACACCCTTTTTTCACACAAGAAGGCTGTAGAGCTAGGAAAAGGGTGTTGAGATTCAAGAAAAAAGGTGTAATGGGCTTCCAACACCCTTTTTCTACCTATGCTACACCCTTTCTGGCTAAGAGGGTGTAAAACAGTTTAATGTGAGTATGACAACTTTACAAGTTAGTAAAAAGGCGCACACACCGCAGAATTTTGAATTACCTTAAGCGTTTTCATACCTATTCAAAACAGTTTTAGTGTTGGGGTTTTGACCAAGCTGGCATTCTCAATAATTTCGATAACGCCCTCAGCACGCCATCTTCTGGAAGCATGCAGTGTTCCCATCCGAGAATTGTATACTTCACTCCTATAGAGTGCGCCAAAACTATTAGCGTTCACAGATCTTTCACCTACGACAGCATTTCAATAAAACCCGGTACAGGTTCAGTCCAGCCAGCATATACTTTCCGAGGCATATAATACGAGGCATTGTATTAGGAACGGCAACTGGCATGCAGTAAGGTCCGCTAGATGCAGTAAGGTCCGCTAGAATGCTCCGCTAGATTTTATAAGCGCACAAAACAGATTTCCATAACGGTGTATAGGCACAGCATGACCATGTCAGAAAACTTTGCTTCAATAGACGCTGTTAGTAAATTTCCCACCAGTGTAATTACAATCAGCTCTATGTATACATGCCGGTATCGGGACATTGGTCTGTGACACACACCTGGCGCTCATACAGACTGAATTTGCCCCACTAATACCGCGTCAGAAACGCTCACACTCTCGTAAATACACCACATTTGTGAACCGAGTGACTGCTCCACATTAGTGTGTGTTTCAAAGGAATGCAAATGGTAAATCTCAATCGTGAACGTGCAGCAAAACGAGAGTGTAAAGTTGGGCTTGTGTGATGCATTTTTGTAGGCAAAGCGCGAGGCAGACACAGGACGAGAGAAGAGATGGACGATGACGAGCTCCAACTTCCAACAAAGTTTATTTCGAGAAGCAAAGGAATATATACCCCGTGCCAAATCAGTGAAAAATTAATCATCCAGAGATAACACACTTGCCCTGCGCGAACATTCTATAGCCTGAGGAATTGCAACTCTTTTTCACAAAGCGCGAGGGATGGGGTGCTGACAAACTCCGGCCCCACTCTAGAAATCTTTTCCGCTTCAATAATTTCGCGTGTAAGCCTGCTTTTGCTTTTTCCTATCACAAAGGTCTATTAGAAATCCGGCTTACAACCCTTTAAAACACACGTGCTGCAGTGCAGTGCGAGGAAACCATCGCAACCATTCATGACATTGATTGATTGATTGTAGGGTTTAACGCGCTGACGCAACGCAGGCGATGAGGCGCGCCGTAGTGGAGGGCTCCGGAATAATTTTGACCACCTGGTGACCTTTATCTTGCGCCGAAATGTCGTACACACGGGCGTTTTTGCTTTTCTGCTCCATCAGAAATGTGGCCGCCGCGGCCGGGAATCAAACCGGAGACCTTGAGCTCAGCAGCGCAACGCCTT
The DNA here is from genome assembly GCF_048455015.1 of Haemaphysalis longicornis. NCBI lineage: Eukaryota > Metazoa > Arthropoda > Arachnida > Ixodida > Ixodidae > Haemaphysalis > Haemaphysalis longicornis. The sequence continues at coordinate 41,981,461 of NW_027526204.1, forward strand.
AGCCACTGAGCCACCGCGGCGGGTCCATTCATGACATTGCGTGCGTGTTAGCGGAGCCTATCATTTAAACAGCGACCGGTCTGTCCTACATATTGCTTACCATAAGAGAGAGGGATCTGGTACACCACATTTTCTGCACACGAAATGAAGGGAGTCTTGTGCTTGTTCGAGCAACCTCGGTTTACTGTTGCGTCTGAAGATTTCATCTGAATAAGGTCGCCAATTTTTTCGGCGCTGAAAAGACTACTTTTACACTAGGACGTGCTCCGATCGTTTTTAGGTTGTGCGATGCGCCATGAATATACGAAACCACAGCGAATTTAGGCGGGGGTATTGACGTTTCTTGTGGAAGAGATTGATTTGAAATATGCTTCTTGGCGAAAGCTTCCGCCACCGATATCTGTATGTGCGTGGGATAACCAGCATTCGAGAGCCTCAAAGACTGCTCGTTGAAACTATTGACCATTAGGGGGGGGCACGACTTATGTAGGGTATTGCGGAAGCAGAGGTTCACAATGCCTCTTACTACAAGTTTGACTGAGCTGAATGGGATGGGAGAAGAGGTTTACTGCTTCTAGGCTGGTACGCCCAACAGGTGCGGTTCTGGTGACAGGTGAACGCTATGACTAAAAATCGTAGAGTGTTGTGAGATGGACACTCATGAATTAAAGAGAGAGAGGCTTAAAACATTCTCTGGTAAAATTGAGAGTGAAAAGAGCATTTGATTCGCAGGAGCTAGGCTCACTGTCAAGGAAAACCAAATAGTCGCCAAGTAATCTAAAAATACGCAATACATGCTTGTCATTGAGGTCACAGAAACGGTTCTGTCAAGTTTGGCTAAAAACAGGTCGCTTAAAATTCGAGAAATGAAGGAACCTATGCAAATCCCCTCCTTTTGGAGGTAGGGCTTTCCATCCCACTGGATAAATGTTGCTACCCTCCGCGGTGGCTCAGTGGCTAAGGCGTTGCGCTGCTGAGCACGAGGTCGCGGGTTCGATTCCCGGCTGCGGCGGCCACTTTTCTGATGGATGCGAAAAGCGAAAACGCCCGTGTGTACGAGATTTCGGCGCACGTTAAAGATCCCCAGGTGGTCAAAATTAATCCGGAGCCCTCCACTGCGGCGCGCCTCATCGCCTCCGTTGCGTCGGCGCGTTAAACCCTACAATCAATCAATCAATCAATAAATGTTGCTCGCAAAAAAACAATATAAAAGTTCCGAGAAACCCCCGGCCGACACACCTAAATTGTTTTGGAAGGCAATGCACCAAAATGTTTCAATGCATTCTTCAATACAACTAAGAAGCAAGTCATGAGGGATCAAATAATTCAAGTATTTTATATCGATGGAAAACGCGTACATTCTCTGACGAAAACGCGGGAAACAAAATCAAGAACATCATTGGAATTTTTGACAAGAAGCGGATCCTCTACTGTCAGAAGGCCAAGCTTGCTTTGTAAGAACAATGCGACGCACTTCTGCAAAGTGCCGTTTTCTTAAATGATTACCACCGCTTTGTGATAAAGAGTTGCAATTCCTGAGGCTATAGAATGTTCGCGCATGGCAAGTGTGTGATCTCCAGGTGATTCTGTGTACGTTTTCACTGTTCTGGCACGGGGTATATATTCGTTTGCTTCTCGAAATAAACTTTGTCGGAAGTAAGCGCTCGTCCCCGTCCCCTCTCTTCGCTCGTCCTGTGTCTGCCTCGCGCTTTGCCTACAAGAGTGCAGCAAAAGCAGCGGCGACAGTAGGGAGCGGGCCGGAGCCTCCTGCGGCTTGTTTCGAAATGGGCTGCTATGGGGATCTCAGTGGAACCTCTACAGGCAGCTCTGGAGGCACATAGGCTGCGCCCTGAACATAAAGCGGCCTAAAACATATCGCCGTTTATAGCAACGCAACAAGACACAACTCCCCATTTATAGCATACACAACACGAAGAATTGAGCTCTTCGATGAAAAGAATTCAGTTTAGAACAAAAGCTACAATAAAAATCTATCTAGACTCACTTGGGCAGAAACCCAGGCTGCCTGGGTAAGTACGCAGCAGTCTACCTTGCGGACACATAGCCCGAACGGCAGGGTCGTTTTAGCAGCAGCTAACCCAGAAAAGCGTGAGCAGTGACATCAAACATGTCACGTGGGGTGCTGTGAATCGAAGCCTTTGGAAACACGCAGCCGACACACAGCTCGAATGACATATGACAGCGTGGAAGCAAAGCCGGGTAGTACGGGAGAAAAAAAGATCTTTTCAGCACCAAAGATCGCAAGTTGAGCTACACTGAGATGGCGCTGTTCTTCAGACTGAGCTGCAGGCTTCTTCCACCACCTTGTAAAGGGCTGGACAGAGCTCAGGATGGTTTATTCAGACAACTGCAGACGGGCACGCTACCCAGTGCTGCGTTACTAAACAGGTCGTACCCCGAAACACACCAGAGCCACAAGTGCGCGCGGCGCGACGCCGGGAGACAGCAAACGTCGCGCAAATGTTGTGGAACTGTGACACGTATCCAGGAGAAGAAAGATCAGGTAGCATACCGCCGCGACTGGAATCCGCAACGAAGAGCGAAAACGAAGACGAACAATTTGGGCCGTCCAGCAGGCCCTCGAGGCACTAGCCAGGCAGGGACAACGCGAGCCGGCAACGGCAAACGGGAATCCCCGCAGGGCGCCTGCCCTTGTTCATGTTGATGTTCATTCATGTTTTATTGCGTGTTCAATACACCTTAGTACGACGTAGTTCAGATTACACGTTTTCGCGCGTACTGCAGGCATCCATAAGGGTTGTCCAATCCAGTGTTATTGAGTAAATTTTGTAAGTAACCTGCTGCGTATAGAGCAATTTTTTTGTTGAGATATTTTGGGACTATCCCCGTTCCAAGTACTGGATAACCTTGTTGAGTACATTCTAAAAGCATTTCAAATATATAAAAATTCAAAACAGTCTAGCAGGGCCCCATTAGGTCATAATTGCTCCGCCTTTCAGATACCTACACAGTGCTAGGCAGTTCAACACTACCGGATATTGTTTCTTTCCTGATGATAACATACTCATAAGGCCCTTTTTGACGGAGAAGTACCTTATTTCAGGAATGTATTTGATTCCAGCAGCATTGTTTTTATAAAAATTACAGTTTCATGTTTATATTTGTTATCATTGCTTGCTTCGTATCCCAAAAAGTACTTGTTGCTTGTCGTTCCTGTTTTTACACTACGCTTCGTATTTACAACGAAAATCTAGGAGATCACTGTCTGTTTGTCTCTGTTTTTTAAATGGCTCTCATTGTTCTGGAAGCCCTGTCTCGCACAGGAGCAACTGTGGCTATGTAGCATGGAATCTGCTTTTCTAGCACGACCAACTATACTTCAAATTGGTCCTGAATTCTAGTTACAACTTGCAGCGCACGTAACGTAATATTAATGCCGCCGCAAAAAGCCACCACTGAACAATCTTACACAGTTGCATACCGAGCTCTTTAGGTTCTTCATTGATTTCCGACAAAAATCATAGCTTCCTTCTCACGAAAATTACGGTTAAAATGCGAAGCTTTCTCCAACGAAACCTCAGTCAAAGTGAAAGTAGAAAATCAAACCTTCTTCTACAATGGCACAGTGGCGCAATCAGATATACGTCGGCCTTATACCACGAGGGACCGAGGCTCGATTGCGACCAAAGGAAGTGTTTTTTTTTTCTCGAAACGCTTGCTTTGCCTTTCTGAAAACCCATTTCGTGAGTCGGCTTTCGTGCAGAGCGGCTGGGGCGTTACGATTGGGATTTCGGTAATTGAAGACATTGGGTTTAGACCAGAGAAAGCTTCTAGTGTGAAATATCTTCCATTTCAGCCACGATCATCGTCATCATCCGAGAAAGTTCGTTTTGCTGCTCTGCGTTTTGCCAGGCGCCATCACTAAGGCGCTGACAGCATCCCTTCCACATTTCGTAGTGGTTGGCGTACCTGAACGAGGGGGTAGTCGAAGAGGGCTTCAGTTCGATTGCACAAGTGAAAAAAACTGAAATTTCCTTGTGCAGTGGTATCACTGTCTGGATACATGGGCACGTAAAAGCGGGCGTACAGTGGCACCCGGAGTCCCAAGGAAGATTGCACTGCTGGGTAGCTTTCCTTGATCGCTCTTTGGGGAGCCCTCTGGGAGAGAGAATGGGGATATCAGGAAAGGCTCAAATATTTTTGCACTTAGTGAAAGGAAGTGAGCTGTCAAACAGAATAAAGCTTATAGCGGGCTAAATTGCACCGCCGCCATGTATTTAAGAACTTCGCAGAAAATAGTCAACAATTTTCAGCGCCGGCTTCGATGCTCTAAAAAACGAACCACGAAAACTACTCGGACAACCACAAACATTTCATAATATCATGATAAGGCTAATAAACATATCTACAACCTGATTAAGAGTACTCCTTTTCATGTTTTGTGTTTACAACTCAGCATAGAATTTTGTGGCTTTTTCTTCATACATTTGTTTTTGTGATAGCCCCGGTATCCCCGAAGGCCGAATATTTTTGTTCTTCTTCCCGCTTTCCTGCGTCCTCCGTTCGGTTGCGTTTTTTAAAAGAATTTTCTTTTAATGTGGGCAAGATATGCAAAAGACACAGAATACCATTCAGACCTGACGGCATGGCACCCAAGCGCTCCTCCATTCAAAACATAAGCTAGCGCCATGGTTGCGCAATACGTGGACGGAATGCTCGCTATGCTCTCCAAAGCGAATTGTAAACATGAATTGTTATCAGAAGCAAAAAAAATTGTTTTTGCAAACTCACTACCAAATTGTGAACTGGGTATCTCGTGAATTTGAAAATTCACGAGATACCTAGTAACTGGTATCTCGTGAAGAGGGGAGAGAGAAAAAAATTGGCCAACGATTACGGCTGGCCCAAATGCGAAATTTGAGCACAGGGTGAACTGCAGTGTTCTCTGGGATGGCACATAGCTACTCGGTCTCAAGAAGTGATTGCGTCGTCAGAGACTGAACGACAGCGCCCTCTACTCTGGCGTTAACTCACAGGGCATCGCTGCTTCCGGGAGAGGGAGAGCTGTGTTTATGCCGTGTTTCTTATAGAGTGACGACGGTCGGCCCCTCTAGTTCGGGACTTCCGTTGGCCGACGTGCTGCCACTGCTGCCCTGTCCGTGAGCCATTTCTGGCAATCTGGAGCACGTTTTAGTAAATTGTGCTTAAACCTCCCGCAGAAATCTCACGTATTTCGGATGAAGGAGGACGAAGGACCGATGTATGTACGTGCAGCAAGAACCACGTGCTGGGCTTTTACTTTTCGTGAACTTGACCTAGCCAGTCGCTTGCTTTAATGGATCTCTGGTTTTGCGTCTCCTATCACGCCGAGACGCGGTTTTCCTACACGTTTCGCGCAGCCTCGGCGTACAGCCCTTCTGGTAACAAATTCGCCACTACTTTCTCCTGCGCTTTCCTGCTCGCGTCATCCCGCCTGTATCAACTGCCCGTTTCGTTCGCTGGGTTCGCTCTTGAATCGTAAGTCAATTTGAGCATCCTTGATTTCCTTTTTGCGTCTCGAGTTTAAGGAATTCCTTAAAAGAGTTGACTGATACTCGGGTTTATTGCACCGACGCTTCACAGGTGACCAAGCGTGCCGTAGTGGAGGGCTCCGGAATATTTTCGACCAACTGGAGATCTTCAACGTGCGCCGAAATCTCGAACATACGGGCATTTTTGCGTTTTGCCTGTGTCACAAAAGCGCCCGCCGCTGCAAGGAATCGAACCCGCATTATCGTGGTCAGCAGCACAACGCCGTAGCCACTGAGCCGCCGTGGCGGATCCGAAACAGAGTTAATGCCATCATTCGTTCGGCTAGGCGGGTTCATTTTCGAAAAAAAAATGCCATGACGCCTGTGCAAACAGTAGAAAAACATGGCGTTTGAATAATGGCTTTAGAAACGGTGGCAACTCCAGTGGCAGGAGTTATTATTGTTTTTCTAATACTTCCAGTAATGATGAAAGCGTTGCTAATGAACTCAATACCTTTTTTTACGACTGTCGTGTTGGTTGCCATCCAATACAGGAGTGTGCACTCTGCGTTCTAACGTTTTGGAGTCAGCCTTTCTTTCATTTTGGATGAAAATGATATAAAAGTAATAGGTTACAGCTTTAAAGCCAACAACTATTCTGGTGTTGATTATATTACAATTACATAATTACGAAAAAATTTTAACATGTGCCGAAATCTTGAACACAGGGCCGTTCTCGCTTTTCGCTTCCATCAGAAAAACGGCCGCCATACCTCCCAGGTGCCTTATGATTCTAACATGGACTACTTCTCCACTTATACATATCTCGCCAATTACAGCCTGACCTGTAGTGGCGCAGACACATAAAACACCCTGGCTTTTCCTAACTGCTCCTTCGAATTTTTTAAGCTCAACTTTATTCATTCTTCTTCTGAGATACGCAAGCTTGCCTTTACTAACTTACACGTCTAAAAATAGAGATATAAAGAGCCATTTGGCTTCCTGACAAAGAATAAATTATAAGTGATATCAGGCACCCACAAAAGTGGTCAGCCACTTCAAAAATCAGATTATGCCATCCTAGCGTCACAGCACTGAAAGATCGCTGAGAACTACCTGATCGATGACATCTCCATCAACTTTCTCCCCTATCCTGTTCCGTAAGCGTTATCACCACGTGTCAGTACACAATCTCTTTGATTCAGAGTTCTTCAATATATTGAGTAATTCGGCTTCCAGCCACCTGCCGTCATTGTTCACGACCATACCATCGATAAAAAGGCCACGCATAAGTTGTCACTCATCTGCTATCCTGGCCATTCATTCCACATACCATTGTCGAATATAACAATCTACCATCCTAAAGCGCGTCTGAATAAGACACTACGAGACTCCAGGAACTAATCCAAGCAGCACAAAGCGTCTAAAACTGGGCCATCTCTTTTTCTGTTTTTTTTTTGTATTTCCAAAATGTGCACCAAAGATTTGTGCACTATAATGTTTCATTATTGGTTGTGCATCACTGTTTGTATTAAAAATGGAACCAACTTTTCCACACTGTTGTCTGTTTTTTACTGCTATTACCAATTGTACATCGAATTTTTATAGAGTTATGCTTAGAGCATGTAATTATTTTCATTTTCAGTTGAAACATCCTTGTTTTGTTTTGCTGTTTTCTTTTTCGGTACGCTGAGACAATACGTGTGTTTGCACACGTAATACTTTATGTAATACCATTCCACGGCGGACTTTAGGGTACAGTGAAGGAATTATAATAAGTTAATAAGTGTAATGTAAGAGCATCTCCTACCAGGCTGATATTATTCATAAGCGAAACTCCTCCGGGAGGGTCCATGTAGGTTGGAGGCACCATACGACAACCTATTACGCTCCGGCGGCCGTAATCCTCGGAAGTTCTGTGCCCAGAGAACAGCAGCACATCCGGGACGAAGATACTGGGCAAAGGGGGCAATTTACCATATATGATAAAGTCTTCAAACATAAACTCGAAACGCCTTTCCAAAATTTATGCTTCCAAATTTAATGTCGCCAAATCGCAAGGCAGCTTCCTCTTAATTTTGTCCTTTAGCCACAATAAATATACAAAAAATAAACCTGTAACAAAACTGCGCTTCGAACCAGCAGAGGTTACACAAAAAGCATAAGTTACATTACCTAAATCAACCCATTTTTGCAGCGCTCTCAACGTATTTTTACACGGCGGTTTTATGGCGGAACATAGCCGGGTGAGACGAACGACCGGCTTTTACGACACTTTTAACAGCAGTGGTAAAGGGACAGCCACCCCGTTTCTGTGGAGTTCATATCCTATATTTCGTATAAAAACCAGCGTTTTGTATAATGGGGAAATCGCAAGGTATTTTTTAAATAAATTGGCAGAAATTATTTTGCGTGGCAGTAAATTTCTGGAAATCTCAAAGGTGTCGCAATGCAGACAGAGCCTGAGAGCATGACATCGCCATTCATACACAAACACCTCCGCTGGTTTCAATGCATGATTCTTTCCCCAAAAAGAATCACAAAGGCAGCATCTTTTTTTTTTTGCTGAGGGCAAGTATTAAATGCGTATTTCACGTTGCATTCTGTAAAGCAGGGTGCCGCCCTGCTCACTGTTATGCATCCCTAATGGCAGCAAACTTCCGCTGGTACAGCTAAAATTTAGATACCAAACGTGGTAGGGACCCGTCAGGAAAAGCCTTTTCGTTGTAAATGTTTTAAGTGGCACTTTTTAATTTGGATTGGTATATTATGCTCCCCAGTCGATTGGCTGCCCAAACAGCAAAGGTGAGTCGTGTGTTTAAATTCAGAACCCAAATTCTAGAATCTATTCGCAAAGCATGCGACACTTTTTCCCAGGTGTTTCCAGCTCACGGGTTTTTAAATGAGCTGAATGCACTTTTCGTTGTTGCAAATATAGTAGAGAAGCTTTTGCTAGGAGTCTTCGGCAGTTTGTTGGTGAATGCGCCTGCGAGGGTGCAAGTTCTTTCAAACAGAACAAGCTCAGGCAACCAGACCTACAGCCATTCTCACCCGCAGCCGTGGTTGGTTGGATGGTAAAACATTTATTCAAAAGATTCGCGCTTGAACGCGGGAGAAGCCCTCAGTCCAGGGCCCCTGCGCTGGCTGCGGTGCGGCGTGCCCGGTCTACCACCTATCGCTGGTCCTCAGTGTCCGAACTGCACAGCGCGGCCTCCCACTGCTCGAGGGTGGGTGTGCGAATAATGGGGGCTGCTGGCGTGTTCTGGCAAGCCCACGTGGTGTGGTACCATGTTGCATGTTCACTGCAGTGTGGGGATATTGGTGGATATATTATGGGGTGTATGATGTGCAGGAAGCTAAGGTGGGGGTATGTGTTGGTCTGTAGTTGCCGCAAGGCTACAGCCTCCTTTCGGGTAAGGTTCTGGTGCGGTAAAGTATAGGCGCATCTTGCAAGGCAGTGGTGTTGCAGAAGTGCACGGTACTGCGGCTGGACAGGCGCTGGGTCATATAGCGACTGGTGCGGTGTCCGGAGAGGTCATGCTCGGGCTGTAGCGTGTGCTCGCTCGTTTCCGTTGAGCCATGCGTTACCTGGCATATTGTAGGCTTCAGGGTATCATGGTGCTTTTTAGTAATCGAAGTGCGGATATTGAAACGCGACAATTGCTGTAGATTCTGCGTGCCGGTTGGCAGTCTGTAACTACGTGAAGCGGTTTATTCGAAGTTGGAAACGTCATTCCCAGTGCGATGGCGGTTTTCTCGGCCTCAACAATGTTTTTGGTTTTTACGGTCGCAGTGCGAACGACGTCGGCTGAGCCGTCGATGACGTTTACTTCTGTGGCTGGATGGGATGCGTAGTGGGCAGCGTCCCTGAATCGCACATGGGGGTGGTCAAAGTACTTCCCTTGTAGGAATGGTGGTCCTGCTTCCCTGCGCTGCACATCATGGTCAGGGTGCATGTTTTGCGAGAGCGGAGCAACCATGATGAGCGCACGGATGTAATGTTGCACAATTTCTGGTCTAGGGTGGCTGGCGTGCGCTATCTGGTAGCCTGGTTGCCTCAGCACCGTGCGCCCGGTCGAAGTTTGCCGGAGTCGCTCTAGTTGGCTGACACGGTGAGCATCAATGATCTCCCACACCTTCTTGTGCACTCCAAGCGCTTCCAGCTTACTTGTGGTGGTGTAAGGAGGGAGGCCTAGCGCTTGCTTGCACGCGTTCCGCAGTAGCATGTCAAGTTGGTCCATTTCCCTCGGTTTCAGCGGGAGGTAAGGTGTAGAGTACACCACGCAGCGGAAAACCAGTGCTTGTACCTACTTGATGACATCATCCTCCTTCATACCCTGGTGGCCGTTGGTGACATTACTCACCATACGCATAATTTGCGAGGTAGTGTAGTTGAGGCGCTGTATGGTTAGCGTTCCTCTTTCGTGTTGCCCTGCCACATTGGTAAAAGAAAAATTTAAGGCAAACTCTCAGGCAAAAGGAGCGTGCATGCGCTGTGGCCACGTGTATGCTAGATGTGGTTAGAAAACGCCGGACAAGACGACTAGGTTTGGCAGGCTGCATAGAACGCTCGCCAATAGGGATGCAATAGATAGAGCACTCACGACAGAGAGGGAATCACTAAAATATAGCCATAAGTGCGTTACTGAACGTTAGCGTTCAAGTGACATCATCAAGCTGACCTAGAATCCCCGCTACAAACGGACAAAAATTTTACAGCGAAGCTGCATATGCCTCAGTTCCCCCCCCCCCAGCTATGGCAGAGAAATTGGTGTCGAACGCGCAGTCAGGGTTGACGTGCTCAGCGATGACGATGTCGTTGTGCTGGCTGCAGAATCCCACGTGGTGGACTCACGCCCATTTGACTCATGTGTGCTTTCGTTTGTAGTCGAGGGGTTTGTGTTACACAGGCAGTAAGATTCCAACGATGAGGCCAGAAAACGGACAGCGGTATGTTTGGTCGAGAGAATGAAGGTCTAGTCTTTCCAAGTTGCATTCAACTAATTCATTAGTGCCAGGACGTAGGCTGCGTCGCAAATTACAAAACGAAACGTGCACTCGGCGCTTTTGTACTGTGCCCGTCTTCGCTGGTCATCCTTGTTCATAAATTAGAAGGGCACATGCTACTTATAGCCAACAATTTTGGCCCATATTTGTGTCGCTTGATTCAGCCACCCGTACGAAAGTAATAAGTATTCCGAAATTCTGAAACGAGAAGTTTGCTTAGGTGAAAATCTTCCAAACCGCTAAATCTTGTAACACGCCTCATTCTTGTCCTCATTGTCGATAAAAAAGAACACAGTGGAAAAATCTGACTCAAAACCTCAATACATACAGGTGGTAGTCACAATTTTCTTTTAGTGAGGGGTCTTGTAATTCCGGCAGCAAAAAACAAATACTACTTGACAGCAATATCTTCAACCACGAATACAAAAACCACTATCCACCGAACCAAGGCCTCGTGGCGGTATTCAAAAACCAACAGTAAGAAAACGTGAGGAGCGGAACGCGGGAAAACTGAATTGACATGAGCAAGCCTCCACTGGGGTTATCGTGGGAGGAGCAAGACACAATCGCAAATGTGAAAAGTGTGAAAGTTGAACGCGGGAACGGAGAGAGGCAGCATCGTAGCAGGGGTGACAGAAGACTATTGTCATTCGATATTTGTAGCCAGGTAAGCAGGCTGTACTTCCCCACGGTGGTTTTGAAGTTCGTGGTGTTTTGAGGCCTGTAGAGAAAAATTCCTGTGCCACTGATTTTCTATTTTCTTTTTTATATGGCTTGTTCTTTAAACAAAATTGGTTGTATTGCTGTTTGGAGAAGGCCCTGCTTTTGAAGTACTCAACTTGTATTTTCGTGTCAAGAGCTCCTCACGGAACACCTGGTCCATCTGGAAACGGTTTTTATTGTGGCTGCGAAGACTTAGCGTTTGGAGCGTAGTTTTTAGACGCCTGTCTAAACCGTTCAGTGCCATCTGTCACGTGCGTAATTTACCTAAGTTTCTGTTCTGTCACATGTGTGAGAGGAAGTGTCTGATGGTAAGTTACCTTCGGCTAAGATATGTCATTAGAAGAGGCATGTTACCTGGTGAATACTTTGAAGTTTGGGCTTAAAACCATGCCTAAACCGAAGGGCGCTGCTACCCAGGTGAGTGCCGGTTGTGCAGCCGTGCTCCAGGAGGACATCTTTTCTGCAACAATCTGAAAAGAAGGGATAGAACATAGTGATAGAGCCGAAAGTGCAGCGTACAGGCCAGAAGCGCGCAGTTGCGTTCTTGTTACGGTGGGTGCAGTTTCGCGAAGTCCGTGTGCATCCGGGCTCCAAGGGAAAAAATTGTTTCCAACTTCCTCGCACGGATGTGTGCTGGCAAGCAATGCAGAAGCGTTTTGAGGTTTTCAAAATATTTGTTTACAGATCCTAGCATTGTGTCAAGGAGAGAAGGAAACTGATAAAAAAGCACATATTTACGTAGGCCTTTGGAACGTTGTAGGTTTGCGCGACGAACAGAAATACCCAAGAGTTTTATTGTTGGTCGCGTGTAAAGTCAAAAACTGTTTTCTATAATAATTAGGCACAACTTTCAATGCCTCACTAAAGGCGTGGGTCGTCCGCAAAAGGAGGAACTGCTGGAAAACCAAGTTTACTGAATTGGTTTTACAAAACGATGATGACGCTAAGCAAAAGCACATGAAACACCACAAGAAGAAAAGTTGCCGTAGCCGGAATTGAGCCCCAGTCCACCTTTTGAAGCGCACGTCTATCCAGTTGAGCAATCGTGACATCGTAGCATAAATTTGGATTTTGACTATGACATTGACTAAGATTGCGTGGGAGAAAGCTTCGAGCAGTCTTTCTCTTAAAAAAGAGGTTTTGAATTTTTTAAGCTACCAGCTTGTTGGTGCAGATAGCGATATATCAATATTGAAAGGCTCTAGGAGTCGCCATGTAGAAGGCTGTATTGGTGTGGTTACAGCACTATGAGGACCTAGCCAGGAAGGGATGTTGATAACATGGTCGCCGCCGAGATGATGATGATCGCAGCCGCAATGATAATAAGGTGCACAACCAGAAGAGAACAACTTTGCCCATGTGGAAACATAACCTGTACCGCTGCTCACACTTATATCCCCTTCGTAAAAAGTGGTCGCCTGGCTGTTGCCTAGGGCGTGTTGGATCGCTGAACCTATGGCTTCAGCCGACAAACGTGAACAATTTTAGTACCGTGGTTGTGACGATCAGTCACGGATGTTTGGGAACCATGCAATAATTGACCGGGGACGTTTACTGAAGCGCGGTATAAGGACGAATAAATCGCGAAACCTAGCTTTCTGACACACTGACACACCAGGTTTGAGTACGGCTGTCCATAGCAAAACATCGTCCTCTGTCCGGAGTAGATATTGCCGTGAGTCGCATTGCAGTGAGACTTCCGGAGATGCTGCCTGGCTTCAGTATTCGCAGGGGCAATTTGCGGCAGTACGCAATGCGGAAAACTAATTGTCCAGAAACATTCTTTCGCAGTCGAGATCCGCAAAAAAGATGCAGGAATGGAGAACAGAAAGTAGTAGACGACCACAGACAAGATATTACGGCGAAAAACCAGTGGTGCGCTGAACGGCAGAAATGTGCACATACGTCAGAAAAGAAAGAATACCGTCCTAACTGCTGTGATCGGGTCGAATATAGGCAAAAAAATCAAAAAAATTCACGCATCTCCACAAAGTCCATCATGACGAGTGGGCAAAGTACTGGGAATGGTTCTTACCGTAAATCACTTGTGGCATTAACCACTCGCGCATGTAAATGAGTGCCAAAGCTTGTGTACAGTATATAAAATTACAATCCAATGCAATCCTATACAACCCAGTTTAATCCAGTTCAACCCATTTCAATCCAATCTAATGCAAATCCAATCCAATCTCACCCAATGCTCATCGCGCATGCGCAACACTGCGTAGACGGACGCCAAGCCCCGGAGCGAGGTGCGAAATTGCTTCGCCCTTAAAAGGTCAACATCAAAGCGTTTAGTCCACCCGTCCGTTTGGTGGCGATAACTCGAGGTCGTTTTATGGACCGTTTCGGAGGCACGAAGAACTTCCGCAAAGACTGCTGACAAGAATGTCTTCCCGCATTCGCTTAAAAGAGCGCATAGTGGACTCTGAGAGAACTGTGAGAACTCAAGAACTCTGAGCATCCGCTGTTGAACAGCACGCGGAAAGACCGGAACCAACTTGTCACCGGTAGGGTCGTAATTGTAACAATGTAGGACACCAATAAAGAGACAACAATTCTGCAGTTGACGTCGCTAGCGGCTTTTCTACGGCTCTCCGAAGCCGTTGAGTTGATCCATTAGTCTTCGGCAGTAACTGTCTGCCCTTTAGAGTGCCAACAAGTCTCCGAGGCAGTCGAGCTTTACGACATCTAAAGGTGCAATTGACAGGCTGACGTGTGACGCAGGAGATATTGAATCATTTTGGACGAGGCAGAAAAACAGGAAAACACGTCTCCATTGATGTGCTTTTTGGCATATTTGTATGTCACAGTGAAATTATACTTTTTCAGAGACTACGGTGACCACGGAAAAGCGGCGTCCGTGCAGGTATCGGCGACATTTTTGTACTGCCCAGACAACTGCGCTACACACTTGTTCGGTGATTGTATAATTTCCTTCGGCAGGTGTCAGTGCACGGCTTGCGTAGGCCACAACGTTTCCCACTGAACATGCGTTGCGCTGTAACAGCACGGCACCGATGCCGTGCCTTTTGGCGTCTGTGATTCGAATAGTGACGGTCGTTTGGTGAAAACGGTGGAGCTCCGCCGCAGACGTTGGAGCGTGCTTGAGATTTTCAAACGCTGCTTCGCAGTCATCAGACCATGTGTATGACGTGCCAGATTCCAGAAGTTTGTGTAGAGACGAAGCAAGCGAAGCGAAGTTTTGTATGAAACGCCGAAAATAAGACGCTAAATCCAGGAAACCTCGTAGGACTTTGTGACGGCTCGGTCGGAGAAAGTTTTGTACGGCATTGACTTTTTCTGGGTGATTGCGAATTCCGTCTTTGCTCACAACCTGTACCAGCACCTTGATAGATTGTCTCGGTAATGAACACTTTTTCCCATTTACTTGAAGCCCTGCGTTGGCAATGCCCGTGAGGACTACCTAGGCGGTGTAGGTGGTCATCAAAAGTGGAGGAAAAAATAACAATATTATCCAGAGAACATAAGCAGGTTCTCCATATAAAGGCACGCCAGAGAGTGTCAATCATTTCGTGAAATGTGGCCGGAGGTTTGCACTGCTGGAATGGCATCACGTTGTACTTGTAAACACCATTCGGTGTTGTGAGAGCTGTTTTCGGTTCGTCGGTTCCTTGCATGGGAACCTGCCGATATCCAGAGTGGAGATTGAGCCGGGGAAGTTATTCGGAACCTTGCAAAGTATCCAGGGCATCATCAATGCGATGCTTCGGGTTCCAGGCTATTTGACATTACAGGCTGTTTTGTTCAGCGCCCGACAGTTCACAAAAAAGCGCACGAAACGATCCTTTTTTGCATATACACAACAAGCGAAGACCAGGGACTGAATGAAGAACGAATGATATTCCGCTTGAGCATGTCGTCGACGTTCTCTTGTATGACTCTCCGCTCTGATGGAGAAAAGCGCTATGGGCAGCGGCGAACAATTCACAATCCACCTGTACAGATGCGATGTTCCGCCGCACATGTCTCTCCCAGAACATAAAAAAAACGTCGAAGGAACGCTGATGTTTGGTTGGTCTAGTGGGAAATCAGGACTTGTGACAAAAGCAGAGGCTGAGGCTGGTGACTTGGATACGTGTTGATTGGTTGAAAATGTAGAGAGCGTAAGGACAGAGTGTATTATTGTTGCAAACAGAAGCCATAGTGGCCCCTTGTGGTAGCAAAATTGTTTGGGCAGATGTAATCACTGCAACAAGGAAAGCGGAACCAGACAATAAACGAACGACACAGGAAGCTATGACTACGCCATTCCAAATAACTTTTCTGCCAGGTTCTATCAACACACTGCTATTGGCGACTCTGTACGAGGAGATGGACAAAAGTGTTTATTCTCCCGAGTACACAAGACAATCGGTCGTACCTACTAACCAGCGTTGCTTTGGTCTTTCGGAAACACTGGCAAAGGAGAAATCGGCGATATAAATGGTGGGTTGGCTACACGTGATGACCGCTGAGGATGACGACAGAAAACCTCAACCAAAAATCATTTGATGTGCAGTAGAGGACAACACTACCAACTGTAGGTAATGACGTGCGTTATCGATGAAAACACGAGCTGTGCGAAATCCGTAGGGTCAAAGAGTCAGACGTCATATGGTGTTGTAACGTTAAGGAATTCAGACCGGCCCCTGTATATACTGTAACACAAGCTCCTGTGTCTACTGAAGCTTCGGCCGTAATTTCTTTTATGGAAATAGTTAATGTATTTGTTGGCGACTCATCGGGATTTGAAGATTTTTTCCCTGATGCAGTTCCCCCCAGAAAACTACTGCTTTCACTTTTCCGAAAGCAGTTCGACAACATAAGACGCAAGGCGAAGAGGAGACGAAGGCCGGTGGTACGACAAACGTGACTGACGTCAAGGAGAGTGTGGTGTGCATGATGTGTCATTGGAGTCAGAAGGTGGCGACGAGCAGTGGGTAGCGAGTGGAAACAATTGTTGCACAAAACAGTGTTACCTGGCATTACGTCGTACGTACATAGCGTAGCTGCATTGGTAGTCCTGCTGGAGGGTTTGGCGAAAGCAAGACATAAAAGAAACCACCGTAATAGCAAACCGGCGGGGAAGCCTGCCAGAGGGAGTACGTCTGCGGAGCTGAAGAGACTGCAAAAATGGGAGCCATGTGCGTGCAATACGGCCCCACGTCAGGGAACGGCGTCGATGTGTGCATGACCCCGTGGCAGGGTGGAAGCACAAGCTGCAGAAGTTGTGCAGGAGTGCTCAACCTTGTACGAAGGATCGGATTTAGTTATTACCAGCTTATCCCTGACGAGGTCATGCAATGCGGGAACGAAGCTTTCTTGTGGTGCTGCTGCCTCCACTGCAGTACTCAGGGGCTGGTGGCGAGTGTATTGGAGATTGTGCCAGACTTGTCCTTGAAGTGTCTCGCGAACGAGCATCCGAATCATCGACCGCAAGTCAAAAATCGACCGCAAATGGAGACGCCATTGCCCAACTTGAGTGGCTGAACCCGCATACGTTGAAGTTCAATTCGCTTGCATGTGGCTATCACGTCCTGCACGCATGAATAGTTCTCCGTGGTCACTGAGGAGTGTTTGCGGGCTGAAGCTGGCGACCAACGTTCTCAAATAGAACTCATGATTGATGCCACCCCTCTTCCACGTAAGGCCTGGCGGCGAGTCCTCGGTTTTGACCTGCAGGATGATGGGAAGGCCTCACAGTGGCTCAATCCATGTAAGGATCAAATTACCCAACTCACTCACATATTCCGCCGGCTGACCCGACGTCGCAATGCCTAAGAGAACACCATATTACGCGACTTGTGAACTCTAATATATACTTGCATTCTTTACACCCTGCCATACGTAAAATTAATGGGTGCAGCGATGGCGTAGAGGTAGAAGACCCGCTTTGCGTGCAGAAAGACCGTGGTTCGAATCCCGGTGCCGGACAATTCCCACCGGATTCCCACAATTCGCACTCCCTCACCAGAGCAGGATTGGCCACCCTGGTGTAGTAACGGCCACAACCTCCCATGAATACGCCAATTAACCCTCGGCCCTCAGTCCCCAGCGGCTGCGAAGCAACTGACCATGGCGGCGGTCAGACCTGTGCCGCAGCAGAGGGTGCTAAGAATCCCTGGATCCGGACAGGCCGCCAATGGAATCTGAACCTGGCAACGTTTAACGCGCGAACCTTATCTAGCGAAGCAAGTCTCGAGGTGTTGTTCGAGGAATTAGAGGGCAATAAATGGGATGTAATAGGGCTTAGCGAAGTTAGGAGGGCAGGCGAAGCCTTTACGGTGCTGAAAAATGGACACGTCCTATGTTACCGTGGTCTAGAGGACAGAAGAGAACTGGGAGTGGGATTTCTAGTCAATAAAAGCATAGCTGTCAACATAGACGAATACTATAGCATTAACGAAAGGGCAGCAGGTCTCAATAGGGCAGCAGCAGGGCAGCAGCAGCTCAATAAGAGGCACAAGCTCAAGGTGGTGCAGGGCTAAGCGCTCACTCCAGCCATGACGACCAAGTAGTGGAACGCTTCAATGAAGATGTGGAATCGGCAATGGCAAAAGTAAAAACAGAGTATACCGTAGGTATGGGGGACTTCAATGTTAAAGTAGGCAAGAATCAGGCTGGAGACAAAGCAGTTGGGAACTATGGTCTGGGATGTAGAAATAGCAGGGGGGACCTACTAGTTGAGTTTGAAGAACGGAGTAACCTACGCATAATGAATACCGTCTTCTGTAAACGGGAGAGTCGAAAGTGGACCTGGAGGAGCCCGAATGGGGAGCACAAAAATGAAATAGACTTCATATTATGCGATAACCCTGGCGTCGTGCAGGATGTGAATTGAATTGAATTGAATTTGAATTTTATTGGCGCAGCAGTCAAATTTGGCTATAATGCGCCAGACTCAAGGTAATATATTTTGAACTCACTACGGCAAAAGTCTCATGTAAAAATTATGTAAAGTGATAAAATCAAAGTTTCTGTAAAGGCTTGAATGCACTCAAAAATTTAAAAACCGCTCAAGTAAAAATGACGTAACATGGTAAAATCAAAGTTTTTCTAAAAGCTTGATGGCACTCAAACATTTAAAAACCTTTTCCAAGGGAACCAGGGGTTCATCGCCTAGCAGTAAAACAGGGTGCAATGGAATATGAAATTTATAAAAGTGAGAAAAACATTCACGACGCTTGTTTTCATAACTAGGACACTCGATAAGTATGTGTATTACTGTAAGGCGCTTCCCACATTGCTCAAATTCTGGAGGGTCTTCTCCCAGCAATAGGAAGTTGTGGGTGAAGCGCGTGTGCCCAATACTTAGGCGACATAACACCACCTCTACAAATCTTTCTTTGTGTCTGCAGCTCTGCCACTCTCTCAGGTGCGGCTTCACAAGGTGGAGCTTGTTTTCATTGAGTTCTGTCCATTCAGACTGCCACTTCTTCGTTATTGATATGTTTAGTCTCCGTCTGTAATCCTGGTAGGGTAAACGAGTTTCCGTCACCTCGAGCTCTTTTGTCTGGGCTGCGAGGGCATCTGCCTTTTCATTGCCGACAATTCCTACATGACTCGGTACCCAACAGAAACGCACGTCTAAGTGATTTTTGCTACAGTCAATTAGTTGGTTAAGTACCTGTTGGACATGCGGATTTTTGGTTTTGTTTCCTGAACACAGGGCTGCTAGCGCGCTGAGAGAGTCAGAGAAGATGATTGACTGCGGTGTCCTTTCAGTGCATACTTTGTTTAAAACGAGCTGTATGGCATGCAGTTCGGCAGTGAAGATACTAGCGTCAGGTCTGAGCCGTTGGCATTCTTCATAATAAGGTCCAATTGCAGCTGCTCCCACATGTCTTTCTCCTTTGGAACCATCCGTGAAGTAAGTAGCACATCCGGCATACCTGAACTGGATATCTAAGAACTCTTGCTGCAGTAGTTCTTTGGGAGTGTTGTGCTTATTGTACTTCAGCAAGAAAAAGTCACATTGTGGCTTGCGGTATTCCCATAGAGCATAACCGGTACTGTGGGTGACCAGCATGGTATCATCTACATAAAAGTCAAGGGCTTCTATGTGGAAGTGCTCGGAAGGGTAAGGTGTAGTGACCACCGTATGGTAAGATCTCGAATTAGGCTAGATTAGAGGAGGGACCGCAACAA
Organism: Haemaphysalis longicornis; assembly: GCF_048455015.1. Classification (NCBI taxonomy): domain Eukaryota; kingdom Metazoa; phylum Arthropoda; class Arachnida; order Ixodida; family Ixodidae; genus Haemaphysalis; species Haemaphysalis longicornis. The sequence goes on from NW_027526204.1 coordinate 42,000,834, forward strand.
GCTAGTACGAAAGAAGAAGATAAATGAGCTAACAGTAAGACGTAAAGTAGAAGAATTCAGGATGGCGCTGCAGAACCGATATTCCGCCCTTAACGAGGAAGCCGAGCTTACGACACAGGAAGCCAGCGACAACCTTACTCGCATTATCACTGAGTGTGCAGTAGAAGTCGGGGGCACTATGCCTAGACAGGATGCTGGTAAACTTTCTTAGGAGACGAAAGATCTAATCAGGAAACGGCAAACTATGAGAATCTCTACCGCAGCCGACAGAATAAAACTAGCCGAGCTCTCGAAGTTAATCAATAAGCGTAAGACAGCTGACATACAGAAGTATAATATGGAGAGGATCGAATACGTTGTAAAGAATGGAGGTAACCTGAAAGCAGTGAAGAGACGTCTTGGCGTGGGGAAAAATCAGATATATGCACTTAAGGATACGCAAGGCAATGTCATCCCAAATAGGGATAAAATAGTCACAGTGGCCAAGGAGTTCTATAGGCATCTGTACAGCAGCCGGGACATACAGGATATTGCCGAACGAGACAGTAGTTGAGAGGAGATAGACATCCCACCAGTAACGACCGAAGAAGTAAGGAAGGCTTTGAAAGAAATGAAAGGGTGCAAAGCACCTGGTGAGGATCAGATAACAGCAGACCTCTTGAAGGATGGCGGAGAAATTGTACTTGAAAAACTGGCAAACCTGTATACGCAATGCCTAATGACCGCAATGGTACCGGAATCTTGGAAGAACGCGAACATCATCCTAATCCACAAGAAAGGCGACATGAAGGACTTGAAAAATTACAGGCCGATCAGCTTACTGTCAGTCGTCTACAAAGTATTTACCAAGGTAATCGCTAACCGAATCTCTGCAACCTTAGATTTCAGTCAACCTATAGAACAAGCAGGGTTCCGTAAAGGTTATTCAACAATGGACCATATTCACACGATCAATCAGGTGATAGAGAAGTGCGCTGAGTATACTGAACCCCTATATATAGCCTTCATAGATTATGAGAAAGCATTTGACTCGGTCGAAACCCTAGCAGTCATTCAGGCATTACGGAACCAGGGGGTAGATGAGCATTATGTAAGAATACTAGAGGATATCTACAATGGGTCGACAGCTACCATCATCCTCCATTGGGAGAGCAGTAAAATACCTATAAGGAAGGGTGTCAGACAAGGAGACACAATCTCTCCAATGTTATTCACAGCACGCTTACAAGAAGTATTCAGAACGTTCGATTGGGAACAGGTGGGAGTAAGGGTTAAAGGAGAATACCTCAGTAACCTCAGATTTGCTCATGACATTGCCTTGCTAAGTAACTTGGGGAACGAATTGCAAAGCATGCTTTCCGCACTGGGCGAACAGAGTAGAACCGTGGACCTAAAAATTAATATGCAGAAAACTAAAGTAATGATCAATAACCTCGGGACAGCACAGCAGTTTGAGATAGGTGGCGAGGCACTGGAAGTGGTAAGCGAATATATCTACTTAGGCCAAGTTGTGACCCGAGATCCCAACCATGAGGCAGACATAATTAGAAGGATCAGAATGGGGTGGGGTGCATATGGCAGACATTCTCAGATAATGAATAACAGCCTACTATTGTCGCTGAAGAAGAAAGTGTATGACAGCTGCATCTTACCGGTACTCACCTACGGGGCAGAAACTTGGAGGCTCACTAAGAGGGTTCAACTTAAATTGAGAACGACTCAGCGGGCAATGGAGCGGAAAATGATAGGTGTAACATTAAGGGACAAGAAGAGAGCGGAGTGGGTCAGCGAGCAAACTGGTGTTAAAGACATATTAGTAGAAAGTAAGAGGAAGAAATGGACGTGGGCAGGGCATGTAATGCGAAGGCAAGATAACCGCTGGTCATTAATGGTAACAGAGTGGATCCCTAGAGAAGGCAAGCGTTGCAGCGGGCGGCATAAAGTTAGATGGGTACATGAGATCAAGTAGTTTGCGGGGATAAATTGGTCACAGTTGGCACAGGACCGAGATAATTGGAGAATCATGGGAGAGGCCTTTGCCCTGCAGTGGGCGTAGATTGGCTGGTGATGATGATGGTACGTAAAATTAACGTCATCGCAGCGATCCCAGCTTAAGCGGCTCCTAAGGCCTGCCACCCGCCTGGCTCTAGGGGTGCCTAGATACCGCTCTCGCTAAATTGGAGGCTGCTCAGCAGTTGGTGTCACTGTCAGATCACGTTGATCATTTGGCAGCCCAACACACTCGTCTCCAGCTTACTTGGCAGGGCCGTCTTCTTCTATCCTCACTTCATTACGAGATATCGTCCTTACCCGACATTACACCGACACACCCCTCTTGGTTTCCCCTCCATCGAGTAACAGTTTCTTCCATTCCAAACAACTTATTCGCAACCTCACATCCAGGACGTTGTGGAGCTCGAATATGCACTCTTCGCTACCGCTATGGTGATCTACCAACAGTTACGTACACAGATGCCTCGTTCTCCACCAAAGATGCACGCGGGGTAACATTAGTTGTGCGTCCTACCCACCTGCCCTTGCAGAAAAGATACTCGGTCGTTCCTTCCGTCCTATCTCTCGAGGTCCAAGCAATCACTGACACCATCTTATCCTTAGACACTTCCGGTAACCACGTGATCCCCAGCGACAGTCACGATGCTCTCCGCTTGTTCAAGGAGGAGTTCCTTCCTATCAATATGAGGCGTACACTCCACACTTATCTGGAAAAACACACTGGTACTAGTTACGTGCTGGGCTGGGTCCCTGGTCACGCAGGCGTTCCGGGCAACGAGCTGGCGCATCAGCTCTCTCGTGCTCCGTCCCAACCGTGAGACTCGAAGATGCTCTAGCCAACCCCTTTCTACCCACCCACGCCGGCGCGACAAGCCCGTCTACATCGATCCCAGACTGTGCACGAGTTAGTAAGCAATAGGCAGACTCTACTCTCTCTCTCTCATCTGTTACCCTGGGCAGATGCTTGTCTTATCCGGCAAGCGCAAACGGACAGCCTTTCAACCCCACACATACTACATCGATTAGAAGGCCATCGCAGCCCTGCACGGTGCTCTAAGTGTTCTGGCTTTCCAAATACGCCGCATGCTCTTTGGGGATGTTCTAGTTCGCAACCATCACGCGCAATTCATCTTAAAGATGAATTGCGCAACAGAGCACAGGTTCTTCAGGATTCATGAAACAATTGCTGCAATGGCGGATTTGATACAGAACTTCAGCGCGAGGTTCAAGCTGGTTGCGAAACCGCTTAAGCCCATAGTAATAAGCCCGGTGTTTGCGACGCAGTTCGTTGACCACCCGTATCTACAAGAACAAGTGCAGCAATCAGTAGGCAGCAAGCATGCAAGACGGTCCCATGGCACAGTAAAAACGGGGGCCGCGACCACGTCGCTCATGATCTGCAATAGAATTGTCAAAGCCTTATGAACAAGAGAGCGTGGCTCCAACAACATGTGCGGGGCGCGGCGAAAAGGCAGATCTCGTCATTTTCAAGAAACAGAGCTAAAGTACCCGACCTTGCCGGGGTACAGGGCCCACGCTGACCCGACCGGTTGGTAAGGGGTGTGTAGCGTGGTAATGAAGGGCTTAACAGCCATTGAGCATCACCTGAACAAGGGCAAGAAAAGCAAGTGCGATCAAGTGTGTGTCGAGATGACGCCGGGTAAATGCTGCAAGCGAGCCGTGTTCGTGGTGAACGTAAATAGCTACCCGAAAAAGCACAGTTAGAAGTTTAAGACGCTGATGAGAGGGGTGTGTAACCAATCCAAGAAAGAGACACTAGTGGTGGCGGGCGACTTCAATGTCTCTTATCAAGCATGGGGTTACAAGTATGATAGGGACAAAGGCAAAGACCTGATGTGCGATGCAACCGAGAAGGGATTCACCCTGATCACTAACCCCAAGCGACCCATACGGACGACCAGCTCGTCGACTCAATAGGACACCACGCCAGCCCTGGCCTTCCTCAAGAAAGGGGGAGAGGGGATGTGGCGTAACACCGGTGAGGACCTGGGCAGCGATTATTAAATTTTGGAGATCGACCTGGTCGGCATGCGGGGGTGGCAAGATCGAGAAGAAGTGGACCAACGGGACACTTTTAGCAACCAGAGGCGAGACAACCCGGTGGCGGTAAAAGACATAGTTAACATTGAAGAGTGGACGGCGCGCATCAAGGAGGAGGTTAAACCAGTTGGAAAGACGATCGAAACGCACAATGACGTCCGGAGCGTGGACACAAAGCTGCCTCACTTGATTGAGGCAAAGAAATCGTTCAAGGAGCGGTTAAAGAAGCAGAAGTGGAAGAAGTTGCGGAAAAAGGTGACTGAACTAAGCCGAGCGATTGTGAGGCACAGCACGTTGCTCTGCAGACGGCAGTGGGACGAGGTGTGTAACCGCATCGATGGTAGCTCGTATCAAGGCAAGACCCGGTCGTTCATGCGGCATTTATTGGCCGAGACCAAGATCAAGTCGTTCCAGAAGAATCGCATGGCTCGCGCCATGCACGAGGCCGAAAAAAGCCTCGGCAAGGACGAGATGGTAAACAGGCTGAGTGCCAATTATCTGTCTGGAACGCGGCCCGAGCAACACCCGGTGTACGCGGGGGTCTCGGATAAGAAAATAGACCGAGAAATCACGCCGGCGGAGGTCAAGACCGCTTTGCGTGTGCTGAACACCAGATCGGCGCTGAGACCAGATCGGGTGTCGAACAAGGGTGTGCAAAATTTCAACGACCCGTCGATCAAGTTAGCTTAAGAGATACTACAGCGTGTGCCTGCGGAGTGGCACGCTACCGATACAATGGCAGGGGCATGTGCCGGCTTGTGCATGGAACAGTCGCCTGTTCGGTAGGCTCCACATATTTTTACTTTTTGTGGCGAAACTTCAACTCGGACGTCGAAAATTTTGGCGTCAGCGTCTTCGCGAAACTGAGCGGCACAAGCTGATACCACTCTTATCAAGGTGGGCCCATTTTTGAGCAAGCTCTAAGTGGCTGAATATTTCACCGGTTGCCGCGCCACTAAGCCTAGCTGGGAACATGCTGCCGCTAGCGCAGGCCGGGGCCTCCCCGGCGGTGGCAGCGTCCAAGAACATCACGGGATATGACCCTGTCTCAATGCAAGTCGTATGCATGGACACCGCCCAACACAAGGACTGTCCACCTTCCGAGGAAGAATATTTAGAAGACATTGTAGGCGTCCGATCAGGTGGTGAGGCCGAGCCCACGTTTATTGTGGTTGAGTTGGCTGTGCCATAGACAGGACGAGGTGCGTAGAACGAGGGTGCCGTTCCAGAGGTGTGCCGGGTGCCGATTGTGTTCCGTGCCAGCTGGCCAATCTGCTGATGATGATGGTGGCGCTGAAGAAAATGATAGCGGCGCTACAGGGCTCCCCCCTAGCGCGTAGCGCGTTATGAGAAATGTGTGAAAACGATGTACTATGTGCAGGTATGTACAATTTGTCCGTAGTCAGGAAGAGAGTCCGTGGGCAGTCAGTGGTCTAGTGGCCGGGGTTGAGTAAAGGGCACGGTCCTGGTTGTCAGCGAGGTAGCGTTCGGGCAAGGGGCAACCTCTGGTGGTCGAGGCTGGGAGTGCGGCCGCGGACGCATTGCGGGGTGCGAAGCGGCTGCTGCCATTGATGGTAGAGCGAGCGGCAGGCGTAACTGGAAGGACAGCGACAAGGTGAAGCGTGGTGCATCAGAATGACGACCGGAGTGCGGGCTTGACTGTGCCCCGGTGTGGGCTCTGTGGCTTCGTCGCTGTCTGGGCTGTTTTCGCAACCGTGGTGGGAGGCGGCAGAGCGGAGCCTTGCATTGATGAGCTGCGCTGGAACTCCAATGACGTCGGATCCCCATCCTGCAAGCTGGTTTCGTCTGCTTGATTTGTAGACAGACGGCTGAGCTCCAGGAACTGCATCTACCCAACAATGTCCCGGAGCATGGAATTGGTCGACGTCTGGGGACCAGCTTTTGACGCGTCTCTTGACTGCATTTGGTCATGGGATACCACTTTCGGTGTCGGTTGTTGGGACAAGCCTCCCGCAATCTTTGCTCCGGTATCGCCCTCGCAGCCAGAATGTGAAGATTGTCAAGAGCAAGCTGATGGGCTTCGAAAGTAGCTTCGACTACCGGAGTGCTCGATCTGTCGTTGGCTGCTGGAGGCTGTGCCACCTGAGGCGAGGAAGATGGCTGCCGTACACCGGGAGTACAGCGCTCATGAAGATCGCTCTCACTCGTGCCGTGCAGAGAAGCTTCGCAGCCACGAGTGGCATAGCAGTGGACACTTGCTGGGGTCGGTGAAGCCGACGCAACAACGTGTGGCGCTGCGGCATGGTGTTGCGCAGATTCCACTAAGCTAAAGGCCGACCCTGCAGTGCTGCAAGCTGTAGCCGGCGCTGATGTTTCCTGACAAGGCGAGACTGAACACTGCGGCGAAGTTGTATGCACAGTTGGCGTTGGAAGGTGTGGTGGTGTACAGGATGGCGTCGTTATGAGTGTGACCGAGGTGGGCGTGTCATCACAACCATGGCTTAAGTATTGAAAAATACTGTCTGAGACGCCATAGTGCTTAAGAACAGCCTTCTTCAAGTCGTCGTAGGTCGGTGGGCCAGGTGGTGGGAGCCGGAGCTTCGCGAGAAGCCCGTCAGGTAGCCGTGTCGCTGCGAGGTGATAGCGCAGTGGTTGGCTCCTTACGTTGTTGATGACAAAGTGGCTCTCGAGCTGAACAAACCATATGTCTCAGCGAGGGGTGTAGAAGTCCGGAAGGCCGCTGAGGTCTGGGAGGTCGAGATAAGCGCCCATGATAGCAGATCCGTCACCTAGTAAGGGTTCGGGTGCATGGGCCGAGGGCGGTGTCGTAGGAGGACTAGGGATGGTGACGGCTGCAGGTTCTGTTAGGATTGTCGTCTGCCGGGTTTTCATGCCGTAGTGGTTGAGGACAGTGTCTTTTAATTCGTCATACACACTGGGGCCTGGGGCCGGCAGCTGGATCTGCTCCATGAGGTCAGCAGGTAGCTTCTGTAATGTCACGAGGTACCTGATTTCCGGGGAGCAGATGTCATGTACATAAAAATGGCTCTCCGGGATGACGAACCATGCAGCGCGGTTTGTGATGGAGTCAAATGGAATCAGCAAGGAAAGGTCTGGGAGGGCGATGGACGTTCGTCGCGTGCCGTTGTCCGCATTGTGGCTGGGGAAGCAGCGGTGTGATGCCATGGCGAAGCCGCTTGTCTGGGTCACCAATTGTAGGCGGCCGATCAGGTGGTGCGGCCGAGCCCACGTTTGTTGTGGTTGAGTTGGCTGTGCCATAGACAGGATGAGGAGCGTAGAACGAGGGTGCCGTTCCAGAGGTGTGCCGGGTGCCGAGTGTCTTCCGTGCCAGCTGGCCAATCTGCTGATGATGATGGTGGCGCTGAAGAAGATGATAGCGGCGCTAACACATGATTCGCATATAGCGACACAAACACAGTTCGAAAGCTCCTAAGGGCAACGACACTCCTGGCCAACAACAGACGGCGACTCGCTCTGGTCATGCTCCTCAAGGGGGTGTGGCTAGCACGTCCTCCACTCATAGATCCAGCAAGCCCCAGTGGCGACCGAGTTCACGCCCCACATTGGGTGCGACGAACTCATCGTGGTTCTCAATCCGAGCAGAACGCTGGATTTGAAGGCAACTTTTGCTCCAGGCCAAGTCGGATCCGCAGTGCGCAATCTCCTACGCGAATGCGGGAAAGTGGAACTGTCTGTGTGGCCGGTGTGGGAAAAAAACGTGATAGTGTGTGGACTCAACTCAGAGCCTGCCGCCCGACGACTGGTCGGTGATGTCACGCTGACAGTCGACGGCCGCAAGCTCCCCTTCCGGGGACATGCCAAAGTCACAGGCGACGTCTGCAAAGGCGTCATCACCATCGATCCCAATGATACGTCGTCCTCTCTCAAACCCAAGCTGCGATGGAAAAACGGCGACATTCTTTCAATGAGAAGGCTTGGCAGCAGCAACGTCGCTGTGGTCATCTTCGATGGGAAATTTGGTCCCCGCGAAATCTACTACAACGACCAGGGCATCCCGGTGAGATTGTACAAGAAAACGACCCCCGCCTGTCATCGTTGCGATACGGTGGGACACAGGGCGGATATCTGCCCGAGACCGAAGCCGGGACGCTGCGACCAATGCGGCTCCGAGGTGGCTACCACTCCCGAGGGCCCTGTCGAACACAAATGCACTCCCCGTTGCCTCACCTGCGCGGGCGAACAACTTACCGGCCCCTCTGGATGTAACGGCAAATACCGGAAACCGATCAAGTCGGGAACCTCACCAACCACCGACAAACGGAAAGAAGACTTCAAGAAAATTTAAGCAAGCAATGGAAGCCACAAGACTTCGACCCCAGTGCCGGGCAGACCTGCTTCGGTCAAGAACAACACCGGACCCGGGACCGTGGCAAGGACGCAGATTTTCAGCGCCCAGAACTTTCCAACCCTGCCAAACGCCCAAAACGGGGTGAGCGTTTGAGTTAGGGCTGCCTCCCGGCCTCTCTGTTCGCCTTCCCTCCTCACAACCCCAACCGAAGTAGCCCTACAGCGACAAAATGCGGAGCTAAGGCGCCAGAGCGAAATTCTTGCGAACAAAATTCAAGAGTTAGAAACGAGGCTACCTGGGCTCACGAAGTCCCAAACAACAGCTGGGACTTCGGAGCCAATGCAGCAGTCCGAGCCATCAGAGCGGGATGAGAGCGCCTCGGTCGCGTCTGGGGTGTCTAGCGCTTCCCGATGCTCAGACTGCACATTTGTACAACGTGTGCCACAGGTGGAACAGCGGCTGACAAAACTGGAACGCACTATAGAGGAACTGCCAAAGAAAATTCTAGAAGGAGTCAGGGTATCCTTTTCAGAGCTCTGGCAGCAGGAACTTTCGCAGATAATTCTAGCGGAAACTGACTCAGTCATGGACACAGTTCTGGATGGGGTCAGCACACAACTCAGAGACAATCGCTCCCGCTCACGATCCCCGCGATCGGATTCGCGTAGGCGTAAGGTGGTGCCTCGCCCGGCCACTACCCCCTTGGAACCACTGGTGCCTCCGTTAGAGACACCTTTAATCCAGGGAGGAGGCCATGTTTCTTAAATCTCAATAATCTTCAATCATGGCTAACCGACCGCAGCGGAAAGCCCGAAGCAAAATTCCAGATGAGAAATTCGTGTTCATATAATGGAACTGTAGAGGATTTCGGAATAGGAAAAAAAGGTCGCATGGCCAATTATATCTCCAGTCCATCGGCGATGGATGGACGGATGGACGGATCGATGGATGGATGGATGGATGGATGGATGGATGGATGGATGGATGGATGGATGGATGGATGGATGGATGGATGGATGGATGGATGGATGGATGGATGGACGGACAGACGGACGGACGGATGAATGGAGGGATGGAGGAATGGATGGATGGATGGATGGATGGATGGATAGATGGATGGATGGATGGATGGATAGATGGATGGACGGACGGACGGACGGATGGATGGATGGACGGATGGACGGATGGATGGATGGATGGATGGATGGATGGATGGATGGATGGATGGATGGATGGATGGATGGATGGATGGATGGATGGATGAATGGATAGATGGATGGATGGATGCAGTGTATAAGTGTACTCAAAGATTGTAAGTCTCCCTCTTGACAGACAGCGCACGCTGATTGGGAACTGGGGAAGGGCCGGTGGGTGGAGCAATCATGCGCTTGTTAAGGAGATGGCGCCCTATCGCGTGTTGAACCGGATTTAAACAATTAACTGAGAGACAGGCTGCCCATAAGTTGAATTCATGTCATACGCGACAGCATGCTAAGCAGTACGCTTTACACGAGAAAACGTGGAATTTCAAACCAATTTCAAGACGGAAATCGAGACGGAATTTTCAGAAGGAAAATATGACATTTCGCTCGTATGTCTCGGCGTGCTTGTTGCTTCCGCTCGGCTTGTTTCACTAGATCCTGACAGACTTCAAATATATTTGGCAATTATAATGTCTACAAGGAAAAGGTGGATGGTCACAGGTGCATTGTCATCCATATTACGGTTTCGATGCGGAGCTGTCGGCGTCTCTGGACTTGGCGCCTTGGCGTGTTCCCTACATAGATGAGATAAAACCATTGGGTAGAAGAGGTATACAGCTTGCTGTAGAAGTCCGGTGTCTGAAGCTCGAACCATTCCAGCGGGATGCGTGTGAAAATGGGTGTCCCGGTGTGTTCTTTTAATAAGCCTTAAACTGACGCCGATGCAACGTTGGAGCGCGAGGCGATGTAAAGCGATTGTCCTGGTGTGTTAGTATTGTGACTACAAGAGAGGCCCACAGCCCGAGCCCCTCAGGTGCTTGGCCCTTCAAAAAAAATTTGGATTGGACAAAAGAAAACACAACTCCTCTTAGAAGTGTTCGTTGACTTTTGAGGGGGGGCCCAAAAGGACGGACAAAAAAACTGGCGGTGTCAGGGGGCGCCCTCGGAAAAAGAATAGCAGCACGGCAGAAACACTCAAGCAGTTGCAGCGGTGACCCACAAATTCCAATGGCCAATGTCCTCGACAAAAGTGCGCAAACGAAGTGGTCATATAGATACTAGCGTTCGTACCCGGCGATGCCCTTGTGGGCCACTGTTTTAATGACTGATGGTTACAAAACTCACTCGGCTATTTCCTATTTCTCATAATTAGATAGCTCACAATATATTTGTAGAAATTAGCAAGTCATGCTGGCATTCAATACACGGCCTCCTACCGGAGACGTGTGGAAATCGGAAACTGCTGGAAGCCTCCTGAAACATAAATACCAAGATGGTACGCTGAAACTACTACTAACCGATGGGAAGTTTAATCTCAGTAGATAAGAATGATGCTACTCAGTGATGTATAGTGGCCCCTGGGCATTGCGGGATACTTCAGCTAGTCTTAGAAGGAACACAAAACAAGCTTATACACTAATAAATCTGCCGCGGGGTATACACCAGTCATTGTCATAATCACGTAGAAATGAACCGTGTCATTAAATGGTATCCCTGCTAAGGGGAGCCATGGTCCAGGTCTTCCTTGCGTTGTTTTTCGGTTTCATTTTTGGTGCCGTTAAACCTGGGAAGACGACTGAACGTGACGAAGGAGACCACCGACGTCCTCTCCGGCTTGAGGTTCGCAGAACCTTGCTCTTTTGACAGTTGTTTACTCTGCTCATCCCCATCCTCAGCCAAAAGTCAGCATGGCTGGCCCTTTGCACGTAGTGACGACCGACCGAATGCGTGCGTTGAATAAGCTGTGCCGGCAGCAACGCATCCTTCGTGGCGCTACTGCGAGACTGCTCAAGCCAGCGACGAATTTTCCGGAGGCCACCCTAGCGTCTCCGTACGACCTACAAGAGGCCATTGACAAGCTGGAGAGCAAGTACACCGCACTTGATGGCGCAGATCAGAAAAGTATCGATGTTTTTGGTTATTATGAAGTTGAATGTGACTACTTCGAAGCCTGGACGTACCAAGGAAAGATATATCATGCCGTACACCGCCTGCGCTCTGCCTTGAAGTCTCCGAAGGCTGTGAGACAATGAACCGACGTAACTTTCGCACATACTGATGATCCTCCTCAACGCGGCTCACGCACATCGACCTCGGCAGTTGTCTTGCCGAAGCTACAATTTCTGTTTTGACAGAGAGCCACGAGGGTGCACGTGGATTGGGGTCCATGTGGAGACGACGGCCAACAGTCACCTGAACCCTCCCGATGTCGTCAATGTGAAGACTGCGACCCGTTTTGAGCTCTACTTGTCTGAGCAGCAGACAGATTTCTTGATTTTCACGTCCCTGGCGGGGAAAGTCAGATGAAATCGCTTTGCGCCCGCCATGACGTCCGCAACCTCGACTCAGTCTAGCGCTATGCGAGATGCTCCTCTCGGGACCTACTACTCAATGACGGCAGATCAAGAACCCGTTCCGTCCAACGATACCAGCGATGCAGAGAGGGCTGGCTACCTAGGACAGAACAAGATAAGATGATCAAGAACAATTTGTCTGGTAACATCCCGCAAGGCCTTGTGCAGGACCAAGGCGTCGTGTCAGCTAAGTATGCATCATAGCAAAAGGCTGAAGATTGGGCTAAACCCAAGAACATGCTGGTCGGACCCAACAACAAGACAGCGTCCATCGTTCCAACGAGAGGAATTTCGGAAGAACGTGAGGCTCCGCCAGCCACACACAAGAGTATCTCGGATGCTTCCGTGCGAATGGAAGACAAAAAACATCAGGTTGAGTACAGAAAAGACAAGATAGAGCCTCCTCCGATCATACCTCTCCGAGGAAGAGGTATGATCAGCCGATTTGAGCCGACGAAGAATTTGGCGGCCTATGGGTACTGTCAACATCGTATCAGCCTGCGCACCCAAAATAAGCATGCGTTCCCTGCAGGTCGGAGACACTGGGGATGGAAAATTTCCCCTTGCGTCGTACTCTGACCATACGACTTTCAAGGGAGTCTACTGGAAGTTGAGAAGGGAAAAGAGACTCGATGAAAACTGGCAAGTCTAGATGGGCGATTCAGCGTGGAGCAGTAGAAAATATGTAAAGACCAGAGCAACAACGCGTGTCGCTGCAAGGAACCCGAGGATCCACTCAAACTTTTAATGGACGATGGGACTCCGTGTGCACATCCTTCGAAAGGAAACGTCATAGAGAACCACGATAGAATTTGGTTGAGAAGCATTAGCGGTGCAACCTGCGGAAGCCAGCGACTAGCCAGCAAGTTCCCTGTGCAGTGGATGGCTGGTACTTGAGCGAACACACGAACATTGCGGGCGCGGGAAGATGTTGAATACCCGCTTGGTATACACCAGTCATATCATCATTGCGTAGAAATGGACCGTGTCATTGAATTTGTTATTCCCGCTAAGGGCAGCCATGGCCCAGGTCTTCCTTGCGTCGTTATTCCGCTTTATTGTTGCTTTGCCTCCGCGAATTCCTTTTCTCGACAACCTCGCAAAGGAGAACACTCGGGAAAAATAAAACAGTAGGAAGGTAACAATAACATCTCGCATCTATACGACCGAAGCAACGCAAAGTTGGGAGAGGAAACAGAAAAAAAGAGAACGAAGAAAAGTGCGGAATATACAGAGACACAATTGCGGCGTTGATCAAAAGAAAGCCGAACCATTAAAGCACCACTAATGTGTCTCCAAACTTTTTCTTTTTTACACACTGTAGACATGCATTTGTGGTTACGTGTGGCATGTCGATCTCTTCAGTTTGCTTGAAATTTTGTTATCCTTTCCTGACCATTCTAATCTCCTGATTCATCCATATTCTTCTGCAAAAAGTGTCTCAGAAATTTTGAAACGCGACATGGCGAACCCCTGCCGCTACCTACCATTGCGCCTCGGCCTACTTTTATCTACGTCTTTCTACTTTTACCTACGTTTATCTACGGAAGTGATTATAAGGCTACTACTAGTTTTTACCCTGCACCATGTTCTAATTTGTTTTTTGCTTCCCTCCAGGGTCCTTTCTTGAGCAGTTGAAGACATGATGTAATTACGTAAGACTAAAATAGCTGATTCACTACATCAAAGGTTGCTACAGCTCTTACGCAACAGCAAATTTCTTTTTGTATTTAGCAGAGCATGGCTACCCTGTTCTCGTGTGCTGGTTATACAACGCAGATAGCGTACCTTTAGGGTCAGCAAGACGTTCTTCATATCCAAACCACCAAAGTGCGTAATAGTAATGTCGATGAAGCCGTAGTGGAGTATTCGGTGGTTATAGAGCTCCCTCAAGATTCCGTTGGATGCAGGCGACTTCAGCTCATCTCTTGCCTGGTCACGCCCCCTGCGGCAAATGTTTTTGGTTATAAACATGTAGCGCATCTGGGTAGAAAAGAAAATTTTGCTGATGTTTTTGAGGTCTCACATGGCTTTATAATGACCTTTATCCCAAAATATAACGTCCAATCTCAGGTTCGTTGAAGAGTTAATTTTTCTACACGGATCCGCTTGCTCGAAACATCCATGAAACTGTACTTATAACAACCGTTTGCAAAGGCAACAAAGGGCCATCAGTTTATGGCTTGAATTATTCAGCCTGATTGGACCAGTATCCAACCTGTTTCGACCAACTGTTGCTTCACCAGTGATCCCTTCTTGTAGTTTTGTGGATGAGCTTCGAATAGCTGATGATTTTTTATGCGCTGCTGAGACACCTTCGCTTGACGTAGACGGTTTTGGGAGAGTAATGATTCCTTTTTTATGTCCGTGGCCAATGTGAACTATATTCTAGTTTAACAAGCTCAGTTCTCCCTTCTGAAGAACGTGTGCTGAATGGAAGCCTCCTATGCACGCGGAAATATCTTAGGCATAAATAAATATCTCTAGGACAATAACAGTTCCCTGTTTTCTAATAGCACGTCACCGTACCCTCATGACTACCGTAGACCCTCTTGGATGTTCGAAGCGTTAGCCTAGTGCGGGATTAAAACTGATCATAAGCTCATCGCAACGCCACCTTAGCTAGCTTTAGTACAGGGGTTTTTGTTGCTTGCTGGGCAACCTGTTGACCAACCTGCCAAGTACCCAAGTTGCACTAGGGTACCTTACAATCAAGCCAAGTCATCTATAGCTGTTTAAGACAAACGCGTTTTTGTAGCTTCAACTGTGTGGATTTTAAAGTAGAGTTACCTTTGTGTACTCTTAGTGAGAGATACCACCTATCCATTGGGATTATCTTGCTCAACCACCCAACGCCAGCGCAAGAGAACCACATTCAGTGGGCGCCATGTTCAATTCATTCAGTGTCGAAGTAAATGAGGCGTGTTACAGGTACTGCTAAGGAAACACGGGGGAATGCGGCGCAGAACATTAAACACCAGAGATCTTGGCACTCACCACTCAACAAGTCATGTCAGTCGAGTGTCGTGAGGAACAGAATAATATAAATAATTCCTAATATAAACTTGCCCTGACTTGTGCGGTACAACTCCAAACCGATTGCGTGCTACAGGGTTCGGGCAACGCTCCCGGCTCGGTATCGCGGGCGAGTCAGATTGTTGTTTCGTTGCCGAACATCCTAGAATGTCCAAGTACAAAGTAGAGTCTCATCGTTTCTTCTATCTTTTCATAGTGAGTGCGTGCCTTGGGGGTGGGGGGGGGGATTCGATAGGAAAGGAGGTGTAAGCATGTCTGTTGGGAGTAAGTGTACCTGTTCAAAAGATTCGTGGGCTACGTGTATTTTTGGACCGCTCGGACGATGGCGTATATATTTGGTTCGGCGCTTTGTGGGTTTCAGTGCCTTCAATTTTTACGGTAGCCCATCCCCGTAGTTTTGGTTGCTTGCGTTCACGGCGACGCAGCTCCATTCATAGCTATAAAGCAGTACTACGTGCATGGTAAACAGCGAGGAAAATAAAGGAGATCGGCGGACATGGAGCGATCGGTAGTTTCACCTCTTCCCACAGCCACGGTGTTCGCGTGTGCACGATTCTGTAACCGGAAGGTAAAAGTCATACCCGCTTTACGAGCACCGCTTTTTATTTCGCTTGTATAGCTCTTTGAATGTCCCTCAGCAAACAAGACTTCGTATGAGTGCTCTTCTGTCGTGAATCCGGCGATTGAATTCCAGTGGTTGCAGATACTCTCTCAGGTCCGAGCATGTATGCTAAGAATGCCTCCTATGTGAGAGCCGGAACCGTCACTTTACAGACGTCACTCTTCCTATCGCCGTTCAAGTTGCTCTTATATATAGACCTACGTCCGCCATGGAGCAGAAAACATCAACGGCCTAGCTACTAAGCATTGTAGAAAACATTCCAACTACTTCCAGAACCGGAATGTAACCGCTGTGTCTCAGAATTTGTTTACGTTTTGTAGATGTACTGACCGGCCGCCGAGAAGAATCCTCTGGATGTTGCCGGGTAATACCTTAGGAGCCACGCACTTGTGTTGTTACTGGCCATCAAGCAAATAGCTTTCTTGCTGCGACCCAATGACTTACTCAACGTAAAGGTAAGTGACGGTCTAAGTTTTTTTTAATACAGAGGATGCAAGACCACTACCTAAGAAGTTAAATTTTGCCAGCCACATTTTGTTTATATTTATTAGTCAATTGTTCTAGGTACCCTAAATACTCAAGAGAGCATTACATAGGGGGGGGGGGGCATGAGTTCAAAACCGATGAAACATGCAATAGTGCAAAAAGAGAATACAATGTAAAATATTCCAGACATAAATGTATCTAGCTCTGCATCTCACTTGGCATGGAAAAATTTCTAGTGCGAAAAGGCAGAGATGTGGGTTTTCCACTACGCGTCATTTTATGTTAAAGCAGGACGCGGTGCAAGGAGGTAGTATTTTCTGCAGTGAGTTAACCATATTTGAACTTTATGATCCTTTTGTTATAATAGGACCTGAACAGGTTATTGGTTTCGTGAATGCAAAGAGCAACAAAGGCTACCCGGCCTGTTTGTTCGAGGCAAAGGATATTCAAGCAAATGATCTTTATAATCCCCTGCCCCATGACCATTAACTCGTTGCCTAGAAGATGGCACTATTAGCTATGGCGCCTTTCCCTTTCAAAATGATGCGGTTGTTTCTGCTCTCAGGTTTTCTATAACTGCTCGACTTTTACGTAAGGTAAACTTTTTCAAACAGCAATGAAAGCGTGTCGGCACAGACGACCAGCGAGTGTGTGTGGTTGTCGCTAGCGCCTATATGCACCGACAAGATCTGAGACAGCGTGTAGAGATTTTCATGTAGAGAGTTCAAAATTGTTAACAAAAACACGAGAACGCATGGCTTTCGATACGTGCAGCGCACTATGCTGATGGCCACCGGCGTGAGGAGCGAGATTAGGTGATGGCGCTGCCTTGGCTTGGAATGTGAAAGCACTGCCGATGCTTCCTTGTTTTGGGGGGAGAGATTCGGCACCAAAAGCCCATCACCACGACCGCCAGCAACGCCTATATTAAACATTATCTGACGCTGATAACCAGTACAGTCTTGTCATCACCTTTCGTATGGTTCCGATATAAAAAAGGAGATCGTGGGAACCAAACCAAAGACAGCGCTGGTTATCAGCGTCAGATAATGTTTAATATAGGCATTGCCGGTGCTCGTGGTGAGGGCCTTTTGGTGCCGAATCTCTCCTATCAAAACAAGGAAGCATCGGCGGTCGCATTCACATACCAAGCCAAGGCAGCACCGTCACCTAATGTCGCTGGTCATGGCGTAGGCCATCAGCATGCTGCGCTGTACGTATCGAAAGCCATGCGTTCGGGCGTTGTAGTTAACAGTTTTGACCTCTGTACATCTGTAGCGCGCTGTAAATACATTCTTCCACCTTGGTCTGTAGGTGGCAAAATTAAATCAGCATTTGAATCGCTATCTTGTGCTGCTCTGTAGTGATGACGCATGGTTTACAGGACTGCTTTGTCTGTTTACACTACACTTGTTGTGTTTGGTTGTTTTGCTCGGTTTATTCCTTTGAGTGATGCACCAACTCACCGATATCCCGTTTTCACTGAAATTCTCCACGTGCGTAGCTCCGCATATTCTTTTCCCAGTTTGACCAAACATTATATAGCAATCAATTAGTTGCAAGTTGGGACGTACTGTATCAATATTTATGTCACCTGGCATACCGATATGCCGTCGTCAGATAGCAACAAATACATAACAGCCGTGTGTTTTTGAAGAATTATATGCCAATTACGGTGAAAGCTCGTAATGAGAACTTCAATATTTCAAATTATTGGATTATTCTTACAGCACAATTTGGTTCGGCCAAGTATACATAGAAGTCTGCGTGTAAAGAGGACCTCTACTTCTAACCATATTGGTTATGCCACGGATAATGCGACATAGGCGACACCGCAGCAGTGATTTGGCACATCGCCCACAGGGAAACAGACGCACCCTTTGGCACACTCAAGGTCGCTTAGGACGGTGAAGGCAAAATAGCGTCAAATCAATGTAAATGTCCAATGGTGGACGTTTTGGAAAACACATTCTTTCCAAGCAGACAGTGGTGCGCGCGGTGCGCTTAAAGGTGAGGGTATCAAATCAGAGGTAAGAAACGCAGAACCTGTCACTGCCAATGACGAGGAACATAAAGACGAAGCATACTTACATAGTGCGGCAGTCTGATCAGAAGCTATTGCCGGATGAAACGCCCCCCTCTCCTCTTTCAATTTCAAGAAGATGAACTTGAGGCTCTCCGCTGAATTTGTTTGTTAGAGTAACAAGTCCAGACGGTCGCACTCAGGGAGCAGAATCAAGGCCAAATTACGTGATTTTTAAAGCTCAAAGGGCTGACATTCGGTAAGCCTTTCTAATTTCAGTATACGTTTCTTATTGTTAACTTTTATTTGTTCGAACTTTCGATTATTTGAAATGAGATGGCGGCCCCTTGCGGTTCGGTGTATTGATTGTTTGCCATAGAACCAGGGGGTTATATGCTATTAAAATATGGGATATTATTGCGGAGCAATCGCAATGCTACCAGCTCCGCTTAAGAGAAAGAAAAGGCTAGGTTTGAAACACATTACGTGTTTTTGGTAAAGACAGCTATGCATCCCCCCTTTCACTTTATCTCCGTTAACGCGAACAAATCGCACAAAGACCTATACATTATTCCTAAATCCGAAAACTAAATTGTTAAGTCTTCAACTAGTAGAGCCGTCAAGGGAGGAAAACAAGCATTGCCAACGCAATGAAAATTAAGATAGCTTTGCTGCGGCAAATAAAGAACAGGGCTGAAAAAGGTCGTGCACATTGCTTCTTCACAATTCTCGAACCCCCACCTCTGGTACTTGCTAATGGGTGCGGAATAACAGGTTATGATCACCTCGAAGAGACGCACGAAAGATGGCGTCACAGACGTGCCCAGGCACGTCGGAGGTGCAGACCACCGAGAGGGAAGAGCACCCGTCGCTGACTCGAACACAACCGCCTGTAGTGAGGTTAACAATGAAAGGAGGCATGCAGCCTAATACCTATATATAGGAAAGTGACATCTTGACCTGGCTAGATAAAAAATTTGAGTGGAAGGAAAGGAGAAAAGCTTGAGGAAAGGCTGGAAAGCGGAGTTCATAAAAAAAGCATAATAAGAAGAGGGTGATTGCCACTGCCTTTGGGGCAACCGCGCAAGTAGGGCGACACAAAAACAGGATCGGCGTCATGCTGCGTTTCGGAGATGAAGCTCGACAAGAATTGTGACGCGCGAGGCGAGGGTGCTAAGTATGTGCTGTCCACGGTAGTCCCGAGCCTTGGAATTTGCAGAGTGCAGATTTAAGCAGATCAGGTGCTCGCGAGCAGGAGCTTACGCTTGATGGCCCGGCACCGCACAGTTCCCATCAAAACGACCAACCAACCAGGGCAGCGACCTGTCACCGGCAAAGATCGCAAACCATTGCCAGCGTGAGCGGATGAACGCGAAAACATTTCCGCAATCCACGATGGGAATAGCCAAACTGTTGAAAACACAGCTGCCTCTTAAACACCGGCGCACACCCGACAGCTGCAACTGCAAGTCTACCAACGTGTTATGTTACGAGGGGCTAAGAAGCGAATGCCAACCTGCACACGTCAGCTGCATCGTTTCTAGAGTCCACATGAATGACGGAGGGAGCGAAATTTTGGAAGCGACAAACGCTCCCCCGATTTCTGCGGGGCAGAAGAGGAAACTTTATTGAGCAAAAATAAATTGTGGCGTGGCTTCCATGTCCGGAAGTCCATGGGCAATCTTGGCGTTCGCCGCTCGTTAATCCAAGACAATCTGGTCGTCGAGGCTCAAGCTGGATAACATGTCCTCCCACTGTTTACAGGAAGGGTTGGAAAGAGGGGGAAGTTCGGGGTTTCAGTCGCCTTCCCAGACAATGTGATAGAGTGTGCCTGAATTTCCGCAAAACGCACACTACGGAGAGTATTGCGTAAGAAATAGATGATTTAGTCGTAGTGGGTTTGGGAACGTGTTTGTTTGAATTCTTCGTAATGGGTTTTTCTGAATTTTAGACCAACTTAGTTCAGCAGGGGGAAAGGTCCTCCTACCTACACTATAAACTTGTGTTATTTCCTGGTAAGTCTCAATCGACCCCTCTGAGGCCCCATTTGTGAGAGGGCGGGCCAATACATGGGCTGTGTCGTTGCCCGGGAGATTGGTGCGGGCAGGGGTCCGCACAATTCTGACCATACAAGAGGGAGGTGTTCTCCTGAGGAAGCGCAGTGGTGGCGGTGGTGGTGGTGGTGATTTATAAGGAAGACACGGATGAGAAAAAAACTGGGGATATTGTTGAACTCAACGGGAAGTTCCCCCTCATACAACCCAGTCCAGGGAAGGGAAATGTTGTTCAAAGAATAGGAACACAAAGAGAGGGAAAAGACGTGACTGAGGTACAGTCTATGTAGCGTTCGTTATAATCGAAGGCTCGGCGGCTACAAACGGTGCACAAGTCCTGTCACAACCGGGAGGTTGAGCTGGAGCTGGAAGACCTCCCGTTGCAAGACGTCCCGACCCGTTCGAAAAAGCAAGTCATCCAGCTTGTGGCTTGGTGCACCGCGTCACTGGAGGGCGACCCGGAGTTCCTCCCTCGCGGTGTGATGCTGGTGGCAAGGGCACAGTAAGTGCTCGAGCGTCTTGGGCTCTGGGTAGTCGGCACAGGTGGGGGATGCCCGGCAGCCTTGGTGGTGAAGGCGGGCTCCCACGTTGCAGCAATTAAGCCGCAGGCGAAGCAGGAGCGACCGGGCGTCTCTGTTGATGGGTGCGAGCAGGACCCACGGGGTTCTATCACTGACCAGTCAGGCATCTGGATGCAGGGCCTCCACCACCCGGGCCAGGATAGTACTTGCTGCGTCGAATGGCACCACACCCCGGAGGATTGAGCCCCTGCGTGGTGAGCAGCTCCCTTGGCGAGCAGCACTCTTGCCTATCATGTCCTATCATGTCCTCGTGCGATGGCAGCCAGTGAAGTCGCAGTGGACACCTCTGAAACTGCACCGCATAAATCTTGGCCGCCAGCGGCCGCTCTACGTAGCCGCTGGAGCTGGCTGGCTGGTCGGCAGCTATTAGACGGATGAGGGTAGACCGGGAGTCAGTCAGGATGATGGCCCCGCTGTTAGAGAAACAGCGCCAGCGCGTAGCTTCTCCATGCCGCTTGACAATCCATGATTACCCTAATCGCAGTGGTTTGGGTTATAGCCAAGGTGATCGCCCCTTCCGCTGCCTTGATGGAGCCGGTCTTGATTGTGAGATCGGTGAGTGCTTGATCCCTTCAGGGTACCACTCCAACCACTGCTCCTCGGTACGTCGGTATGGGGCGGTCTCACTCTACACTGCTGTGGAGTTTTTTTGCGGTGCCGTTTGTCGAGTGCTGCTGCTCCGGCATTGCTCCTCGCCTCACAATGGTCTTGGTGAACATTTTCCGCCAGGTTTGGAACGTAGATGTTTCTAATTTCCGGTAAAAGCGTCTGTGGTTGCTGTCACCCCTGAGCCTGCCATTAAAAATTTGCCAACAGTAGTCGTCCCGCAAGGAACAAGAATAATCGCGGGTTCTGGCTTGCGAGGTTGGCGTCAATGAGTTATTCGGCTGTGCTATGAAGGCTGATATTGAGCAGGCGGACCTTTGAGGTACTCACGGGTAATCCTAAAGGACTGCTTGTAGGCCTTTTGGATGACTACGTTTACTTTTTCAAGTTCTGACTAGGAGAGCACTGTGCAAGGGGATTGGAACGTTATCCGGAAAATGACATCATAGCGTACATCCACCGTTGGTTCGTCCTAGTGTCGTCGTGCACATGCGCTCTGTAGCGCAGAAGGGTCGCTACTTGAATGTAGAAGCTGCTGTATGTGACCATTTATTCCACATGGCCCGGCCGCGGGTAGTTCTGCATTGCCGAGGAAGAGGCCGCACTTTGAGAGGTTCGGCGTGCAAAGCATCCGCTAGAGACGATAAGTCACGCTTGCAGAGTGTCGTACGAAAACGTCGGCCAAAATGACGAACTCACTCTGTTCTTGAGCCACATAACTTCATTAAAATTCCATGCGACCGATGTCAACCACTGCATTACAACGACACTAAAACTCAACTTTACGTCCGTCAATGATCACCTGTAACAGCTGCGCCATTCAAGACTTTAGAGTGAGTGCAAGCTTCCCTGAATTTTTTTCATTATGGTGCAAGCTTCCCTGCATTATGGTGCGGCCATAGGTAACTTGAAAAACCTAACAAGGTGCATTTCCTACGTTGAGGAATAGCAGGAATGAATGTGAACTTGCCAGCCATTCTCGGAGTGGAAATGAGTGAAGTTTTCGTAATCCGCGGACTTGAAGAGAATGGAATTTAGAAAAGTGGTCTTTCCCCGGAATGGAAATGGAAGAAAATGTGGACGCTCATCCCGGCCCACTTCTATCCGCTACAGCGCTCAATTGTGCTCGCTCACGGCTGCTGTGCGGCGTGCACTATGTGCGGAAGGGCGATCGATTCATGCCAACACACGACACGCTCACCGGCGTTAAACGCTCACAGGCAATAAACAGCATTAAATACGCTGACCGTAAAACGTTAGAATGATCCAAGACAACTATTTCCCACTTTCTCATTCCCTGCGTGTCGGCTCCCCCTGGGACTTGCGCATTTTTATGTTCCCTCCCCTAGTCGCCGCGCTGCCCGCGACGTGTATCGCGCGGAGAGTGGATAGGAGAGGGGGGTGGTGAGAACGGTCAACAGAATTCGTGACAAAAAGATGGTGGTGAAGACCCGTTTACTCTCCCTCCTTCCTCCCTTCGTGCTCTCTCTCTCTCTCCGTCTCTCTCTCTCTCTCCCCAACTACCACGACCTAGCCTTGCTTTTGTGCAATGCCCATGTGCTTTTTTTTTAGAATGTAGAAGATTAGTTGGGTTCGCATTAGTGCAGGCTATGTTTTCGGTTACACCATACACAAAGTTAGAGAGAGCACAGAATGAATTACGGGGACAGCACAAACGCACCTATCAACTTGTTTATTACAAGTGCAATATTTACATGAACATCAGGGGGACAGCAAGATGCCGCAATAAGAAGCTTCAAGAACACCGCTACACATGCCACCAAACGGCAGTCTGTCACTGCACTGCATTATTACGATTGCATTACGGTGTTTGAAAATACTTTATTTTTAGCAAAACAACCGGTTAACCAGAGGCGAAATTTTGGGACTGCTTCCCATATCAAGTGAACAGAGCGCATGCGTGAGTTCATGCTCAGTCATTCTGACCACGCCTGAAATAGGCTTATGGGAGTCGGAAAAAGGAAAGAAAAAGCCGCAAGTGCATGGGGCCGACTACCAGCCGCGACGGCCACTTTTGTGAAGGAGGCAAAAGGCAAAAATGTATGTTCTTTCAACATTTAGGCGCACGTTAAATATCCCACACAGTCAAAATTAATCTGGAGCCCTCCACTACGGCGCGCCTGATAACCCCTGTAGTTTTGGGCTGTTAAATCCCATGATTGATTCATTGTTGGGTTTAACGCACCGACGCAACGCAGGTCATGAGCCGTGCGGTAGGGAGGGCCCCAGAATAGTTTTGTTCACCTGGGGATCTTTAACGTGCCCCGAAACCTCGTACACACGGGCGTTTTTTGCTTTTCGCCTCCAACAGAAAAGCGGCCGCCGCGGCCTTGAACCGAACCCGCGACCTCGTGCTCATCAGCGCAACGCAATAGCCACTAAGCCACCACGGCGGGTACGTTTGAACATCTACCTACGTGCTTCTTATACTCATTTTGACCGCACTGGACCGTATAGTGTCGCGGTGCAGTGGTTCCGCATATCGATTACAATCTTGTGAACCAGAGTTGGAATTCCGTGAGCTGTCCTTTTAGATGCGGAGCATCTCATGTTCGGGGTTATGTCCTTCCCTACCTTGTAGTCCGCCGTCTGCACGCTACTACGCATACGCGTCTAGCCCCGCCAGCGTTTGGGCTGACGTCAGCGCAGTCCACTATAAAAAACCTTGGCCGCGTATCTGCTCCTTACGTTGAAACTGTCGACAAAAGACAATAGTCTTTATCAACTTTTGCCAAGTAAATATCTCTCTTCGCTTTCTCGCTCACCTTTCATGTCGTTTCTCTTGCGTCGCGCTCCTCCCAAGGTAAAGACGCGAAAGGTTTGCTTAAATCGTTTTAAATTTACCGCGTTCCACTGCTCCAGGCCGGGTGTCTGGATGCCACCGCTGCCGTACGGCGAAGACGCGAGTGAATCGAGGCGCCCTACTTTAACGTTTATAGAACCGCGTTCCCCCCATAGTCCACCTGCGTTACAAGGGAAGCTATCTAGTGGAACCTTTCGTAACTGTTCCCGGCCGATTTCTTAAAATGGCGCCAGAACCTATAGTGGCGCGGGTGACAGCAGGCGACGGCGGAGTGAAAGTATTTCTGCAGTTGATGAAGATTTATTTCGCAAAAACCAAGCATGTATGATTTTTCGTAAAGGAACACTGGAAATATCACTTCTGTATTAATTTTTTGTCTTATATTTGTATAATGTTTTGTTCTTCAAAATTGTTGACAACTATGAACATTACACCGGACTTAGACGGACAGATTTAATTGTGGCTATATAAGACTAATGCTCAGGCACTTTTTTACTTTGGATGGGTGGCTGAATCGAGTCACAGACAGACAGAATGACATACATACAGGCAGACCAAATTTCTGGGTGTAAGTAGCCCAAGAAATACTCTCGTCTTTAAAAGAAATAGTTAGACTCCACCCGGTTTCGATTCCACGACTTTGTGGCCGCAACGGGAGGTACGTGGCGCTCTTTCCACTGCGTTACAAGCCGAGAGGGGAGCATGTGCTACGTACGCGCCTAATGTCTTTCACTCATTAAAACTACGTCAAGAATCTACTGATACAACGAAGGCAGGCGAAGCTGAACGTCAACGGAAACGACGAAATGAAAACTAATGGGAACTTCAGTCGACCCCATGGCTACTTCGCATAATAATCAGGGTTCCCCTTCGGGAAGATGGTGTAATTTTTTTAGCACCGGAGCTGTTGTTACTAACGATCCGCCAAGAAACAATATGCCGTCGTGGTCGAACTGCGGGCGCCGGTAGACGACGTTGGATTTCGAAGCGCGACGTCAGAGTTAACGTCGGGTTGTTGCGAACCTACGTGGCCGTCCCTCTGCCGGGTATCAACGTCGGGGCCCTGGACGAGCGAAAGCAAGGCTTCGCAAATGAGGCTTCACTAAACACAGGAAAACGCCTTTAAAGAGTGGATTGTGTTACCAATACTCTTAGTATTCAACACAAACGCCACAAAACGGCCTTAAATAGCTTTTGGTGTAACTAACTTCCTGACACCAGAGTAAACACGCCAGGAAACACCCATGCACTTAACCAAAGCCACACGAAAATCACTCTTTCAAGTTGTTTTGTCGTTTACGACACACTTGAAACTGGCGTTTTTTTTGGTATGGTATAAGAGTGTTAGTTATAGGCAGCAGAAACACCATTAAGAGTACAAATACTTTTACAGTGTACCAGCACTCACTTTCGGGAAAAGCCAAGGCCATACTCCGTGTTCTGGGAGGGTGCCCTTGCTCGCTCAATGAAGAACTTCAGGGCGCCTCCGTACGAAGGCGAGTTCCCTTTAATTATTTCGGATGTTGTGTTCAGGATGTCTCCCGCTTCGCCTCGGAACAGCGAGTCGAAAAACAGGTAAGAACAGAGGCCGTCTTCGGGCAGCACCACGGTTAGAGTTACAGCCTCCGCCCCGACCGTGCAGACCAGGGATCCTACTGGGATGGATCGTCCTGTTCATGAAAAAACGATAATTAATGTAGGGACGACCGCAATAAAAACAAGGACAAGCAATCCTTAAAAAAATTGTTTTCGCTAATGTTCGGAGGCTCTTCTTGAGATTCCTGTAGTGAAGCTGCACGCCGATGGTGTGCAAAGTTTCCGACGCTTCAGCTTGCTAAGGTAGCGCCTGTATATATACAAAAGTCAAGCGTGCAAACAGGCAGGTGCCACATGGTGTTGCGAAGTTTGGGAAACGCCGAAAATTGCGCACGGGGATGAGCGAGGGCTGATTACAAAGTGTTTAAAGACGATACTCTTCCTTTGGCTTCCTAAACCCAGAAAGTTTGGTGTGTCTGTGTGTCTGTTTGTCTGTTTATCTGTCTCTGTGACTCGATTCAGCCACCCGGCCAAAGTGAACCGGAGTGTGGGCAATAGTTTATATACTCTCAGCCAAATTTAAAGGTCTATGTTATGTTTCTGTGTTCATATGTGCGAAAATTGTTTATTTTAGTTTTATTTGTACAATACTGCGGAACTTTAGAGGCCCAAGCAGGATAACAAGACATTACCCAAATATAAGACAGAAAATTATTCACAAGGGATATTTAAAGTGTTCTTTTATAAAAAAATTCATAGATCCTTGATTTTAGCGAATGGAAATACTAAATCTACTGCAGAAAAAGCACTCATACTGTCGCCTGTGGTCTCCCGCGCCACTAAAGCTTCAGGCGGCATTTTAAGAAATCAAGCAGAAACAGTTATGAAAGCTTCCACTATAAAGCGTACAAGTTCTGCTTGGAACGCACATAAACTAGGGCAACGCGGTGCTATAAACGTTGAAGTAGGGCGCCTGGATTCACGCGCGTCTCCGCCGCACGGCACTGCTGCATCGAGGCACCGAGTCTGGACCAGTGGAACGCAGTAAATTTAAATTGACTTGAGCAAACCTTTAGCGTGTTTACCTTGGGAGGAGCGCGATGCAAGAGAAACGACATGAGAGGTGAGCGGGAAAGCAAAGGCGGGCATTTACTTGGCAAATGTAGACAAAGACTGTCGTCTTTTGTCGGTATTTGTAGCGAAAACGGATGATTAGCGGCCAATTTTTATCTTGCGCATTTAATTTCGTGTTTACGACACCGACAATTACGGTACAATATGTTAGGCTTTTCGCGGGGGAGGTTCCCGTTTGAACCGATTACCAGTTCCCATGTCAACCTTCCCTTTTTGTTCCTTCCCATTTCAACCCGAGGTGAAAGAACCTTCTCGTTTCACATTTTCCCGTTTAGCCCCTTCCCGGAATAACGTACCCAGTTTATGAAACGTTATAAAAACATTTTCATATTGTTTTTCATTTATTTCCGTTTGTTCACAGCCGCTGCAATAGCATGCTGAGTACATCCAGAGTCCTTGACTGCTTTTCAAACCTGGGCTTCACTTTTTGAGTCCAGAGACGACGACATTTGGTTACAATTCGTCATACCAATTTACAAAGCTTTTAAATTAACAAAGCCTAACAAACAAAGTAACAATTAAAATTTAATAAATAAATCTTTTAAATTAACAAACAAGTCTTTTAAACTAACAAACCAAAAAATGAAAAAATAAAAAAGCCCAGAAAAACGCAGCGGAAGCACAAAAAAAATCGCAAAAACACCCTAACTTTGAAAGAAATAGCATTTGGCGGACTAAAACATTTAATTGTTATAATAGTGCAAGTGTACATCAATGTCGAAAAGGAACAGATGAAAACTATAAAAGATAAAAAGATGCATAAAAATAAAGTAACCCTATGTATCTAGATACATATGCCACATCTGGCTATAAAAATCGCAGTCATGATAAGAGGCGAAAATATAAACTTAGCTTTGCGTTATATTGATTCTGTTTATTCCCGTCACTCTGGCGTACTCAATTTGCATAGTAGGGCAAACCTTCAAAAACTTAGGCAGCGCAGGGTCGTCTCTAGCCTAAGTTTTTTTTATTAGACAAACTTAAAATTGTCGCGGGAATACTACCTCCAAGGGCCTTTCAGACGTTATGCGATAAGACATCATAGGTAGACTATTAGGCAGCCAATCAGCCGAATTACTATTCGAAAGTTCTCTTTGTTTCCTCGTGCAATTTCTTATTGAAGTAAGTTACCTGAACAAACAGTAAACTCGGTATCGTTAGAAGAATTTTCCCCACGTATTGTAAATATGTGTTCTGGTTGAATCGTCGTATTTTAAAACTGCAATACATTACTAATGCATATCCTTGTTCGGAACCCTTTGCGTCTAATACATAATTATGTCTTTTACTTATTTGTGTGGGGCGTTTTTAAACTACGCCAACCAATACTGATGTGTTTTTATGTTCCCTCCTGCATGAGCCCGACCAGGCCGTAAAGTATCAGTAAATAAATAAAAATATCTACCCATTACTCACGTAGGAAAGGCATTTGTAGCCAATTCTCAGATTTCTGCAAGTTTTTGCCTTTTTTAGGGTCTCTCCTACGGACATTTTTGATCCAGAGATCTCTTCAACTAGAAGACAAAGCTCCGCTCCAAACGATGAGCATAAGAGCGGCGGATAAAGAAATTTCAGCCGCACGTACCAACACCAACTGCAGAAAAATCCAATGCGTGCATTCCTCAAGATATTGGGTATCTTTATAGTACACATTCGCCGCTACAAATTTTGTGTCAAGAGGGCAGTATCGGCCTAAGGCATTCGGAAACTTGTACCGGCCTTAAATATCGGTCGATTCCAGAAAATGTGGTGCATACAAGTTTTTAGTGCATGACCCGTTGCTTGTAAGCACATTTTGGGGAGCAGTTCCGAAGATGGTAACGCATATTTTCAGAAATTCAAACGGGTTGCAACGATGCGGAGTCAAAGAAGAAGGGCGTTTTGGGAACGGGCTGAAACAGGAAGCGTCCAAGCGGGAAGGTCGTTTCGGGAACGGGCGCACACGGGACGGGTCAAGCGGGAAGAGCGTTTCGGGAATGGGTTCAAACGTGAAGGGGTCAAACGGGAATGGGTTCTTTCGGGCTACACCCTTTCGCAGCATTTTCCCCTCGCTCGCGACCCGATCTATTACAAGCAGCGTTATCCGCATCGACGGCGCGTGAAGCAAAATGCAACGTGTTCTCTCGCGCGCAGAAGCCTCAGGGCAATGCATGCTGTTCACTCGGCGCAGTCAGCGACGGGGTCAGACGGCAACGGGAGCGCACTACTGTAATGGTGGTTGATAGTGGTCGTGACTCGTGGCTACACTTTGCCATGTTTCAAACGTAAGTATTTACAGGGAACCTGGAAATGCATAACGCCATACCAATTCTGCTTCCGTTGAGCCCGCGTGACACAGCATCCCTTGTCTGCTCCGCCTCACAACCGCCGCAGCATACCTCGGCAATACTAGACGCTACTATACAATATATTGCAATATATGGAATAGTGGCGTCAATATATATTGCTGTGAAGCAGTATACACTCTAAGCGGAAGTACTCCGGATAGAAAGTAAAGGGCTTGTCCCCTAGCGCACTCAGACTACAGAGTTTTATTTACTCCCTTAGGAGGGAATATTTTAAGAACTCCGCTATAGGAGAGAGTTTTTTCTGGCATTTAGCGGAGTATTTTTTCTCGTTATTACTCCACTGATGGAGAGAAAGTTTTGGGGAATTTCGCAGAGTATTTCGTGGCGTCCATTATTCCGCTGAGTAGAGGAATTTCCTGGCATTTACCGGAGTATTTCCAGTCATTCAGAATGGCCTGTAGGAGGTGTTTAAGCATCCGGTCGCTCCCGTCGCGTAGTTGTATAGACGCAGCTCTCTTGGGGCGTCGTGGTCCTCTACCAATGTCCGGCGAGACGACTTCCTTGCGGAGAAGATGACCTGGAGGTTGCGCCTGCGGAGGACCTCTTGGAGCACGGCACGGGTTCGGTCACCCAACCGACGCACATCCAGGTCACTCTCCACACTTCTTAGTCTCTCTTCGTCCTCGTTTTTTTCTCACGGGATCTCCACTCTTCCTCCCGCCGCTGTCTAGGGGTTGAGGGGGTGTAGGTGCGGGCAGAAGGGTGATGTGGTCTCGCGGATAGGCTTCTGCCCTGGCGCATGACATGTCCGTTCTGCTGATGGCTGATTGAAAAAGTCGACGCCCCTCGGCCTAAATTTGAGCCACGGCTAATGGAGAAGCTTAGCATAGAACAACTGAAAATTCCTCTCCATACATTTTCTTTTCCAGCAGGATGGCCCCTCAGCGGCACAAGACAGCTGCACGACGTCATTACTGATATTGTGTGCAATAAAATCTTTATTTGGTGGCACCAGTTCATTTTTATGATGCAACCTTATTGTTTTGCCTACTTAATTCTTGTGATAAGCTTTCCCCTTTTGACCTGTTTCGGGTGTATTCTTGTGTAAGTGCCATGCACAGATATCCCAAAATATATCCCAGTACATAGCAATATATCACGGTACAAAGGCCTCCATTGTCCCTGCCTCCATTACAACGCCTGTATGCGATCACGTGCGGTAGGAAACGTACTGCACGACTAATTAACTGGAGCAACTATTTTCATGGGAAATTTGTATTTGTATTGTTCTCATGGGACCTCCATCACTACAGTTTCTATGGTACTAAGAGGACCCAATCCGCAATTTCACAGTTTAACCGAACGATTGATCATCGTCTTCTCTGGTACCCATTCCAGAACTACATGCTTACATATTTCACTCGGTTCACACCTGAACGGACGGGCGCAGGTGCAATTTCATGTATCCGGCTACGAATTCCGGGCAGCAGGGATTTTTTACGTCGCTGTACGTGTGCACACGTGGATGTTTAAATGCCGACGCTTTCGGGGTTGATCATTGCCGGACACGTATTTATGTTTCGGTATCACTGTTTACTTGTATAGTTGCAGCGCGAGTAATCGTCGTCCTATGCATCGCAGAGTCGTCGTCGTCTTCGCGGCGAGTCGTGGGTGCAAAGCCGAGCCGCGGGCTCTCAAGCGTTTGGCCATTTCTCGCTCCTCATGCTTTTTCCTATTTTTTCATTTTTTGACTGCAGCCACTGTACGTGCCGGTGATGCTCGGCGGTCGCCGCGAGGTACGCGAACACCAGCCCTCAGCATTTTCTGGCTCATCGGGGTTTTCGGCAATTTTTTTAAAGCGAAACATTGGAGCCCTCACGGATTTCGTAGTACGCCAATACGCCGTGCAGAAAAGCGAACTTTCTCTGTCGACAACGTTGAATGATCGTGAGTGAAGCGAAAGAAAATAAATCCCTCCGTGACCTCAATCGAAACCAGGGATCCTACCGTTATGAAGCCGGCGTTTATCCGACTGTTGCACTTCGAAATGGTCGAAGCGAACGCCAAGCGGCGATTACCGATTTGCGCCGGCACACCAACCAAAACGTTAGGCGAGTGGGCACCCGAACTTGCTGTGGGTATTCCAGCAAAATGGTGCGTACCTCCAGAGTAGCACGTTCTCGCAGTTGGGAACATAGGTCGGCGTACTCGCTCGTGAGTACACTCATTTGTACTCATTTGTACTCAAACTCACGAGTGAGTACGATGATGAGTGAGTACACACCCAGAAAAAAAAGTGAGTACAATGACGAGTGAGTACAGGGGTAAGTCCACCACTCGTGAGTACAGTACTCATGAGTACACTAATCACGAGTATCAGTACTCATGAGTACAGTATTCATAAGTATGAGTACTCATGAGTTTGAGTACTAATGAGTGAGTACTCATGAGTACACAGTACTCGTGAGTACAAAGTACTCGTGAGTACACAGTACTCGTGAGTAAACAGTACTCAAGAGTACATAGTACTCATGAATACTGGTTTTGCGAGTGCCGGCACTCTTGAGTATATGCACTCGTGAGTACAGTAGTGGAAGCACGTTTTATCATGAGATCGAATCCGGACGCGCGTACCGCTGTGCAGCTTAACTGTCAAGGACGGTAAAATTATACAACAAAAACTGCAACTCTTTCCTTTCTCGGTACCTGTTTGGCGCTGTAAGAGTTTCTCGGCGGTCGCTCGCAAAGGGGTCATGGTGAAGAGGAAAAAACGAGGGGGTGAGGGTTCGGCGGGAAACGCGGCCGCAGTTTCTCTGCTGCTATAGCACTTGTTGACTGCCGCAGTTATTTTTGTTGACGCGGCCGGTAAACGCGTGGCGGCTTCATTGCGCTTCCTCCCTTCCAGTTGTTTTAGGGGAGAGGCGGTGGAGGATGCTAACAATGCACACACCTGGCGTACTGAAGTCCCTCTTTTTCGGTCCTCAGAAGTTTCCGTAGACGCTTTTCGCGCTGTGTATTCGTTTCGTGACCGAACAGCTCATTTGAGCAGTCGCAGGTAATTTACGTGTCTTCGTCTTCTTGGCTGGTTTTTAATCCTTAAATCATGAACCAACAGGCCCAGTTTTCCACGTTGATAATTTACGTAACTCGCGTCAAACCGAATGCGTGATTTGTAACGTTTGTTTCACCGAATTTATTCATTTCTTTATTTTTTTATTCACAATACTGTAAGCCCTGTCGGGCTGTTACAGAGTGGAAAATACATCATACAATGACAATTCTAATTTACCAACAAAAGATTCAACTGTGTCTACATTTTCAAAGAAATCGGCGGCAAGGCAGTTCCGGTCGACAATCGTTCTGACAAGAAAAGCGTTCTGACCAGAAAAATTGTCTGCACCATTTCGCTGTGCGTATTCAAGCGACAATTTGGTTGATGTACGTGCGCCCATATGGTTTTATTAGGTTCTGGCTTTGAAACGTTTTGCTCAGGTTCGCTAGTAATATGGTTTCGTGTAGTGCAATTTCCAAGTGAGCATACAGCCCCACCGTGCAAGCACGGCGGTGGAATTTGCCCCAGCAATAAAAACAAAATATCCGGGTACACCTAAGCACGTTTGTGAGTTGTGAATCGGACATCATAATATACAGTTGAACGCGTGCGACGCTTTGTTTATCCTCGCACAGTTTGTCAAAGAGCTCTGCCATCTTGCCACTGGAGGAGCGTTTTTATTTCGAATGGCTTTACTTTCGAGTGTCAACCCCATTCTCCGCTTTTGTTTATGCCACCGTGTAATAAGGGCGCTGGCGATGACGGTGAATTTCGGTGGTTGTTATTCCCCTACCTTCACTACTGTTTAC
Source organism: Haemaphysalis longicornis (assembly GCF_048455015.1). Lineage (NCBI taxonomy): Eukaryota > Metazoa > Arthropoda > Arachnida > Ixodida > Ixodidae > Haemaphysalis > Haemaphysalis longicornis. Next base: position 42,033,806 of record NW_027526204.1, read on the forward strand.
AGGCGGGGTGACCACCCCTCGCTAGCAACTACTTCAGAGTTTAAGCTCGCACTGTGGGAGGCCTCGTGAAGGAATCGTTTTGAAATGAACGCCAACGCCGGACGCCGAGATTGTCGCTTAAGCTCGCGTCTTGGAACGTCTCGTAAAACATGTGTTTTGCACATAACGGCTGCACTGCACTTTTTGATCGATCGCTGTCAGCTTCATCCGCGCTGCTCGAGATAAGAGCTACAGATTTCCACTGTGCAACCAACCCACTAACATGGTAATACAGTGACGTCAGTGCAAGCTATCACACCTCCGGAAAACGCGTCTGCAAACTTTGTTCTCGAGTACACGAAGCACGGCAGAGCAGTTCGACACTGTTGTAACGGCTGCCAAGCACCGGCAGCAACTGGGTGCCGTGCGGCCCTCGACTGCGAGCGATACTCCTCTTCCCCCCCCCCCCCAATACACACCCACACACTGTTGGGACTGGGCCATTCCAGCTCAGTCACCACTGTTTCGACGTTACCCTGCTCCGTCCGCCATCGACGCAGAGCAGAGCGATGAAGTTGTCGAGCAGACGGTGATTTTAAGCTGCATTTATATGCAATATATACAAAGGTAGCAAGAGCGTACATGGCTCGCACAAGGTGATAGCACTTCTCAACTCAGTGCCTCCGATGAAATGCCGCCGCACAGCCGGTGCTTCAGGGCTGGTTTTATACCCCCGGGGATCCGCCGCAGCCACGTGCAGATCGAATCTTTCCTATCAGGACTATCACAGGCCGCAGTTTGAAGGCGAAGTAATTGTGTCAGTGGAGCCACGACAGAAAAGGGAAGGCGACTCAGTGGCGCCGTCTCCAGGGTCTACTCGCTGCGTGTCTTTTTCAGGCCGGTCGTCCCAGGCATGATTTGGTGCGGCCGTCTCGATGGGAAAAGGAGAGTAGACGCCACGGCGCCGTGTGTCGCCAAGTTGTGGCACGTCTGCCGAGGGATGTTTTACCGAGGCGCGAATCCTGCCCACCGTCGGCGCGTCGCCAGGTGCAGCAAATTTGTGTCGGGCGCTCCTTTTAACCGAACACGCGTGCATACAAAAATTAGTGGTTAAGGTTAGACCCGTGTGGGTTTTACCGTGCTGTTAACGAAAATAGACACAACGACGCGTAATGCCCCTGTCCTGTCCCTTTCTCGCGGCGGGACCTCCCTCCTTGGCTTTTCGCGCGGTAGCCGGTTTTCGTCTTTCTGTTTATCTCTTACTTTTCGGGCTTCAGCCATTAGAAGGGCGATCTTTTCCCCTCTTCGCTGAGCCGCCTCGCTGGCGCGCCGGCACACGGGAGCGTGAGCATGAAAGTAAAAGAAAGGGTGTGCAACCGACGGTACAAGTTGGCGAAAAATTCGCTTTTTTGTTTGTTTGTTTTGCTGACCTCGGTTAACCCACGCCATCGACCAATGAGAGGCATCCAATTGCTGTTGCCCTCAGCTCCTTTCCTATCCCCGTGATAGCATCCCTGGAGAGAAAGAAAGAAGCGGAGCGCCACCCTGACACTTTTCCCTGCACCCCGTTAGGAACACGCAAGCCTTAGCCAAGAGGTAAACGCATCAGGGAGGGAGAACTTGTGGCGGTTGCGCCGTGAAAATTGAAAGTTCGCGCTGCGTAGCGCGAGGTATTGCAGTAATAAACTAAAGCGTGACAGCAACACCGGCCCGATAAGAAATCCAATCAAGTAATGAACGTAAAGCCATAGTGGAGCAGATACACAGATTGCATTTCAGCACCTTGCAATCCGCGCGTGACGGGTTGCAAGCTTAGTTGTTACTGATAACGCTACGTCCTATGCTCTGCGAAGAAACAGCAGTTGGTGAGCGCACTACGATTACGAGGGCTACCCCGCTCTGGCCGTAAGGACGACATCGTCTTGCGCCATCTAGAGGACAATGGAGAACGTCGCCACCTCTCCAAATGAACGAATGTGCCAACGCTACTTCAGGCTGCCTCCGACAACAAACGGCAGAGAACCCTGCAAGCGGAGCTGTTTGAGAGCAGGAGGCTGCGTGATGATCGAGAAAGTTCTCAGAGAGAACTAGCGAGAGTCGGCGGCACGTTTCCAACGGTGCCTGGACTGCACGAGATCCGGACACAGGCAGAATGCCCGACGGCACGCACACGAACGAGACGACGCATGCAAAATTGTGATTGCGTGCTCACCGGAGCTCTCCCAGGTAATCGCCACGATTACGGAAACGCATCCAAGGTCAGTGCATTTCTGGCGAGACCACGAACACACGTTTCTCTGCTACATCGCCCACGAGCTACATCGGCCACGCGCAGGTCATTCCAGGAACGAGCAACGAGACGCGCAACGTACGCAGCGCGCACGAGCCAGAAGACACCACGTTCCTGGCACCCGCTCTTCCGGTACAGACGCACACAAACGGAATGCTGAGAGCACGGAACGCAGCGGAGCCAGTACGTACATTTTTCGCACGTCTTGTCCCGGCGCCGGTCCACGCAACCAACATCACATCCGGGTTGGTTGATATGGCCACGACAAGCGAGCAAGACGCACGGCGGCCGAAATGCACCATCCGTGGCGAACGACCGCACACCAATTATAGGGGATTTCCGGGATGCACAGCGCCCCAAACGCACCAGAGGTCACGAACGACATCCAACATGAACCAGTGGAGCTGACCACGGCAAACTAATGCAGAGCGCACGGAACGCCACCAAGCCAGCACACACGGAGGAAACTGCTATTCTCTACATCCTCCGCTCCCACTGCTGCTATCAGGACCTGGCCAGCAAATGTTACAACCGCAGAAATCACCTGGCTACAAGCAACAAAAGACCCAGCGCACGCGGTTCAACCCTAGCGGAACGTGCGTGCTCTGCGACACCCGCTGCTCTAGCCCGGTGTCCAGCGTACGAACGACGTAACACTCGTGGAGGTAGGTCTGTCAACGAGCAACAACACGGCCAGCGAATGCGGCATGTCCAATCCAGAACGAACACGATCCCCAGCACCCACGCTCCGACCGAGACTCACACGACAAACACCATTTCGTACAAGAGGACGCAACCGCGAGCAAGCGGACTCGGGACGAACGGAGCCTGCTTGTATGGGAGAGATAGCGGTTATAGCATTCTCGAAACAACGGGCAAAAGACGAGGGCTTGAGCGACGACATGGACAGCAACGACACGCCAACGAATGAACCGTATCTAGATGAAGGCATCGCATGCCCTAACAATGAAGTCACGCTTGCGACGCCAAGGAATGTGGGACCGAAAAGACGGCACGAACCACGTCCGCTTCCCCACCACAACTGTTTCGCTTCCTAAACAAACATGGCGACTGCGTGCACGGAGCCGCAACGACTTTGACCGATCAGCCATGCCACCCTACAAAAACGCCATGCTACCGCACACTAAACGAAAAGTCAAACGGCTCCCGCACCATAAGCAACGCACACGTCAATTCAAGCAACGTCCTCAACGCGCCGAACTATGCCATCCCTACACAGCGCAGCTCGCCACCGGACAAACCGGACGTCTACGCCCCCACATGCATCAAGCACGCGACGAGCTACACAACACAATCGCCGACGGAAGCGGCGCGGCTAACGCAACGCCGTAAACACTGGCAAGTTCAGGTCTGGCGAAGTGAATCCCACGACTAACACATAATAAAATCAAGCAGACTTGAAATTCACCAAAACTCAACGAGACGAACACCCTCTTAACGAAGTTTCTAGTATCTGAAACAACAAAAAACAAGCGCCAGCATCGAGCATCTGTGGATAAGAGGGCAGTGATCTGTATACGACCGGACGTCAATCTACGCGAACGCTTCATTGTGCCTGCGGGCAGGCACAATTCGGATTCGGAGCACAATTACGAGAGTATCAGCGCACCCGGAAACGAAAACGGACGACAAAAGCTGCCACCCGAAAACACGCACAAAACCGCAGTTTACGGCCACGGCCGCACCGACAAGCCCCAAGCTCCCCTGAGCCCAACCCGGCCTAGATTTCGTTTTATTCCTGAGAACAGGAGACGCCAGACGCAACGCGAGTGCTTACGTTCCGTTTCGCTCTCTCACATGTACGTACCTTCGCGCAGTAAGTCGCCCTACGACAGTGCACCGACTCAGACGTTTCCTTCCTCTGTCCTGATATATATGTAACCTGTGTTTTTCTAATCAATTAAACATTTTGTTTTTTCTATTTATTCTTCCATTCGAGATACGACTAAGCGAACGGTGCAGATAAGTTGATTATTTGTGAGTAATACAAAGTGAGTACTCATGAGTACAGATTGAGTACTCATGATGGCAGAATGAGTAGTACTCATGAGTACAGAAGATTGAGAACTCGTGAGTACAGATTGAGTACTCATGACTACAGAGTGAGTACTCATGAGTACAGATTCAGTACTCAGGAGTACAGAGTGAGTACTCATGAGTACAGATTCAGTACTCATGAGTACAAATTGAGTATGAATACTCGTGAGGAAAAATGAGTTTGAGTACAAGTGATTATGATTACAAATGGGTATTTGATGAGTGAGTACGAGTGATTTTCTGAACAGACGAACTTTTTGAGTCTGAGTTTATTTGAGTACAGCGTGAATGAAAAAATTTGTGATTGAGTTTGAGTGATTTCTTTCTGTTTTGCCAACCTATGGTGGGGGATTGCCCTACTAAAGATCCATGACTTCAAAGCGTCATGTTCAAGCGTCATCGTGGGTAGACAGAGGGGTGCGAAGTTTCTTATTAAAGCGACTAAGCCTGCCGGGGACGTTCGGCAGTCACCGCGAGGCACACACTAACGAGCACTCGGAATGTTCTTGGTATTTTTTCATGCAACGACATACCTGCGGCCGGTAACAACAGCTGAGCTGTTAAACAAGAAAAGCTCAAGGAAATCGAACTCGTGTTCACAAATTTGCTATCTGTAAGCAGAACTACGAAGTGAGTGGACAACCGCGAAACCAATACCACCCAAGTATACCCGGTTCTGCTCCAAACAACAAAATCAGTGCTCGAAAAAAACAATTAGGGGCCGCTGAGTGCTTACAGGATATGACGGACTTGTAGCCATAAGGAAACAGAATCTTGCGGATGAAGATAGAAGGCTGCACGACAAATTTTACGGTGGTCTTGTTAGTCAAACAGGAAGGATAAAGAGCCAAACACTGCTGCGGTGAGCGAAGTGATTCCGTAACCGTTTTTTCTATCTAAAAAGAAATCCTGAAGCGGCGAGAAACCCTGAGGCAGGCAACAGGGCCGGTTATGGAGTAGCGAAAACGGCTGTGGCTTAGCTCAAGTAACAATGAATATTTAAATTGAAAGCTTTGTTTATTTCCTTTTGACGTGCGAGTGAAACACCTCGACGGGCCATATCCGAAGAGTAGTCATGTGCCTGTTGCCGGCGACGGCTCAAAGCCGTCCTCTCCCGCGCAGCCCTTATAGAAGACACCCCCTGCCTCAGCAGGCCTTGAACGGGCGAGAAATGGCGAAGGAGGAGCGAGCTAACCTTTTTTCTTCTCCCGAGGGAGAGGAGCGCGTATGATTGGCTGGGAGTATGCCGTGTTCGGGCCAGTCACTAATAAGTGTGGGAGGTCTGAGGCCGCCGCTCCTGGTGATGAGTGCAGGGGTGGTGAGGAGGAAGTTCTCGCATACGAGGCTAACAGCAACGCTGTCCCATCGGCGGCCCCAATCAAGGAATGCAATCTTAGGTTGAATAGGGTAACCTGCCATTCTTTTTCGAATTGTTCGTATTACGATACGCATACGTTTGAACCCGATACGCTAGGGAGCTGTTTAACTGGAATTCTGATCAATAGTACATGCATAACCCGACTGGATCGCCCTTACTTGTTGTGGAGGTCGTACTGGGCATCCTGGTCGTCGCAGCAGTAGAACTAGTGGTAACCGTAGTCGTACTCGTTTCGCCTGCATAAAATGGTTATGAGAAAAAAGGTTAACGGTTAAAGCGGCGTTTCTATTTTATCTGCAACAGCGTGAAAAGTAAGAAGTAGGCTTTTAAGAGTCTGGCTATACTCGAGTACAATTTGTGAATGGCAACAGAAGTTGCCCATGTGCCTCATAACCGCAGCCGGCTGTTACTCAGCGCGGCACGAAGAGGGCTTACAGAGGGTATTTTGAATGTTACACCAGTAGTCTTCCTGAATTCTCGTACTTCATTTTCTAATAAATTGTTGCAGAGACTGCAACATATTTATGTGTGGAAAAGAAGACGATGCTACGCGTAAAGCGCAATCTTGTTTTAAAACGCGCGCACTCATTAACATCCAAGTTCGTCACTTCGGCAGAGTGACACACAACATGAGATATTGGCGCAACTTGCACCCGAGTACGATAGCTCTGCTCCATGGCATTCGTTTAGTTATGCATTTTTATTTTTTCGCCGCCGCCAACACATCATTGGAAGCTTTATTCTTTTAGAGGGCTTTTTTTGACAACCGCACTTGCGTTTGAAGCTACTACTGAGTGTCCACGTCTTGAGTATGCGTTATTCCAAACTTTTAATATGCCTTCTCGTACAAGGACACATACGTTGACAGCTATTAGTAATTTTGGGCACCTTCAATATGCATTAACTTTTTATGAAGACGAAAAGCAAAAACACCCATGTGTACGAGATTTCGCCCACGTTAAAATGTGTACGAGATTTCGCCCGCGTTAAAGGTGGTCAAAATTAACGCGGAGCCCTCCACTACGGTGCGCCTCATCACCTACGTTGCATCGGCGTGTTAAACCCTACAATCCATCATAATGCGTTATTCTCAGGAAACACCTGCCACAATCAACCAGGCAGAGCGAAAGCACCCAGATGGAGCCAAATAAGTATGGTAACTTCAATGTATGATTAAAGGGCGGTGAAAATAAAATTTGGTCAAAGAGCCAAAAGCTCTCTTCCCTGGTGGATTCTTGCACTCCATTTATATTGCGCTAACTGAAACGTGGTTAAGCGAAGGCATTCCTGATAGCAGTATTTCTGTCCCCTGAGCAGATCATAGGTTCTTTTTCGGTGTTAGACAACACAGTAGGGAAACGGCGTTCTTCTAGCGATAAAACTGACGCGCCTGCCGTAGCTGTTTGTTAGTTGTTTTTTGGAATGTCTATGCATTTCCTTAAAGTGTGGTGTCCGAAATATTTGTTGGCGTTTCAACGGCCTCCCGGTCTTTGAAGTGATTTTACCTGGTGCTAACCTAAATCTGCTCTCGTTTTCCAAAACTATAATTTTATTTCTTTGCAATTTCAACTTTTTTTGCATTTCCGCGTCCACTCGATCAGTTATGGTTGGCCAAACTGAAGCGCATAACATTGTTTAGTCTTATCTCGATTTTTCTCTGCTTGAGCTGATTACTTGTCCCACACGCTGTTCATCCATATGAGCGAATGTTCTCGACATTGTTTCGCCTACGATCCTCGGGCGCGTTTTAAGAAGGGACAATTTCCTCCGGCTGCCGAGTTTCCAGCTGCCTGGGTTACAAAAGCAATGATAGTGTTGATTCGATACACATGGAGCGAAACTGCCGGAATCGTACGCAGCACGACTGGCATATGATCGGATTACACGAAAGGTAGTGTGTGCCGATGGGCAATCTTGTTTGCCCTAACTGTGGCAAGAGTTTGAGTTCAAATAAAGTCCAAATCCACTCAAATTTTCACCAATGAAAAATTACTATGATCCAATAGTACACCTAAAAAGAGTGGTAAATGCAGAACGCTAAGTTCGAAATACCAACCTGTGCTACACAAACGTCTCGTAAAAATCGGTGTTCTCAAAACTAGGGGGGAGGAAAGGAGAGAGAACGAGAGAGCGCGCCACTATCAAAATTTGGACGTGATGTAGGTGAAGGAATAGAAGCAGGCATGCCGTTACTGGCAGCCGCTCACAGCGGCCTTTATTACTCATGGGTTTTGCTTGCGCATTTGGGATTTACACGTTCCACGTTATTGTTTTCACAGAAGAATTGCCCCTACTTTGCTGGGGGAAGTGAAGAACCATGAAGAGTACTTCATGCGGCAGTCATAGCTGCATTAGTTGGCTGCGTTTAGGTAGAAGTTATTGGTGATGAAGAGTAAAAAAGTGCGGTCTGATTGACAAATAACTTTCCTTGTAAAATATGAATGAGGAGCTTTGATTACCCTATACCCTGATTATCAACTGGGTTTTTTCAGGGAATGAACCGCTTATGAGCGTCAGCCAATCACAAATGGTGCTTATTATGCCTTACATACGAAATTCTTGATTAATCTCACCTCAGTAAGTTTAACTTCACACATTCAGAAGCAAATTTTAAAATCGGACTGAAACCATATTTTAACTGACAAGCTTTTGGGAATTGTGGAAAAACCTAGATCCCGAGCTGGTCCGCGCTTCAGGAGAGAAGCGATGCGCTGAAACCGGTACGGCGCTCAGCTGATTTGTCAGCACCCCGAGAGATGGCACCACCGCTCCACGCACTGCATAGGCGCGCTGGGCTGCACGAAGGTGCATGTGCGGAAGACAGAGTCCGATCGGAGGCCCGGTCTGGGTGAGATCGGCAGAACAGCACGGCCGTGGTGGACCATGTATCTAAAGAGGGGACTGTTGTCGTCACAGGCCACGAGTGCCTGCCTCCCGGTGGCGGTCACAACCGGATGGCGTGATTCGTGAACGCCGTCAAGCTTTGTGCTCGCATGCTTTGGAAGTTGCCAAAAAACAGATGTGCTTCGGCACTACTGTTCATTGTGTTCTCGTATCGGCTAATCTCGCTGGGCTGCCGTAGATGCGGGGGCCCACGTGGTTGACACGCCGGAAGCAAGCGTGGTGGCCTACGCTGGAGAACTAGCTAGCTTTCCCCAAGAACCGCACATACTCCACACGCTTGATGATGCCAGAATACTAAATTGCCAAAAGGTTACCCATCCACTGCTATTAGCTGATATATACTTGGAACATGATCATTTTATACTTCCGCTTGATAAAACAATTTCATTTCATGGAGACTATATGATACACCCTGCACAAGCAAATACTTGATTCCAGGATTTCAGCAAAAACTAGTCGATTACTATTTACGAGGGTGGTGGTTTTGTTATCGTTATTACAGGTTGTGAGGGCGATGACTGATCGTTGTGCAGATGCATTTGTTACCACAAGCAAGTCACTCATATGTTTACACTTGCACTTAACACAATTTTAGTTAGATGTTAAAGCCTTAGAATGGTGCAGACTTTGGAAGCCACAATTACACAAAAATGGAGTCGTGAATGGTGAAGTGTAAGTAATTCAGCAAATGCGTCCTTATATGAATTGCCAGGACTAATGGGTCGCTTCGAATTATCTGTGGTTTGAATTATGTGACTTCAAAGCAAAGAGGTTTATTTGCGCCACTCTACAAATGTCTCTACCATGTCTCCACACACCAAATGTCTTTAGAACCTGCATCTACCACGTTCGTTGGAACTAATGTAGCATAGCTGTGGTCCCTGGACTCGCCAGTAGTGGGGCCAG